>NC_091083.1:21217083-21825625 GCF_032405125.1 Capricornis sumatraensis | reverse complement strand
CAGTCACACATGTTAACATTTTCAATCCTAAGTATAAATTACAGCCAATGATAAAACTGAAAATAAGTAACAAATGTTTTATTGACATCTAAATTAGCTGAGTAAGTGTGACTTTTGCTTTGATAACGTAAACTCCCACAACTGCCACCCAGCTGTATGGAAATGATCATAATTCATCTTAATAAAAGCTGACACAGTGTAAACACCACAACTACAGCAAAAGCAGAGAAGACATGAGCAGAATGAGCTCCCAGCAGCAGGACCCTCTCCCCTCACTGAGCCCGGGACAATGGGCTGGCAATGACCTACATTCAATCTCTCAGAACCACAGTAAGAACTCCAAGTTAATATAGCCTTTAGTGGATGAGATAAAGTGGACCAAAACATGGTAAAGTGAAAATAGAGAATTCCTTAAAATAAGGGCAGAAATAATAGGCATCATACTACTACATTTTAAAAAGCAAGTTTTATCTAAATGTAAAATACAACTTTTCTCTCTAAAACAAATGCATTTAATATGTCCCCTTGATTTGAACAAAATGAATCTGCAGCTGAGAATGAACTGAAGTCTTCCAGACAAAAGGATACAGATTCAGTAAATAAATTGTATTTTTGGGGAAATGAATTAAAATAGAGTACTCAAAGTGCAAGAGGATATTCATTCTTTTAAAAGTGAATAGTCAGTCTAAAAACTCTAAAGTGAACTGAAATATACAAGCCTCAAATAAAGTTATTCTTAACACCTGAGCTGTTTCCATGAAATTCAAATCGGCTGTAATTCTTCATTAACAAATACACCCAACTACCTAAATAAGTGTGTACTGAAATTCTCAAACTTATGATGTAACAGTAAATTTTCATCTCATATTCATGATAGAAGAGATCATTTTGAGATCATATTCCACTATTCTACAGTCTCATTAGCACTTGCCTAGACAACCAGACCCAAAGAATTGATGCTTTTGAACTGTGGTGTTGGAGAAGACTCTTGAGAGTCCCTTGGACTGTAAGGAGATCCAACCAGTCCATCCTAAAGGAGATCAGTCCTGGGTGTTCACTGGAAGGACTGATGCTGAGGCTGAAACTCCAATACTTTGACCATCTGATGCGAAGAGCTGAGTCATTGGAAAAGACCCTGATGCTGGGAGGGATTGAGGGCAGGATGAGAAGGGGACGACAGAGAGATGGTTGGATGGCAATACGACTCGATGCACATGAGTTTGGGTGAACTCCGGGAGTTGGTGATGGACAGGGAGGCCTAGCGTGCTGCAGTTCATGGGGTTGCAGAGTCAGACATGACTGAGTGACTGAACTGAACTGAACTGAGACAACCAGAACACCCAGCATTTGCAGGCAATCTTAAAGCACATCACAGGTAGATAAGTGGAAGGTGAAATGTCAATACCATTCTTATTATATTAGCTGCCACTGCCAAATACCCCACTAAAGGAATCTTACACGCGTTTTGTAAGTTTCTGTATTTTCTTATTTAAACCATACAAAGTCACAGGAGTGTCCCAGCCTTCAAATACGAAGACTGAGGCTAAGTGAAGGAAACCTGCTCAGGCCACACTTACTCGAAAGGCAGAGCCAGGAACTGTCCCAAGTATCTGTGGTCTCAAAAAAGGTGCATCAAAATGCATCTCTTAGCCTGGACTATTGCTAACAAGCCCTTGGCCAATAACATGAAGACTCAGCATGTGGTTAAGGCCATCACTGTCTGCCACAAAGAGGGAAGACAGCACAGGCAACTGGGAATTCTGGAAAGAAGATGAGCTTTCTGATTTTGATGTCTTATGCAACAAAAAGTAATATAATAAAGGTTCAGTGACCTAAGAGTTAAAACTAACACTATTTATAACTCATGTAAGTATTAGAGGAGTCAAGTTCATAGAATTTAACTGAATTATTAAGTAGATGAGTATTTTTCTTAAGACCTTCCAAATATGTCCAGTAACTTTTATACAGAATAGTTAAACCCTAATAAACACTTTTTTATTTGAGACAAAAATTATTCAATTATGTCCATTACAGAAAAGAGACAGAGAAGCAGGCTGCACTTTATTAAGAATAATATGCTTTAAAAAATAAAATAAAGAATAAAATTTAATTTAAAAAAGAATAATATGCTTTAGCCATATGTGTTTCCATACGGGAAAAGATTAAGAATGTCTTCTATAAGTTAGACTGGGACCAAACAGAAGAATAATAGCTAATCTAAAAAATAATACAATGGTATTTCTCGAAAACCTTCAACAATTTCTCTACTATTTACAGAATGAAGTCTCACAGGCCATTCATAAAGTGCTTTCTAAGAGCCATTTCCAATACACTCTGTTTCGAATCATTATTTCTCAGCAAATCACACACATTTGTATGGAACATCGTCCTTTCGTATATCCTCTTCCAGGAAAGAAGATCTTTTCAGACATCACTAGCATTAAGTCATATATTTCCTTTAAAGAACAGATCAAGTTCCGTTGCTTCAAACCTCCACTTCCTCTAAATCCTACCACACACGTGCATCAGGTTCTTTGGACACATAGTATAGATCTCTTTATACAGTACATATTTCTCAGTTAGACTTTAAGTCCCTTAAAACTACAAAATCTTATTATTTCATAAGCCCAGCCCCTATTTCAGAATATACATTTTATCTTGCTTTCTAAATATTTAATATTACAACACAATCATATTCCTAAGTAATTGGAAAGGCTTGGGAAACCTCTTTAACATCAAGCCAGGATACATCCTTATTGTTTTATTTCTAATGTACCTTAGATATTTATTTTTATATGTATTTTATTTCGATAGCAATGCAGAGTTAGTAGGGATAGTCAAAGTAAGCTTCGCTGAGCAATACTGTTGGGCTAGGTCCTAGAAATTTAAAAAATTTTAACATGAAACATGGTTTTTCTGCCAAAGGAAATGACAATTACTTGGCAGAGCCTTCCTGAAAGTAGTAGCACTTGTGATTTAAATAAGGAGGTTATGTTTGACATTTAAAATCAAGAGGAAATGAAATTATATGTGTGAAGCGAAAATTGATTTCAAGGTAGCGAAACTGTGAATAAAGAATTCTGGGTGGGGATCAGCTAATTTTATATTTTTGAATAAAATACAGGATGATAACTAGAGAAAAACAGAGCATCAAGGGATATCAACATAGTGTCTCCTGTGCAGCCACTTGTCTCCATTTTTAATACCCAAAGCAATGGCTGGGGTAGGGCAGCCACAAGCCAGTTGTCACTAAAGAACATTCAACCCACTCTAGAAAATGGCCTCTTTAAAACTGATCCAGCAGAATCTTTATTCAAAAAACTTCATTGAACACAGGCCAAAATAATACCGAATACATAAGTAGCTTTAAAAATTTATCTAACATTGACTTCACATTTTTTTCCTATTTCCCTGAATTATGTTTGATATTTGAGATGTTTCGCATCGAGTTTCTTCTCTGTAGGATGTGTGATTCCAATTCTGTACTGTTCCTTAAAACTTTCTGACTTTGAAATGGAAATCAGAAAGCAATACTGACATGTATATGTCACTTTTAGAAAAATAAGTATTCAGTAAGTGTTATTCAATTAATTACATTTCCAAAACTGAGAGGGGGCCGAGTATGACTGGAATTTTGCACAAAGAAACTTATTCTCAGAAATTTCAACTTATATCCCACAAATGTGTATTCTTTTATTCCCACTGGATAATACATGCAATTTCTTCACGAGTTCCACTTAATTTCCTCCTTTACACTATTCTGCGTTGCTTAATTTGCCCTCACAGTCACCATGGAGCTGATGCAGCATCCTTCACAAAGTGTCATCTCAATTAAAATCATCTTCTACAACAAGCCAGCTTCAGTTACCTAATTCAGACAACCCCTCCCCATCAACTCACAATGTCGGCATTTATCACATAATTACAATAGTGTGAGTTCCTGGCTATCACTCCATCTTGACTGCACATCCCTGGAGAGAGACCATGTCCCATTCATCCTTGTTTCCCAACACCTAACACAGGAACCGTCACTCAGTAATGCTTGGGAAGGTTTCTGACAGACTGGGAAGAATGTACTTGTCAGCATTTCTGAGAACAAGGGAGATGGGTGTGTCTGGCTCCTGAAGATTGGCGGCTAGGATTCTGGAGGAGCCCTCCTGTTGCGCTCTGCATTTTCCGCCTCACTCCAGAGAACCAGGAGTGTCAAGACAATGAGGAAGCTCAAAGACACATTACAGGTGTTAGGGGGAAAAAATTCTGCTCCGTTTTCAAAATTGCTGATGCCTAGAAAGGGTTTATAAAGAATCTCATTGTCTTAATCTCTTTGTCCCTTGTACAAGAATGCTGTACAGGATTTTCTTCATTACATTGCCAAATCAACAGGGATTAAAAATGACACCTAGTTCTGCAAAGGGATCCTTGTCTAGTTGAATGAGTTCTGTATATCAAAATGAAATGCCATGGTAACCAGTAAAAATACCTTCCACTGAATTAATCTGCAGTAGATTAATTTTTCTATCTTACAGTTTTTTTGCTTTAGGCTTTTTACCTATTTTATCCCAATATCCTTTCACACAATGCCGTAGAATATGTGTAATAAATGACAGAAAATAGCATGTTTGAAATATTGATTCAAAGCTGGTCTATACACAATTAAGTCTCAGTTGTGATGAGTTATATTCCACAAGCAGTTAAAGGCACACTAGTATTGGGAAGCTATCATTCATGCATTTTACCCTCTTAGCTTATTTTTCTACTCATGAAATAAATGGAAAAGGGATTTAACTTCTCAGATCATTTAAAATTATAATTTTTAAAGGAGATAAAGGCAAGGGCCATTTTGAAAACAACTGAGCTCATTTAAATGAAAGTTCTTTGATGAAAGTTCAATGTTTCTCTAGAGTTTTAAAAAAAGAAGAAGAAAAGAAGGGAAAAAAGTAAAAGTGGTCATAAGTCTGTGAATTTAACACCCCGCTCTCAATTCCAGGAGAATTTCACATCTTGTTAGATAATGCTCATTTTCAAGCCTCCTACTCCAGCAGAGTTCTAGGTAAATCAATGCATCAGCTTCCAGACCTTCCATAAGGCATGTGCATTACCAGAAACATGAAGTCTGGACACAGCACGGTCAGGAACATACACTAGGAAGGTGGTACAACTGTTCAAACACTTATTTTAAAAAATTAAACAGATAATTCAGTCACATGCCTGTAATTGACATTCCAATGTCTCTTACAACATATTAGATGCTTATAATTCTTTGGCAAGAGTTGAAAGAATGTTCTATGTTCTCACTCGCTGGCCTAAGGCGACTTTCCAGCTCCCTGTTTTCTTTTCCCAGCATAAAGGAAGTTTAAAAATAAATAGATAAAGGGATAACAATAAAAGAAAGAAGTTCAAACTAAAAAGCCAAATAGATCATAAATATGTTTCAGCTGGTAATAACTAAATAGGTAAATAAGAGAGGATGAGATTAAACCTCAAAGGTTAATGCCTCTCCCCAAGCCCCAAGAGGAGGCAGTATTTCATGGATGATGAAAGGCTCATCAAACATTTGATTAGTTGATGTGATTAGCTGCAAAATCAGTTCTTAGTATTTGAATATGTATAAAACAAACAATAATTCTTTCATTGAAAACAAGCAGCAGGGTAAAAGAAACTCATTTAACATTTGACATTTTTAAGGATACATGTTCTAAGAAGTAATGAAGTCATACTAACAAACAGTGCAAAACTGTGCCATTTGGGTGGGCAGATTGAAGAGGAGACACAGATCACATGGGAGGAAATAAATCTATAGCTTCTCTAACTTAAAAATTTTGGAACACAATTATAAAAATCATTTAAAATTAAAGAACTAAACAGACATATAAACAAATTTTCAATGAATCATTTTCTATGTTATCCAGGTAACTTATACTGGATACATGTTTTCCAGGAAAATGCTTGAAGAACTTCCTTACCTTTGCACATTCAGCTGGAGTTCTGGCAATAAAGGCTATCATCAATTTGCAGCGTAGTAAAATGTTTGCATGGATGTGATGAACAATAAAATTATTAGAATAATTTAAATGCCCGATTTCTTCATCAGCCTAAGTGCTTTTGTGATTATGATGCATACGTGTGAAGGAAGGCACGGTGGCCCGCAAATGAAGAGGCTTCTATTAAGCATATGCTAACTCAACACTACTCTACATCTGAGCATAAATGAAGATAAAACACTGTACATTATGATTCAATTAAAAACCTGCAAGATACGTTACCTGCCGCCTCGAGCACTGAAAGGCACTACATGGATTCCCAGAGGCCCTCCATCGTTGGGGACTTGTACGAGCTTTACCATATCACTGTGAGACAATGATGAATGAGGGAGCATGAACATGTACTGTCACAAACCAAAACCAAACCAAACCAAACACAAAACTGCAACGGCACAGACACACGGTAAACAACAAAAGAGACAAAACAAAAATTCCAAGGGGCACACACGCATATACATTCACATTCTGGAAGAGAAGCATGGTGATGAAAGCACATTCAACACTACATACCGGCACGCTAGTCTGATGGCATGGGAGGGGAGCAATCATCAGAAATAACTACATTAAAAATCACCCAGGACATTGCTCTTCTGTATACTCCAAGTCCACATTTTGTAATCAGATCTCTAGACTTGCACTGAAAGTTTCCCATTCTAATATCTAATCAAGGATTATGAAGACTAACGGGCTAAAGATGTTTCCATTGCACAGCACTTTAGAATTTACAAAGCGCTTCTGAGCAGGTCATCTCATTGATCCTTCCAATAGTCCAGTAAGGGCACAGCTCTGCCCCTGCAGGTAGCTGTCCAGATAGGATGCCACCACCCTTACTCCTAACACCCTACCTGCTGTAAGCTCACTGCTCATGCCGGTGACACAACCCTAGTGGGCACCCATGAAAAATCGAACAATTGCCTTAAGAGTGTTTGTAATTGAACTCTAAAAGTCTTTACAGTATTTATATGAAGTTACATGACTTCATTTGCAGATGTCTACTACATAACTACAGTACTTTAATATGAATATCATAAGCCCAAATTTACTGCAAATTGGTGTAACCTGGAGAATGTAAATTTTCTAAACCATTTCAATGAGATTTCACTTTCTTTGTTGGTATTTCTGTGGGTATGAGCACGGCACAGAAATCTAAACAGTACTGATCCGATGATCAATATTTGGAAATACTACTTCAACTAGATATTAGGTATCTGGTTTAAGGAAACCTGGACAAACATAAGTAACTACCAATGGACTTGATCAGGATCCCAGGACAGTTCTTATGCACTGGAAAATGCCAATACTTCAACTGTATGCCTTAAATAAAAACCTGAGGTAATCCTATGTACTATAAGTGCCCTGGTTATGTAATACAAAGACTCAAGAAAATTAAAGATTGGAATATCAAACAAATCAAAATTGAAAATATGTATATAGATTAAATCATATACACTACTTAGGACATTAGTTAATATCCTAATTAGCTAAATTAAAATTTTGTCATATTGCAAAATATTTACTAAAGTAATACTATTTACATGGATATTTAATTTTTTAATGTTTTCATAGAATGTCCTAAGATGCTATTTCAGATATCATTAATAGCATTTGAACATCTGTTTAATGTCTGTTTGTCAACTAAGGATAGTATGGTATTTTTAATACATTTATTTATTTCATAGTCTTTCTCAAAAGAATTACAATGGTACAAATATTTCTTAAATGTAATTACTTAGAGAGCACTGGGTGCTGAATATCCAAGTATAATCTGATTTGGGAGCCTGTTTAATTTCACTGAGAAAATTCTTATAACCCTTTCTTGGAAAACCAAGAAAAGACAAAATTCAGAGTCTAATTATTAATATCACCACCCCCAACTTTTACCCAAAGTCAAAGAAAAAATTTAGAAATGGCTGCTCTAAGGTAACTCAGACAAAGTCTTAAAAACATCTTCCATTCAAACCTGACGTTATTTAAGATAATTGCAAAGTTGTGACAATATATGAAAGCTCTTCTTTGACCTTTGATACTTAAAATCATGTTCAAGGTCCCTAACCTCTTATAAGGTCCCCATCAAATATCTTGATAGACTCTATTTCTTCAAGCCAATCAAACATAGACTAAAATGACTAATGCTTACCTGATCCAACTAGTTTTTCAAGTATGTTTACAATATCTTTGTCAACTTGGCAAAGTTGAAAAACAAACAAAACACTGACATACAAAAGCAAACTGAAAGCAGTGACAGTGCCGTGAGCCTGACAAACATTTTCAATCAAACACTGCTTTAGACTACCATTTAATAGTATTTGCCAAGGCATGGAACCCAGCAGGAACCTGTGAATTTCCATGCTATAGCTCTTACATTATACCATTAACTCAGTAGATGAAAGATGCTCTTTGGAAAACAAACCAGTGCAAAGCGTGTTTTAAATAAGCACAGACATTCCGCATGCCATACGCTTTCGGAATACTTGCTGCCATCGGTGAAGCTACAACTTAGCTGAAACTGTCAGTAACTTACTCCAGAGAGAAGTTGGGGATGTTCTCCACACCAGTGTCGGCATGGCCCACGGGTTCCACGCGACTGCTGTCCTCCTCTGCGACATCCTCATCCTAAACGGAGAGAAGCACACCCCGGGTCAGGTTTATCCTTAGAAAGCGCATGAGAAGCAACTGGATAAAACTGGAGTCTAACAGGCATTATGATCACGTTAACTACATCTCTCGTCTAGTGAGGATGGCCTTTAGTGATAGCATGGGTTCGAACATGTGAAAAGTTGTATTTTAAAGCAGTAAGTCTCCCGAGTTAGTATATCCCAGGGGGTAAACAAGATGCCTCTGCAATAAGGAAAGAAAACATTAGGACTTATACCTATGTTAACTTCTTATTGTTTTTACTCCACCTTTTGGTATATTTAATGCGTAAAAATCAGACCCAAGGTAGCGGAGGAGACGGACATGCACTCATCTTCTCATGTGAGAATACCAAAATTGTAACTAGCCACTGAACAACCACCAACAACCATTGTAACTAGCAACCAACAACCATACAGAAGAATGGTGGAACCCACCGAAAAGAGATGCCCCACAATCAAGGGCAAAGGAGAAGCTGCAACAAGATGGTAAGAGGGACCCAATCACATTTAAACTCAAACCTCATACCTGCCAGAGACGGTTGGAGGACACAAACAGAACCTGTGTGCACCAAGACCAAGGGAAGGAGCAGTGACTCCCACAGGAGACTGCGGCAGACCTGCCTTTGAGTGTTTGAGGGTCTCCTGCAGAGGCATGAGTCAGCAGTGGCCTGCCACAGAGACGGAGGCTCTAGCAACAGCAGTCCTGGGAGTCCCAGCGTATGGCATTAAGTCATCTTGAAGGAGGTGACCATTAGCTACACAATAGAGCCGCCAGGCGGGCGAGTCACAAACTGGAGAATAGCTATACCAAAGAAGTTCTCATACTACTGGGAAAGTTCTAAACCTCACAACCGACTTCTCTCACACCTGTACATGACTACTGGAAAAACCGTACCTTTGACTATATGGACCTTTGTCAGCAAAGGGATGTCTCTGCTTAATACAGTCTAGGTTTGTTGTAGCTTTTTTTCCCAAGGAGCAAGTGTCTTTTAATTTCATGGCTGAAGTCACTGTCCCCAGTGATTTTGGAGCCCAAGAAAATACTCTGTCACTGTTTCGATTTTTTCCTCATCTATATGTCATGAAGTGATGGGACCAGATCCCATGATCTCTGTTTTTTGAATGTTGAATTTTAAGCCAGCTTTTCCACTCTCCTCTTTCACCTTCATCAAGAGGCTCTTTAGTTCCTCTTCACTTTCTGCCATTCACGTTGTGTCATCTGCAAATCTGTTGCTGCTGCTGCTGCTGCCAAGTCGCTTCAGTTGTGTCCGACTCTGTGCGACCCCATAGATGGCAGCCCACCAGGCTCCCCCGTCCCTGGGATTCTCCAGGCAAGAACACTGGAGTGGGTTGCCATTTCCTTCTCCAATGCATGAAAATGAAAAGTGAAAAGGAAGTCACTCAGTCATGTCCAAGTCTTAGTGACCCCATGGACTGCAGCTTACCAGGCTCCTCCATCCATGGGATTTTCCAGGCAAGAGTACTGGAGTGGGGTGCCACTGCCTTCTCCATCTGCAAATCTGAGGTTATTGATATTATATACTGGGTGTCCTTGATGGCTCAGCGGGTAAGGAATCTGCTTGCAATGCAGGAGACACAGATTCAATCTCTGGGTCAGGAAGATCCTCTGGAGGAGGAAATGGCAATGCATTCCAGTATTCTTGACTGAAAAATTCCATGGACAGAGAAGCCTGGCAAAGGGTCACAAAGAGTTGGGCATGACTGAGCAACTAAGCATACATTCATGCATGCATACTACTGCTCTGAATATATTACTACAATGTTATAATATACGAATAAATGTACATTATACTGGGGACAGATATTTAACATTTTAATAATCCAAACAGTTGAGACCATTATAAATCTTAAAGATCAGCAAAATTTTCAGTTCAATTGTCAGTTCCCTAGTTCCTATTAACATAGGTTGTCAAAATGAATATGAAGTTAGTACAATCCTAGACTTAAACACTTCCTCCTGTGAAATGTCACGTAAGGTTATCCTAAGCCTACTGAGCGATCATTTAGAGGTAAAGGCAGTAAGATCTTAGCCATGTTTACTTCTGTTACAAAGGACCAGGTGCACAAAAAGGGACAAAGAGTAAGCTAACCAACTCCCAGCATTGCACTCTCCCTTTCAGAAAGGCAGAGTGTTAGTAAAAAAAAAAAAAAATTATATTCCAACATGTTTTAGAAATTGCATAAATATGCCAGTGCTTCAAAAAGTACATGTGGAATAAATGTGATGGTTCATAAAAGTCTATGAAATGTCACCCAGGAATATACCTCTCTTTGTCATCTTGTCCACCATCTTTTCACTACGCAGTTCACTAACAGTGATGTTGGCTTTGCAGGATCATCTAAATAAGGATAAACATGTCTGATGACATCAACAGTTTTATTATCTAAATTAGAATACTTAGAAAAGACTCAGAATCTCCAAACACAGTGGCTCACGTGGGCTTTACTTCGGCTCCACAGTGTCTTACACCCAGCAGGTAGTATGCAAGTATTTGCTAATGAAAACAAAATCACCCTCAGGAGTCTCTGGGGTAATATGCTTCCAAATACAACTCAATAAAATTTATTTAATTTACATCTTGGAGGTTTATGTGTATAATTTACATACCCATAATTTGTTAGGTTTATCTTTTTCTACTATATAAACTTGACAACAGTGAGCTTATATATGAACTTATTAAACCACCTAATGAGGGTCTACCATTACAGAAAAATTGTATATTTCTAACTCATAGTATAAATGTATAAGCCATTAACAGAGACATCAATCAACAAAATGATAAGCAATGGCTCTAAGTTCAAGACAGAGCATCAGATGATATTTCAAGTCACTAAGGCAATATGAAGGCAAAGTAGTTGCTAATGCCCAATTGCCTCTGAGAGTCCAGCAAAATAAGAAGCTGGATGTGCCGAGCTCTTCTATGAGTTTAGATAGACTCCATGCATCCTCAATGGTGGAGCACTGCGTGAGGCCAAGCTACTTGAAGAGTGATGATCCTGTGCTTTGAGGGGCTCTGCTATGTCCTTCTTAGTCATTTATCTCCTTTAAGCACCATTCAGTTCAGTTCAGTTCAGTCGCTCAGTTGTGTCCGACTCTTTGCAACCCCATGAATCGCAGCACGCCAGGCCTCCCTGTCCATCACCAACTGCCAGAGTTCACTCAAACTCATGTCCATCGAGTCGGTGATGCCATCCAGCCATCTCATCCTCTGTCGTCCCCTTCTCCTCCTGCCCCCAATCGCTCCCAGCATCAGAGTCTTTTCCAATGAGTTAACTCTTCACATGAGGTGGCCAAAGTATTGGAGTTTCAGCTTTAGCACCATTACATAACACATTTCAAAGGTGAACCAGCATCTTGAACCTGCCTAAGAGTCACACTCACAATGTAAACAACAAACTCCCAAAATTAAGCTTTTCCACTGGGAGTTGGGATAGAGAGGGGAGAAACACAGTAGTATATAAATCAGATGGAAAACATACAAATAGTTTATGGGTTATGGACATTTAGTTTCAGGATTCATTAATAATTTAAGCACTGCTGAAACACCACCACGACATACAACTGGCAGAAACACCTAGGCGGCACTGGGAAATAGCCACATAAATGAAATGCCCCAAACTACAGTGATGAAACAGCAACTAATAATTGACACATTCACTGTTCCCACAGTGGCCATTATCAGGGCCCCAAGAGCATGGAGAATATTATTTCATGTTGCTGCATATGGTGTTCAGTTATTTTGCAAAATTCACTACCCTGAGGCTGGGCTGCAATTGCTGTGGGAACTACAGTTTCTGAATGTGTACACATCAACTCCTATACTGCTTTATTTTGTTGTTTTGTACTTTTAAGAGCTGCAACTGAGCACAGTCACTTTTAGCAGGAGTTATACACTGAATTCCATTGTAACCATAGTAAATGAAGCTCAGTTATGAACTATGCCAAATCAAGATGGAAGGCCTAGAGTATTAGTTTAAACTACGCAGTGTGAAGAAAATTTTTCAGGTGAGTCAATGTACTTTTTGTCCTATCCCGTCTATTTTACAGCAGAGAATAGTGGTTAAGAGCTCAGTTTCAAAAATTAAACAGACCTGGATGTGAAAAGTGAGTGTGCCATCTGCCAACTTTACATCCTTAAACAAGTTATATACCCTTTCTGTATTTCTATCCCTTCTTCTGTAAACTAGGAACAATAAAACCATCTAATTCTTCTTAGGATTACTGAGAGGAATAAGTAAGATAAACCCACGTCACAAATCATAACACAGTACCTGACACGTGGTAATGGACAATAAATGTTAGCTGTTATTGAAATGAGACACAGTGAATACGTGACATATAAAACATACCTCAGTAATTGTTTTAGGGTAATGTTACACAACTATAAGATATTTTAAGAGTATATATTCACCCTTTCATACTTTATGCCTTGCAGTAAAATTTAATATTAAACATATTACCCACTCAATTAAATACAGAATGTATCATATACATTTTAGAAAGTTGCATAAAACCCATAATTTCTTGCACTTTGCTGTATACAAAGTACTTTCATCATAAAAGGGTTTCAGAATGAGAAAACATATCAAAAATTATAAACAACTAAGTGCTGTGTTGCTGTGGTTGTTCATTCACTAAGTCGTGTTTGACTCTTTGTCACCTCATGGACCATTAGCACGCCAGGCTCCTCTGCACGCTACTATCTCCTGGAGTTTGCTCAAATTTTTGTCCACTGAGTCAGTGATGCTCTCTAACCATCTCATCCTCTGCTGCCCCATTCTCCTGTTGCCTTCAATCTTTCCCAGCATCAGGGTCTTTCCCAATGACTTGGCTCATCACATCAGGTGGCCAAAGTATTAGAGCTTCAGCTTCAACAACAGTCCTTCCAATGAATCTTCTACCATCCAATAAATGGCAGGAAAAAGAAAACACCACGGGTTGCTAGTTGAGGAAATTTTCAGAGAGGAGACAGATGTGAAGACCTGTGATGGGGCTGTGATTTCATCCTGCTTGAAAGCTCTAAGTTAGCCTGCCACATAGCTTCATGGGTATCACAGAGGACACCTTGGTTCAGAGACAAAGGACAGTTCATTACAGCAATGGCATCAGCCAGAGTATCTTCCATTTGTGTACTGATTCCTAAGCTAAAATTCTCAAAGGTGATATGAACAGGGCCCGGGGACACCGGTCTACACAGGAGAAACTGAGCCCAGGGAACTGGAACCCTTTACACAAACATTTTGCACGCCTGCTCACTGTTTTGAAGGGAGACACCATGTCTGTCTTCCAAGGTTGTTTGCTCTACACACATCGTTGAAAGAAGAGTGCAGCACAAAGGCCTTCATTCTCAAGATGTACAGAAATGCAAAAGAACCATGGAAAATTATCTCCCAATAACAGAATTTAATCTGAGCATCGCCAAGTGGTAGCATCTGTAGGCCCCTGGGGGAGGGCATGGCAACCCACTCCAGTATTCTTGCCTAGAGAATTCTATGGACAGAGGAGCCTGGCGGGCTACAGTCCATGGGGTTGCAAAGAGTCGGACGCAACTGAAGCGATTGAGTACACACACACAGCGTTTGTCTGATCGCTAGCAAACTAAAACTGGGAACATGATTAACACACGCTCTATGATAAGAATGTCTTTTGAACAGTAAAACATTAAATTCTACTACATGAAATAGTTAAACCATCTGTATCAAGGGAAAAACATATTTTTCAACAGAGAACAATATGACCAACCAAACAAAAACAAAAATCAAGTATGGAAAAAAAAAATCAAGTATAAAAAAATGTATAAAAAGTCAAATATAAAAAAAAAGCAAGTATTAAAAAAAAATCAGACAAGCAAAGTCTTTACTTCCCCTGGTCCTTTCCTATCAATTTATCTTTGGATGTCTTCCAGTAAAACCCAGAGAACTCAACGAGACAATGGACAGAACCCAAGGTAAGTCCAGAATATGGCGACAGTCCAGAGAAGATTAGAGCAGCAGGACACAGAGGTCTGGGAAGCCCGTCTCCATGAGAAAAATCATAATAATAATTACTCTGATATTTTTTAGTATTTGGGAGATATTTTCAGAGACCTGATAGAGAATGACGGGGTGGGACACAGATTAAAGAGATAGACAGAGAAAACAAACCAAACTGTCAAAATGCCAAAGCAATTAGCTCCAAGAATAGCGAAGGAAAATGTGTAGGAAAGGAAACGTAATCAGAGAACCCGCTCGGCTAAACCGTGAGCAGTTCTCACATCGCTATATAATGTGACACTGGGTATTGATTCCACTTGGAATTTTCATGTAACAAGACGTAGAGGAGGGGTATCGGGAAGGTAAAAGTGGCATTAAAGGGAAAACCCCATCTTCCATAATGACAAAGCAAAAGATGTCAATAGCTCGTAACCACAAAACAACAACATAAATATTTTATTCAGAAACGTGGAAGTAAATACCAGAACCAACCAACATCTGCATAGATTGGGAGTTGCTGCCTCTAGGGAGAGGGGCTGGGGGAACACAGAGAGTGCTAGTTTTTTCATTAAATGCCTTCGAGTATGCTGTATTTAATTTTAATTTAAATCTGGCACCAGGTTTACTTCAAATAATAAAAGATAGGAAACCCAACGGGCCAGGAAGGCAGTATCATGGTCGTGTCCCTGGCAGGTGCCTTCCTGGAAGATGCCCACGACCTTCTCCTGTGGGTCCCCCGGATGACAGTTCAGTTGCACAGGAAGACACTTACAGAGGCTGGATGCAGAGTGCTGCCCTGGCTCAGGAGACTCCTGCCTCAGAGAAGCCAGTATGCCTCATGACATCACCAAAGGGACAGCTGCTTGTCAGATATTTACAGTTTTTCCAGTCCAGATACAATTTACCAATCAGAATAATTTAATTACCATACAAAGATTGTTCACGGAAACCTTTATCAGGTTTCCAGGAAAAGGGAACAAAACAAAACCAAAAACCTCACCAAAGTTTCTACTCTTGGGCAGAGGGGGAAATAACTTTTGTTAACCCTTTATCTGTGATATAATACTGATCTAAGCAATGTTTTTAAGATGGAAGAGTCAAGAAGTAAAAGGAGAGAGGAAAAAAATGAAATTAGGCTAAATCTGTAATTATCTTTTTAATTTTAAAAATTATCTAGTTGTATTTTTTCCTTCTTGGGCACTAAATATTTTCTCTATATTCACAGATTTTTGTTAATTACATCATTAACAAAAGTGGATACTATTGCAAAATAGGACAGAATTGGTAGTTAGAACACTTAAAATCTGAATCCTGCTTCCATCATTCATACAAGAGGATAAACTTTGTAATTGGTTTGTTTACAAAACAAGGAAAATTGTCTGTTTTATGGAACACAATAAAAATTTACCCAGAAAGCAATCACCTGCATCTCTGCATTCATACTCTTGAGTTCTGAGGATATATATATTTTCAACAACTATTACTTTAAAGAAAAGCCTACAATTTCAAGAAATAATTTACATACTGTCTAAATGTTTTTTAAAAACTTAAGTTATACTTGCTTACTTAAATTTCCAGCATACCAGTCTGATTTTTATGTTTAGGAAGAAGAAAGGAAAAGAAAGTTCTGATGATATCTTGCTAAACAAATTTATAATATTCTTCCTCAAATGTTGTTATTATTTTTCATGTAAAATAATGTAACCAGTTCAATTACACTGCTACACAAATGCTCAACTAAATGATCTTTTTCACCTTTTTGGAGTTTTGGGATTCCAAAATTTCCCAAACTTAATGAGAGATACATTAACTCTTAGTGAGCCATAGCTTCCAGAGAAAGTATTTACTTGAATGTTGACAGAATGAATTAAACCACTTTGGGGGATCACATTTGGTGGAAAATAAATTCTGAGGGGAATCTGTTTCCAAGTCCCCTGAGTATCACAAATTGGATTCCAGAAGGCTTTTGTGTTAAGGTTGCCACTATTTGATTAATTAGCCTAATCCCCAGGGAAAAATAATTTTCCATCATATGTGGAAAACAATTGAAAACATTTGAGTGGGCGGGGTGGGGGGACGGATTTCACTGTTGAAATTATAAACCTATAAGCAAATTTCTAAACAAAGAAAATCAGGAAATGTGTATAATTTTATTTAAAGATCATTGTACTCTACTAGAGTAAAAGCACTTTAAAGAAAAAGAATTAGAAAAGACAGTACTAGATACTAAGCAAGACTTTTAAAAATAAAACTGTCTTCTTATATTATAGAGGGAAAATAATAGCTCTTATACCTCTAAAGGCAGTGGAGTTCATCTTAATATAAACTTGCTCCATAGAACTCCAGAGTTCAATGTCAAATAACTTTGGATTGAATGAAGAATAATTCAGTACCTGTGATGCTGAATATTATATGTGAGTTGCCCACCCTCAAAAGGATGCCTAACACTCTCATCTCAAGTTAATACTGATCAAATGGAATGGCAAACACAGTCCTGAACATAGTCCATGAAATTTCCATTTCCCACAGAAATGAAACATTTCCTGTCTTGAAACATACACAACATGACTCCACACAACCCAAGGCAAGAGAAGAGTCTTTTAGAAGAAGAACAGATGGTGCTGATTTATGAAGCTATCTAACCACAGAGAACAACAAATAGTATGTATCTTTGCACCTGTTACATGCACAGTGGAATCCTGAAATTAAGTTTCAAAATCTAAGCTTGCTTCTTATAGATTATTAGAGTTACTGAGGGTGGAGGAATCCTATCAGGCATACTTAGTCTGATATCCAGTCATATGCAGGAATCTTCCTCCACAATTCCTGTGCTCCAAGACACACAAAAGAAGCCTTACTAAGTATCACTGGGTTCAATAACTAACTCCAGCATCCCACTTGCCTGACTCCTAACATATTTATCCCAAGATTTGACCACTATCACCACTTCAACAATATGGAAGTCATTTCTTTTACAGGAAGTAGCTCTCACTGCTCAGATTCCCTACCACACACCAAAGGCTAAGTGTACCCATAAGGTGACAAGATTTTAACCAGCGTAATCAATCTGGTTCAAGTGTGGCTTCCTTATCAGACTAATATCCATTGGATTCTTCTGAACATTTCCGAAAAAAATAATTTATGGATTGTAGAAACATACTGATTTTGTGATATGACCAATTTTGCTGTTCTCAGTTCAGTTCAGTCACTCAGTCATGTCCGACTCTTTGTGACTCCATGAATTGCAGCACGGCAGGCCTCTCTGTCCATCATCAACTCCCAGAGTTCACCCAAACTCTTGTCTATTGAGTTGGTGATGTCATCCAGCCATTTCATCCTCTGTCGTCCCCTTCTCCTCCTGCCCCCAATCCCTCCCAGCATCAGGGTCTTTTCCAATGAGTCAACTCTTTGCATGAGGTAGCCAAAGTATTGGAGTTTCAGCTTTAGCATCATTCCTTCCAAAGAAATCCCAGGACTGACCTCCTCTAGAATGGATGGATTGGTTGGATCTCCTTGCAGTCCAAGGGACTCTCAAGAGTCTTCTCCAACACCACAGTTCAAAGGCATCAATTCTTTGGTGCTCAGCTTTCTTCACAGTTCAACTCTCACATCCATACATGACTACTGGAAAAACCATAGCCTTGACTAGACGGATCTTTGTTGGCAAGGTAATGTCTCTGCTTTTCAATATGCTATCTAGGTTGGTCATAACTTTCCTTCCAAGAAGTAAGCATATTTTAATTTCATGGCTGCAGTCACCATCTGCAGTGATTTTGGAGCCCAAAAAAATAAAGTCTGACACTGTTTCCCCATCTATTTCCCATAAAGTGATGGGACCGGATGCCATGATCTTAGTTTTCTAAATGTTGAGCTTTAAGCCAACTTTTTCACTCTCCTCTTTCATTTTCATCAAGAGGCTCTTTAGTTCCTCTTCACTTTCTGTCATAAGGGTGGTGTCATCTGCATATCTGAGGTTATTGATATTTCTCCTGGCAATCTTGATTCCAGCTTGTGCTTCCTCCAGCCTGGCGTTTATCATGATGTACTCTGCATGTAAGCTGAATAAGCAGGGTGACAGTATACAGCCTTGACACACTCCTTTTCCTATTTGCAACCAGTCTGTTGTTCCATGCTGTTCTAACTAACATTTAATCCTTACGGAGGTGACATTTTAAAATGCTTTATCTTCAGGGTGAAATAAGTGTAATACATGAGTAAATAAATATCTAGATTTATATTTATAAAACAATTTATAACTATTTTCTCTCAAAAAATCAATTTCTCCTTGGCTTAAAAATGATTTCAAAATTAATCATCAATTTGTTAATGTAGAAATTTGTTGTTATTCGGTTGCTCAGTCGTGTTAGACTCTTTGTGACCCCATGGACTGTAGCACACCAGGCTTTCCCGCCCTTCAGTAACTCCTGGAGTTTGCTCAAACTCATGTCCATTGAGTTGATGATGCCATCCAACCATCCCTTCTCCTCCTGCCATCAATCTTTCCAGCATCAGGGCTTTCCCATTCATCAATCTTTCCATTCATTAAAAGACTCTTTAGTTTAAATAAACTTTTACTTAAATCAGTAAGAAATAAAAAGTCTAAACAAATATTTCTTGCTACACATAAGGACAAATCACTTCTTCGAAAGGCAAGGCACTTATGAATTTTAAATTTTAATTAACAAAAAGTGATAATTGCTGGTCTATACTGAGGACTTCTGATATGCCAATTACTAAAGAACACACTTCTCTAGTCCTCAATACAACCTCAATTTAATCAACAATACAACCCTTAAATATATTTCAGTAAACAAAACAGATGGGATCTTTTTTGTGAATTACGTTGCTGCTAGTCTTTTTTCAATTATAACTGAGCAATGTAACCATGTGATAAGTTCACAAATCTTTGAGCTCTGTTATCCAACGTAACTTGGATAACAGAGCTGTGTTGCTGACATGCAACGTATTCTTTAATAAAGTTTACTGAATGTTCTACTTGAAATTATAACTAGACATGTAATGGATCCACCCAGTACATTAATTCAAATTAAAGAAATACAACATTCTCCATGTCATGAGCTTGCTGGAATAGATTCATGGCTATCACTACATGCAAAGCACCCCACCTATTAAAGCAAAGTTTTTAGGAAAAAGAGAGAGAACTAATTTTATGAAACATCTATAACACACAACAAACTGCCTATACAATCTTTCATTTAATCCTCACAACAAGGCAGGAATTCTTATTATGGAGAAATTAGGCCTACAAAAAATTGCAGATTTCTCTGCAGCAGCAGCCCTGTGATTTTGAGAATGGTCTTATGGCCTGTGGTTCTTTGGTTTCACTCTTTATAACCCAGAGAAGAGGAACCAAGCACAATTCAGCACTGGATGTGATCCTTGCCAACTAGTAAATCAGGGCCAGGGTCTGTGAGAAAATATGATAATCATGTTGTAACAAATATTCAACTCTGAACATATAATAACTGTACTTTCATATAGAGTGAGAATTACCGTTAAAATACTTTTGTCGATGAATTTTCATTCTAGGCTGGTATGTCAGCAGCTCAGTTATGTCTGACTCCCTCTGACCCCATGAACTGCAGCATGCCAGGCTTGCCTGTTCACTATCTCCTGGAGTTTGTTCAGACTCATGTCCATTGAGTCAATGTTGCTGTCCAACCATCTCATCGTTTTAGGAGAAACGTGTAAATAACGCTGTCCTAGGTGGTACAGCGCTAAAGAACCTGCCTGCTGATACAGATCGAGGTTCAATCCCCGGGTCGGGAAGATCCCCTGGAGAAGGAAAAGGAACCCACTTCAGTATTCTTGCCTGGAGAATTCCATGGACAGATGAGCCTGGTAGGCTTAGATAGTCCATGGGCTCACAAACAGTCAGGCACGACTGAGCAAACCGCACACACCTTCATAGAAACAATGAACATCAGGAAATCTTACCAGCTATTACATCTGGATGGCAGGGATTTTTACTGTGTCTTTATAACATTAAGTATTTTTACAATGAGCATAAAATCTTTTAGAAATAAAAGGTATTTTTTTTAATGTTACAAAACTTTCATAAATTGCTGTTTATTATCTGATATCACTACTTTATAACTCCTTTGAAATGTGACTCTACAAAGAATTAAGGATCTAGAAAGAAAATTAGAACATTATATGTAAGTAATAAGATGGAACTGTGCATTGACACTGAATGTATATCATACTGAATCAGTTCCAGCAGAGAGTTGTTTTCTTAATCATTTTGGTGTAGTATCTGAATGGTAGAAAAGTTTAAAAAAGGAAGATTGGTGAGATGCCACATCAAATAAATTAGAAGAAATTTCAATTTTAAAAAAATTTAAAAAAGAGTAAAGAGTAAAGAAGAGTCCCTACAAGGCAAGTTCATCACTGAGCTTTGTGGTCCATAAAAACCTCACATTGCTTCCAACGGGGACTAACATATATTTATGTAACCCTTTTTCCTTGATGATAAATACATATTTCACCATTATTAATTCTGAAGGGCTTATTAAAAACTTTTTGTAGTCCTCAAAGTTCTACACCTCATTATTTTAAATTGTTAAGAAACAAGTAAAGAACAACACATGGGTCCCATAACAAAATTCACTCATGTAAACATCTATTAGAGTTTTTACTGTTTTATTACTTTCCAATGAAGTCTTTTAATTCACATATGAAACACAGTCATTAACTTACTTGAAATGGCTTAGAGAAAGTAGCTTTCCAAAACAAAAAATTCCTCAATTTCCTAGTTAAAGTCAGTGATGCAAAAGCTAGTTGGTAGCTTTCCTGGGGATCAAGAGATCGTATTCTCAAACAAAACAAAACCTATTATATGTTTAAAACAAGGTACATGGCAATGATGACTAGTCTGAATGCTCAATTTTAGATCATGATTCAAAAGTTTATAATAAATGCAGAGGTTAACATTAATAAAGCTAATTAGCTATACATTGTTGCATTGCCCTAATGCTTGGAATGTGATACAAATACCAAACAAAAATTAAGATGTTAAACAAAAATGTTAATTTAAACTAATAAACATGTTACAGTTGTTTTGGAACCTTAGTGAAAGTAAAAGTCACTCAGTCGTGTCCGACTTTTTGCAACCCCATGGACTCTACAGTCCATGGAATTCTCTAGGCCAGAATACTGGGGTGGGTAGCCTTCCCTTCTCCAGGGGATCTTCTCAACCCAGGAATCAAAATGGGGTCTCCTGCATTGCAGGCGGATTCTTTACCAGCTGAGCACATTAGCCTTGTGGTTAAAAATGGAATCTCCATGCAAAATGGTTTTGACAAATGATCTCACTTCTCTGACTTAGTTGATTCATTTTATAAACTGAGAAGAATAATATAATACTATCTACTGATAATCTATGAGGATAAGTTAACATAAAATGCTTGGAATACTGCCTTCTACATAAATAAAATAGGACTAAAACTTCATGTATAGCATGTGACTTCATATATAGAATAGACTCTCTGTTCTAAGGTTTAACCTTCAGAAATATTTCAACCAAAAACAGTCTGGAGAAAAGGACTATTTAGGAAGAGTACCTGCTCAGAATATCCCTTTCAACGTACTTATTACTAAAATTTCTGGAATCAGAGAAATGAATTAAATGCTGGGAAATCATTTCATTAGGATTAATAACCACATCATTTGCTTTTGATTACACAATTTGATCCAATTACGTCAGTTCTTTTGGTTTCCTCAGGTTGTTCCCTTGAGATATAATTAAAACCAGAATTTGTGATTTGCACATGGCCTAAAAAACTTGAGCTCATTTTGTATCAAAGACTGTCTTATCAATATTTACCAGAAAGAGAGGTCTTCAGAGCAAGAGGCTCATTTTATACAATTTTCAGTATTAAATGATTGTAGCAGCAATAGCACAAATTAAAATATTAACAGAAAAGGTAACAGATACCTGGTTACTTTCAGTTACAATAATAAAAGTCTTGAAATATTTAAGATTTTAGGTCATTCATGGGAATAGAAACTGTTTGACTCTTGAAATATTTACTCCTGGATGTTGACATAAAAGATCAAGTTGTCTGCTACTTGGTCATGTATGGATGTGAGAGTTGGTCTGTGAAGAAAGCTGAGCACCGAAGAATTGATGCTTTTGAACTGTGGTGTTGGAGAAGACTCTTGCGAGTCCCTTGGACTGCAAGGAGATCCAACCAGTCCATCCTAAAGGAGATCAGTCCTGGGTGTTCTTTGGAAGGACGGATGCTGAGGCTGAAATTCCAATACTTTGGCCACCTGATGCAAAGAGTTGACTCATTGGAAAAGACCCTGATGCTGGGAGGGATTGGGGGCAGGAGGAGAAGGGGACGACAGAGGATGAGATGGCTGGATGGCATCACCGACTTGATGCACATGAGTTTGGGTGAACTCCCGGAGTTGGTGATGGACAGGGAGGCCTGGCCTGCTGTGATTCATGGGGTCGCAAAGAGTTGGACACGACTGAGCGACTGAACTGAACGGAACTGTGATTCAGTAGAAAACAGACTTCGTAACTGGTAACACACTGAAGTAAAATTTAAGGTATTAGACAATCCATGTATTTTTAAAAAGCTCAGCAGCTATCTTCAGCATCACAACCCAGAGCAAGGACTTATTTCACTCTTGTGAACAACTGGCAGTATCTTCAGATGGAGACAATACAAGGGAAACCTTCAGAAACCTTCCACACTTTCCCTGTAAAGTCAGCTCAGATTAGCTTTAAATCTAGAATACCAAATACTATTTCCTATTCAAAACCCTGAATCTGTCATTCCGCAGTTTCTAAAGTAAGTCTCAGAGCCCCTTCATCCTGATTCTTGCCTCTTTGTGAGCCCTAGTGGCCAGATTTCTTTTTCCTGAAGTGCCTTTCCTCTCTCCCTTGGGCATTAAATGTGAATCCCAGCCTCCTCAGGGCACAATGGCCTTTGTCTATTCTTCATCGTTTTGAAAATCATCTCCACGTGAGGATTCTTGGTCAAAATAGAACTGCAGGTGGTTTTTGTGCCTGCACATATTCTTGAGGATAGCAATCAGATATTAATAAAATTCCAACTTCTTAAAAGAATCTTTAGAATGACACTATTACTAGTGGAGCTATGAAAGTTATATAGTTGAGTCAAACATGCTTGAGGAAGTCAGAGGCCTATAATCACAGAACTCACTGCTAACAGTCTAAAGAGGTACCATCAAGGTACAAATGTATGTTAAAAATAGCAACACATATACTGTCCTGCACACGTCTAAGGAGCAGGTGTCTTCTCAAGGCACTTAATCCATGATACCCCAAAGAATACTTGCACCCTGCCTGGCTTTTCTGATAGGACTGCAAGTTTGAAAGGGTTAGTTTCATATAACATCCACATGGGCTTCCCTGACAGCTCAGTTGGTAAAGAATCCACTGGCAACGCAGGAGACCCCAGTTCAATTCCGGGGTCGGGAAGATCCGCCAGAGAAGGGATAGGCTAGCCACTCAAGTATTCTTGGGCTTCCCTTGTGGCTCAGCTGGTGAAGAATCCACCCTCAATACAGGAGACCTGGGTTGCGAAGATCCCCTGGAGGAGGGAAAGGCTAGCCATTCCAGTACTCTGGCCTGAAGAATTCCATGGACTCTATAGGCCACGGGGTTGCAAAGAGTCGGATGTGACTGAGCGACTTTCACTCTCCTCAGGTCAGAGTCCTGAGGAGACGCATAGCAAGGTCACTGAGAAATCACAAGGAGATGGACCTGAACCATCCTAAGCACAGCTCTTTGCAGGGCTCCAGCAGAGAAGGTGCGGGCAGGCACTGAAGCACAGAAACTCATTCAGGCTAAACAGAAGTCTGATCATCCAGGTTAGAGAAAAATTCAATACAATGATGGGCTCTCAAAGCAGAGACCTGGAGGGATAACCGAAAAATTAGAAAATGCCGTGAAGATGTGCCGTGACTAGGGGTGTGCTAGAGCTGGCTCTCCAAAAAAACCAAATTGTTAAACAGCAAAAAGATCTTATCTGTAATGTTTGCCAATACAGATACTCCCCCCATGGCAGACTGCAAACCACCAGTATCACGTCACTGAACAGTGTGGAAGACACATGACCTTCGGGTAGGAGCCATCTATGATTACCCAGGTGGCGCTGGGATGAGTGAAAAAAAAGGGCTCTTAGCAGATTAATAGCAGATACTAACAATATAAAAATACCAGCATCATGTTTGACAGTTAATCATACTTGGCCAGATTACTGCTTAGTTTTATATCCTAACAGGGCTATTCATCTATCAGATGTTTATCATTTGAACCAACTAACGGATGAATTACAGACCTCCTACGACAAACCCACAGGAAGTCAAAAATATTGTCAAGTCCAAAATCCATCTAATACTCCTAACCTACTAACTATCACAGCTTCAGTTCAGTCGCTCAGTCATGTCCAGCTCTTTGCACACCAGGCCTCACTGTCCATCACCAGCTCCCAGAGTCCACCCAAACCCATGTCCGTTGAGTCAACGATGCCATCCAACCATCTCATCCTCTGTCATCCCCTTCTCCTCCTGCCCTCAACCTTTCCCAGCATCAGGGTCTTTTCCAATGAGTCAGCTCTTTGCATCAGGTGGCCAAAGTATTGGAGTTTCAGCTTCAACATCAGCCAAGCCTGATTTACATGTGCTCCAAACACATTAGCTGAGAGTTAGGCAAAATCATCCAACACAAAGCATATTTTATAATAAAGTGTTGGCTATCTCATGTAATTTATTGAACACTGTATAGAAAGGGAAGAACAGATGTTTGTTGGTGTACTGACTGCTCACCCTCCCGATCACACACTGACTGGGAGCTGTGAATCACTGCCACCACCCAGCATCATGAGAGAGAATGCAGCAGTACATGACTGGATCCAGATTCAAAGTTCAAAATAAGTTTCTGATGAATGCGAACTGAACATTCCTAAGTCGGGAACCATGTGGACGATAAGCCAGTGGATTTCTAACAACTACCACCACCACTCTGACAGCAAAGGGCAATTCTTATCTGAAACGGTAACTTAATTTCCTAAAAATCCAGTTAGAAAGAGATTAGACACCGAAGTACATCTGGTACTTCTGAGGCACCTAAGTGAACCTAGAGAAAGGTATCACCTTGGAGGGTCCGACTTGGGGTGCAAAACACAAGTTATAATTCACCCCAATTCTTTCCTTCAGCAAAACAACTAAAAGGTCATGGCCTTGAGCATGACATTGATTTCAGTTCAGTTTAGTCGCTCAGTCGTGTCCAACTCTTTGTGACCCCGTGAATCGCAGCATGCCAGGCCTCCCTGTCCATCACCAACTCCGGGAGTTCACCCAAACTCATGTGCATCGAGGCAGTGAAGCCATCCAGCCATCCCGTCCTCTGTTGTCCCCTTCTCCTCCTGCCCCCAATCCCTCCCAGCATCAGCTTTCAGTGTTTAATAATTATACCTCTTAAGTGCACATATTTTGAACAAAACATTTATTTTATCTTATAAATATCTTTATTTTATCTTACAGGTATTTTAGAGAAACACTGAAAAGAACTTTATATATAGAGTACTTTCTTCACTGGATAAAGATGGGTAGGAAGAGAGAAAACACTTTATTAAGAGTTGTGATAATATTAAACATCTCCACAAATGTGCCAGACCCTATACTTATGCTGTTTCTGTTCTACAGAGAATTGCAGCTCAGAGTAACTAAGTGACCCATCCTTTGTTATACAGCCATCAGTCCACATGGTAATCTACCAGACTCAAGGGCAAGCTCCTACAGAGCAGGGCCCAGACACATGTTTCCAGCACCACAAAGTGAAATGCAAAGAGACCCTACAGGCAGGGAAGGAAGGAACACCCATAATCACCCCTACCTGTTATTCAGCAGTCAGCTACGGCTGAGCCAGGTCAGAGAAACTCAGGGGCATCTTTACAAAGTCACACCATCCAACTCAGCTCCTGACTCCAGGATCCTACTTGTGAGGTCAGTCCTGGGCCACTCTGGATTGCTAAAGTGACAACCTATGAACTTCCCTGGTCCAGTGGTTAAGCCTTCGCCTTCCAGTGCAGGGAGTGTGGGTCTGATCCCTTGTTGAGGAGCTAAGATCCCACATGCCTTGCCCCCAAAAACACAGAACATTTTCAAAAAAAAGAAAGAAAGAAAACAGCATATTGTAACAAATCCAATAAAGTCCTAAAAAAAAAAAAAAAGTAACAAACTAAGTGCACCATGAAAATGAAAACAAGGCCTGACCCAGTCTACCAACATCCACATACTCATCCGTTGTTGTGGACAATGAGGACGGGGAACTTATAAACAGAGGCGGCTGCAGATGAAGGTCTCAAGCTGAGGCTGAAATACTCTTTACTTCCTGAGCCGCAGTGACCACATTCAGATAGGAATCAGTTAACTGCTGTTTTAAAGAAAATGCAAAAAATTTGGTTTACATGCAACTTGATTTCCCCCCAGATTTGGGAGGGCCGGGAGTGGGGGCGATGTCCAACCTGCAGAAAATTGAATAAATACACCCAACAGACTCTTCACCTAAATTCACTAATTGCAAACATTTGTTGTCTATCTCATATATGTTTTATTTTCAAAACTGGAAGGTGACTTGAGGACAATAAATTGTTTTCAAAAATAGAAAATGGAGTGCAATTGGCTAGGTTTAGTTTTAATTTGGAGAAATTTTTCTAAGAAAATGGCAAGAGTATACATCATGATGGTTTTCAATTACCAAATGCATGTACTTCTGTTCGCCTTTGCTGATATTTTAAACTATCTCCCTCAAAAAAAAAGAAAGAGGAAGAGAGAGAAGTTAAGCTTACATTACAAAAGATTAGACATTTAGTCAAAGATTTCACAGGTGCTTTCCAATACAGTACAACTAAAATTACCCTTAACAGATTATAATGTGATTATATAAACGTTTCTTGGAGGGAAATGACCAATGACCAAACTAACTAGAAGGATAAGGTTTGGTTTCAGAGAATGTGGTTGGAAAGCAGTTAGGAAAGTCTAAAATAAAATTTTAAAGAATAAATCCAATTTCAGCTTATTAAAAGCATATTTATAAAGGTTGTTCTTAAGCCTATAAAATACATTCATTTCATAATTGTATACTTCCAAAGATTTGAATGTACTAATTCCCAAAAAACCATAATTCTACATGCTAGATGGTGGGTGATAATTTTTGAGATTTAAAACGTAAATTTTGACCAGTTTATAATGAAACTCTTCAAGACACTAAAGTAATCATGGCTGGTGATTATCCATTCTTTATTTTGGACACTGTCCATATTCCTGATGGAAATAGGAGGTGACTGTTATTCCATCAGACTTAATCTAGTGTTTCATAAATGAGAGCAAATAAATTCATGGTCAATTTAAATATCCATGATTACAATTCTTCAGAAAATTAACCTGATTAGAAATATTTAATTTACTAGTGTTTACTGTACAAAAAAGAACTATACAAAAAAAGATCTTCACAACCCAGATAATCACAATGGTGTGATCACTCACTTAGAGCCAGACATCCTGGAATGTGAAGTCAGGTGGGCCTAGGGAAGCATTACTACAAACAAAGCTAGTGGAGGTGATGGAATTCCAGTTGAGCTATTTCAAATCCTGAAAGATGATGCTGTGAAAGTGCTGCACTCAATATGCCAGCAAATTTAGAAAACTCAGCAGTGGCCACAGGACTGGAAAAGATCAGTTTTCACTACAATCCCTAAGGCAATGCCAAAGAATGCTCAGACTACCACACAACTGCATTCATCTCACATGCTAACAAAGTAATGCTCAAAATTCTCCAAGCCAGGCTTCAACAGTACATGAACTGTGAAATTCCAGATGTTCAAGCTGGTTTTAGAAAAGGCAGAGGAACCAGAAACCAAATTGCCAACATCCGCTGGATCATCGAAAAAAGAAAAAGCAAGAGAGTTCCAGAAAAATATCTACTTCTGCTTTATTGACTGTGCAAAAGCCTTGGACTGTGTGGATCACAATAAACTGTGGAAAATTCTTCAAGAGATAGGAATACCAGACCACCTGACCCACCTCTTGAGAAATCTGTATGCACGTCAGGAAGCAACAGTTAGAACAGGACATGGAACAACAGACTGGTTCCAAATAGAAAAAGGAGTACATCAAGGCTATATATTGTCACACTGCTTATTCAACTTCTATGCAAAAACGCTGGACTGGATGAAGCACAAGCTGGAATCAAGATTGCCAGGAGAAATATTAGTAACCTCAGATATGCAGATGACACCACCCTTCTGGCAGAAAGTGAAAAAGACCTAAAAGAGTCTCTTGATGAAAGTGACAGAGGAGAGTGAAAAAGTTGGCTTAAAGCTCAACATTCAGAAAAACGAAGATCATGGCATCTGGTCCCATCACTTCATGGCAAATAGATGGGGAAACAATGGAAACAGTGTCAGACTTTATCTTTTAGGGCTCCAAAATCACTGCAGATGGTGACTGCAGCCATGAAATTAAGACATTTGTTCCTTGGAATAAAAATTATGACCAACCTAGACAGCTTATTAAAAAACAGAGACATTACTTTGCCAACAAAAGTCCATCTAGTCAAAGCTATAGTTTTTCCAGTAGTCATGTATGGATGTGAGAGTCTGACTATAAAGAAAGCTGAATGCTGAAGAATTGATGCTTTTTAACTGTGGTGTTGGAGAAGACTCTTCAGAGTCCCTTAGACTGCAAGGTGATCCAACCAGTCCATCCTGAAGGAGATCAGTCCTGAACATTCATTGGAAGGACTGATGCTGAAGCTGAAACTCCAATACTTTGGCCACCTGATGTGAAGAACTGACTCACTGGAAAAGACCCTAATGCTGGGAAAAATTGAAGGCGGGAGGAGAAGGGGATGACAGAGAATGAGATGGTTGGACGGCATCACCAACTCAATGGACACAAGTCTGAGTAAACTCCGGCAGTTGGTGATGGACAGGGAGACCTGGTATGCTGTAGTATATGGGGTTGCAAAGAGTCGGACACGGCTAAGCAACTGAACTGCACTGAACTGAACTAAGTGCTTACTGAGGGCACAAAACACGAGGACATGTATCTGGTCATGTGCCACCTTTCACAGGGCTGCTGCTGCTACTGCTGCTAAGTCGCTTCAGTCGTGTCTGACTCTGTGTGACCCCATAGACGGCAGCCCACCAGGCTCCCCCATCCCTGGGATTCTCCAGGCAAGAACACTGGAGTGGGTTGCCAATTCCTTCTCCAATGCATGAAAGTGAAAAGTGAAAGTGAAGTCTCTCAGTCGTGTCCGACTCTTAGCGACCCCATGGACTGCGGCCCACCAGGAGTTTCCAGGCAAGAGTGCTGGAGTGGGGTGCCATTGCAAGCAACTCCAATCTTGCATTAAACTTTTTAATGAAAGACACTATGCATTCATAAACTTGAATATAAAAAACAATAGGATAATTTTTAAATATTAATTTAAAACAGATCATAAAGTAAATGTTAAAGAAGATGTTGGATGTTGAGAGAAGAATAGAATAGAAGTAATACAAAGAAACATTATCAGAAGCAGGGGAAACCAACCCACCTCAGTATTGGGAGTGTGTCTCCTTAGTAATTCCTTTTAACGTTATAGGGAGCATTTCCCCATCATCAAATCATCTCATAAAGGATTAACTGGTGCTAAAGTTTACAGAATAAAACATGGAAGTCCCATGTCATCACTACGCTCCTAGTCCAAGTTTCCTCTTTAGAATGATTCACAATTGCAATTTAGAATCATACCTGCAATTTGGAAAATATCCCTCCAATTTCCTCTCTATACTTACGTATGCATGAGATGCCCATATACTCAGGTATAATTTTTATGTGAAGTGAAACATATAATATATACCCTGTGAAACTTGTTCTTTTCATTTAATGACACATCTTGGAAATCTTTCAATACTTTTACCTCAACTCTTTTAATGGCTGCACTAATAGTATCCCTCAATACAAATATAAAATAATTGATATAGATACTCCTCCATAAATGGATAACAGGAGGTTCTTTCTAGCACTTTTTACTACTGTAACAATTAACATACTTATCCAACAGCAAACATTTCTCTGTAAACAGTACTCAATCCCATAGACGGAGGAGCCTGGTAGGCTGCAGTCCATGGGGTCGCTAAGAGTCGGACACGACTGAGCGACTTCACTTTCACTTTGCACTTCACGCATTGGAGAAGGAAATGGCAACCCACTCCAGTGTTCTTGCCTGGAGAATCCCAGGGACAGAGGAGCCTGGTGGGCTGCTGTCTATGGAGTCACACAGAGTCGGACATGACTGACGCAACTTAGCAGCAGCAGCAGCAGCAGCATAGTACACAAGTTTGCCTTTAGAGCCACTGCCTTATTACCACTTGGTTACTAAAAAATTTTTGCTAATTTTTTTTGCTAAACTACAGTAAAAAAAAAAATCAATATTTTAATTTGTACATGTTAGCCTCTCACCTAATAGTAGAAAAACAATAGAAGAAAGAAGCTATAAAGTTTGATGATAAACAGTTTCCATCATCTCATTACGTAGAGCAAAGCATGCGGAGGAGGGTAAAAAAGAAAAAACAAAATCACTAGCCATATCATATTTTCTACCAAACAAAAAGTTCCTTAGCATGAACAGAAATTTTAATAGTCAGAATCCCTTGAGATAAGAATCAAGCCCAGTGTTATTTAATATTTCCATAGCAATCTATGGGAAGAAACAGACAACAAGATAAATTCCAGTAACACAAAACCATTACGGTTAGGAGAAACCAGAGGGCCTTTGGAAGACTCCAGGAGGAACTAATCAAATATGAAGCCTGATGAAAGCTGGCTTATTAATGCAAGGTAATCAAGGTTCTTTTTAAATTTTGAGTGAACAGCTCTATCCCAATGAGCAATGACTTCTTCATAGCAACAGGCAACTAGGCAACCATTCCCCCCATCATTGAAAAAAACAAAATGCCTTCCTCTTTTTCTCTTAGTTTTTCACATCTTATACCCCCTACTAATCCTCATACAGGCATGCTAAGTCACTTCAGTTGTGTCCGACTGTTTGCAACCCTCCGGACTGTCGCCCACCAGGCTCCTCTGTTCATGGGGATTCTCCAAGCAAGAATACTGGAGTGGGTTGCCGTGCCCTCTTCCATGGGATCTTCCCGACTCAGGGATCAAACTTGTATCTCTTATGTCTCCTGCACTGGCAGGCGGGCTCTTTACCACTGGCAGCACCTGGGGAGATCCACTATTCCTTAACCCCTAGAAATCTGGTGCCTGGCCCTTTGTTCTACTGAAATTATTGTCAGCAATTTTTAATATCTCAACCAGAGAAAATCACACCTTGAATAATCACATTATACCAAGACCAACAGATTCTTCCTCCTGGTACCTGTCAAGTTTATTCTTTTTTATCTCTGCTGCAACAGCATGGATTTGACATTATTTCTTATCTTCTTAATAGAGCTTTCTCATCTCAAATCCATTTTCAGTGGACTTTAATGGTTAAAGAAATGTGTTGTTTGAACCAATGTGATAGATTTGACCCCCTTTCTCCACCACCAGTGTTGCCTTTGCATAATACATATTTGAATACCTGTGCAAATCTGGACCCAACTGAACTTCTAATATCCTTCTTATCCAAACATGTCACTAAAACCCAGCATATCAGATGTTTGCCAACAAAACTTCCTCTATGTTCATGTTTCTGTAACCTGGTTTTACCAGGGGTACCACTGTCATCTTTCAAGACCCGAAGTGAATACCATCCACTATTTTACAAATAAGACAATTTTTAAGAGTCAAAGAGTCCAGTCAAAGTGACCATAGTTTTTCAGGGTTTAGGAGCATAAGCTGTTAACCACTATGAGGAAGTTATTAGAGCTTCTGAAAAACTGTGTTAGTAAAAAAAAAAAAAAAGGAGGGGGTATTAATAATTTCCCTAATTGCCCAGAGAAGGAAAAAGCAGCTCATAGTGGTCAGACTAGAAAGTCCCTCAAAGCGGAAGTCAAGTCTGAGCCTGTGGCTATAAGCACAGGACCTCACCTCCTCGCACCAGAACATCTCTGACTCAAAAGCAATGAAAATCACCTGATCAGTTCAGTTCAGCCGCTCAGTCGTGTCCAACTCTTTGCGACCCCATGAATCGCAGCACACCAGGCCTCCCTGTCCATCACCAACTCCCAGAGTTCACTCAAACTCATGTCCATCACAGCGGTGATGCCATCCAGCCATTTCATTCTCTGTCATCCCCTTTCTCCTCCTGCCCCCAATCCCTCCCAGCATCAGAGTCTTTTCCAATGAGTCAACTCTTCCCATCAGGGGGCCAAAGTGTTAGAGTTTCAGCTTTAGCATCAGTCCTTCCAAAGAAAACCCAGAAGTGATCTCCTTTAGAATGGACTGGTTGGATCTCCTTGCAGTCCAAGGGACCCTCGAGTCTTCTCGAACACCACAGTTCAAAAGCATCAATTCTTTGGCGCTCAGCTTTCTTCACAGTCCAATTCTCACATCCATACATGACCACTGGAAAAACCATAGCCTTGACTAGACAGACCTTTGTTGGCAAAGTAATGTCTCTGCTTTTTAATATGCTGTCTATGTTGGTCATAACTTTCCTTCCAAGGAGTAAGTGTCTTTTCATTTCATGGCTGCAATCACCATCTGCAGTGATTTTGGAGCCCCCAAAAATAAAGTCTGACACTGTTTCCACTCTTTCCCATCTATTTCCCATGGAGTGATGGGACCGGATGCCATGATCTTAGTTTTCTGAATGTTCAGCTTTAAGCCAACTTTTTCACTCTCCTCTTTCACTTTCTCAAGAGGGTTTTTAGTTCCTCTTCACTTTCTGCCATAAGGGTGGTGTCATCTGCATATCTGAGGTGATTGATATTTCTCCCAGCAATCTTGATTCCAGCTTGTGTTTCTTCCAGCCCAGCGTTTCTCATGATGTACTCTGCATATAAGTTAAATAAGCAGGGTGACAGTATACAGCCTTGACGTACTCCTTTTCCTATTTGGAACCAGTCTGTTGTTCCATGTCCAGTTCTAACTGTTGCTTCCTGACCTGCATATAGGTTTCTCAAGAGGCAGGTCAGGTACTCTGGTATTCCCATCTCTTTCAGAATTTTCCAGTTTATTGTGATCCACACAGTCAAAGGCTTTGGTATAGTCAATAAAGCAGAAATAGATGTTCTTCTGGAACTCTCTTGCTTTTTCGATGATCCAGCGAATATTGGCAATTTGGTTTCTGGTTCCTCTGCCTTTTCTAAAACCAGCTTGAACATCTGGAAGTTCACGGTTCATGTATTGCGAAGCCTGGCTTGGAGAATTTTGAGCACTACTTTACTAGTGTGTGAGATGAGTGCAATTGTGCGGTAGTTTGAGCATTCTTTGGCATTGCCTTTCTTTGGGATTGGAATGAAAGCTCACCTTTCCCAGTCCTGTGGCCACTGCTGAGTTTTCCAGATTTGCTGGCACACTGAGTGCACCGGATGCATGAGACAAACACTGACCGGTGCCTTGCAGAAAGATCATTAACTGAAATCGACAATCTGGAGTTCCTCAAAATTTTACCAGAGTCCTTGTTCTCCAGAGAGGCTTGTGGAATACTGGTTTTCCTTAAGTGACAATTTCCATCCAGGATATGCCCGCCCCTCCGGGAAGCTAGAGATTAAGCAGCTTATTTAGGATCCCAGGTAAGAAACATGAACGAGGACCCAATCTGGACCTCTTCCCTGTTCTAACCACTCTGTTCTCAAGCAGGCTGATGTCTCAGAGTGAGCATCCAAAACATATGTAACTTCCCTGGCAGTCCAGGGCTTAGGACTCAGCACTTTCACTGTTGAGGGTCCGGGTTCAATCCCTGGCCAGGGAACTCAGATCTCGCAAATGGTGCAGCACAGCCAGAAACAAAACAGACCAGAGATCGGACTAAGTAAATAAGGACACAACACTGACTCTAAAGGTGGGGGGACACTGGAGGCAGAAGAAAGATAATATTCATTAAAAAGGAAGGCACGGAAGTCTGACATAGGATCTGCATGAGGTCATGGTGGGAGATAAAGCCTAAAAAAAGTTAACCAGGGTTCTGGATTGCAGAATTCTCAGAACACCCAGCTAATGTGGTTAATTTTAAATCAGTGCAGGAGAGATTTTTAATGCCTTTACACTTGGAGGTGATGCAATACAAATGGTGCTTTGAAAGATGAAGCAAAGAGGAAGATGCAGCATTGATCAGGGAAGGGACAGATGGTGGAGGGAGACAAATGTTACATGAGTCCAGTCGAAGGGAGTGAGGCTGAAGTGCGAACAGGTGCAAAGAAAGTAGAAAGGCACAGATACACGCCAGACTAAAGGTATAATATGTAGCACCTGGCAATAGATAAAACAAGAAGCAGTAGAAGGAAGAGAAAAAGCAAAATTAGTTTGAAACCTGGGAGACTCATGGCAAAATGACAAAAAAATAAGAAAGTCACCAACAATCAGAATTTTCTAGCTCTAGGAAACATCCAGAAATAAACTGCAGACCATTTCGCAGGGGGTGAGGTCATCCTAGCATCCAGAGGCTGTGATGGATCACACAACTGGATGTGGACGGCAGGTCAGGCCCAGAACTAGGGGCTTTACCTCACATTGCCCCTCAGACTAGGGACCATTTCCCCTCTGCTTGGAAGAAAGTGTAAAAATGGCTAAAAGACATCTAGAAAGAAGTAGTTCGCTCGTATTTGTGGGTAACATAAGGCTGGAGGGATGCGAAGAGAAACTAAAAGGTCATGCCAAAGAAGAGCACATAAAATTCCATTTAGAAAAATGACCTGCACACACTCAGGCAGAGCAAAAGAAAGGGATTTCTGCAAATAAAACAGTGAGTGAGTTTACGGAGAGAATGGCAGAGAAGCCAAGAGAAAGACTTCCTCAGGATGCAGTAGGTCCACAATGCTAGTCCAGCCACTTACAGAAGGAAAAATGCACACACACCTGAAAGAAGACATGTTCACCATCAATAAAACCCTCTGCATATTTTACGGTTTCCAACATATTCAAGGAAATAAGACGTGAGATTTATCTTTTTATAAAAATCTACAAAATAAATAATAAAAGTTAATTAAATAATTATGTATACCCTAATTCAACTTAACTCCTACTCAAGAGCAAAATTGTAAAAACTCAAATAGTCATTATACTGAGCCACAGAAAGTATATCAAATTGCTGGCTAAGTCATGTCCAATATTAGACAACCAAATTAGCAAAAGTTTAACACATAACTCAGTGGAAAAATCTTTTTAAAATAACAAACATTATTTTTATTTGAATTGAGACCTATTTTTCTTGGCCAATCCACAGAAATATGTTTCTCTTTCTATGAGTTCAGGACATTAGTGCCAAACTCTCAGCCAAAGGTTTATGAAAGTATTACTGAATCAGGTCTGTTTATGATTAAAATACAAAGTTCTCAGGAAAATTAGTTCCTCCAGGGACTTAAAATAGGAGTAAGTCCAAAAGCCTAGATTTCTGCTGATATAATCTAACTTTCCTTGCCCTCCCTTCAAATTTTCCCCAACTTAATCTAGAAGAGATTCTTGAAAACGTAAACATTCAATGTAAGGAAAGATATACTATCTAAGGAATAGTATATTTTTTATCGGAATGTTTGCTACAAAAATGTTTCATGAGAAGAACTGTTTAGATACAAAAATTACAAATAGGTAGCCCTTTACAACTACAAGTGCCTTCAATGAAAGTAAAGTTGTGTTTAGATGCAAAGGTTGTGAAAGAGATTTCATGCCACCAGAAGTTAATGCATGCCTCCCGCAAAAACAGAACCCAGAGCAACAAATACAGGCATGCTCTCATTAAAAGAAAAAGACACATTTAAAATGAAGCCTGATGCTATGCTATGCTGAACATAATTCCTATGTTGGGAAGAACGGGAATCAGCAGTTGCTGGGTGCACCTTCTTTTGGTTTGGCCAGAAGCAAGGCGATAGGATAATGGATCACAGCAGGCAGGTGTCAGGACCTCTCCGTGGATGGAGCTCTCCTAGTTCTGACCAGAGGAGAGGAGTTAGGAAGGGAGAGTCAACCAGCATGTTCAAAAAGCCAGCGATGGAAGAGCCACATGAATCTGGAGATCAAAGAAGGTCCAGGCAGCTGGCAATGCTGGAGCAAGGGGAAAAGCACTGGGATGTCGGTAAAAGAGCAGCAGGAAGACCCACCCACAACAGAAACACTGACTGTCCTGGCAGCCCAGTAGTTAAGACCCCACGTTTCCAATGCAGGTGGTGTTGGTTCGATCCCTGCTCAGGGAACTAAGATCCCACATGCCACGCGGCATGGCCAAAAAACAAATAAATAGAATAGCATGGAAAGAATTAAAAACAGAAAAAACTAATACTACTGTGTCTTTTGTCTGTGAAGGAATAACAAGAACCTCCACCCCTACCCCTAAGGCTTCCTTTTCCTTCCAGGAAGACAAGGATTGAGTGACATGCTCTCCTGAAGAGGAAAGGAAGCCCACTCTCAGCTCATGTGCTGCCAACTGAGTCGACACTTCTGTTCTAGAGAGCATGGAAAGGGAGGAATTTTAAAGGCACATCTTGTCAGCTGAACAGATTTCACAGAACCTCATGTTGTAAGGTAAAATGACAGAGTGCAGGGGATCTCCTGGGCATTGCTGATGGGAGTATAAGCTGGTCCAATATCTACTGGAAACATCCATCAAAGTTACATATGTATATACTCTCGTATAAACCCACAAATGTACAATTTCAATTTTAGGTATCTATCCACGAGACAGTCAATGCCAAGTAGCTTAAGGACAAAGGTTATTCATTGGGGTGCAAAGCCCAGTGAACAGCAGAGTGCTTATCAGCAGACAATGTCCCATCTGTACAAAGGAAAATTATTAAACTGTTTCATAAACAGACACTATTTATGTTTCAATATAAAAAGACTGCCCAGTCTTTTTCAGCAGAGAAGTCAAAGCTCAGAAGATGATGGACAGTATTTATGCAAAAATGTGAAAAAAGAATATATTTTCATGTTAGCTTAAAAAAGAATGGTACTGTGTTAAAGGATCCATAAGAACCCAGTAACAGTGATTGCATAAAGGGAGGAGAGCTGGACGCTGGAAGGCAGTATTTTGTAATATCCATGTGTAATGTTTCATTTGTGGACTATGAATATATCACCTTTGCCAAACTTAAATAACATATCCTAACATTTTTATTTAAAAAAAGAAGAAGTACATATTATCAAATTAATCCCCATATAGTCCAATGAGTATACTAACTTTCAGGATAACAGAGAAGACCCCATAATTCTTCTCACTCATCTCACTAGATGTCCAATGTGCCCAGAGTATTTTCCATGAGAAATAAAGGACATCACATCTCTTTTTGACAATAATTTCTAAAATTCAATTTCATATGAAATATCCATGTATAAGAAGAGAAATGTTACTCAGAATTGGATGAAGAAAATAATATCAAAAATCTATATACTAGATCTAAAATGCTAATGGTAGGCTCAGAATTTATAATATCCATATGTTATACACTGAACATGTAAATATGAAACTCCAATGTTCCCAGAATAAGAAAATTTGTCCCTAAAAGAAAATGAAATTTTTGCTAGCCTGGCATCCAAGAGTAATAATTATAATTCATATTCATTCTAATGACAATACAAACCTCAGAACTCTCTGAAACACAATTTTTAAACTGCAAGAAAGCAGCTCTGAAACAAACAAAATATATGATATATTCAGGAGAGAATATATTACATTCAACTCACTTGCTTATAAAATATTAAATATAATCAAACAACTTGTTCAAATATTGTTTTCCAATTAAATGGAAAATTAATCTGTTGCTTTAGCTACAACCACAGAGTAATTTCACATTTTCTGATAATTAAATATTTTAAATATTGAAGTAATTAAAAACTTTACATCTAATAGAATCGATGACTATGTTGGAACGTGAGCAACATTTTAGGGGGCTTTTTTTTTATGTCCCACTAATGCCTCCCTTAAGTAAGTCCCAGCAGCTTGCACCTTCTGTGATCATGATGTTCTCTAGAAAGCTTTAAAAGCCTGAAAAGCCTCAGGTGTCTTTCCCAGGGCAACTGTGACCTGTGATACAGCGAAAATTATAAGGATGCAGAGACACTGCTGGTAACAGACTGCTCGAGCTCACCTTTTAACACCATGTTCAGTTACAAGACACTCTCAGGGAAAGGTAAGAAGTGATTAAATAAGTCTGAAAATGATGAAGACCAAGCTCTCCATCAGACCTGGGTTTTGGTGTAAAACTTGCACCCCTTGCAAAACAAGCAAGGATGTAGCCAAACACTGATGACTCAGAAGTATGACCACATGCATAAGGTTGACTTATGTACATGTATTAATATTTAACAGGTTTTCTTTGCTTTACCTATAATCTGCAGTTTTTAGCTGGTAACTAATAAAAATCACAGGATCATATCTTATGGCATAAAAACAGCCAATCTAGTCCACTCAACAAAGAATCAACCTGCAATACATGGTATCAGGAAAAGTAAAATCATTATGGACTTTCTCCTTCAAATTTCTCAAAACACTTATTCACTCAGAAACACATGGGGGATGAGTCAGAGCTACAAACAAATAGTAACCAGGATGATGTCTGTGCCATTTTGGTGCATGGAAACAGATATAAACAAAGATAAATTCAAATTCATAAATGTAATAAAGAAAAGGCTGATGAAAGAAGAGACGATAGCCTGAGGCTGCAGGAATGTGCCCCTCCTTCAAGCATGAGGATTAGGGAGGGGCGGGGGGAGGGGGGCGGATACAGGAAAGATAAAGAACAGAAAGAACAAACCTGTGGACACCAAGTGGGTGGTGTGGGATGGGCTGGGAGACTGGGATTGATGCATGTACACTATTACGTATGAGACAGACAGCTGGTGAGGGCCTTCTGTATAACATGGCCGGAGCAGGGGCAGGAGGGGGGCGTGCAGGGGACAGAACGTGCAGTCTGTTTGTAGGATGTATGTTGCTGCTGCTGCTGCTGCTGCTAAGTCGCTTCAGTCATGTCCGACTCTGTGCGACCCCATAGACGGCAGCCCACCAGGCTTCCCCGTCCCTGGGATTCTCCAGGCAAGAACACTGGAGTGGGTTGCCATTTCCTTCTCCAATGCATGAAAGTGAAAGGATGTGTGTTAGTGAAAGTGAAGTCGCTCAGTTGTGTCCGATTCTTTGCGATCCCGCGGACTGTAGCCTACTAGGCTCCTCTGTCCATGGGATTCTCCAGGCAAGAATGATGGAGTGGGTTGCCATTTCCTTCTCTAGGGTATCTTCCCGATCCAGGGATTGAACCTGGGTCTCCCACATTGCAAGCAGACGCTTTAATATCTGAGCCACCAGGGAAGCCTCCAGGATGTATGTTAAGTTAACCTTAAAAATGCATTCCAACATACAGAAGGGGCAGATGAATACTGTTTGATTCCACTTATACAAGGTACCTAGAATAGTCAAATCATGGTCAGAAAGTACATCAGGAGATGCCAGGGGCCAGGTGGTGGGGGTGGAGCTGTGGGGAGGGGGACTTACTGCTTAAAGAGGACAGAGCTTCAGTTTCAGAAGGTGAAAACTTCAGGAGATGGATGATGGTGAGAGCTGCACAACAGTGTGAATGGACTTAGTGCCCCTGAACTGCACAATCAAATATGGTTAAAATAGTATGTTTTATATTATGTGATTTTTACCACAATTTAAAAAAAGGGAAGGAAGGAACTGAGTCTGTGAATTGGCAGGGCAGCCAGGAGACAAGAGCTTGTGGGACAGGGCCAGTGTTAATGAAGCCTGTGTGCTGGGTTTAGCCGCTCAGTCGTGGCCGACTGTTTGTGACCCCATGGACTGTAGCCCACCAGGCTCCTCTGTTTGTGGGATTCTCCAAGCAAGAGCATTGGAGTGGGTTGCCATGCTCTCCTCCAGGGGATCTTCCCAACCCAGGAATCAAACCCAGGTCTCCTGCATTGCAGGCAGATTCTTTCCTGTCTAGGCCACCAGGGAAGCCCAGGAATGCGGCAGCGGGTAGCCTATAGCTGCTGACTAGACCGAGTGCAGAGACACACACGTGCACACACTCAGGGCTGCACAGAGAAGAAATAAACACAAAGGCAAAGTCCTGTGGCTGAGAAGGCACAGCAGACAAAGCAGTGGCGAGGGCTGCTGACCTTAGGGGAATTTCCTCCAGGTATGAGGAGGGCGGCAGCTCGCGCCAAGGTAGGGGCGTAAACACGGTGCTGGGAACAGGAGGAACCAGAGAACACAAGAATGACTTCAGAGACGTGAAGGAACACAGCAGGCAGGAAGAAGCACTCTGCTTCTCAACAGTTTTAACTTGATTCTGATAAACATCCACATTGCCATTTTATCTTACAATTTGGTGATTACAGTATTCACTTAATAAAGAGAGAGAAAACATCACTCCATCTTTCAATCTTATGAAGCTTGATTTGCTAAAAATAAAAATATTACAAGCAATATGTTCTTATTGCAAAGGAGTATGTATTTCTATAAAACATGAAGTAAAACCCAAAAGCCCACTCCAGACCCCTCTCCCCTGCAATGCTATTGAGGTTATATTATGGAAATGTGTGTGTTAGTCTCTCAGTCATGTCTGACAATTTGCAACCCCACAAGACTAGCCTGGCAGGCTCCTCTGTCCTGGGGATTCTCCAGGCAAGAATACTGGAGTGACTTGCCACTCCCTTCTCCAGAGGATCTTCCCAACCCAGGGATCAAACCCTAGTCTCCTGCATTGCAGGCAGATTCTTTATCATTTGAGCTACAGGGAAGTCCTTTATATCATGGAAACTACATGTTTATATTCAGTATTTTCTTCTTTAAAATCTTTTCAGATATTGAAGAAAGCTGATCAAAAACCTCCTTCAGCCATAAGAGCAGAAAGAGAAAGAAAGGAGGGAAAAACTGAAGGAAAAAATAGCTCACAGATACACAGACCCAATGAAAATACTACAGGGACATATACCCAGGCCTCAGTGGGAGAAAAGAACATACAACCATTGAGCAAAATGCTTTAGTGTTTAAAAATAGTCATTTTTTTCAGGACCATTCCAGAATCCTGTTGAACGTAGCTGGAAAAAGCCTGTATGAGACTGACTTTGAAAAACTACACCTACCTAGATCACAAAACTCCCAAATTTAAAACGGCTATGTGGGATTCACTTGCTATGGGCAGGCTGCAGGACACGGGCAGGGAAGACCACATACTGTAAGCTAAAGATTTTAATGCAACTTCTTCACCAAATTTCTTTAAAAGAGAGCAGTTCACTGCTCAGTGAATGTAGAAGAGAGAGGAGAAAACTTGTATTCTTTTCATAGTCATATTTAATCGTGCAGCTCACAACAAAAATCTTGAAGACTGCCTGCAATGAATATATGAAAAGGCACCTGAGGGTTGTAGCTAAAAAAGAAAATGTGCCTTTATCCACAGCACAAGCTCTAAACATCGAGTTATAGCAGCTATATTCACAGGCAAGGAAATCATCAGCTACTAACAGACACCCCGTGAAGGTTAATCCACACACTACCAAAGATTTTTCACTCAGTAGAATTTCAGACGCACTTCCCTGCTGCTCCCAGGCTTTTAGCTCCATAGGCCAAAGAAGCAATAAAAAGGGCCAGTCATAAAGGAACAGGAGAATTGACTAGTTCCCATTAAACCGCACTACCCCAACCCAACACTCCAAAAACCAACGAGGAGAACTATGCCTCCGGAGAGTCCTCCACTCACAAAGGGACCCAGATGCTCAGGAAGTGGCCAAGCAGAAGCCCTCGTAAGACACTTAGCAATCTCAAACGGTATCCTTAGGTCTAATCGTATCAAAACCACACGTGTTTGTCAAAAACAGAAGCGAATATAAAACATGGACACAGACACACCGATTAACACTAATGTCATTCTTATGTCAGACTAGGTTCTTCAGAGAAGAACCAGAGATGATTTAAAATGATTAACTTGTATTCTAATTCTGATAAGATGCCATGGAAGCAAGAATCCAATTCTGGAAGGATGATGAGGGCATTAGAATACACCAGGGATGAAAACGAACCAGCCCAGCACACCAAGTGGTACACCTAATATGCTAGGAGAAAATAACATTTCAGTGACTCAAAACTAGAGAGTTAAGTGAGCTGTAACCATTAAGCCCATTCTCCGCCAAAATTAAGACAGGAAAGCAGCACCGAGCAAGTGCCTGCAATGCACCGAAAGCTGGATCTGAGTTTGGGTGTGTGTCCCCTCACTTCACCTGCACACACGCCTACAGTGGGCGTTATTTTCCCCATTTTGTCTGTAGTGAAAATGAAGTTTGCAGAGTTTACACAACCCAGTCAAGGCCACGCCAGTGAATTATGAGTTTAGATAAGGGTAAAATTCAGCTTATCACTCTCACAAAAGTGGCCCTGCATGCGTTTTGGCAAGGCTCTCCAGGAAACTCGTGTGCCCTTCTTGGAAAAATGTCCACCAGCCCCTTGCCTTCCAGTCCTGATTTTGTATTTGATGCTATGAGTCCACAGTTCTTTGATAATACAAGTAGAAAACGTGTAGGGTTTATAATAAATAATATGTGCCATGTACACAGAAGTCACTTTAATCATGTTTTAAACCTTAACTAATGTAAAGACATGTCATATTATGGTAGGCACCCCATTATCAAAGTCCAAGACAATCTGCTCTTGGCATATCCAAGAGACATGACACCTCACTTCAGAGGTTGTTTGGGTTTTATTTTTGGTGTTACTGTGAACATGACAGGTTTCTGCTATGAAGAAACTCTCTGGCATTTTATAATGAAAACTAAATTTAATTTTAAAACGATCAATGTTTCTTGTTTCTACATTTGCTGCTGCTAGAGGGGAACACAACTATACTTGCTTCTGCACAAGTTCTGCCAAACTTTGCCAACTAGGAAATAATATTAATAGATCCCCTACCTTTTAATAGAAAACTGTAGAATTTGAGAATTGGGAGGCAAGGACCTTCGATTATTTTTAACCAGACAATCCAGTCTTTTGGTTCCTCAGTGTCTATGTGCTAAAGAAATAACAAACAAAATACATTCTAATTACTATCTGCCAGCACCAGACCCTAACCTCCTGTTCCGTTAATGTCAGCAGAGACCACAAAGCCCAACCAGTTCCCTGGTCAGAATTTCCATCGTGACTCCTGGTTCTAACTGGACGACCCTGCAGTCATTTCAGTGATGGGTTTGCAGCTGTTGTAATCAGGTTTCTGAGGAAGCCACCTCCTAATTTTGTCATTAAAAAAGTATGCCCAGTTCACATTCTAGAAAACAACTTATTTATGTCATCTGGATGGTTCTAAGTGTCATTGAAAGGAGAATTTTTTTTCTTCCCCATTTAGAAAAGGCTTTTAAGCACTTGGGAAAGAATGAGGATCTGACCCTGTGCAGGTAGACAAAAGGAAAATCAGCCGCAAAGAGAGGTGTGCAGACAGGGCCCATGGCGTGACCCTTGGCCTCTGTTATGCATCACACCAGGGCGAAACAGGCAAGATCTAAGACTGTGAGGAATTACTGACTGACTTACTCATTTTTTAAATTATCCCTGTATAAAAATCTGGATGAACTTAAAAGTTTCTCTTTTTTTTTTTTCCGAAATAAAGCTCTTTATTTTATTTTGTATTTGTAGCCGATTAACAACGTCATGGCAGTTTCGGTGAACAGTGAAGGGGCCAAGCCATACCTACACATGTATCCATCCTAAAACTGTTTCTCCGCACACTGCTTATTCACATCCAAAACAGACTGTAACTTTTATGTTTTAATACTTATTTTTACTTATTTATTCATTTATTTATTTGGCTGCACTGGGTGTTAGTTGTAGCATTAGAACTCTCAGATGCAGTATGGAAGATCTAGTTCCCTGATCGGGAATGGAAGCCAGGCCTCCTGCATTGGGAATGTGGAGTCTTAAGACACTGGACCCACCAGCAAAGTCCCCAGGCTCTAATTTTTAAAATTTACTTCTGCCCCGGATCTTCAAAAATTTGGCCTTAAACAAATTATAACGAAAAGTAAAAGTGAAACCCTTTCATACTAACTTACCTTTTCTATGATTTGTGAATAAACTCACTGTGTAGCATGTGAGTAGTAGTCATAATGTGTGAATTTTTTCAAAAACTTTAAAAAGCATCAGGATAAGCAGACAATGTTGGACTTTTTTTTTTTTGTGAATAAGACCAATGATAAACATTCATTCTCTGGCATTATTTTATTACATCTGTTTTCTATTTAACAGTCAATTATTTTCTCATTATAATCTCTACGACTCAACAAACACAGGCTGACATAAAAACAAACCTATCCCTCCCTGGATTAACCACCTTCATTTTAGAAGGAAGATGTGATCATAAGTCAGAAATGTCCTGTCGACATGAAAAGTCTGCAGCAAGAGCATCAGGTCTGGAGACAGCGACAGAAGTACACAAAAGAAGAAGGAAAAAGGCAGGTCAGCGCTTCTAAACCTCACAGCCTCATAGGCTCCAGCGGGGCGGGGGCAGCACATTCAATGTCAAGCCTGAATCTCGCCATCACCACACATTTAAGGCTTTCCCTGAGTCTGCCTCCCTCAGTATAACCTGCCAATTAGATGAAGTTTTTGCTTGATGGGAAAAACCTTAAAGCATGGACTTTCCTCTAAAGGTCAGGGCAGTCGTCCCCTGTAACACAGCGTAAGTGGTGGCTGGAATGTGCCTTCCACCTCACCACTCTTTCTGTTAATTGCCTTCAGGCCTGTTCACCCAGACAAGGTAGTGAAAATGGCAGGCTCCCAATTAGCTTAAATTTCCCTTAAGGTCCCTCTGCAGTTCTAGTCCCAAATTCTCCCAATCACATATTGTAAAGATCCTGCCTCCTCTTTTGCGGAATTTATTAGCTGCAATAAACCGTGGGGATATAAGAACAAAGGCAGCTTATGATCTATTATCTGCCAATATTATAGTCCACGCAGAGTCAGGGAAGTGATAATCATAAAAAGAAATTCAGATTTCTTAAAACATAGCCACACATCAAAACTAAGGACTTCGTTGCATTTCTTGTTACTTAGATCTTAGAATCAAAATTTTTAAAGCAGGAGAATATTTTTTTTACATTTTATTTATTTAAGACCTAATTTTATTATTTTTATAAAACTTGTTGGCTGCATGGCATGTGGGTGGGATCTTAGTGCCCACACCAGGGTTCCAACTAATGCCCCCTGGCAGGGAAAGCTCAGAGTCCTAGCTATTGACCAACCAGGGAAGTCCCAGGAGAACTTTTTAAAGGCAACACAACAAATACTGATTTAGTCTTCAAATCCTCTGTGCTTCCTCTAAGTACTCTCAGAAGAAGGACGTCAAATGACTGAGGTAAGAAAAGGTTGCCTTTGAAGGATGCTCAGTCCTACCTTCTGAGATGATCTTGATGTAGCATGCAGCTACAGGTTATTCTGAGCAGTGAGGTCAGTCATGATTCCATAAACATGTTAAGTTTGACTGCAAGTGCTTCCTGGGTCAGAGTTCAGTATACCACATACCTCTGGTCACAGAGGTGCAACTTAGCAACACTGAGGGAAGGAAGATTCAGTAGCCCTCCTATGTAGGGTCCATCCACAAAAGGGAAAGCACCTCAGCTTCCAGATGTGCCTGCTAGCTCAGCACTCACACCCTCCTTTGTCCTTTTCATCCCTACTGTTTAGTCCCATTGGCACTGCTGATGTGGGCATAACTGCCTTCAAAAAACAGAGCTAATGAGAGGCAAGCACTCCAGTAGGAAACAGAGCAAAAACAAAACAAGTGCAGGCATATAGAATCTGGAACTCTCCCGACCTCTTTAGGACAGATGGCAAAACTAAGAGGAGATACCAGTTCCACCCTTGTGATCTCAAATCCTAAAGGCAAGGGCTGACTTTTCTTTAAACCATATGAAACATTCTTTTATCTACCTGATGCCACTCCTTTAACTTTATTTTTAATGGTAAAAATTAAGGCAGGAAAAAAAAAAAAAACACAGACAAGGCATCAGGCCATTAAAGTCAGATGACTCATGGGAACAGCTAAATGAATAAATCCACAATTAAATGAGAATGGCTGGACTAGATTTCCAGTGCATCCAGCATAACTTATTTGTCCTCTTCTATCCAAACAACTGTGCTTACTTTAAGCCGAAGTTTTAATATGAATTTTGTTTTTGCTCTTCCTGTCTAGTTAAGTAGTTTTCAGGTTGGTTAATTATCTAGCTGATGGTAAACCACTAAATTTAATGAATGAATCATCATTTCTTAAGCTAAGGAAAAACATGTTGTGGGCTCAGGAATCAATTAGCAATTAGGTAATGTCAACTACTGCACAATTGCACTCATCTCACACACTAGTAAAGTAATGCTCAAAATTCTCCAAGCCAGGCTTCAGCAATACATGAACCGTGAACTTCCAGATGTTCAAGCTGGTTTTAGAAAAGGCAGAGGAACCAGAAACCAAATTGCCAACATCCACTGGATCATCGAAAAAGCAAAAGAGTTCCAGAAAAACATCTATGTCTGCTTTATTGACTATGCCAAAGCCTTTGACTGTGTGGATCACAATAAATTGTGGGAAATTCTGAAAGAGATGGGAATACCAGACCACCTGACCTGCCTCTTGAGAAACCTATATGCAGGTCAGGAAGCAACAGTTAGAACTGGACATGGAACAACAGACTGGTTCCAAATAGGAAAAGGAGTGCATCAAGGCTGTATATTGTCACCCTGCTTATTTAACTTATATGCAGAGTACATCATGAGAAATGCTGGACTGGAAGAAACACAAGCTGGAATCAAGATTGCCGGGAGAAATATCAATCACCTCAGATATGCAGATGACACCACCCTTATGGCAGAAAGTGAAGAGGAACTAAAAAGCCTCTTGATGAAAGTGAAAGTGGACAGTGAAAAAGTTGGCTTAAAGCACAACATTCAGAAAATGAAGATCATGGCATCTGGTCCCATCACTCCATGGGAAATAGATGGGGAAACACTGGAAACAGTGTCAGACTTTATTTTTGGGGGCTCCAAAATCACTACAGATGGTGATTGCAGCCATGAAATTAAAAGACGCTTACTCCTTGGAAGAAAAGTTATGACCAACATAGATAGCATGTTGAAAAGCAGAGACATTACTTTGCCAACAAAGGTCCGTTTAGTCAAGGCTATGGTTTTTCCTGTGGTCATGTATGGATGTGAGAGTTGGACTGTGAGAAAGCTGAGCACCGAAGAATTGATGCTTTTGAACTGTGGTGTTGGAGAAGACTCTTGAGAGTCCCTTGGACTGCAAGGAGATGAAACCAATCCATTCTGAAGGAGATCAGCCCTGGGATTTCTTTGGAAGGAATGATGCTAAAGCTGAAACTCCAGTACTTTGGCCACCTCATACAAAGAGTTGACTCATTGGAAAAGACCCTGATGCTGGGAGGGATTGGGGGTAGGAAGAGAAGGGGACAACAGAGGATGAGATGGCTGGATGGCATCACGGACACGATGGACGTGAGTCTGAGTGAACTCCGGGAGTTGGTGATGGACAGGGAGGCCTGGCGTGCTGCAATTCATGGGGTCGCCAAGAGTCGGACATGACTGAGAGACTGAACTGAATTGAACTGAATGTCATCTACAGTGGGCTACATAGACTGAAAAAGTACTTTTTTAAAAAAACTTTTTTATCATAGAACAAATACTTTAGATAACTTCAAAAGAAGCAAAGCAAGGCTTATTTGGGGTGGGGGGAGGTGTTTGTGTGGCTTCTCAATGAATTCCTTTTGCTTAAAAAGAAATTCCAAAATTACAAAGAAAAACTATTTTACTTTCTTTACAGGCCTACAACTGCAACATTAAGACAAAGTTATATTTTTGGAAATAAATGTATAATATTTTAGAAATTCTTGGCTGCCAATTTTTTTTCTCTGAATCTTGCAAAAAAAAGAAGAAAAAAAAAACCGATCAGAATCAGCAACTTTTGCTAGAACAGAGCTCTGATTATGTGTGTGTGTGTGTGTGTGTGTGTGTGTGTGTGTGTGTGGTTGTGTTTAGTGACGAGCAACTGTGTTTCAGGAAAGGTAAACCCTTATTTCCACCCCTAGTTCCAGGAGGTCAAGTTTGATTAGTCTAAACCAACACAGGTACTTTACTGCCTCTAATTTAGAAACGGGCCGGCAAGTCATGCAATTCTGAACAACAAAACACAGAGGGCATCTGGTGGGTAAGGAAAGAGGCAAGCTGGCAGGGAAAGCTTATCTGCTTTCAAGTGAGCCTCAGTGAAGAGAAGGGCATGGCCCCCTTCCTCTGCAAGGATGTGATGGTCTGAATCATGCACGAAAAGACTAGTGGAGACCTCGGGAGACTCCCAGAAAAGCTGGGGACCCCAGGCCTTGAGGGAGGCCACCGGGCCAAAAGCGAAGCCCCCTCTGCCCTTCCCCCAGACTTCTTGTTACAGGAACAAGGACTGCTTCCTTATCACACAATCCAGATATTCTGTATTCATACCCAATGTTTTTCCAACAAATTCACTAAGACACAGTGAGTCTTTCTGGGTACCAGGCATGACTGTAAACCCTCAGCAGGTATTACATCGCTGATGAGGCAGGTTCGATGATAAACTCATCTGTTATATGAATAATCTGGGGGTAGACATGATGACCAAGAGCCCAAATCCCGTACAAGGTGAACGGCAGGCAGCTGCCAGTCTGATCCCAGGCCCAGCTAAACCATCTTCATTTTAAAAAGTTACTTCAGTGAGAGCTGACTCTCTCTCAACACAGTGCGGTGACCCAAATGGGAAGGAAATCCACAAAAGAGAGGATGTATGCATACGTATAGCTGATTCACTTTGCCGTCCAGCAGAAACTAACACTGTGAAGCAACTACATTCCAATAAAAATTTTTTAAATAAATCTATACATCAAAACCCTGGAGAAGGAAATGGCAACAGAGGAGACTGGTGGGCTATAGTCCATGGGACCACAAACAGTCGGACATGACAGCAACTAACACACATACATCAAAAGAATACAAGTAAAAACTGGTAGAAACCAAGTAATAGTTAATAGTGTTGTTTCAACTTTTTTGATAATGTGGTTATTTATGTTAGCTGCTATCACTAAGCCATGTGAAGTGTGCATCAGAACTCTGTGCTGTCTTTATAATTTATTGTACTACTTTTTTTTTCAAATAAAAAGTAAACAATAAAAAAACTTTACTTCAAAGTGATAATCTCATGGACTTTAATCTAATCGGTATTACTATTTCATTTCCACTGGTTTTTCATTTGTTTTTATCACTTGTTCTTCCTACTAGAACGTCAATGGCTTTTTAATTATTTAAAAAATTTTCCATCACACAAAGTTTTATGCTCCTTACTATAGGATAAAAATCATACCATTGCAGGTATCAAAGGCAAACTGTCATTTTTTTATTGTTCAAATACCCCACATACATAGAACTATTTTATGAGATTATACTGAAAAAATAGACTGAGATGAATTCAGTAGAATAGGGTTTCCTTCCACTGATACCATTAATCTAAATTGAAAAACAGCTTATTCCAGTATCTAGGCAACCACATTATCAATAATTTTAGAAATTACTGAAACAAATACACAACAAAGCATCCTGTCACTGAGTACTCACCTAGTTTGTGATCCATATGAACTTTTTAACTAAGTGATGCGGGAACCAAACACACAGATTTTTAATATCAATACTATTAAAACTACAGAGAAAACACTGTGACTAACAATAAGCAATTAACACTTTTTTTTAAATGACACTGCAAGAATTTTTTTATACATCAAAACTTAGCAGAAAACCTCTTAGTTTTCAAACAAACGGCAAACAGTCCCCTTCCTTAGACAGGAAGCCATTATGTATGCTGAGTGGTGACCAGTTTTTGATTTTATGAATTGGAGGCGGCTACTCTGCAGAGTGAACTAAGCAACTGCAAAAACAGAGATGCCTACAGCAGGTCCTGGTCTTTTGTGAAAGGACAAGTCCCCAGACCTGACAATTGCTGAAACAATACTAGAATGTCTACTTTTCCCATAAAGTGAAGTCAAGGGTAACAGAAATTTTTATTTCATCCCTTCAGATCTTTTGACTTTATTGCCTCTCAATAGAGAGGGGAATACATAGGTAATTTTTTTAAGCCCCTCTTTTTTATACAGACCATTTTTAAAGTTTTTATTAAATTTGTTACAATATTGCTTCTGTTTTTTTATGTTTTGGTTTTTCTGGCTGTGAGGCATGTGGGATCTACCTGCACCCCCTGCATTCGAAGGTGAAGTCTTAACCTCTGGACTGCCAGAGAAGTCCCCCATGGGCGGCCTTGAAAGTCTACTTATAAACTGAATTATTCATACCAAATATCTGTGCCTCACAACCCAAAAAGCTCTATGGTGGTAATTCTTGAGAATCTACAGCAACTGCTTAGGAGAAATCTTTGCTCAGGGACCACCACCAAAACAGTCTACATTTATGTTAGACACACTCAGATACAGAGCCTGGTATTTAACTACAGTTGGGCAGAACCACTTATCTCCAAGCATCACTGTGATGGAGGGAAATGCCTAGGGGGTAGGCCAGGAAGTTATACCACCGACACGAGTAGAAGGATGTATGTATGTTACCTGTTCTTGCTTCTCCAGCCACTTGTCCACCATTGGGTGACTGGCACTCAGAGATGAGCGAGCATTGTCTCTCTGAAATTGGTTAGACCAGTTACTAGTGTCCCGTGGGAGGCTTCTGTAGTTTTCATCTTTCTATTCAAAAAGAAACAAAAAGGTGTCTTGTAAAAAACCAGACTTTGCAAATTAATGATGCACCTGGTTTTTCTAAAGTAGCAGAAGAAAAATGATTCTACATATTTAAAATGTTTTCCCCTAGTCGATACCAAAGAGCTGACTGAGGTCATTTCCTCCAGTTTAGACCTCAGAAATGCAGTCACCTGCCTGGGAAAGGGAGTCCGGTGGCTGTGGCCACATGGGTAGGAGCACAGCGGACAGAACTGCACACGCTGCCCTCCTCTGGGCCAACCTCTGCAGGAAAATACTTCTATGGTAGACTTTTACATCACTCAGCCATGGCATTGCTCTTTTCTTCTTCTTTGCAATCTTAGAATAATGTTGTGACATGTTTTCTATAATTTACCAAAAACATTTAAAACAGAGAAGATGAATGAATTTGCACTTTATTTAGATCCTCATAGTTTCACGACTTTGGGCAAGAGATTGAAGACTCTGGGCTCTTCAGTTACCTCCTTCACAAGCTAGTTGTAAACATTAATTTAAATAATGGGAAAAGGAAAAAATTAGCCTATCCCGACACATGGTACATAATATACACATAATTGTTCACCCCAACATGCTTGAGATGAGATGTCTTTGATTGATAAATATTTATTTAATATACCCCAGAGCAACCAAGGTATTTCTTTCAAAGAATAATTTATAACAACTTGCTTTGGCTTTAGAGCTTTGGCTTAATCTCAATGTTCTGAAAAGAAATGAGAAGGCTAGGATAAGGTAGGAAAATTGAGCATTTCAGTTCAATAGCTAAATCTAAGTATCTTATAAAAGAACAAATTTAAAATGTTAGCCTCACTTCAGCTAACTTAACAACAGTGCCCATGTTAAATACCCAAATATTTTCCTTAAAAACTTTGTTGAGGGTAGTCTGGCTGTAAAAATCTTCATATACATGATTGATTCTTATTCTTCATTACTTCAACCACGTTAGCAGCAAACACACACAGAAACAAAAAATGTAACATAATAGGATTGACTGCACAGACCTTAGTGGTGTTTTCTGTTCCATCAGAGGATAAAACTTAAAAATGAACTGGTCATCCTGAACCTACGCCAATATTGTGACTTCTGAAAAAAAATTTAATCTATAAATATTTATCAGTATAAACTGTAGTGTGAAACTTTGTAACTTTTTATAACCAAACTACAGAAAGTAAACATTAGAAACACAATAGTAGAATTAGCAGCAACTACTTTTTACTAGAAAAACTCTGTATCCTGCTGGTTACTGTGGGTCAAAGTTGTGATGAGGCACAACCACAAGTACAAGGAAAATGCTGGTGAGATTAGGCGGCGGCTCCATGCCCACGATGAAGTACTGACCCTGCTTATAAGAACACGGAAAGGGTAAAGTGAAGTAGAGGACACAGACGAAGTCTAAAGAAAGGAATCAAGCAAATGAAGCAACTAAAGTTCACTGCATCCCAAAATATTAAGAGCCCTTCCTTGAGCATAATAACTTCAGAACAAAGCAAATCTAAGCTTCACATGGTAGTCCCTAAACTTACTGACCAGGCATTCAAATAAGTCATAAAAGGCAGATAAGTTTATTAATGACAGAAACTATAAGATCCATGAAGAGAGGAAAGATGGAAGGGTGGAGAAACAGAAGCACGAGTTTTACATCAAGGATCTTGTGCTCCTACCATTGACTAGGGACCTGGTTTTGCTATTCATTTCCCACCACTAGAAAGTATTATTATACCAACTCTCTACTTTGAAAATGAACAATCAAACAGAGAGCATTAAAAAAATACGTCCTGCTTTTTCTGTAGAAATGGTATTTCAAAGTAACCAATAGTCGAGGAGGAAAGCTTGTCCTTTCAGAAAACATGAAGAGTAATGCACATAATAATAGAATAATTAATAGAATTAGAAAAATCACCATTTTCAACTCCTAATGAAATCATTCATTCAGGCAAAGATAATTAATGGATGCTAAAACCGTTAGGTGAAAAGCTGACAATGAACAGGGTGTATGCAACATGATGAAATACCACTTGCAAAGGGGAAAATCTGTCTTTAAAATGATGAGACAAGATGCTACAAAACACTCTTGCTGATGTCTAGAATCCAAGAAGCTGCTGGTGCTTTTGATTCCTTTTGAATCTCCATAATGATGGAGATTCCTCATCTTTTAAATGGCCCCTGTGGGCTCTTACTATGGACCACTCACCACCGTCTCCCTGAACAAGCCCAAAAGTGTACAGTTTCAAAATCTGCACACATGCTAAGTCACTTCAGTCATATCTGATTCTTTGCAAACCCGTGGACCTCAGCCCAGCAGGCTCCTCTGTCCATGGGATTCTCCAGGCAAGATTACTGGAGTGGGGTACCATGCCCTCCTCCAGGGGATCTTCTCCACCCAGGAATGGTCCTTAAGTCTCCTGCACTGGCAGGCATGTTCTTTACCATTGGCGCCACCTGGGAAGCCCTTCAAAACCTAACCCATGAAAATATCTACACACAGCTCACCAACACTAAATATTTTTTCTGAATTCATGATCTAAATTTCCAACAGGATGTCCCAAGATACCTCAAAATCAGTAGACCAAAATGAAACCCAACTCCTATATCAATTCTAGCACCCTTCTGAAAAACAGCATCACCTGTTTCACCTCTTTCCATCCTGCCTAATCCCCACAGTTGCTAGGTCTTGTGAATCCAGAGTTCATGGCCAAGATCTTAGATTTTGGCCATCACCCTTGTACGGAATCAATGTGCCTCTCATCTGAATGATTACAGCAGCCCTCAAACTGGAGGCTTGCTCAATCCTCATCCTCTCCAACAACCTGCCACAGAGGATTCTTCTACAATGCCCTCTAGGTCACGTCATACCTGGAACAAACACGAGGCCGAGCTGGGGACCTCAGTGCCACAGGCCTCCCATCTCCATCAGGATCTTCCTGAGTCTAGACTCCCAGTAACACTTCTTCTGTAAAGACACTCACCACTCTTCAACACCCAGTGTCCAAGCTGCTTTCTCTAAGAGGCATTCCCTGATTCTCACCAGAACTAATAATGTCATGCATTTTATTATCACTATATTCCAATTTTACTGCTAATTATAATTCTAACTTATAATTTAGTTAATTTTTAAAATGGCTATTTTCATGATCACAGTGACACCTGGGCAGAAGATCACCAGTCACCTTTAAACTCTAGCACTTAGCTCAGTGGCCTACACCTACGTGGATGGATTTTTCTGGGATACTTCTTATGTTTCCTATTTTCACAAGGTTTCAGAATCCCATAATTTTAAAGGAACATTTCTATCAGTTGTTTTAAAAATCAAATTGAGGGACTTCCCTGGAATCCCAGTGGTTAGGGCTCCATGCTTCTGCTGCAGGGGGTGCAGGTTCTATCTCTGGTAGGGGAACTAGGATCCCACATGCCACAGCTCGGCAAATAATCATAATAAGAAATTAATAAAATAATCTTGAAAAAACATCAGAAACAACTCAAGAAATAAAACTGAAAAAAATTTTTTAATAAAAATCAAATTGATAATGGAATGCTTTAATAAGGGTATCATGACAAAATTTAGTGGAAATGCACTTTCACTGAAATACAAAGACTGTACTTTTAAATTTATACTAAAAGACGTATTGCTGTCTTTTAGTATAAGTAGTATCAGCCGCTAAGTCGTGTTTGACACTTTGCGACCCCATGAACTGCAGCATACTACTGTTAGATGTCTATTTCAATTTTATGTCACACCTACAGTACTACAGCACACAACGTCTGCAGAAAATATGATTATTTACAATTGCATCTAAAAAGTAGTGTGGCATTTCTCCATTTATGTCAATTATGACATGTAATTCATGCAGCAGGCTACCACAAAGTAATCATATTAAGGCAGATAAGGGCTTAAAAAAAAATCAAAAGATCTATCAGTAGAATCAACTTTGAGCCTTTAAATGGTAAGAAAAATATATCTCTCATAAAAAAATTTTCCTAATTCATTGTCAATATGGTAAAGTCAGTAATAAATTCATATATTAACGTGTTTACGAAAAGTCCAGTTACAGTCAGTCACCTTAGTCATCACCAGGTAAGTGAAGAATTTCTAAAACATGTTACCAATTGTTACCCTACATTATCTGTTATTTTGTCGACTGCACCATCTCATGCTATTGGCATTTCAGCAACATTATTCCTCAAAATCCTGCCTGAAGTCTGGATCAAGTACAAACACTTAATAGTTCTATTAAGCTGTGATTTGTATTCAATGATGTAAGCACATACTTAAACCTAATAGCACACTATGTGTTTCTACTAGTATTTTCTACAATATATGTGTGGACAGTCACCATTTTCAAATGAAATGTATATAGTGTGTTCTATTTTCAATTTGAAAATATTTTTTCCAGTGATTTTTAAATTATGGTACTCTTAACTACGTCTTTGGAGAAGGCAATGGCACCCCACTCCAGTACTCTTGCCTGGAAAATCCCATGGATGGAGGAGCCTGGTAGGCTGCAGTCCATGGGGTCACTAAGAGTCGGACACGACTGAGCAACTTCACTTTCACTTTTCACTTTCATGCATTGGGGAAGGACACGGCAACCCACTCCAGTGTTCTTGCCTGGAGAATCCCAGGGATTGGGGAGCCTGGTGGGCTGCCGTCTACGGGGTCGCACAGAGTCGGACACGACTGAAGCGACTTAGCAGCAGCAGCAGCAACTATGTCTTTGCAAGACCACATTTTCCATGGACCAAACTATAGCTAACTACATAAAAGTCAAAAATGTTTTTTGAATGTATTTGCAAAACTTATATACCATAACCTAAAGAAAAAAATAAACCAACCAAAATGTTAACCATTGATAGTTTCACACTGAATTTGTAATAAATTGGAGAATGGGCTTTTACATCTATTTTATTCTATGATCAAATTAACGTCTCAATTCTGTATATTGGTAAACTTACAGCAAAACATGAAATCTTTTTCTTGAGACTTATAAAAATCTAGCGGTAGGACCAATATATTAGTAAAAATAGACCAACAGACCAATAGAAAGCCCTAATAAGTACTAAATTTGCAAACAGCAAAAAATTATTAAAGCCACAACTTTATATCTAAAAGATTATATAAGAAAAATACCAGAAAGAATTACTCTTCTTTTAAATTAGAAGAAACTGGACCAAACAGCCACTTAAGCTTCTGCACAAGGTAGGAAACTTGCCCTCTTGCCAGAAAAACCCAGATGTTCCTGCTGTGATCAGGGATTTTCCTTATCATCTAAATGTACTGCCACATCATCAGGTGTCAAAAAGCCACCCAGGCTGAGAAATGCATATTAATTTGCTGCTCCCTGGTAGCAGTACCCTGGGTATGGAGTAAATCTCTTCTAGGGTAAGCTAAGTAGCTGTTCCCTCTCCCCTCTTCCTGAGCCAATTACAATTCAATAAAAAGAAATCACACAGAACCCACCCAATGCCTTGGGACAGAGGCTTATTCCTGGCATAATAAGCTGCAGCTTCAAGGCTTTATCTCTCAGAAACAGCTATTTAGCTGATGGTCAGATTTCCTGGCAGACCTACATCCCTACTGCAGAAATAAAGGAAAATTTCGTGAGCATCATAGAAGTAATGGACATTTCTAAGTTAGCACAGGAAACTCAATTCTATTTCCACTTTATCTCAAAACAAAAATTCCAAACGTCTTTTAAAAAATCATTAGGAATTGCGCCATGTTTTGAAACACTAAACACTCAACGCATATAGATTTTATTTTTACACCCTCTATGAATCCTATGGTTTTGATATATTCCTGTGTGGTTTTAAGATTTTAAATTTACAATATTTCTCAACTCTGCAATTGTGGTCCAAGAGAATTCAATTTTCTACTTTATCGTTTCCCCAAGAAAAAACAGACGCAAAACAAAGGAAACTCTTTTCAGGATGTCTAACCTGAGATTATGAGGCTGAAGTGAAATGAGTAGTTATAGCTTAGACCACTTTTTTAACTGCAGCAAGCTTGCTAGAATCTTCAATAGTCATACTGTCAAGTCAGTGTGGCAGACCCAGTCCTCTTCTGGGTCAGAGTTTATCTTTTGTGCCTCTTGATGGTTACACCAGAGCATGCCCTTGGAAGCAATGCCAAAGCTAAAATTTAAAGATAACCATAAAATGGTCTGTAAACAGGACTGCTGTCAGTGTACTGTTCTGACCTTCATACCACTTCACAGATATAAATAAGAGTGGAGGGGGTTGGTCAGGAGGAGAGAGAGGGTGAGGATAAATAAAGTGATTCACACACACACAAAAACATAGGTTTAACAACCAACTTGTAAATGAAGTCAGAAAGTTTGGCAGCCCCTATCAGTTTAAACCAACTGCATGCCTATAAAGGCACTTTTTGAGGGCTTCCCAGGTGGCTCAACGGTAAAGAATCTATCTGCCAATGCAGGAGACACAGGAGGTACAAGTTCAAACCCTGGTTCAGGAAGATCCCCTGGAGAAGGGACTGGCAAACAATTCCAGTATTCTTGCCTGGAGAATCCCATGGACAGAGGAGCCTGGCATACAGTCCATAGAGTTGCAAAGAACTGGACATGACTGAAGCGACTTAGCACACACATATATTAGGCACACATCTATTTTCAAGTGGAATGAACAGAAAAGCATTATTTGAAACTCTGGTAGGTTAAGCAATCATTTCCATATTAGCAGTAATTCCCATCTCTAAATGAGCATAAATACTGGTACATATATGTATACATCTTCCTTTCCATTTTTATAATTGCCATCTTTCACAGTCTTAATCATTATTAATAACAGGGGTAGAGGAGACAAAGAAAAGGATATGTGTTTAAAATCTGTTCCTACTTCTGAGCAGAACTATGACAAGACAAAAAGGAAATTCAAAATTCATGCTATTTTTGTCAAAACAAAATTTTGTCTAGTAGTAGACTATATATCTATTTATAAATGATATAGTCTACTAAAATGTGGTAGAATTTGCAACAGAGACACTAAATACACTTTACACAGTAACTTGTTTAAAATTTTAAACTTAAAGGGTCAAAATCCAAAGATTTTGAATGCCAAAACTGTATTAGCATGTCTTCATCTCAAATTTCACAACTATTTTACTGTTAACTATGTTAATTTTCCTGATAAACTGAGTTTAAGTATTGAACAGGAGTTAGTAAAAAAAAAAAAAAAATTGAAGATATTAATTGATTCAAGCCAATTTTTAAATTAAGGTATAAAGTAATATCTCCTAGCAGGCACATCAAATTTCATCAGTTTTTCTTTTTTTTCCTTGAAATGTTAAAAGTACTATAAACAGTTCTCAAAACTCATTCTGGCCTTAAATTCTTAACTATAACTCATATCTTTTCTAGCCTTTATGATATATGTGCAATAGTTTATAGGTTGTAAAATTATATTTAGATCAGTGGGACACTGGGGAATGTTAAATACGCCAAAAAAATAAAAATAAAAATCACACTGGAACTCTCCAATATGGAAGAACACATCTGAGAATTAAAAGTAATTTTGCAGATAAGTTTCCTGTCACACAGCAAATCTTTCAGTAGCTTGATGCTATAGTTTTATCTCATAACTTACAACTGGGCTTGGTAATAGTCTTCATATCAGGTAAGAAAAATAATCCCTGGAACACAGATGTCCATCAGGCCTTGAACATAAAGGATCTGACCTTAAAGGGGGTGTTCAAATCTCTCACGGAGGTACATCTACTTATGAACGCCATAATGCTTCCAGAGGTGACCGTCGGAGCGCAGGGTTCTCAGAAGCGGCCAGATCTGCTTATGGAGCAGACCAGGAAATCCGAGAAAAGCAAAAGATCAGTGAAACAGTCTCAGTCAGGCTCCTTCTTCGAACCAATGTCCCCAGCTGTTCCTAACCCACCTCAACAGTTTGAATGCCATGAAAAACTTCAGAAACAGAATTTTAAAAGCTGGAAGGAAAAAGGCAGAGAACATCCAACTGAACCTCTTACTGTCTAAAAGAAGAGACAGGGATTCAGGGAAGTTATGACAAATACTGTACGGAGATTAAGATGCTTAACCAGCTCCCAAGGTTCCACCTCCCCACTTCAGTGCCCAGTTTCTACCAGATGACATTTCCAAGCTCTCGCTCTCAATCTAAGCAGGAATTGTGGTTTACCTGACATAATTCTGATATCCAGCCATTCTTACATAATGATCCTCTCCCATGGGAACATACCACCCAAGTCCCTGAATCACAAAATATATTTATCTTAGAGACAGTTGGTTCATTGATAAACACTACATAGTCTTGGGAATAATCATGAGCAATAAAATGCTTGCTTTACAACTGTTATAAATACAATGATCTCTTGTCTGATACAGCTAGGATTAGCCCCTTTATCCTATGAAAATATGCATCAGGGAGTGAGGAGAAGGTAGAGGCAGAGGAAAATGTCATATTTTCCCAAGTTTCAAAGATGCTGTCTCCATCTGGATTCTGAGCAACAAAGGAAAAGAGCTAACAGGGAAGCAGCAGTTGCAGCGGCTCCCCTTTCGTTTCTTCCACTGTGTTTCATAAAAATAAGCATGGCCACCCAGCTGGCCTACAGCCATATGCACCCACTGTCAGCAAGGTCAGGGTGACCACTTCTGACCATCTTCCCTCCACCAAGAGCAAGCGTATAAGAAAAAAACATGATGCAAATGCTGTGAGTCAGATCACATTGCAGAGCCTAGCTCATTTTCCAAACAATTAATACAATAAAGATGACAAGTGGCACTTGTTTGACTCTGCAAAACAAACTTGAATCTGAAACAATTGTCAAACATTTTAGAAAGTGCTACTTGTTTCTTATTTTGAAGGTACAAAATACCCATCTACATTTCATTTTCTTTCAAAAACACATAACTCCAAATGTTCATATCTCAAACTAAAATTGCAAGTAACAATCGCATTTTGCATCAGGAGCAAACTGCAAGGGAGGAAGGGAACAGATGCAAAGAGGTGAGGGAGAGAAAAACACTTAAAGTGGCCACCTGAATCCAAAATATCCACTGTGTTACATACCGCCTAAATGTGCAATGTGAATCTCTTAGGTTTACCTATCTAAATATTTTACCTTGATTTTAAAACATATATTATAGTAAAAGAGAGTGCTAAAACCTGAAAATTTTTACCTTAATTTTAAAGCAATCTTTATCCAAAGAACTTACTAAAATAGGCACCATATACAATTGATGTGACAATATAAATATTTACAGCTCCTTCTTAGATTTTTCTGTTTATAATCATAAATTCAATGGACTGAGTGGATTAGCAGAACAACTGAGTCATTTTTGTGAAAAGTTCTCAGGGACCATCTATTAATACAATTTAGTTCTGGTAAAGCTTTCCCTTTAATTGTGAAATTGTCTCCTTGGGTAAAGCATCTCCACAGATATATTTTTGAAAAATATAGAACATCATTTTTATCTCCTCTAAAACTTTCTGTTAAGCAATTAAAAGGAATATAAGAACTAATCAGCAATAAGTAATAAAGTTTATTAATTATAAAGGGGTTCCCTCATAGCTGTCGGTAAAGAATCTGCCTGCAATTCAGGAGACCTGGATTTGATTCCTGGGTCGAGAAGATCCCCTGGAGAAGGAAATGGCAACCCACTCTGGTATTCTTACCTGGAGAATCCCATGGACAGAGGAGCCTGGCAGGCTACAGTCCATGGGGTCGCAAGAGTCAGACATGACTTAGCAACTAAACCGCCACCACCACTGTGATAAAAGTCACATAATATAAAACACACTATTTTAACTATATTTAACTGCACAGCTCAGTGGTACTCACCAAAAGGATTAGTGACACTAATGAAGCTAGTGTATTTTTACTCAAGACTAAGATGCTAAGATATAATATAGACTTGGTAAGGTTTTAAAAATTATGCCAGTTTTTTAATAACAAATGCTGATTATTCCTATATTTCTATTTTAACTGCCTAACATAAAGTTTTAGAGGCAACAGAAATGAGGTTGTTATAAAATATTTTGCAGTTTAAAATATACAACTAAATGAACATTGGGCAATATGCAAAGTCTATAAGCATGTAGGAAACCGGGTAGTAAAATCAAAAGCACAGAATACGAAACTGGATAGTCAAGGTTAATAACTTTATTGTTTAGCAGTTGGTTTAACTCTAAGGTGAGTTACTTAAACTCTTTCAGACTCTTGATCAATGAATTGCAACAATACTTAGACTTCAGAGAGTGAATAGATGAGATACAACACATAATACACCCTGCAAGTACTCAGATCAACTTGGCTTAACACTACACAAAAACACCAGCCCACATGATGGCCCCTAGAACACGTGCGAGTTATTAATAAAATAGAGCCGGAGGGCACACACCAGGGAACCCAGGCCCAGCAGCCCACCAAGGCTCTTCTCTTTAGTGACAGGCCATGACTTCATGACCCGAACTGGTAGGTTTAGGAGCTAAAGTATTAAATACTAAAAATAGAAACCACTGAGAAAGACGAAATGAGGCCAAAATACTTTTACACGTCTAAAGAATACCTGAAGTTTTCTTCATTGTAAGTTAATGAGTTTCTGGTCTCCTCCCTCAAATTAAGAAAATGGGTTTAGTATCTTCATTTCCATCTATCTGTAGGATGTATAACTTTGAGGGCGCTAAACAGGAATCCTGACATTGCTTTGGATTTATATTCCTGGAATGGTTTGTGAGCTCTAAAAATATCACATCAAGGCTTAACCATTTTCTCCATAGCACCTTAGGATTTCATAACTATGAACACAAATTATAATGTTTAAAGCATGTGAAGGAAGATCACATTCCTAAATGTGGCACAGAAGTAGAAGATGAATCTAGGTTATTAAAAACTCAGACTAGTAGAGCTTGACACTTGAGGTTAGCCTATTGCAGAAATGAGTAGATTCATAAGTACTGAAAGCACAAAAATGCAGTGCATTCAAACTAAGATCTTTTAATATGCAAAATAGAAAGGTGATATTTATAGTTTTAGTGGCATTTTGCAGAAAGTACAAATGTTGTACCAGGCTAGTCATAGACCTGGGTCTCAGCTGGATTTCCCTCAAAGCTAATCAGATAGGGGAAAAGTGAAAACAGTGACATATTTGATTTTCTTGGGCTCCAAAATCACTGCAGACGGTGACTGTAGCCACAAAATTAAAACACGCTTGCTCCTTGGAAGAAAAGCTATGACAAACTGAGACAGTGTATTAAAAAGGAGAAACATCAGTTTGCCAACAAAGGTCCATATAGTCAAAGCTGTGGTTTTTCCACTAGTCATGTACGGATGTGAGAGCTTTATCATAAAGAAGGCTGAGCAATGAAGAATTGATGCTTTTGAACTGTGGTGCTGAATAAGTCTCTTAAGAGTCCCTTGGATACCAAGGAGATAGAGCCAGTGAATCCTAAAGGAAATCAACCCTGAATATTCACTAGAAGGACTGATGCTGAAGCTCCAATATTGTGGCCACCTGATGCAAAGATCAGACTCATTGGAAAAGACCCTGAAGATGGAAAAGATTGAGGGCGAGAGGAGAAGGAGACGACAGAGGATGAGATGGTTAGATGGCATCACTGACTCAATGGACATGAGTTTGAGCAAATTCCAGGAGATAGTGAAGGACAGGGAAGCCTGGTGTGCTGCAGTTCAGGGAGTCACAAAGAGCCTGACACAACTTAGCAACTTAACAACAATCTCGCAGAAAATTAAGGACAGCTATACACAGAGAAAACATGGTTTTAAAAAACTTTTTAGCCCAAACTTTGAGGTTTTAGATGGTTATTTTAACAAGATGGCATGTACAACTTTTTTTTAATAGCCTCCTGCTAAAATGGACTAGTATTATCAAATTTACCAACATGACCGGTCTTCTACATTAGAAAGAAAAAGGAGCAAAAGCAGACTAAGCAGCCAAAGGTTTGAAAAGAGGAGGAGGAAGCGAAAAAGAGCTAAATACAGAATATCATTTTATAATGAATGAACAAATGACTGAGCCGGCAAGCAGCTACTTTATAATCACCTGAAATAGGATTCAAAGATTATTGCTATTTTACTGTCTGCATATCAACTGTAAAAGTTTTCTTACTCCCACTCTCAATAAAACAGGTAGCCGGAGTTTTCTGGAGGTTTCTTGTGTCTGATTAGCATTGGTGACTCTAATGCTAGGAATCTGATGTCCCAGAAAATGACGTTAGGTGTTCAAATGCACTTTCAACTAAGATTAGGGGGCAGGATGGATGCACAAATTAAAACCAAACAAAAACACTGCTTTTATCAAAGCTTCTATCTAGAAAAATATTTCCTGTTTTAGCTTTGTATTGATAAGATAGGATCTAATATCTCAATGGGGTGTTGTTATACTTTTGAAAAAGACTCAATAATAGATTTCATTTAAAAATGATAATTATGAGCTGAGTGTGAAATGAAGTGAAATGTCACAAAATCAAATATGCTAAATGTTCCAGATTCTATTCTAAGACAGAAAACCTAGCCTAAAAAGAAAACATCTCAAAAACAGAATTATACTATTATTTGCCTTCTCTTGAAAGGCAAAGACATCCCTTTTGAACTGGATCCAAGTTCTTTAAAAAAAGACTCTCCTGGAATCAACAGAAGAGCTTTAAATAAACACACACAAATGTCCTGAAACAGATAAATGAATCTATTGATATCAATGTGTTTTATCTTTTAAAAGTCCATAGGTAATTCTGATGCACAGTCAAATGGAACCATTAAGCTATTCGATAAGAGAGTAAGTACTGGAATTCAGAAGTAGTACCAGCTGCTTCTGGGTGCTCTTCATTCTACCTCTCACTTCCCAGCCCACCCCTCTAGGACTTATCACAAACCTCTTTATATAACATAAGTACTTTTCACTTTATCATTTATGAATTTATGGGAAATAACTATCAATAGCCTTAAAAATGTTTGTTTCCTTGGTCAAATAATTGTACTTAAGGAATCTATTCTAAGTAAATAATCAGAGATGTCAACATCTGATTGGTATATTAGGATATCCTCTGAAGGGTACTTCCAAAGATTATAAGAGCAAAAAAAAGGAAAACATATAAGTATGTTAAATAACAACAACAAGAAACACCAAAGTTAATAAACAAGTCCGAAAAATCGTTACATAACAGAACATTGTGCAAGCTATCAATATTTACAAGACAGAAAAATGCTCTCAATATAATACAAATTAACAAAAAAAAAAGGCAGGAAATTAAACTATACTTACTGAATAGATAAACCAAGGGAACATTTCATGCAAAGATGAGCACAATTAAGGACAGAATGGCATAGACCTAACAGAAGCAGAAGATATTAAGAAGAGGTGGCAGAATACACAGAAGCACTATACGAAAAAGATCTTCATGATCCAGATAACCACAATGGTGTGATCACTCACCTAGAGCCAGACATCCTAGAAGGCAAAGTCAAGTGGGCCTTAGGAAGCGTCACTATGAACAAAGCTAGTGGAGGTGATGGAATTCCAGATGAGCTATTTCAAATCCTAAAAGATGATGCTGTGAAAGTGCTGCACTCAATATGTCAGCAAATGTGGAAAATTCAACAGTGGCCACAGGAATGGAAAAGGTCAGTTTTCATTCCAATCCCAAAGAAAGGCAATGCCAAAGAATGTTCAAACTACCACACAATTGCACTCATCTCACACGATGGCAAAGTAATGCTCAAAATTCTCCAAGCCAGGCTTCAACAACATGAACTGTGAACTTCCAGATGTTCAAGCTGGTTTTAGAAAAGGCAGAGGAACCAGAGATCAAATTGCCAACATCCACTGGATCATCAAAAAAGCAAGAGAGTTCCAAAAAAACATCTACTTCTACCTTAAAAAAGCAACACCTCTTATTATTCATCAGAAAGAAACTACAGCTTATAACCACTGCGCAATGAACAGAACAGAGACCTTGTCCCTGAAATCCCGTGGGAGGCTGGTTGTGATAAGCGCCTCATTACACTGCATTGAGTGAAACGATGTCCACATCCTAGATGGCCACTTCATTCACAGGGATATGGACCTAACAAGGATGGCTGAACGGGTGGCAAGACAACTTAAATATTCACACTGACTGAAATATCTTGACTCTTTCCCAAGATGAAATATTAATTTGCACACACAAAATCTCAAAGGACAATACATCTTCTAGCGAGATACTTTCCACATACACTGTGAGCAAATTGGTCTCAAAGAGGTGGAAAGGGCAGTCAGCCACAAAATGTTGAGAAACAGGAATGAGCCAATGTTCCAGAGAACTCTGAAAAAAAAAAACGCCAAGATTCTCCTCCCCTCTATGCCTCACTGCCAGGTAAAACTGACACAATTGAAGGAATTCAGAAGTCTGCAGCACTCTTGGTTTCCGAGTTCTCGTCTGGCTTAGCAGCATCCAAGTCTGTGCACTGTGCTCTCTAAACTTGGCAGCGCAGCACCACTCTTTAACCTGGTTAGACTCCACCTCTCCTCTGCGGTTTTGAACCACCAGGGAGAATTCACTGTGGCTGTCCTGTTCAGAAAGAAGAGGCTTTAGCTGATTGGGTACTCCAAAATCATTCTGTTTATTTAACTGGGAAAAATAGAAAACTACTTACATATGCAGATGAATTATACAAGAACAGAGATGATTTATACAAGCACAGAGATCAATGAATCACAGGACCGTGAACCCTTAACTAATTTATTTCCATGTTTTTATACAGAAAACCTAAATCTCTACACACTGATAAGAATTTATAACATCTTGAAATTGCCCAGCATGAGTGAGTGCTCATGGATGCAATACAAATAAAATTTAATACCAATAAGCAAGTATGCTTTCCTTCAAGCATTCTTCCTTAATACTGTAAACACATCACAAGTCATTTACAGAAAATAAGACAGCATTTATCAGACATATACATGCTAAAAAAAAAAAAAAAAACCACTCCTCAGACTAAACTACAAACAGCTTAAAATCTAGACTAGGAAACTTAGTAAATAGGTATTGAAAAGTAAAGCCAAAGATAATTCAAAAGACAAATTCCCTGCACACTACCTTTAACGTGTGCCATACGTGAATACGATGTCATCTAGAGATATGTGTGTGAATCAAGGACTTTGCTAAGGAATAGTGTGGCTATCTGGCTACATTAAATACCACTCCCAATAGGAAAAAAGTTTGTCGGGTAAAGTAATCATTTTTAAAACCAACAAAATTATATTCAAGTTTATCTCATAGCACTGATATTTATAATGTGATAAAATAGAATAAATGTCCAACAATTAGAGAATGATGAAGTATACTCTACATTGGAATATCTCGCATTCATCAAAAATATTTTCTAACAAAGTTCACACCAGGGGAAATCCCCAGGAAATGGAAAAAAAAATGTAGAAATCATCAGGATGCAACTATGTAGACAGAGAATGACTCCAACTTTGTGTGTGTGATCATTAACATCTGTGTCACAATGAATTTCGAAATTGGCTATTATAGTTTTGTTCTATGCTACTAGTTGCCCACATTTTTACAATGACAGATACATGTTATTTTAAAAAGAACTGCCCAGAAGGATCCCCATCTGCTCCGGGTAACCTCTGTGGGCTCTGGAGGCTAGAACACTAAAGTTCATTTCCCAGGAAAAAAAATGCCCCTGGAGACAAGTATCTGGAGCAAACCTCATTCTGCTCATTTGGATTCAAGGGCCTGTGATGTTCACGATAATTGTGAAACAGAGATTTTTCTTGGGCTACTGTTAGTGGCAAGCAGTGGAGACAGTGGTGTTTTCAGGGGTATTCCTGGTTCAGGTCAGGTACACAGGTGACAGGAGGCAAGGTGAGCACGTGAGGAGATGGTGCTAGGTCTACTGAGCAGATGCAGGCACGGGGACATTAGGTCTTGTACCCACACCTGAGAGCAGCCAGACACTGTCCAGAAAGCGCTGGGGGCCCAGACTATGGCCTGCCCTGCCGGCCCTTCCAGTGATTTTCTGAAACACAAATTCTCAATATTAAGTCCTTTTGTGTTTAAAATAGCTCCTGTGGTTCTCTTCACTACAAGTGAAGCTGACACATACAGACAAGATGTTGAATGACTTAGAAACAAAACCTTCATTTCTTCAATGAGTTCTGACCCACTATCCTACAGCTAAGCAAAAACCTTTCTAAGGATAAATTTTTTTAAACTGCCAACTTGACTTCTTATATATTTGTGAAGTGAAGTGGCTCAGTTGTGTCCGATTCTTTGTGACCCCATGGACGTAGCCTACCAGGCTCCTCCATCCATGGGATTCTCCAGGAAAGAATACTGGAGTGGGTTGCCATTTCCTTCTCCAGAGGATCTGCCCAACCCAGGGATCGAACCCAGGTGTCCCACATTGCAGGCAGACGCTTTACCATCTGAGTCACCAGGGAAGCCATATATTTGTGAATATCCAAGTAAATCAGGTCTATTCCAAACATAAATGAAAGGTCGTGAGGCCTATTCAGAAACCAGATTCTTTGAATAGTTTGTTGTGTGATAAAAAATTCTAAATTTTCAGACTAATCTCAGTAAGATACTCATCACATATCTAATAAAATAGGTCAGAAGAATGAGCCTAACAGTTAAACCTCTCATCCAAAATAAGCAGAGACTACAGTACATTGCTTTTTCTTAATAGCGTCTTCTCGGTTTAAACTTATATATTTCTTCTTCTTTCTTTACACAAACTAGTACAAAAAGGAGTTTGTTGAAATGTGAAACTGAGTTAAAAGATATTAAAAAGGCATTTTAACATAGACCCAAAGGGTAAATCAAGCAAATATCAAGCTACATTTTACTATTAATATGTGATTAATATCAAGAGAGTTCCAGAAAAACATCTATTTCTGCTTTATTGACTATGCCAAAGCCTTTGACTGTGTGGATCACAATAAACTGTGGAAAATTCTGAAAGAAATGGGAATACCAGACCACCTGACCTGCCTCTTGAGAAACCTGTATGCAGGTCAGGAAGCAACAGTTAGAACTGGAAATGAACAACAGACTGCTTCCAAATAGAAAAAGGAGTATGTCAAGGCTGTACATTGTCACCCTGCTTATTTAACTTATATGCAGAGTACATCTCGAGAAACTCGGATGGAAGAAGCACAGGCTGGATTCAAGATTGCAGGGAGAAATATCAGTAACCTCAGATATGCAGATGACACCACCATTATGGCAGAAAGTGAAGAGGAACTAAAAAGCCTCTTGATGAAAGTGAAAGTGGAGAGTGAAAAAGTTGGCTTAAAGCTCAACATTCAGAAAACGAAGATCATGGCATCCGGTCCCATCACTTCATGGGAAATAGATGGGAAAACAGTGGAAACAGTGTCAGACATTATCTTTTTAGGCTCCAAAATCACTGCAGATGGTGACTGCAGCCATGAAATTAAAAGACGCTTACTCCTTGGAAGGAAAGTTATGACCAACCTAGACAGCATATTCAAAAGCAGAGACATTACTTTCCCAACAAAGGTCCATCTAGTCAAGGCTATGGTTTTTCCAGTAGTCATGTATGGATTCAAGAGTTGGACTGTGAGAAAGCTGAGCACCAAAGAATTGATGCTTTTGAACTGTGGTGTTGGAGAAGACTCTTGAGAATCCCTTGGACTGCAAGGAGATCCAACCAGTCCATTCTAAAGGAGATCAGCCCTGGGTGTTCTTTGGAAGGAATGATGCTAAAGCTGAAACTCCAGTACTCTGGCCACCTCATGCGAAGCGATGACTCATTGGGAAAGACCCTGATGGTGGGAGGGATTGGGAGCAGGAGGAGAAGGGGACGACAGAGGATGAGATGGCTGGATGGCATCACCAACTGGATGGACGTGAGTTTGAGTGAACTCCAGGAGTTGGTGATGGACAGGGAGGACGGGTGTGCTACAATTCATGGGTTCGCAAAGAGTCAGACACGACTGAGCGACTGAACTGAACTGAACTGAATATGTTTCCATACTTCTCAACACATACAGTGCTCAGGTACCGTCTGCACTGAAAAATAGTCATTAATTTATTCAATTGATGTTCGCTGAGAATCTATTTCATAAATTCAGCAGTGAAAATGACGAGCACAGCTTAAAGCTCATTGGGTAAAAGGTTAGAGGTCTAACAGAATGGGATGATAAGGAATATATGACAAAGACCATTAATACAAAGTAGAAAAAGTAGGCTAAATAGATTAAAATAACGTTTGTTTATTTAGACTAAATAAATTAGGTCATGGACAAAATTAAATCAGGTCAAAGAAGAGAATATTACTAAGACTAGACAGTGCGCTTTCATTTCATATGAAGATAAAATTATCAATTGAATTGTGAGAGCAAATGACCACGGACAGCGTCCACTCCCATCCTTACCAGTCCATACGCTGTGATTTCTTTAGTATACCTCCGGGGCCAATGCACACTTACACATTGATAAAATACCCCTTTAAGGACACGGAAAAAGCTCCTAAGAGGGTTGCTGAAGAGGACAGAGACAAGGGTAACCAGGAGACAAGTTTGGAGAGGGACCTTAAGTACATATATTTCATGTTGTACGTTTTCGTGTTTAATCATATGAACATGTTATCAATTCAAAAAAATGGAAAAATAATACAGATTTTTATCAGAAAATTCAAGGGCAATACAAAATAGGAAGTGCTTGGAACTTTGGCATGAAGGTCACAGAGGACACGGTGGGGATGCTGTGGAAACAAAGTTCTGGCCCTTGGGTGCCAGCCCTCACTGGTGTGAAGGAGACACTAATGAGAGGCACTCACCTTCCTGTCACAGGCTGCAGGACTGCCAGCAGTGTTTTGCTTGAGGAAGCCAGCGGTTGTCGACCAGCGTGTGGGGTTTTTCCTTGAAGGCTCTTCAGAGAAGTTATTATCACTGACAGACGTGGAAAGGCCAATTAACGCTGGGTCACTGCTTCGTCGGACATGAAGAGGCATATCTGTAACACAGAAAAGCATTGTGTTTTTAAAAGACAACCTAACACCTGAAAACTGTGTGTGAGAATAAAGGTAGTTAAATCCCAAAGATTAAAGAGTAGAGTAACACTTTAAGGTGACAGTGGGTCAGATCCTAGGTAGAAATTCCATTCGTTTCTTTAAAAGACTTCACTGCGAAAGAACCAGGATGTCTACAGGATAAAAGAATACTTATCTACAGGATGACCTGCTCTAGAGTAAGACGGTCAGGTGCATCTGCATTTCACACCTGTTACCTGTGTGGCTCTAGGCAAGTGGCTTCACTGTCCTCTCCCTGGTCCCTACCTACACAAATAGCAATAAGACATCACTTCTCAGCTAAGGGTACTGCAAGGACTAAATGAGACAGACTGCTTAAAGCAGTTCCTGATACATGGTGTGCACTCAACAGAGAGTGACAAAAATAACCGTTACTGTTATTATCATCCCGACATCGGTTTGGCTTTTCTAGTAAAGAAATCTGTTGACTAAAATATTTCTTTTGTTCAACAAAGTATTAGCAAAAAGTACAAAGCACAAACATATTTCTTATCCTTCAGATAATGAAATCTTAAAAGTAGAACACAAATACGCAAGCGTGAAAACTCAGTCAGTCAGTCATGTGCGACTCTTAGCAATCCCATGGACTATAGCCCACCAGGCTCCTCTGTCCATGGAATTTTCCAGGCAAGAATACTGGAGTGGGTTGCCATGCCTTCTCCAGGGGATCTCTCCAACCCAAGGAGCGAACTCTTGTCTCTTGCATCTCCTGCACTGGCAGGCGGGTTCTTGACCCCTGTGCCACCTGGCCGTAAACTCAGGTAGTACCTGCCACATACTCGGGTACACGATTACATAAAAGGTGGTGTTTTATCAGCTGTATTCTGTTTGCAATTACTCTAACAAAAACCAATAACAAACTCAGGTCAGCCTTCGTATGGTAGCACTGGGTACATGCTAGCAGATGTGATCACTGTGACAACGGAAGAGAAACACTATGAAACCAGGTAGAAGAACAGAGGCACATGCCTCTGTAACACTGAGAGTCAGAACCAAAAGCCCCACACGTCAACTGAGTGGAGAGCGTGATCAAACTACAACAAAACTTTAGATTAAATTCATGCTTAGAGCAACTTGTTTACAAAACCTAGGATGCAGGATAAATATTTATTAAAAGCCGCAAATAAAACAGCTTTAGTGGAGAAGGAGTAAACTCATCATTTATTCTATGAGAAACAATTTTGGAATATTGATGCATCTGGTAAATGTGTGGCTATGGAGATCGTTGAGGATGTGGAACTAAGGAAAGATGATTTATACATGTTAACGGCTACATTTAAACCACTGTCAATTCAATAGTCTCAAATATGTTAAAGCAAATTAGAAACGATCAGAGAAAACATATGAATGATCAGAAAAGCATATGAATCATACTAAAATGTTGCATTTAACATTTGCTTCCACATCATGAGGATTTGATAACCAATAAAGAGTCTGAGTAACATAACCAGAGGAAAAAAATATGTTGAACATTTAATACTATTGGTATTTATCTTAATTTGCTAAGAGAAATGCATACAGGAAAATTACAGGAAAGAATAATTTCCAATTTTTAAGTGTATGTAAAAAACGTGTGACAGTCCTTATTGCTTACAATTTATACCAAAAAAAAAAAAAGAAAAGAAACAAAACAAAACAAAGAACTATACAGTCACTCTCAAAAACAAGTTCACAAAAATATACCTTTAAGGATCCAGGTGTGTTAATAATACTACGCTCTTACCATAAAAAAGTCCTCTCCCAATTAACAAAATTGTTCTCAGATTCAAAAATCAAAAATGTAAGCAGAAAAGCAACAGAATGGGGAGGAGGGAGAATAAAATACTTCTGAGAAATTACAATACTGCTCCTTAGATATGGGTTCTGTCGCCTCCAGTTAGTTACAGGGTTGCTGATTGCTTGGTTGTTAAGGAACTGTGTCTACTTAAAAAATGGTCCAGAAATAATGACTAAAAGCAGACAATGATAAAATTTAAAAGTACATGAAAGTACATTTCACCCCCAAATAAATTCAGGGACTATAAATTTCAATGAGTTTGATTGGACACAATAAAACAGCTTACTCAACTTGTTTCTGAAATTCTCCCCAAGAGAAATACACTGCAGACCCGATTCAGATTAGATAAATAATTGGGATCATCGTCTTCTGAAAAGTCATGATCGCTGTGTTAATCTGTTAGTCTGAAACAGACACAAATAATTAGCACTTTGTACCTCTCTGCATCTGTAACCCTCAAAATTCAAGATGCAGGGGAAGAAAGTGGATTCAAGGAGAGGTGGGGTTATAGCGGGACTGCAGACCTTTCAGTTGCCCCTTCTGGCGAGATGCCGGGGCACAGACACAAACCACATGGTGAAGGATGCCGCAGGAGATCAAACTCTTTTCGAAAAGTAAACACTGTGTTCTCAGCAAAGGAATGCCAAGTGACAGCATGATGATCTTGAAGTCAGGTTGTCTCGCAGTTGATGAACTGTAACAACAGTCATCAAAGAGCACACGGGCAGCAAACGTGAAGACACCAGAACAGATCGCATGTCCAGCTCATGCTGGCTGCGATTTAGACAGTGTCTCACGCTGAGAGTGACAATTTACATTTTTATTGGTTTATAATTTCTTCGTTTTATGGCTGTGTGAAAATTATGTCATTTTCATCCAGTTTATATTCACGCATGCACATATTAAATAACATTAAGAAGTCAATGACTTGAAAGAATCTGAATCTTTATTTTAAGCATTAATCCTAGTGGAGAAGGGGGCTTCCCTGGTGGCTTAGTGGTAAAGAATTCACCTGCAATGCAGGAGCTGCAGGTTCGATCCCTGGGACAGGAAGATCCCCTGGAGGAGGGAATGGCAACCCACTCCTGTCAGTATTCTGCCTGGAGAATCCCAGAGACAGAGGACCCTGGTGGGCTTCAGTCCATAGGGTTGCAGAGTTGGACACAACTCAAGTGACTTAGCACGTGTGCAGGCCCAGTGGAGAAACATGTGGCTCACTTCACAGACCAGTAAGTGGAGCCTGAGAGGTGACAGGAAGAGCATGGGGACATGCATCTGGCCAGAACTTGAGGCTCCTTGGTCAGCACTCCATCACCACCCAAATCATGAAATTGATTCTATTATTTGACCATTCACTGAAAAATAAACTCCACTTCTAGCTATTTGCAGATATAAATGTCAGTCTCAATTTTGTAAAGGGGAAGAATTCTGCAGTGTTTTCAAAGTAAAATTACACACACTGAGAAATCAAACACAGATTTTAATAGCATCATTAGATTTGGGAGAGTTGAAGAACTATTACATTAGCTATACATATAAACTGAAACAAGAGGAATCCCAATTTCAAAAATGTTAAAAGGAGATGAAAAAAAAAAAGAAGGAAAAAAATCAAAAATCTCTACTAGTTCAATAAAGGAAGTATGATGCATAAGATGACGAAGCATGCCCCAGGGCACAAAGATATTTATACCTCAACTTTGACCTCAGGACCCTTTCTCACTCTAAAAGTTACTGAAGAACCCAAAAAACTTTTGTTTATGTGGGTTATAGCTAGGCATATATATCACGCTAGAAGTGAAAATGAAAAGAAAGTTTTTTAATATTTATTCATTCATTTTTAAGTTAACAATAATAAACCTATTACATGTTAACATAAACAACAGAATTTTATGAAGATGATTTTACAAAACAAAGCATATGAAGCTGGAGAGGAGCACTCTTTCACATGTTGCTTAGCAGCAGACATCTGGATTCTCACTTCTGCTTCTTCATTAACCTGCTGCAATATGACCGAGTATACAGAGAAAAAAAGAACTCCACAAACAGCTGCAACCGGAAATAGAATTTTAATAATCTTCTCAGATGGACTTCCCTGGTGGTCCAGTGGCTAAGATGCCACACTCCCAATACAAGGGGCCCAGGTTTGATCCCTGGTCAGGGAACTAGATAGATAACACACACAGCAACTGAAAGCCCATGTCCCATAACTAGGTGGCTCAGCTGGTAAAGAATCTGCCTGCAATGTGGGAGACCTGAGTTCAATCACTGGGGTTGGGAAGATCCCCTGGAGAAGGGAAAGGCTACCCACTCCAGTATTCTGGCCTAGAGAACTAAGACTCAGTGCAGGCAAATAAATAAAATAAAAATTAATCTCCTCAGATAACTATATATCTCTGATACTACACCAAAACTTGACTCGAAGGTTAGCTGCAACATAGAATGCAAACTTCTTGTTCTCTTGTTACATCTTACCCTTCGAATGGATCTTCTACCCGTGAAAAATTTTGCAACAATTACTTGGAATATATTAGTAATTAGGTTAAACCAACTCTCCAAAGGTTGATATATTTCTTTACAGCAGAAAATCACATATGTGAATATCACTACCAATTCCATCAGAAAAAAATCATTAAGTATTGGGACATTATCATGCTCACAATGAGATGTAAGTTTTCCAAAATCTAATTCTACTAGAATTTAAAGCTTGAATGTTATCTTTGGCAATGAACACTATAAGTTGTTTTCCATGTAATGACAGGCTCAGTTCATCCATTTTCTAGAAACCCTGCCAGATAACTGAAGTCTGAAAAACACAGCTTTTCCATTCTTCTTTCAAATAAAAGCACTGCTCCATGAAAAATGGTTATCTTAGCTTACAACTCAAATCATCATATACAAGTTTTTCTGAATATGTGGTTTCCCCGGTGGCTCAGGGGAGCGAGTTCGCCTGCAATGCACTAGACCAGGGTTGGATCCCTGGGCCAGGAGGATCCTTTGGAGAAGGAAAGGGCAACCCACTCCAGTATTCTTGCTTGGGAAATCATTTGGATAGATGAGCTGTGTCTGGAGAGCTACAGTCCATGGGGTAACAAAAAGTTGGACACCACTGAGAGAGTAACACTGTCACTACTCTCAATATGTACAAGCACTTCATGCCTACCTCCTATGTTGTTACACAAAATATCAAATTGCATGTTCCACGGTCAGGGCTTTTTAAAAGTTATCATTTTGCTGCCTCATCAAGAATAGCAGATAAAATGGCTTTTTTCTCTAAACTGCAACTGTGCTAAGTGAGGAATACATTTGGGGCTACCATCATATTTTGTTCCAAGGCGCCTCATCTTACCCATTAGTGTCTGGGCACCTTTGGTTCAATAACAACTCAGTGAACAACAAAAAATATGTTTCTGGATCTCTATGAATAGAGTTTTGCCTAACAGTCTACCTGAGATGTTCTTAGTGATGCAAAGGACCCAAATCTCCATTAAAATAAGTAGATGTTCATTAAATGACACCATTAGATAAAAAATTAAATACAGATTAGGAGAAGCTATGACTTGGAGTATTATAGTATTGACCATGTACTTGAACATGAACTTCCAGATGTTCAAACTGGATTTAGAAAAGGCACAGGAACCAGAGATCAAATTGCCAACATCCGTTGGATCACTGAAAAAGCAAGAGAGTTCCAGAAAAACATCTACCTGCTTTATTGACTACGCCAAAGCCTTTTACTATGTGGATCAAAACAAACTGTGGAAAATTCTTCAAGAGAAGGGAATACCAGACCTCCTAAGAAATAAGTATGCAGGTCAGCAAGTAAGAGTTAAAACTGGACATGGAACAACAGACTGGTTCTAAATCAGGAAAGGAGTACATAAAGGCTGTATGTTGTCACCCTGCTTATTTAACTTATACACAGAGTACATCATGAGAAATGCTGGGCTGGAGGAAGCACAAGCCAGAATCAAGGTTGCCGGGAGAAATATCAATAACCTCAGATAAGCAGATGATGGCACCCTTATGGCAGAAAGCGAAGAAGAACTAAAGAGCCTCTTAATGAAAGTGAAAGAGGAGAGTGAAAAAGTTGGCTTAAAACTCAACATTCAGAAAACTAAGATTATGGCATCTAGTCCCATCACTACATAGCAAATAGATGGGGAAGCAATGGAAACAGTGACAGACTTTATTTTGGGGGGTTCCAAAATCACTGCAGATGGTGACTGCAGCCATGAAATTAAAAGACACTTGCTCCTTGGAAGAAAAGTTATGACCAATCTAGACAGCTTATTTAAAAGCAGAGATATTACGTTGCCAACAAAGGTCCATCTAGTCAAAGCTATGGTTTTTCCAGTAGTCATGTAAGGTTGTGAGAGTTAGACTATAAAGAAAGCTGAGCACTGAAGAATTGATGCTTTTGAACTATGGTGTTGAAGACTCTTGAGAGTCCCTTGGACTGCAAGGAGATCCAACCAGTCCATCCTAAAGGAGATCAGTCCTGAATATTAATTGAAAGGACTGATGCTGAAGCTGAAACTCCAATACTTTGGCTACCTCATGCAAAGAACTGACTCATTGGAAAAGACCCTAATGCTGGGAGATTGAAGGCAGGAGGAGAAGGGGATGACAGAGGATGAGATGGTTGGATGGCATCACCGACTCTATGGACATGAGTTTGAGTAAGCTCCAGGAGTTGGTGATGGACAGGGGAGCCTGGCATGCTATAGTCCACAGGGTCACAAAGAGTCAGACACGAATGAGCAGCTGAACTGAACTGAACTGACCAAGTACTTGGATGAAGAATTATAAAAAGCTATAATTTTTATGATTTTGGTTAACATTCACTTCAGCCTTCGCCTTTAGTTTTTGTATTCCTAGGGTGTTTCTGCTTTATTTTACAAAAACAGGCTCATACTGTACGTGCTGGTTTGTACCTTTTCCCTCCTAGTAGTCTAGGGACTACTAGATGAAGGACAGGGAAGCCTGGCTTGATACAGTCCCTGAGGTTGCAAGAGTCAGACACTACTTACCGACTGACCAACAACAGTTTATCAAGTAAGTTATATCAACTATAAGGCACAAATAAAATTGATTAGTCTGCCAAAAAAGAAAAAACAAGAACCACCACCTGCCTAGATGTATAATCCCAACATGTCAGTCCACCTCACTGGACCTCAGTGTCCCCATCTATAAAACCAGAGATTTAGCATTAAAACTAAAAACTGTATGATTCCATATAAGATCAATATTCCTATACTGATGATCATCCACCAAACCTCATCCTAAACAGAACTTACAACCATTTATGAAGAGGCACTAGAAAAAAGTATACAAGCATCTCAAAGTAGCAGCATTACCAGTTGCCTCAGAGAAGAATGAAAACCGCACAAGAGTTGTGCGTTAGAATGCAGAAGTAGCCACAACTGCCTTGAGGTCTTTGGATGACCTGAACATGATTCTAAGCAGAGAGACTACTCCAGATGTCTGGCCTTTTCAAAAAAATGAAGCACGAAACACAACTGCTTGATTCATTTGACAAGCTCCCCACCTCTCACTGTCCTGATAAAGCAAAATATTGGATAAAAGAACTCAATTTTGTCTTGGCCTCAGAGAAATAAAATACAAAAACAGCCTTTTTGCCTATGATTTGCTTCATGTTTCTAGGGCTCACAATTTTTCAGCATTACTAATAATCCAATGCAATTTGCATTCTTGCAAGCAATTAGAAATAATGGGAGCTTCTCATTTAAGGTAATTTGGTCATTATTATTATGATTCCTTACCATCCATTTTAGGAAAATCAATACTTTTCAAAACACAATAATAAAACTTTCTCTCCTAGTAATCTTCTGATTTATTTAATATATAGATTTTCAAAGTATGGCCTCTGAAATATTAACAAGAAAATTCAAAGATGAGGAGCTTCAATAATTAAGCTCCTGGATGAAGCACCCAGAGATGGGGACGATGTCACCAGGTCCCGGGTGGTGGTAGAGGCTGTTTGATGTGTGCCTTCCTTTGAAGAGGGGATAAACCTTCAAATTCTCTGTGGCACTAATGCACTGTAAATATTGATTTGCCTCTCTAGATAAAGGGCCTTTTAAATAAGTGAAAAAATGGAACATCTAATAATGAATTAGAGCAAATACTTATATACATTTTTAACAGTTATACATCATACCCCTACTCCTAATCAGTTTTCCCAATGTTTCTCTTCTTTTATTCTTCCAGTGATTTTTAAATCATTTAACCATCCAAGGCAACAAAGAAACCTTTTCCAAGAAGACAGACACCAGCCATCAAGGTATTTAATCAAATCTAAAAATAATACGCAGTTGACACACGTATTAGAACTTATGATGCAAGCAGCAAAATTATGCTTCATGCAAAATGAAAACCATCTCCACCATCTTTGGCAATTTTACATTTCTTAAAGACACATATCACAGTGAGGAGAGAAGTTATTAACACAAGCCATGGGGAGAAAAACATGACCTCAGAATTGCCACTTTTCATTATTAGAGTGCCCCTTTTTATAAAAGTATTTATCTGTATTTCACTTACTGAGATAAAATCCTTGGAAGAAATCTGAGGAAAGGCAAGATAGGAAATAAGCTTGAAAAAACAGCAGATGACTCAGAGAGAAGGACATAAAATGAATTTTATTACCCTGTTATCATACACACACACACACACACACACACACACAATTTACAAGCTATAAATAAAGAATACTATAGTTGGAAGGTGTCTGAGAAATAAATTGAAAGATCACATTTACAGATGAGTGCACTAAGTCCAGAAAGCGAGTGTAGGGCTAAGTCAAAGGTTACACTACCCCTCTGAGCCTAGCTGTCCCTGGAGTGCTTGTCAATGGACTCCCCATCCCGTGTCATTCGGATATGACCACACTGCTATCCAAGAAGAATTAAGATGTGTCAAAGCCACCACAGTATGCTTACGCTTCACTAGAAATAACAGGAGATTTCTTGGGAAGACTGAGTTTAAAACCCATTTCTATAGATAAGAGAATGAGTTCAAAGGTCCCACTGAATCTTAGATACATATGAGGAAGGGAGAGAGACTCAAGAGGGATATAAATATTCAGTGTTCTAATATCATGTGAATATTTACAAAGAAAAACCCAATAATTTCTCTGAGGCATATGAAATTGGAATCATTAGGATTCCCATTCTGAAAAAAAATAATACATCCACCCTCATCAGGAACCTCCCAAATATTCATATGACTACAAGTGAATGGAGAGAAGTGAATAAGATCAATGGGTTGTCTCAATGTTGTTAGGATCTAAAACTTCAGCGTTTCAAAATCTTAACAGTGAGGGAAATAGACAAGGGATCTCTAGATATTATTTCTTACAGCTGCATGTGATTCTCAGTTCTCTCAATTTTAAATATTAAATAAAAGCCCCCTTCAAAAAAACAGAAAGCCCCAGGTTAAGATGTCTTGAGGTCTAGGCCTCTAGCCACCAGGACTGAAGACATCTTTCTAACCCCGTCTTCTAGAACAGTCTCCTCACCTCTGCACACAGCCACATGCCTTGCTGACTGTCTACACCGATGGCTCCCCACAATGTGCTCCCAGCTCAGATGCCTCCATGTCTCCCCTCCTGGGCAGCCTCTGGCGTCCACCCACCCCGGTCCTCACTGCCCAGGGGCCCCCCGTGGCTGCTCCTCAAAGGGCACCAACTCCTCACACCCGTCTGATCCAGCAGCAGATTCAGAAAGAGGCAATTAAAGGGAAGTTTAAAGGAAGGACAAATATACAGCAGGATTGAGGAAAAGCTGCAGGGGGGACGTGGGGGGAATAAAGTACCCGAGAGAGAGGAGCTGAGAGCATGCACGGGGAGCCAGGAGCAGGCAGGAGCGACTCCTGAGCTACTCGCCTGAGAAAATGAACACAACGCAGGACAGGACAGGAAAAGGTGTATGCTGCGGCCGGGAGGATTTTGTGTTATCATGAGTGGTAATGCTTCCCCCCACAGATGAGTGCTGGGCCCTGCACACGCCCTCTATTTCCAGGGACAGTCGCCCAGCTGGTGGGGAGAGCTCAAGGGTCAAGTCCAGCTCTGTCTGTCCTCACTGCCTGATCCCAGGACCCAGAGTGGCCCCTAGAAGAGAAAATCCCTGATTCCTGCAAGAAATTTGTGCGGCTAAACTGTAGCGTTAAAGAAGTGATGGAGAAAGTGAACACCAAGGGGGAGCCCTGGATGAGCCAGCCAGGGTCGTTTAAGTCAGAAATTCTCCAACTTTAATGTGCATACAACACACCACGGGATCTTGTTAAGATGATGCCACAGATCTTGGGTCACGGAAGATGGAAGTCTGCATTTCTAGTGTAACCGTGACATCCAGGCTGCCGCTCCCGCCGGTGCACTTGAAGACTCCGCAGGGCTGTGTGTGTGCTCCGTCGCTCGGTCAGGTCCAACTCCTTGCAGTCCCATTGGCTATACCCAGGCTTCTGGGTTGATGGGATTTTCCAGGCAAGAATACCAGAGTGGGTTGCCATTTTCTTCTCCAGGGGATCTTCCCAACCTAGGGATTGAACCCTCATCTCTTGTATCTCCTGCATTGGCAAGGCGGATTCTTTACCCTATGCCACATGTTAAAACTTTCTTTAGCTGTGCTACAACATTTTGATGGGCTCTCATGAGCTCGTGTGTTCCTTGCCTCCAGCCCAGACCTCTGAATGCATGAATGCATCCTCTGCATATCACTCACAACACCTTTACTAAAGTACATGTCAGACGACACAACTCAGAGAGGTTGATCCGGTGGGGTCACAAGGCATCAGATTAAGCCCTGGCACCTCTCCACCCAATGCCGAGATCCAGTTGGAGTGCTCTGAAGTGACCAGAGGCCACAGACCCCTCCATCCATTCTTGCCCATTAGGAGCCTGGAGGGCACCTCCTTCTCTAAGGAGTCCCTAGGTTCTGAAAGCATAGTGAATCCACCTTGTGTTAATTTCACTGACTAGAACCAGTGCTCTCTTAACCCCTCTCCCTTGTTAATCTCAGAGGTTCCACCCTTAGATCCCAGCCCAGCAAATGTTTGCTAAAATGTGGTATGAATGAATGTGACTACCCATCTATCTCCATCCCTTCACACTGACTGTCTCAAGTATTATAAGGGCAACCTTTTTAGCAAAGAAAAAACAATTACAGAACTTAGATGGCCAGAGAAAACCAGAAAAAAAGGGGGGTGGGGGTGGGGGTGGTTTCTGCTAGGAGAAGCTCAAAGAATTAGGAACTGATATATTAGTGATAAACTCTCTCATCAAGAATCTCAGCAACATTCTACCAACTATTTATTATTAACTTTGTACTATTGTTCTTCACTCAGTGTTTGCTCTCCTCTGAGAACATTTGAGCCCGAGTAAATCTAAGTTCTTCATCTATAATTTTATATGTATATCTATCAAATCCCTTATATGACTTCCACTGTACCAATTTAGTTCAACCACCATGTAAATTAAAATTTGAAATTATCAGCTTCACCTGACAAGTTATTTGTCTTTCAGAATTGATGTTACCTATTGATGGTTTCAGAGATACTCTCTAAATGCACACTGCCCTTTCTCCTTTGACATTTGTCTTCTATTATTTTATTAAGGATTCAAGTAACTCAGTAACTGTCAAGTTAACTTTTGATTAGCATTATTCTCTCATTCCTTTATTATTTTAACCTTTATTTCATGATATTCTACAAAAGCGTAATGTTTTTCTCCTAACCAGGGACCAGCTTTTCACCTATTTCATGAGCCAACTTTCTATTCTTTCAGAATGTAATCCTTTCTATTATTTAAGGGAAGTACAACTTTCTGTTACATAAGGAAGGCCCTCTATGTAAGTAGACTTTATAATTATTTCACGAGCACAGTAACCATCATCAGCTACTTCACAATGGCAAGGAACTCCTTTTTTAAGTTTGTTTTTTTTTTAATGTGGACTATTTTTAAAATCTTTATTGAATTTGTTATAATTTTGCTTCTGTTTTATGTTTTTGTTTCTTGGCCAAAAGGCACATGGGATCTTAGCTGCCCAACAAGGGATCAAACCCACACCCCCTACATTGGAAGGCAAAATCTTAACCACTGGACCACGAGGGAATTTCTTAGCTGGAAGGGCCAGCTAAGAAGCAAAGCGCAAAACTTCCACCAGAGTCGCTACACATCATTATGGTCATATATAGATTCTTCATCTTGAACTTGAATGTTCATGATACTAAAAGCTATACAAGAAAGTATCAAAAGTCAATCATTCAATACAAATATCTGATAAGCACCTACTGTGTGCTAGGCACACTTCTAGTTGCTGCCAGTAAGTGATCCCTCAAGGACTATATACTCTGGTGATACAAATCACCAGAGAGATTCCTTGTCTGTTTCCCTTACTAGTGATGAGAAGGACAATGGATAAACAAATAAGAACAGATAATGTCACGAGGTGATCAGCGCTGCAAAGTGAAGCTGAGGAAGGAATCAGGGGCTGGGGAAGGTGGAGAAATGCTAGTTTATCTGGGGGAGTCTGAAGGCAGCACTAAGAAAGCATTCAAACAGCTCATTATCTACTTTCCTGTCTTGAGTGTTCCAGTTTCAAATTAATTCCTTGCCACGAGCCTTATACATCCTGGCTATTCATAAAGCCATTTGGCCCTGGTTGCTGCAAGGCGGCAATAAGACTGGATACTTCTGAAACATATGGCCTCATGTCTGTTTGTGTTACCTTCAAAGTGCAGAGATCTTTCAGAGCTAATCTAATCCATTCCTCCTTTTTCTTGAGGAAAGAATCATGTAAAAGTAAATACATCCTGATCATTTGTAATGAGCCAATTAAGTCTGTAATCACTAACACTCATTGAACATTTACTGTGGGGTCATGTGTGTGCTAAGAATCTTACTGCATTAATTGATAATCTCCTCAGAACAAGGCTAAATACAGGTTACATTATTACTCCCACTTACTAAGTAGGGAAACTGGTGAAGCTAACCTACCACTAACTGGTGGAGACAAATCCAAGCCAGTCAAGCCATGGAGAGCACACCCCTTTCCAGGAAGCATGGAGTCCTGCAACACCAAGAACTGAAAGATCAGGGCTCTGACTTCCCCGCCAACCTGGAGGAAGAGCAGTAAATGCTTGTGGGTTTGCTCAGGGATGCAGTAACACCACTGTCACTAAGCTAGTGGCTCCCCTCATGCTGGGACCTTTGCAATCCTTTCCACGGGTAAAAAGAAAGGTCATGAAAGAACTTCAGACTGAGACATTTCCCTTCAGCTAAGACTGGCAGACAAATGGGACTTTTAACTTCATCACAATTTATTTCATTCTTAGGGGATATGAGGGAAGAAACGGGCAGTGGCACACACTGAAGTGGGGTGACATCATGGAGTGTGTGTGTGTAAAACGAAATGCTTCATGCTTCATATCTATGTAGGGAACACTGAGCGGGATTAATAGGTTCAATCTATATATTCACACAGTATGTCACCACAACCTTGTGATGTAGGCTATATATTTGCCGAAAGACTCTTTTCAGTCAAATATGTAGTCTGTTTAGGACAATAATGCCTGAAATATACTAAGTACTCAACTAGGGCTAATTCTCTCATCTGCAGCCTTGCTATACCTGACCTTAATAAAAGGTCAGAAATGCAGGTCAGTACTAAGGTCTTCCCATCCCCACCGTGCTCTTGTTTGTAACTCTTTGAGTTACACCCATGGGTGCAAATAATCACTAGTCATTAAAAATGATCTGGGAGTATCCTGTAAAATGTGGGTTCCCGGGCCCCCACAAAGAAATCCTGAAACTTGGGTCTAGGGTCTAGGACAAAGTCCAGTCATTACTTTTACAAGCTCTCCAGGAAATTCTGTTTGCAGCGAAGATGGGGAATCACTGCTCTCTACTAGAGAGCACAACACATCTAACCTGGGAGATCTTGTTAAAAATACAGGTGCTGATTCAGTAGGTTCTGGGCAGGGCTGAGCGACTGCATTTCTAATAAGGCCCCAAATGGTGCCTTGGACTAGGAAGACCCCTATCTGTGCTGCCAGGCAGGTAGCCACTAGCCACAGTGTGCAAAACATATCATCGCAAGTTTTTATATATTAAACAATTCTGCCAGATATTGAATTTAGCTAAACAAAAATATAATTAAGTGATCAGTAATTATATACTCTCTGTTTTATTAAGTACTAATCACTAAGAAAGGATAAGATGTGAAACGGTCCTCCTGCATCTTTTTAATTTGAAAATGTTACAAAGAGAAAACAATCTTTCAACATGTTAGATAGAGGGCAAATAACTTGCATTTTCTAAAATCTCATTGGACTTTTTTATGTAATATTTCCATGTTTATATTTGCATATTTGGAGAATCATAATACATGACTCCCCAAAGAAACAAATATTTACAGAAGAATTTTTTTTATTAAATTGATATATTTGGAATGAACCTATGTGACAATTCAAATCCTACTGCAAATCTGTATACAACATAGAAAATTCCAATAGTAATGTGAGGTGAGGAGGAATCCTCTATTTACTATTTTAAGAAAACCAAACAACTGCTTGTCTGCTTTTTAATTGAGGCGATAAAGCACTTTAATATAGATAAAACATTTCTAATATTTAGGAAGCACTTTTCCAACTGTAAAGTCACGAACTTCACCCATAACTCTGACAGCCTGACAAGCAAGCAAACAGAATTCAACCCAAGAGTAGTTTCCTAGGCAACAAGCAGAGATACGACCAATGAAAAAAATGAAAAGGAGAAAAGCATTGCAGCATTTCCAGTGAGCTTGAGAAATACATTTTAATTGTCAAAATGCCACAAAGACAACAATATTGAAAATCATTTCACTGAAAACGATTCAAAGCAGAAAGCCATTTTCATTACAGCAAACGAGGTGTGGAAAAATAGAAAAATTAGGTTCCCTTCCTTTGCTCTGAATTAAGTAGGGCCGGTGATCAATCTTGGTTGATTTTACAAAATTTATCTACATTAGTACAGGTTTTTAATATGCCTCCTTAGTTTTCTCGACAAATGGGACCGTACATTAATTCAACGGACAAAAGAAGAGAGTCACCCAGAAAGAGGAGGTAGCACAGGATACAGGGTGCGTCTGAGCATCTTCTTTACAAAGACATGCTCATCATACCTGCTTAGGTCTTAATTCAAACAGCAAACCACACACTACACAAAACAGATTAAAAAGCACTAGGCTGTCCATATTCTCACCTGGCTTCTGTTTCTTCATCTGTAACAAGAAGGGCCTGGATTCCATCGCAAAACCCTTTCTGGCTCTAACAGCTTTTGATTTTTAGAAATAAAGTATAGAAGGGCTGTTTTTTCTAAAAACACTGAGAACAAACAAAGGCTAGATTCTAAGCCATTTTAAAACTTTTTCTTCACAGGATGTAAACTTTGACAGCTAACCTTTAGAAAATAATATTGGAAATGTTCTACTACACAGCTATTTAAATGTCTACGTCTTACATCAGCTTTTGTGATGGCATTTGCTCTTATATTTAGGTCAGGAACATTTACTTGGATTAACTAAAATGTGTTGGATGCTCATAATCTATATTTTCACACAATGTGTCACTACAAGCTTCTGAAATAGTCTATATTTTTACCAAGAGTCTTTTCAGCCAAATGTTTAGTCAATTTAGGAACTTGCGTTGAATCGATCAACTAATTCAGGCAAAACTACCAATTTAGTAGCTGCAGGCAAATGTCACTGAAATGTTTTTCTGATAATTCACCTTTCAACGATTGATGAATTAAGGGAATGAATAGCAAAATGATGCTTCCAAACAAGAATATGTTCACAGTTTTTCTTTTTCTCTCTTGTCTACCCAACAAAGTCAGATTAATATATTATAATTCATTCTCCAAAGCCAATCACCTACCCTTGAACTTCATTAGATCCCTTTAATTTCAGAATCAGGTGCTTCCCTGAAATCAACTTGGGTATCTGGGTGCACTGACATGCCTCCCTCTTTTTTTTATATATAAACACTTGTTCTCACATAAAATTATTACAATGAAAGAAATATAAGTTACAACAGAAAAAGTTAATAATTCAAAAGTTAAGACAATACACATTCTGTGAAATATCAGCACATACGTTGGTAAGTGGGGGCTTCCCTGGTAGCTAAGCTGGTAAAGGACCTCCCTGCAACGCAGGAGATCCTGGTTCAATTCCTGGGTTGGGAAGATCCCCGGGAGAAGAGATAGGCTACCCATTCCAGTATTCTTGGGCTTCCCTGGTGACTCAGATGGTAAAGAATCCTCCTGCAATGCAGGAGAACTCGGTTCGATTCCTGGGTGGGGAAAGTCCCCTGGGGAAGGGCATGGCAACCCACTCCAGTATTCTTCCCTGGAGAATCCCCATGAACAGAGGAGCCTAGCGGGCTACAGCTCATGGTGTCACAAAGAGTCGGACACAACTAAGTGACTAGACACAGCACAGCACAGCATGTTGGTAAGTATACCCTTATAAATTAATTTCAGTTCACTTATAATTGCCTTACTTTTTGCTTTTTATCTTACTATGTAGATTCTTCAACTGTCTACTCTTCAGAACACTGAACATCATTAAGCGTCCATAGAAATAAGCTCTTTAATACATGATACATATAAGATCAGCTGAAAGAAAAGTTAAGCGATTTGGCCATTAAAAGAAAAATGAGAAGAGTAAATCCTAAAAGAATCTCATGAGTAGACAGACTGAAATTATATGTATGTCTGCGAGGAGTCTGACAAAGCCCCAACTTGATTAGGAAGGAAATGTTAAAAGATTTCTTTCCCTTTCATGTGAGCTGCCAGGAAGCAAGCCCAAAGATTTGTAGATTTAACTACTATGTGATAGGTGGTATAGATATATAGATTATATACAAATAAAATTTTCTTTGTCTTGGTTTTCAACTTACATTTTCCTTTTTCACAACTCTCTATTTTTATTTTCTAATTATTGTTTTTAGTATTATTTTTAGAAATTCAACATAAATCCACATGTGCTAGATAATCACAGAACATATCTAACATTACTGAGTCTGTACAGTATCAACATTATACAAAGGGAGACAAGCTTTAAAGTATCAAAATTAACAGGATATATACAACCAATTTATGCTAACATATCTAGAACTTAATATGCTTTAAAAGTATATGTTGAAAAATAAAAAATAAAAAAAAAAGTATATGTTGAAGAAATCAGTTAATTGGCATTTATTTATTCCAAGCCACAATATTCCAATGAAGCATCACACATTTCACAACAGACCTGGGACTGAATACAGGTCTTCCTTTATGGGAAAAAAAAAAAAGGTAACAGCAAATCTTTGAATCTTCAAATTTGAAAAACTCTCATATGCTCTAAAGCAAATTATGGGGAAAAAATTTATCATGACCTAAGTGTAAGATCTTTACAAGGGATTAATCAGTGACTTGACAAGCCACAAACTTTTTGTGCTTGCATTTCTAAAAAGAGAAATTCCTATCAAAAAAAAAAAAAAAAACAATAGTATTCAGTATCTTTCAGAATTAATCATAAGATTCATTCAGAATAAACTGGCTATTAGAGAGCTGACTCCATGTCAAAACCCTACTGAATTAAAATATCAAAAATAAAAATCAACTATGTTTTTAGGATAACTAAGTCGCTGGAAAAGAGCAAGCAGGAAAAAGAACCCTACATTTGCTTCTCACCAGGATTAACTGGAGCAGGCTGACATGTACCACTAGGAGTGCATTATCAGCTATGCCATGCATATCCAAGAATGGATAATCATCACACAGGGTTCAAAAATACGGTATGAAAATAAATGCCAAGGATGACAGGAAAATAAACATTCATGGGAGAAGGAGATTATGCACATTTTTAGTACAAACATAGCCAAAAATCGGAACATTCTCTTTCCCTTCTTTCCCCGGAACCAGTGCAGTGTCCAAATGTTGCTAATCTATATATCGATCTACCTGAAACACTCTCTCTTCCTCCTCCACAGACTTGTCCAAAATTGCTCCAGGCCCCTCACAATTAGAACTATCTGCAGTAAATACCTATCATACTTGCCTTATCCCACTGTTTTTATTTTTTTTTTATTTTTTTTATTTTTAGGCAGATAAAGGCTTGTCTTTTATTGAATGAGTGATCTATGCAATTGCCGAGGCCACTATGTACAGAGAAGAGGGGGAGAACTTTATTTCTTGGTCTCTTCCTCCTTGGACAGTCTTGATGATTTCCTCCTTCTTGGCCTGGAGCCGCTTTTCACGGCGCTTGCGCGCTTCCTTGGTCTTAGACCTGCGGGCCTCAGCCTGGTCCGCCAGAAGCTTCTTGCGAGCCTTGTCTGCCTTCAGCTTGTGGATATGTTCCATGAGAATCCGCTTGTTTTTGAACACATTACCCTTCACCTTCAGGTACAGGCTGTGATACATGTGGTGGTCAATCTTCTTAGATTCACGGTATCGTCTGAGCAGCCGGCGCAGAATTCTCATCCTCCTCATCCACGTTACCTTCTCGGGCATTCGAGCATTGGCGGTACCCTTTCGCTTACCTATACCCATATGCCTGCCCTTCCGGCGAGCCAAGGTGTTTTTCCGGCATCGAGCCCGGGAATGGACAGTCACAGGCTTCCGGATGATCAGCCCATCTTTGATCAGCTTCCGGATCTGCTGGCGGGAGTTGGCATTGGCGATTTCATTGGTCTCATTGGGGTCCAACCAGACCTTCTTCTTGCCACAGCGAAGGACACTGGAGGCAAGCCTCTTCTGAAGCCTGAGCATATTCATGGCCGCGGCCGCAGCGGCGAAAGGAAAGAAGCTATCCCACTGTTTTTAATCAAAACCAAAATGTGTGACTTGTCTGTGCTTCCACAGGGGATGTCTAGAGTTGGTTCAAATCATCTTATGAGAAAAAAATAAACATTTAAGAAATTTTTGAGAGGTGGTCATTGAACAGAACTAAGATTCAAATTCAAATGATATAAACTTATAATTAAATAGGGGCTTCCCAGGCGGGGCTACTGGTAAAGAACCCACCTGCCAATGCAGGAGACCTAAGAGACATGGGTTTGATCCCTCAGTTGGGAATGATCCCCTGGAGAAGGACACGGCAACCCACTCCAGTATTCTTGCCTGGAGAATCCCATGGACAGAGGAGCCTGGTGGGCTACAGTCCATAGCACTGCAAAGAGTTGGACACGACTGAATGACTAAGTATGCGTGCATATGCAATCACAGAGGAATCCTCATCTAGCCCTGATGCTCCGACTTACCTGAGGTTAGCATCTATTCTGTATCATGATCATGTCAAAATTTTTATGAATTTGTTTTTGGCTTGTCCAAAGCTTGCATTTTCTTCCATAATCCTAATATTTAGAGACCAAAAAAAAAAAAAAAAATGCCCATAAGAGACTAGGTTTTAGAATCCTGCATAAAGTTGAAGACACCAAACTTCCAATCGCCTATCTGTATTTCCCAACTGAGAACAATTTGCAGTACCCTGTATTTGTTTTCCAGTAGAAGGATACTCCAATTGCCAACATCCTTCTTCTTTTAAACCTTTGCAGTAATTGTTGTTGATCCAGAGGGTCACAAAGAGTCAGACACAACTAAAGCAACTTAGCACCCACACGTGCATGCATAATTAAATTGATTATATTAAAAGACTCCAATATTTTGGGGCTTTCCTGGTGGCTCAGCTGGTAAAGATTCCATCTGCAATGTGGGAGACCTGGGTTGGATCCCTGGGGAAGGGAAAGGCTACCCACTCTAGTATTCTGGCCTGGAGAAATCCATGGACTGTATAGTCCATGGGGTTGCAAAGAGTCGGATAACGACTGAGTGACTTCCACTTTCACTTCAAAACACATCACTTTCCAAGTCCTTTACAACAAGTTGTTATTATGAACGCTTGTGGTACACTGATGCATCTGTATGATGGAAACACTGTATAGTAGTGCATTTCTCACCAATGCTGTGCTCAGAGACATGGCCCTGGGAACATAAAACTGGCCAGTGAGAATGTTTACACCAAGGAAATGGGCAAATGCCACAAGCCAGGTCTTCTTCGGTTTTCAAAGACACAGCTGTGAAAAGGTTACCAGCACACCAGTAGATCTGCAGAACCAGACAATCCTCTTCTCCTAGAATCAAGAAAAGCACAAGACACCACAGGACTGCACTGCGAGTCTGTGCGATCAGGAAAGGCCATGGGAGAAACTGTGACTTCGAGCAGAGTCCCGAGAGATAAGCCGAGGTGAGGCAGGTGAGCAGTGAGGACAGAGAAACAGCTTCACCACACTTGTGGGGAAGCAGGGAGCTTGGGGCCCTGAAAGCCTGAGACCCATCCATGAAACTCAAGCAAGGGAACCTGTTACAGGGTAAACAAGATAGACACAAGACAGTTCTTGCAAACTCTACCAAAACTTACTGATGCTCAGTTCAGTTCAGTTTAGTTGTGTCCGACTCACTGCCACCCCACGAACCGCAGCACACCAGGCCTCCCTGTCCATCACCAACTCCCAGACTCCACCCAAACCCATGTCCATTGAGTCAGTGATGCCATCCAACCATCTCATCCTCTGTTGCCCCCTTCTCCTCCTACCTTCAATCTTTCCCAGCATCAGGGTCTTTTCCAATGAGTCAGCTCTTCGCATCAGGTGGCCAAAGTACTGGGGTTTCAGCTTCAACATCAGTCTTTCCAATGAACACCCAGGATTGATCTCTTTTAGGATGGACTGGTTGGATCTCCTTGCAATCCAAGGGACTCGCAAGAGTCTTCTCCAACACCACGGTTCAAAAGCATCAATTGTTCGGCACTTAGCTTTCTTTATAGTCCAACCCTCACATCCATGCATGACCACTGGAAAAACCATAGCCATGACTAGATGGACTTTTGCTGACAAAGTAATATCTCTGCTTTTTAATATGCTGTCTAGGTTGGTCATAACTTTCCTTCCAAGGAGTAAGCATCTTTTAATTTCATGGCTGCAGTCACCATCTGCAGTGATTTTGGAGCCCAGAAAAACAAAGTCAGCCACTGTTTCCACTGTTTCTCCATCTGTTTACCATGAAGTGATGTTACTAATGGGAGAAGGCAATGGCAACCCACTCCAGTACTCTTGCCTGGAAAATCCCATGGATGGAGGAGCCTACAAGGGTCACTGGGGGTCAGACACGACTGAGCGACTTCACTTTCACTTTTTCACTTTCATGCATTGGAGAAGGCAATGGCAACCCACTCCAGTACTCTTGCCTGGAAAATCCCATGGACGAAGGAGCCTGGTAGGCTGCAGTCCATGGGGTTGCTAAGAGTTGGGCACGACTGAGCGACCTCACTTTCACTTTTCACTTTCATGCATTGGAGAAGGAAATGGCAACCCACTCCAGTGTTCTTGCCTGGAGAATCCCAGGGACAGGGGAGCCTGGTGGGCTGCCGTCTATGGGGTCACACAGAGTTGGACACGACTGAAGCAACTTAGCAGCAGCAGCAGATGTTACTGATGTTAACTGTATTTTACAATATCGGGAAGCCATGGAAGGTTTTGAAGCAATGGGGTGAATGGATGAGATGTGGGGGTTACAACAATCACTCCTGCTATTGCAGAATGGACTGCAGGGCTGCCCCACAGAGGACAAGGAGAGAACAGCCATAGACAGGCCCAGGAGCTCTGCTTTCCTGACAATAGAGCACTAACAGCAAAATCTTGAGCATGCAGGTCTTTGTTTATTATTTAAATGCATGCTCAACTAAGAGAGGCACTATTAACCACATACAAGAAATGGTAAATTCTTGAATACAATAAAGTAAAAAATAAACTAACGATAAGTTCTAATATTCTGTTTCCCTACATTCCCAGTCATGACCCCACTGCAGAGACCACCAGCAGCACCATCCTTGGAAGTTCAAAGGCAGGTCGTGAAGTCACAGAACCTGGTGAGGCTGTGAGAGCTGGGGATAGTACCACCCTCGGTGACAGATACAACAGGCCTCTCCAAACTCCAGCATCCCTGGCCAAGGCCATACTCCCCTAGAGTGCCCACCAGAGATGGCACAGGGATCTGGAGCCATCCTCTGGCCACTTACTTTCACCAGGGGCACAGATAGCGTCAAATTCGCTAACTGAGAGGCCGTTTCTTCTTCACAACTTGAACAATAACAACAAAAAAAATGAAAACACTGGTTGCTGATCATGATACAAACACCCTGGATTCCTTTTGAGGGACTCCCTGCAAATACCAGCATGCTGGCAGCTCTGTGTTCTGGCATCTACTGACAGCCAAGCAGAATGTCCACCAACGCTTCTGACACCTGCCAAGGACGACCTCATCACACTCGCGGTCACAGTGCCCAGGGAAACATGACAGAGCCCTTTTTTTTCCCCCCTAGTTGCACCTCACAGCTTGCAGGATCTCAGTTCCCCAATCAGGGACTGAACCTGGGTCCTGGCAGTGAAAGCATCCAGTCCTAACCACTGGACCACCAGGAAACTCACAATCCCATTCTTACAGTTACCATAAAACTTCACCACCCAAATAAAGGAAACCTGGAATTGCCATGAACAACCTACGCTGACTAGTATGACTGGAAAGACTCACTCTCAAATAATCAAATCATCAGACACTTTGAGGCACCACTTTGAAAACTGAAACTAGACCAGGATGCTCTTAATTTTAAGTCACTTTTAGGCTTAGCAAACTAAAACCAATGTACCCACACAGCAGTCTCTGAATACCTTTCCCTATTAAAAGGACAAGGCTGCTTCAGGAAGTGACTGACTGCAGATGTAGGGCAGAAAATATCTAAGATGAGCATGGAACACATTTCATGGCAGAAAGTGAGGATGGGGTCATGAAGGGCTCTCAGGACCCAGTTTAGAGAGCCATCACTACAAATATGGATGATCTGGACAATAACAGAGCAGACACAAACAAGAACTACACTAGAGTTTATGAGCTCTTGTGGCTTTTGTAAAGAGGGAAACAGGAAAAAATGAAACCAGGAGAATGCCAACCAAAAAAAAAAACATGTTATTGTGGAAACTAATACAGAGACAGAATTAGGTATTTGGTCTGTTCTTCTTGGACATAGGGTATCTCAGAGTAACAAACCAGTTGACAAAAAGATTAACTTTATAGAAATAATGTGGCCAATAAGTGAAAGAACTGGAATATCAACATGCTGCAAACATTAAAAAAAAATAATAATAATGGATCTAAGCAAAAATTACCAATGCTGTTAATATCACAAAATGAGAACCAACAACCAGGCTGTATGTGTCTCCTGAGTGAACCACACAATAGCACCCAGAGACACTGTTGTCAGAGAATCAAACCAGAAACAAATCAAGACACCTAATAACTACCAGGTTACAAGAAGCACAGGGTCCATGAGGATAGAGCAGATGCCCCAGGGATGTTGCCATTCACTGTTGTTCAGTCACTCAGCTGGGTCTGACTCTTTGCAACCCCATAGACTGCAGCACAGCAGGCTTCCCTGTCCATCACCATCTTCCAGAGCTTGGTCAAACTCATGTGCATTGAGTCCGTGATGGCATCCAACCATCTCATCCTCTGTCGTCCCCTTCTCCTCCCGCCTTCAATCTTTCCCAGCACCAGGGTCTTTTCTAATGATGGATTTGGCAGAGGAAAACCACAGGAAAAACTGTCCAAGGAATAAATTGCAGTGTGTGTGCATGTGTGTGTGTGTGTGTACATATACTCATCCCCATGTATAGAAACATGCAGACACACACAGAAAGAGGAACTCACAGACCAAAAGAAACATCAATCAGATGTATTGTGTGGATTTTCCCAAGATGCTGATTTAAACAAGCCAAATAGAAAAACTACATTTACAAAATAGAGTAATTTTAATACTAATATCACATTACATAGCATTAAGAAAGTATTATATAAGGTTATATATTTAAAGTTTTACTTTTTAGAAATAAACTACTGAAATATTTTCACAAGAAATTATATAAGATCTAGAACTTACTTTGAAATAACGCTATTTGGGGGAGTACAGATGAAACAAGACTGGCCACCAACAGATAATTGTTAGAACTGAGAGTGGGGCATGGCATTTCCTTACACTATTCTCTTTAATCATGTATGTGCTTGAAATTTTCTATGATGAAAAACTGAACAGAAGACAAGTGACCTTGCAATACTGAAAATTATAAAGACAAGTGAAAATAAGCAATGTAATGATACTGAGTAATAGTCTTTTTTTCTCAATTAGGATTAAATTTTTAAAAAATCTATGCAAAGTTGCATATTCATCATGACAGTTTCTTTAATATTTTGTGTACTACAATTGAATGTATCTCCTCCAAACAGACTGTGCAGACGTTATGCATTTGTTCAGAAGAGGCTCGGTTTCCCTGAAAAGATTTGCCAAGTCGAGCCTCTTAAAATGGTGCTTCTCACAAAGTACAGGGCTAAGAAGCAGCAAGAAGTTTAACAACATGATCAGCGGGTCCAGGTGTGGCCCCTGAACCCCATTTACTCAGCTGTGCCTTGATTTTGAAAAGGTAAGGAACAAGCGCTACTGTAGCCTAATTTCTCCCATTTTTCTGAAAGATGAAGCACATTTGACCAAAATCAATGTCCAGATATAAAGCAGCTGCATTTTCCCATCACACACCTAGTAGACCTTTTCAAGCAGCAGTGGAGTGCCAGACAGTAAGTAATGGTAGAGAAGTGAAAAATATTCTTACATTACTTTGATGTCTTAAAGTTTATTATGAGAAAATGCTCAAAAATGTAATAGTTACCAATACAGTTAGCAGACGAGCAGACAGGGAAAAAAATCAAAACTTTCAAATATGAGTAGCATAAAAGCATTAAAGCTTAGAACCCATAGAAATTGAAAGCAAATTATAAAAACCAGTCACAAGTAGATAGAGAGTCTTCACTGTTTATTAGCTTCATCTGATCAATAACTTCCCCAAAAGTCTGATGTGTACTTATTTCAAGGGCAGAGTTTATGAGAGTAAATGAAGAAAAAAATCTAGACAGACATTTCATTTATTTAGAAATGTAACATATTCATCATACAGAAGAAAAAAAAACTGTCCCATTAGTTTTATGAGAAATATCTTCACATTATGTAATATTCTTTAATATTGCTATGGACATTTGAAGTTTAAAAGCCCATATTAAAATTCAGTTTTCTGTCAGCCCAAAAGGGCAGTACTTGTGAAAATACAAAAACAAAGACAAAGAATCACTGCAAATCACACACATACACACACACCTTCTCCAGACATGTGTAGTACACCACTGTCTTGACAGCACTGACCCTTGCATATGAAGGTAGATTCCACACACCAACATTTGTGTTACCCATGAGAGTGAAGCATCATTTGCTGTAAATAAGTAAATGGGAATCAAGGTCTACAATAGCCAAGCTCCAGAGAATAAAACTGTGCCACTAGCAGTTACTCTATTCGTAGCTCAAAATGTTTTTGCCCCTAAGTATATACTCTGTCTTTAAAATTGGTAAGGTGACCACAACCACCTATAGCTAAACCAGACTTCTCTGAAACAATTGAGTCTTATAGTAAGATGTAACACGAATGCAGCGGTTCAGTACGTCTTGATAATAAAGGAAGAGAACAAAGATGGATGATGTAACCACCAAACAGAGAGTGGTCATTTTAGATGCGTTTTCAGTAGATATTTTTTCTAATTAAGGGTCTCAATTTTCTACACTAATAGAGGATTGCGTCAAGCATATCCAATTGAGGATATAAATGAAGAAAACTGAAAGTGTTAGTCACTCAGTCGTGTCTGACTCTTTGCAACCCCTGGGCTGTAGCCTGCCAGGCTCCCCTGTCCAAGGAATTCTCCAGGCAAGAATACTGAAGTGAGTTGCCATTCCCCTCTCCGGGGGATCTTCCCCACTCAGGAATCAAACCCAAGTCTCATGTGTTGCAGGCAGATTCTTTACCAACTGAGCTACCAGGGAAGCCCCACACATGACTGTTTGCAAAGTTTTCATATAAATTCACAGTCTTTGAGAATGTAGGAATATTGAAATATATATATAATTGTGTTCAGTTGCAAATGTTATCAAACATTTCTTCAGTGTAAAAAAAAAATCCTATTAAAGGAATGTTAGCCCTTGTAAATAAAATTAAGAGATCAAATACGCATTTGAACTTGGATCAGTTGAAATTTTATGTTCAAAGTTATAAAGAGTCTTTTATCACATTTCATTATGTAGCAACTGAACTGCCAGAGAGGAACATAAACAGTTACAAAATAAAGCAGCATATCAGGAAACCCAGAAACAGGAAGGAGCACTGGGTTTTAGAAAGCGTTTCTTTCTTTTAAAAAAATTTAGTAAATGCCTAACAATCCGCTTCTTCACAAGGAAACGAAGAAGATGCGGTAACATAAAATAAAAGGTCTTTAGATGAATGAGCCCATGAAGGGTTATTAGAAGTGGTCTTCAGTCACTTCAACACCTCTGTTCAAAGCAGAATTATTAGAAACTCCTAGGAGAGCTCAAGAATGTGAACTGGACATGAGGTGATATGGAGGTTCAAGAATGAAAATTACATCTAGTACTCACAAGTTCCATTAATTTATGTAATCATCCTAGAAGCCATGCAGATCTTAGTTCCTTAACCAGGGATTGAACCTGTGCCTTCAGCAGTGGAAGCACGGACTCCTAACCGCTGGACCACCAGGGACGTCCCAGTGACTCATCATTGACCTTGCTTCTGCCTCCCACTCCCAACTTCCTGACTCTGGTTATAAAACGAACAGTTATTATCCAGCATTAGTAGGTAACCCTATACTACTTATGCAAACTGATCACCAGCTGATTTTTGTTGTTCTAAATCATAAATCTTTAGGCTGTAACATCTCTGCCAAGCAAGAGAATATTCTTTTCCAATGCATTAACACAAATTCTGTATTTGAAATAAATACTTCTCAAGCTGATCTAAATAACAAATTAACCAGTAGATCAGCTATGGCACAAATTGACATTTTAATTAAATGTGATGATGGGTTGACTAATCTAGCAGTAGTCTGAAATGCCCTTTGGCTCCTGCTCTTTCCATATTACGATTAGCCCTAGATGGATCCAGCTGCAATCTTCCATCTTTGAACACATGAATTATCTCTACAAAAATGATTATTTTCCTGAAGGTACATGCTACTCCTATTCTCCTTCCTCATATAACCTCACTAAGTATCAGCTATATATGTGTGTGTACGTATTGGATGGGCCCAAAAAGTTCATTCGAGTTTTTCTAAAAGATTGTATGGAAAAACCCAATGAACATTTTGGCCAATCCTAACCATACACTTATTACTACGGTACCCCTATAAAGACAAGAAAACTTATATAATACTGTCGAAACAGAACCGCAGCCCAGGCAACAAGCTGTCATTGCTGTATTTACCCTTGACCCTGTAAGAAAGAGCTGAAAAAGAACATATCGAGATTGCTTAATCTTCAGAACAGACAGAAAACATAGGGTGATGTAGAAAAATGCAGAGATAGAAAGCTTTCTACAAATTTTAGAGAGAACACAAATGGAAAGGCATTCCACTGAGGAACAAGCAGGGTGACAGTATCTGAAAATAAGCCAGGTCCATGGTCTGGATCATTTTTGAGACCAAGAGAGGGAAACAGGAGGGTTTGGTAAACAGATGCACAGTCCCCTTTTTGCTGTTATGAAAATTCTGGACTCATTTAAATCCTGTCAAATGCCAACAGGAGGGAACTACGTAACAGAAGCATCAGCTCTAAGCCACAGAAAGTGCTGGATAGATATGATCTCACTGTCCTCTCTCATGTGTGTCTGGGGCCACAAGCACTCATGCCACTATGCCCACATACTACAGTGCCCAGGCTCTTTGTTAAGGAGAAAGATAATTTGCTGAAATGTAGGCAATGAAGTGTTAAATAATAATTAAATTAAACATCAATATAAATGAAATTTGTAAATGCAAAATAATTTAATGAATTCATACAGTGATTTAGACATGTTAGTTTTTCTTCAAAACGTGGCCACCACAGAGATCACTAGCTTTCCATTCCAGGGAAAAGGCAGAAGGGGTGACGACCTCAGGGGTGCCTTTAAAAATCACCCTGCCTCTGGGTCCCTCCCCATTTGGGACTCACACAAGGATTCTGAGAGATGAAGTCGGTCTCTAGCTGCAGACAGGAGCAAACAGGATGAGGAACACAAGGCCGTGTCTGACATTAAAAGCAAGGAAAGAATAAATAAGCGAACACCGTTTCAAGAAGAGCTATACAAGAGGTCTATATCAAGTGCAACAAGAAGAGAAGAAAAGATGTTATCTGCCAGGCTTCCACGCTGACAAAATAATCCACATATGGGTCTCCCTGTGACATCCGCTAACAGAAAAAAGAATCTAGATACCTGGTTAGAATGGAGGATGAAAATGAAAAAGAAAGCTTGTTTACAATCCAATTGTGTCTGCTCAAACATTTTCATACAATTATTTTCTCTCTGTAATGCACTTCTTATTGTGATGTGAAAATGGGCTTTCTTGCTTCGATTTAAATTGTACTTTCTTAACGTATTCATAGCTATATCACTTTTACCAATTTTCAAGTGTCAGTAACTGTTTCTGTACACGATAAACAGATAAACATTGGGCACATAAGGTATATTGCCATACAAAGACAAGAGTACAAGGCAAGACTTTAGGGTCAAATAAAATATACTAGCCAAGGACGAAAAGAAGTGAAGAATACAGAGGTGATTGGACCATGGGGAAATCTTGGGCTTGGGGGTAGGGAGAGGTGGGAAATCTGTAAAACTGCTCTTCCCTAGATTTCAGCAGGTGCGACAGACACAGAGAGCTCCATGCAGCAGTGTCCAGCTCTCTAAGGTTAGAGTTTGCAGAACACACACAGGCGGTGCTGTGACCCCTGCAGGAAACCTTTTCACTGACCAAGGATCGCCTGCTAACTACAGTCCAAAGTCCAGCTGACCACCCGAGGCAGAGAGGTTCTAAAATATACTCCTCCTCCCCATGGTCCACAGTCATCATTAAGGGTAAAATATTGTACACATGTGATGCGTGGAGGGTTTTTTTTTTAATTAAGTACTTCACAGAAATGCAATTAAACAGTGTAGTAAACAACTGTTTATTCTGCTGAAAGATATTGGGAAATACTGGTGTCAGACAGGAAGAGCAACAGTGCTCTGACTCCAAGTCTCATATCTTGAAATGTCACAAAGGGACCTTGGTGTACAGTAAGTATCCATGCATTTTCAGCAATAACTCCACTGTCAGTACAGCCTGTGTTAGTTCACTCTGCTGAGCCTCAGATGCCTGATGGTAAAGTAGGGGAGAGGGACCTGGTGGTTTCCCAAGGGACTGCCCCTGCACTCCAAAGATACGGAAACCTGTCCCAGCATCCCTTTTACAATACACTGAGAGCCTTTGTAGGGAGAAGCCATCCATAGGCCTAGACTTTCATGTGCTGCATGGAAGGAAAGGATTCTTGGGTTAAAGAAGCAGATATAAATGACACAGTTTGCTGAAAAGACTACACTGTTTCTTGGTAGAGTGTTAAGTTCCAACTTAAAGACCACAGACAAAATGCTTCAGCCCAAGGAAGCAAGGATGGCTTACATTTTATCACCATTTTAAAACCTAACATTTCTTGTGTGCTGGTGTGGGGGAAACATACATTGGCCTTTTTTTCTTTTTTAAATGGATGAACCGTATGAAAAGGCAAGTTTAACAATAATTTTGCAACCAAAATCGCCATATGTTGATGTCTGGTTACTTCACTGGAAAATCGACGGATGAAATAAACATATTTGCCACACCAGATACCAACCGAAAAAGCTTTCTTTATGGTATTGAAATGCTGTCTCTGGAACAAGCATCTTGGTCTGCAGACTACGCCTGCTGCTGAACTGCTGTCGCCTGACAGCCCGTCTTATCTGCCAAATTGCTCATTAGGCCTGGCAATTTTCACCTGCGCCTCCAGTTTATACTCCAGCAGGGGAATAAACATCAGCCTGCTTGCACCATCCTAGGTAGTGAGCTTCCAACACCCCCTTCGGTAACCCGGCCCCCACCCACCAGGAACTCTCCAAACACACTCACCTTGTGTACACACCATTATTTTTAAAATGTCAATTCAGCTTCCAGCTCTTAAAAGCTGGTTAGTTTAAATGAAGCAAAAAACACACAAAAAAGAGATGATATGCAAAATAAGCCATATATTACAGTGCGGAATGGGCTGACCAATAATTCATTTAATTATTCATGCCAAAAAAGAACATAAACAATGTGAATGGAGTGAGGACTGTTCATTTTGGGGAGTATTTCTGAGTGCACAGGTGACAACAGAGCAGAGCGGAGGAGCCCTCTTCCAATTGGATATGACCCATTCAACCTTGATTTTAAGTCTGAAAGGAGAGTGCTCGAATTTATAAATAAACAATAGAGGTACCGTGGCAACCAGAACAAAGAGGCAGTGAGTGCTCCAGGCTCTCTGCCTTTGCTGCTTCCACTGATGCCTGCCAATGAGCACTCTGACATCCAAAGGCGGACTGATACACAAAAAATAGATACAAAAGAGGTACTTTGTGGGCAAAAAGCACCAAAGATATGAAACAAAATGTCTGAAACCCCATAGAACAACTTCTGATGGAATACTGTTTTCCATTTTGCAGAAGTAAAATATTCACCACGAACCCTGCAATTAGCTAGAAAATTACAATAATTACAGCAATTTTGTATCCCATCTCCAATCCAATTAATAGATATATGACCTTGTCAACATGTAATAATCAGATTGCATCTACAACAAAACTGGATGAGTTTTATAGGCTGAATAGAACTTGCACAGTAAGAAGGTAATTATTTGAAATACTGAGAATGCCATTTGTATGCCATGCTCCACTTCACAAGTTAAAAGGAAATACAATAGGAATATTATTTCTATTTTCAATACATATTTAAATTAAATCTGGAAAATAGTATTCTAATACCAGTTAAGAGGCTAGATCTCTAAACCAAAGATCTTAGATCTCCTAGCAAGAGAAAACCAATCTGTATATTCTTGAGTAAGAAAAAACATTTAGAGCTCAAGAAAGAGGCAGGGGGGCTAACTTCATAACACAAGCTTGTATAGCAATTGTTGATGTCTCTGTAAGTTCTAAAAGCAGGGAGCTCATAAAATCTTACCAACTAGTTACAGAGCACCATTTTGCCAGAAATGGTAAAAATTCACTATAAAAGTTAAAATGTTAAAAGTCAATCTAATCAGATACTTTGTTTCTCAGAACTTCTAGAGCAATTTTATTTCTAGGACTTTTTCCATCACTGGGGCAAATGCCACTGCCAAGGTATCTTGCATCTTTAGTCTGGCTCTTCCAAAGGAAATACTAAATCAGTATTCTGGGGTGAAAAGGAATGCTGCCGGCACTCTAGGGCTAGACTACCCTCAGAATGTCTGGCCCTATAAACAGCCTTTAGAATTTTTTTTTTTTTTTTTTTAAGAAAAAAACATCATAGAGTGAGAAAAATAAGACTTGGTCTCAATGATCTGCTCCAAAAATTGTGCCCCTGAGCACAGTAAGTCTCTCTAAATCTGGATTTGTGAACATTAAAAACAGAGGAAGCTAAGTATCTATCACAGAACTGTGAGGTTAGGAGAACACAGTTCCAATTTCACTCCACATGCGAGTACTCCACCCCACCCCACCAAGAAAGGCAATATGTTCTATCCAGGAAGACACATCCTCTATACGTGGGCTCTGTAACTCCTCAAACCTTTAGAACATCCAGAACTGGGTCTGCACTCAAGAGATGTCATTATCACCATCCTCTCTCTACAATTTCCCGTTACTCTAGTGTTCATCATGTGTCAGACACTATCAAGAGTTCAACCATCTCATTTACTCTTCACGGTTCTAGCCCAGGTACCCTGAGATGAAGGAACCGAGGCCGAGCAAGGCCACTGATCGCGGTTGACGTGGTTTTGCCTTACTTTTTCTGAACCATGAATACTCTAAACCGTGTTCTAAAAAGGAGTGTCTGCAGAGTAAACTCATGTTAAAAGTGTAAAGTACAATAGACTCTCAAACTTATCAAAAGTCTGTTTTGTTTTTAAAAAAAAAAGAACAGGTTATCGGCATCTGGTTATCATTAAATCAAAGTATACCTATCTATGACTGAAGAATGCAGAAGAGATGCCAAGAGATCCCAGAACAACAGCTTGAAGTGTCTGCTGTCAAATCATCACCTTCCTCATTTGCCACTCCTTAAAATGGCTCTGTTGGCCTGAAAACCTCTGGATTTCTCCACTGTGGCAGAGAAGATCCAATGCCCAGGGTTCACAGCACTTCTGGAGGCCCAAATGTCTTGATATTTTTTAATCAGAAGAGGAAAAGTAAACTTTGGGAGAAAAAAAAAATTTATCATTTTTTTTCTCACATCACAAGACAATGATACTTGTAGAGTTTTCTTAGCTTCCATCAGTTCGTTATAGAATAAAAGAGATGAGTGAATTAACTCATAGAAAAATCATCACTTTATTTCTTCAAGATAAGTATTGAAGCTTATTTATCTGAAATCTTGTGTTAACTATGCCTCTAACTGCAGTTGATTATTGCATGATGGAACAGATCTCTACATATCGTTGGTTTCTTTCCTTTCATACCTGAAAATGAGGAAGATCACTGAACATAAACTCCTTGATAGCAAAGACTTACTAACTCAACCCTAGACTCTGATCGGCTAGCACAAGGCCTGGCCAGCACTGACTGACCCTTTTATTTCTGAATGAATAGTATTAATACTATAGAAAATGACTCATATGTATTGAGTAACGTCATCAAACCTTGTATTTAGTACATGTTTAACATGCATTTTACCCAATGCCTTCCAAGGACATAAAATCTAAATAACCTTAGTAAATAAAAGTCAGAGTTTCTTGTTCTTAATATCTGTGTATTTTTCCACTGGTGGCTACAAGACAACATATACACTTCAAATATAGCTTCCTTTTCTCAATAAAAACAAGGTAAAAGAGATGTTTGGGGGTGAAAACAGCGTTTAAATTTTAACACACAGAGCCAGCCAAATGTGGGTGGTGGTGGTATCGAAATTTTGTTGAATCAGCGAAGTCAAAAGATACAAACGGACGGGCAACAAGCCATTCAAATTCTTCCTAACTTAAAGATAGGACTGGACTTTCTTCCAGCATATATCTAAATTTAAGGTGCATCTTGCTATATAAAACACATGAATAAAAAAACTACAACAATAATACAACAAAAAAACTCTGTACTTCATTATATATATTGGTGTAATTACTCACATAAAGACACTGCTTTCCAAACATCAGGCACCGATGAATATTTACAATGTTATTTCATTAAAATTTTCTTTAAACTGAAACCAGGCAATCCATTTTTTAAACACATTTGCTCCAAGCAGATAATCACTGAAGCATGGATTTATGAGTCAGTATATAATAAAAGAAAATGACCTGTGCACACCCTACATATTACTTCATATACCATATATGGTACACATCATATCACATTTTGGATCATCAGATGTGTTAACTATTAAATTGATGTTATAGATAGAAATATGGAGATATTATATAGTAATATATTAATATATGTATATACCTATATATCGTCAAGGGACAGTGGAAACAGAAATAGTTTATAAACATCTAGAAGCAAATTACCAAGATGTTGTAGACTGCTACCAATACAGAAAGTGGGGACAAAGATACATTTTGCAAGAAAAAACTGCATATTTTCAAAATTATCTAACTATATTCTATGTATCACTTTTATATATCATTCCATATCTCTATGTGAAGACCCACTGAAAACTACCAGTAATATCACACAAGATTAAATTTTCTACTTGAAAACTTAAATGTTTCTAAATTAGATGTGCCTAAAAGATAAGTGATTTCTAACATAAATTTCTTGAAATAGGCCTTCTTTCTCTTACCAACTGCTCAATGATAAGATTATTCAATTACAAACACTAAATATTATATTTAGCAGACATTCTTCACATTTGTGAGTAAATGAAGTGAAGGAATGGCAGGAGTGGTATAGAATTCTTCAAGCTAGTTTCTTGGAACTTGGGCACTCTGCATCCTAGGATTTCTACTATAAACTCACTAAGTACGATATTTTCTTTCTTTGAGATGGTATCTCATAGCAGCTCTTCCAGATCCCTGAAGATAACGCTGACCCCCTCCAGATAAAGATCAAGAAACACTTATAACCAAGTTGACTGTCAATCAAACATGCCCTGCTTTGTTTCAATGGAAGGCTTTTGATTACTTCCATTTGTTCTAGCATTCAGACAAAATACATAGGAAGAAAAATTCAAGTAATATAACTTTATATTATCCTTATTGATCTTTAGTGAGCTATTAAAAGTTTACCAGTCCAAAGTAATCAAAGCTCAATCCAAAAATGTAAAGAATCTTACTTATCTCTCTTGCAAAAGACATTTGCAGATTTTAAACTTAATCAATTTTAAACAGATAATGAATTCCATTCACAGGAGCATGCCTGAATAACAAAGGTTGGCATCCCTGTAAATGAAGATGAAATACGCACTTACTCGCACGAAGGACTGAAGGGGTGACCTCGATCTCACTTGTTGCTTGGTAAGGCTGGAAGGCTGAGACGCTGGTGCCGAGCTCACTGCCGAGTATCTCTGGGCTCTGGGTGCCCGTGGAGCTGGCACTGGTGCCATCGCCTCCGTGGTGTGGGTCTTGCTCATCAAACACAGCTACCAGCTAGAAATGACAGGTGAATCTGCAGTTATACACAAAGGCGTGTAGAAGGACAACCCCAAACTTACACCGTCTTTGGTGTAAATAGTGAGATTTACGCACCCAGGAATATTACATTTTAGGAAGAGGAACTTCAGAGAAACAGGCTCATGCTGGATTTTGATACTTTTACATTTCTAAGTTGTACGTTTCATATCCAAAATTCTACAGGTGGAAAATAATACAATGGTTTTGTATCACAGAATGCTAAAGGGGATCGAGTGGATTTAAATCTTTTTGTAGATAGTACATCAAGTGGATAAGAAAGCGCATATACCTATATATAAATACATATACATATATACGACATGTAGTATACACAGCATAGGGTAATAAGGGGCCCTTCATGTGGGAAGAAGGGGATATGAACTGTCATAAAGCATCTGCTCACGGTGCATAAGAAACACAGGAAGGATAGAAGAAACTAACGAGGCTGGTAGCCTACATGGAGTTAGAGGGAACAAGGTTGAAAGAAAGAGAATGGGAGCAGGTAATGAAGATAATGGGCTGGTGACCCTCTCCTGAACATATTTTTCTGTAACTCTGACTCTTAGAGCCATCATAATAATTAAAATATTTAAAACAAATAAATAATTGAAATCAACCAAGAGGCAAGGTGGGGGTCTGGAGGCCAGATAATCTAAAATGGAACACAAACAAATAAACCTGTTACAAATGAAAAACACAACCACACAGAAAAGGGTGGGGAAGAAAAGAACTAAGCAACTCTGGAAAATTATTTTCACTGTTTAAGTACATCTAAAGGAAAAAGGACAGGAACAGAAATATTGTATTCAGTTAGTAAGCTTGTTTCCCACAGCACATGGTTTAGAAATTCATGCTACTCTTACTATTATGACTACTATTACCATTCCTCCTCCTCCTCCTCCTCCTCCTACACACACACCTCAAGAATGAATGGAAAAAATATTTTGGATAATTAGAGCCAAAGTTCTTACAAAGTTCAGAAACAGAAGTGACAAAGGAAATTAACTGTAGTATTCGATTCGAATCGGAGGCATTGATGTGAACTCAAGGTTTTCATAAGCAGGTAGGGAGGCAGGCACAGGTGGATGTGAGTCCATGTGTGGTGTGCAGACCACACAGGTATGTCCTAGTTCTGTCCACTGAGAGATCCTTGACGCAATGACATTGCTTCAATGTCAAGTTACAAGTTACTGACTCAATGGCTATGAACGACCAGATCTTGGTTTCTAATAAGATTTTCCAGTAAATGAACTAGAAGTCCGAAGAAAAACCATTAACTCCAGGGGCAGGGTAAGAAAAATACATGATGAGCCTGAAACACCGTATGATGCTAAAGAGAACATCTAAGGGAATCAGGGGCCAACCTGAAGGAGCTCTGAATCACCAAAGCCATCTGGGACACTTGTAAACAGATAATGATAGCATTAGATTATAACCCAAGAGAAAACTAAACGTCCTTGAGTCCATAATGATATAATCAAATAATCGAAGAAATAAATGATGGAGAATGGACAGCTCTTCCTTTCTGGAGCATCCAAATTAGTAAACATGGAAAAAATTAAGAGAAATCATCACTAGGCAATTTCCACAGTCAGAACTGTTGCAGGCAAGATCTACCAGTGGATGCTAACATTAATTGCAAGAATATGATCAGAGGTGGGCATATCTCAGAGTATCTCCCCATAAGATGCTTTTTAATTAAAAAGAGAAAATAATATCTTGCAGGGCAGAAACTTGGCAGACAGCATTTCGCTAAGTAATAAGACATACTGACAGCATGTACTCTCTGAAAAATACACCAAGAAGTATATGACGTTACTTCCATGGTACTCCTGCCCAAAACACATAACTTTGGTCTAATCATGAGGAAACATCAGACAAATCCAAACTAAGGAACATTCCATAAAATAACTCCTATTCTTTAAAAATATCAAGACCAGGAAAGTAAAGGGCTGACCAAATTGTGCACCTTGGAGGAGACTGGGGAGAAATTCAAACTGCATGCAGTATGAGATCTTTGCCTGGATCCTGGACTAGAAAACAGGCATTAGTGGAAAAGAGGCAAAATTCAGATGAGAGCTATAGATTAGTTCGTGGTAGGTACTAACAGTGGTATGTACAGCACTGTTTGTTTCCTAACTTTGATAAAGATACTATGGTTATGTCAGATGTTAACATCAGGGATAGGTGAAGAGTACATGAAAACACTCTGTACTATTTTTGTAACTTTTCTGAAAATTGAAAAATTTCATAATACAGTATTACCAAGTACTGTATAAATTATCTCTATTTAAACTCACTCTATTTCTTCTTACAACTAAACAGTGGCAGCACTTCTTTAAAATCTCAAAGAGGACAAAAGTTCTATGGCACAGAACACCTTGGCCATTCACCCTCCAATCTCACGCCTAGAAAACTCAGCTTAGCCTTCCAAGGAAAGAAGAGACAGGACCACACCCCAAAAGAACCAAGCCTTCAGCTTCCAACCCAAATCTTTGCAACTCCTTTTAGCTAACAGACTAAGAGAAGAATTCACAGATGATGAAAAGTATTTATAATTATAGTTTTAATTAATTCTATTTACAACCATCAATTCATAAGACAAAAAAGAAAACCACCATAAGGTCATAGAGATATGTAGACAAACAGGAAGCTCAGAATCCTGCTGTGGCATCTTATATAATTAGCTGATTAAACAATCTGAAGGAAGGCTAAGTGGTAAGAAGAAATTAAAAAAGTCGGATGAGGAGTTGGGCCACTCAACCTTATAATTAGCAACATTAGTAGGAAAAGAAATCCTTAGCAATTGTAAAAAACAGAAAGGCATTTGTATGTATACACCAGTTTTCACAAACAGTATATATATGTATACATGATCAACCTGTTTATCTCACAAGCATCTCCTCTGATTAAAAATAGACATTCTACAGATCAGGGTGAGCGAACATTTTTCTAAATGTACAGAGACTAAATATTTTTGGAGCTGTGCAAGTCATATAGTCTCTGTCACACGATTCTACTTTGCATTCTATCATGAAAATAGCCATCCACAATACATAAATAAATGACAGTTACTGTGTTTAAATAAAACTTTATTTACAAAGCAGATAATGAACCAAACTTAACCCACGGGCCATACTTTGATGATTCTGCACTAGATTGCTCATCCCTCTCGTAACATCCAATTTAAAAATTTCCGTGTGGGAAATAAAACTAAAAGTCAAGGTTCCTTGGTAATCCTGCTAAGCTAAGAATATTCATTTCAAGCTCTTCATTAGGATTTTGAATTTCTGTACTTGATTTTAATTTCATCAGACTTCTTACAAGGTGTGTGGCTTCATATGCATTTTGAAGATATTAAGTTTTGACATTTTGGCGCTTAATTGGCAGCAAATGAAATTCAAGTTTTGTTATTAACTTTTCACAATGGTGTGTTCTCCTAAGAATAAAGTCCTTTCTGCAAACGAAAATGGAGATTGAAGATTACAAAGAACAAGTCTTTAAATGCCACACATGATGGAAGAACTTACACACGCATATTAGTTTCAATAATTATCTCCAGCATTTTTAGAAAACACAAGTATTATGAAATCTGGACTGTGTCATGAACAAATGCTGTTTGAATTTCAATGGCAGAATCACAGTTGGTGATTTGCAATATGCCAAAAACATACAATTCTACAGCTCTCTTTTAAATTGAAATTTAAGTGCCAGGTGCAGATATAAAGTAATTTTGTGTTAAATTGGGAAGGATATATAATTTTAGAAAATCTACTCTACAAGAATACCCAGCAGCACAGCAAAAGAAAATAAGACCTTCACAGAAACATCACATATTAAAAAACTCTATCGTGCCCTTCAAAAAATAAAGGAAACGTCTTGCTCTTCAATTTGTGAAACGTGACTCAAACCCATATTTTAACAGATGGAATCTTCACTGCTGCCCATGAAGTAGACTGTTTTTGAAAGTTCATTTTTAACTTCGACAGTTATTATTCCATCACTCTTGTGGTCCATTCACCCAAAAAGTGTCCACAAGAAAAGAGGGAATTTAGGATAACAGCCACGATTAAAGTGAAAGTGCAGTTGTTCAGTCATGTCCGACCCTTTGCGACCTAAGACGACCCACCGATAAATAAAACTCCGAACCTGGCCACACATTTCCACCTCCCTTGGAACACATCATTTCAGGGGCCTGAGACACCAGACCCTTACAGCAGGAAACCCATTTCATAAACATCGCATGCAAATGCATACGCAAATCACTTGAGGATTGAGGGTGGCCTCTTCTATGAATAAAAACTGCATGGAGCAAAGTGGCTAAGGACATAGAACCCACAATCAAAGAGAACTACACTTAAAACCAGCTCTAACCTTACTTCTTGGATAGGTGTTGGCCCAATCCACTGGCCTCTCTGCCATCCCTAAGCCTTACATCTCCTCATCTCAAAAGACGATGGCGGTGATGTTGGCAGAATAATGCTCATGACTGCCCACCCAAGTCCTCAGAACCTGTGGGTACCACTCTTCCTCAGTGAAAGGGACCTGAAGATGTGATTCAAATAAAGGACCTTAAAACAGGGAGACTGTCCAATGGGCCCCATCTAATCACACAAGTCCGGATAAATGGAGACTCTTTCCCAGCTGTGGTCAGAGAAGAAATGGGACAATAGTTAGACACAGAGCACGCTGCTGGTTTTAAGGAAGGTGGGGGTCTCCAGAAGGCTAGGGGATGAATTCTCCTCTCCAGGAAAGAATGGATTTTACCTATGTCAGACCCCTACCCTACAGAATTATAAGTGTAAAAATGTGCAATGCAGCTGGAGAGCCTGTGTGCCACAACCACTGAGCAAACATGCCACAGCTAGAGAGTCTGAGTGCCACAGTGAAGATTCCACATGCCGCAACGGAGACTCAGCGCAGCCAAATAAATGCTATTCAAAAATGATGACAGATACTAATAAATGTGTGGTGTTTCAAACCACTAGTCTGTGGGGATTGGCTGTGGCAGCAGTAGGAAACTACTCGAAGCCCTGGCCTCTCCTCCTGGACTTTGGACACATAAGGGAGAAGGCACATCAGCTTCCAGGACACAAGTGCACCCTCTCTGTTACCTAAAATTAAAGCGATATCGTGGTGGTTGATGAACACAGACTTCTGGGATTTTGAGGATCAGTTCCAAGAGTAACTGGAGGCTGAGGCAAAGTTCTTTGACATCAATAAAAAGAGGGAAAAACAACAGGAAAACAAAAGGAGAAGCCTTGCTGGAAAAATTCAGCATCGTAATAAGCACAGAATGAAGTTCTTCTGCAGATGCCCTGCAACCTGCCTCAACCCCTCACAGAAACACGGAGCAGCTTTTTATATTTTGTTTCAGGGAAAAGAAAACTGAGACTCAGAAAGATTCATATGACTAGAGTTTAGCTGGAAGTATACAATGAATCTGAAATTGGAAGTTCAAATCTAACCTCCCACCTCGCTGCCCTGGAGCATCGCAGGGCCTGCGGGGAATCTCCAGGCTATGAGCACCTGCAAGTCTTGGAATTGAATTCTGTTCATTGAGGATAAACCACAGATAATATCCCACCTTACCAAGTTCACATTATTTTGATACTACTATGTGAAAGTTTCTGAACATACTTGAGGGTAACAGTGCTAAAGATATTGTCACTCAGTTTGAATCAGAAAAGCCTTTTATTTATTTGGGAGTTGGGGATGGCATGTGGGATCCTAGTTCCCCCACCCAGGGATCAAACCCATGCCCCCTGCATTGGAAGCACAGAGTCTTAATCACTGGAGCCCCAGGGAAGTCCCAGAAGAATTTTTTTTTTTTTTTTTTTTTTAAGAATCAAAAGATCTTGTGGAGTCTATCTTCATACAGGAAATGGCAGGGGACTTAAGTAGCTGTCCAAGTGAAGTCACCAAGACTCTGGGCCTGGGCTCCATACACCCTCCAAAGCTGTTTTACTGCCCTAGCCTTTAAGTAACCCACCTGTCTCTGTTGATTTCTTCATGTACAGTCTGCATATATCCAGAAAAAGTTGATTATTATGGGTCTCACGAATGTCTTTAGCATGTTCAACATTAATGTATTGAATTGTTTGACTTTGAAATAAAGACCTATAACTCTTTAGAAAGGCATCATATTTCTGGCCCTGGAGAAGGTCCGACGCATATGGAAAAATACTAAAAATGACAAGGAACTTGAAGATGCCTTCAAGACCCTTTCTTCACCTAAGAAATATGAGTAAGCCAGACTTCACTGAATCACTTGGTCTACAGTATCAACATAAAATCACCAATCACCAAAACACAGTGACTGTGCTTCTGGTGGGGAACTTTGCTTGCCACACTTTTCAATATTCTTCCTAACAGGAGACTATGGTGATGATGCTTTAGAACCCCAAAGTAATGATGACATCATATAACATAACACCTCTCTGAACAATGGCAGGGAGGTTTCATAGGCAGATGTGCCTATAAAGAATAAATGCCACACAGAGAAAATGCATTACAAAGCTGTAGCACAGTGCAGCATTCCCAAAAAATAACAAGAAAAATCAAGCAGTTGGACATACATGTATTTCACGACAGAAGTGAGGCTGTTCTGTAACATACTAAACTACCACTATGGCAAAAATGACTTTTCCTTCTCCTGGGTCAATCTGAGTTTCTATAGTTAAGATCACATTGTATCAAGACCTTTACTTTTTTTTTTTTTTTTTTTTTTTTGTCTTTTGACTCAAGGCGGCACTTTTAAAAACAAGGTAAAGTAGGTCAAGTATTTAGGTTCCTGGATTTTGCTTTATCCATTCCTTTAAAAAAAAAAATTCCACGTACAGTTGTTTCCCATAAAGCACACTTGATAGCCTGTGGCACACAAATAAAAGAAAAGAAAGACTAGGGAAGTCCCAGGTGACCCAGTGGTTAGGACCCAGTGCTCTCACTGCATGGGCCCAGGTTCAATCCCTGATCCAACAACTAAAACCCTGTAAGCCATGTAGCACGGCCAAAAACAAAAAGAAAGCTAAGAGACACTAGCAGATTATGTTATCTACTCACAAAAATGGAACCTAACGAGAAAAATATTTAACAGTGCCATTTCAAACAATACACCTCCTAGGGGAGTAAGATATTCCCTTGCTCCCTGAGCAACCAAGGAGACCAACACGATCAGAAGCTCCCACCTGTCTATGATCGAAGTCACTGTCCCACAAGAGCTAACAGCATCCCTTAAGAAGGTACCATTTCTTGGTCACAGATGCCTAATAAATATATTATGCTTCATTGGAAGTCACAGTGAAATATATATTCACCTATGACACTCCCCAGCTTCCAGTTTAGAACTGGGATTTGACTCTGCTGTCCCTCAGGGTGACACACTCTGTCACCCACTGAGCCTTCAGACTAATTAGATTCCCAATCTGAGTTATGCTCAACTAATCGCCTTGAGTATGTCAACCGCAAACCACAAGGAGCATATGCAAAGGCTGTAGCCAGGAGCTGGCTGACCCACTTGTCAGACAATGCAAACTTCTCCCCCTCCCAAGCCCCTCCCCAAGAGCTACTGTTCTATTTGTACCCATCCATGAGGTTACAACTCAATTTCACTATTGCTGAAGTGTAAATAAAAAGCAAAACTGCACAGTAAGACAGAACAAAGTAATCCTGAAACTGGCTAATCAAACATATATAGGTTGACTCCAAACTGGAGAAGGTGGCATTTGTTGTGACTTTACAACACATGCAGGTTTCCCTTGAAGAGATGATGGTAAAATTGGGAAAGAATCATATGAACCTCAGAATCAAATGTAATGATGTAATAGCAAATTACTATGTGGACATGACAAAAAAAAAAAAAACACCCATTAAATCAATTCATAGGCTTTCTAATGACTGAATTCATTTTAAAGACAGGGGCAACACTAAATCCTTAGCCATTCTCTGAGCCTTACTTGCTCTCATGGTTCATGAAAAACTCATTTAAATAAAGCTACTGTTTTTACTGGTCGAGTAAGCAAAACATTAGTAAAAGAATATATTTGCACCAATGGTGTTTTATAATAGTAGTAATGCTGATAACAGCTAACTCATGGCAGACAGAGAATCTCAAGTTTGCCAAAGAAAAACTTTAAATGTTATGTATGCAAGATTAATTCTCTGCTTCATCAGCATTTCAAGAATTAAGTGTATCTTGTCTGATGCAAAAAAAAAAAAAAAAGACACCACCAACAAAAAACAAATGACCAAAACAAAAGATCCCAAAGCTTAGAAAAGAAATCTAAATGCCATAAGCACACTGAAGGCTTAGCTATTTTTCCTCCTGGCTAAGCTAGGAACAGCAAAGAGTGGGAGTCCTTTCCCTGCCCAGTACGAGGAGCCTTGACCTCAATCTATCTTCACCTCCAGCTCCAGAGCTTAAGATTTGAGAGGCAGCAGGTCCTCATCCATGGGTAACCCCCTGCCACCTTGCCACTCTTCCAACCTTCTCACATACATCTCTCCAAAAATCAGCAAGGTAAGGAAACAGGATTCAACCACAAGTTGTTTTATTCTGTACACAATTTAGCTTGACAATCAATAAGTGTTACATATTGACTCAGGAATAGCTGCATCAACAAGTCACAAATTAGACATTCCACCAATAGTGACTCCTTCATGAATGCCGTGGTCTGGGGATTAGGGATCTAAATTTAAATATATATGTGTTATTAACCAAAAGCCCAACATCACCCAGGAAACAGACAGACACAATGGTAAGCCAAAATCATATGCATACATAGAAAAGACACACAGAGAGGCGCTTTCCGTCAATACCTTACTCTGAACTGTGATTTAAAGGTTCACTACCAAAACCCACAGCCCCAACCACGCCACCTGAGCTTTGAGGAGTAAGTATGCCTGAGTGACCCTCCCTTCTTTGTCCCACAAAGATGTGTAATTTCTGGGGCGCCAGACTCAACTCTCCCCAAACCCCAACACACAGACCTAAGGGATGACAGCTGCAATGTGATTGCTCAGCCCAGAAACACAGCATCACAATTACCCAGGCAGGACCACTGGGTCGTGAGAGGTAAGAGCTCATCCTACCATCCTGCACTTCAGAACTTCTGCCTCCACTTGGAGAGCCTGCAGAAGCCAAGTTGAGGCCTCCATCAGGAAGGCCCTTTGGTCTTTTTACCTCCTTAGCCAGGTTAAATTCAGCCAGTGCCTCTTCCACTGGCCTGAAAGCCTTGTCTCCATATGCCCTACCCACCCCTACACCTAGCATGAGAGAAACATCTACATCAGAGGGAAGCAAGGGTGCTTTTAAGCTTCAAGTCACAAGCACAGCCTCCCACCAACCTACGCCCTGACTCTGTGCTCGATGGACTGCAGATCAGGTGATTCCAGGCTCCCAGAAGAAACCCACCCGGTTCATCAAAATAACCACCTAACAGAACAATGCATTCACATCCTCTCCCTAATCACCCATCGCTGATCCCACTGTTGAATATATGACTCATCACTAAAATTCCTTGCCAGTCAAATCCAGGGAGCCATAGTACTTTCATTTTTTTTTTGGCAATCAGCAAAGGAAAATTTCCTATCCTAAAATAGAAATTTAAAGGATCACTTCCTTAGTTCTAAATTTTGCAGATTATGTTTAAAATTAAAAGCACGAGAAATGAAAACTTGGCTCTTGCTCCATCAAGGCATCAGTACCGAGAAGGAGTCAAGCAGAAAGACTCTTAGTACGCTAGTCCTAGAGTTGGTGCAATAAAGGTGAAAACCATCATCCCCGGCATTTACAGACAAGATCACACACTTCCAACTAAAGGAACCAGCCTGTTTCCAAAGCAACTTGCCACTGTATAGGGGACTTACTCAGGGTTAGTAATCCCTTAACTGCTGACTTCACAATTTGAACCAGACTCCCACTGATAGCTTAGCTTCCAACTAAAAGGCATCGTCGGAAAAAAAGAGAGTTTAACTGCTTTAACAGACAGAAATTCAGAAGATTCTACAGCACTGACTTTGAGGAGCAGCAGGGGGCACAGGAGAAAAAAGGTGACTCAGAAAAGTTGACAGTGGAAGAGCTGGGAGTCGCTGCTTCTGGGTGATTTCTTGCCCACCGAAAATGCATCAAACCCATCACTTCTGCTCCCTCCAAACTCTGAATCAAAGTTAGGTTTATGCTGATTTGTAACAGAGTCAGTCTTCATTCTGACAACCACAAGCCAATATTAGCAAAAGATCAGAGTTCAACAAATTTGTTTTGTAAAATATAACTCTAATGTTACATTACAAAATGCCTTTCAGATTAATTTGCATGCAAAAAGACAAAGTGTGATTTTTTAATATCCAGCCAGAGGCAGAGATGAAAAACTTCAAACATGTTCTGACTCCTTTTTGCTACACGCATTATCTCACCACCTTCCACAAAGAAGAGAGAACGTGTCCTTGACATTATCCCAAATTATCTTCAGTATGCAACACAATGCTGATTAAATTAGGTTCATTTTAATCAGCTGGCAGGTTTATTCAAAAAGTAACTAAATAATAAAATTCTTTATAACAACTCTTCATTAATATAACTTGCTTACTACTGTTTTTTTTCTTTTAAAAAAATGAACACAGAATAAATACTAATTGTGTGTCAATCCTTTCTCCCCTGTATTTGACAGATGAAAAGAAATACCTTAGAAGTTAAACATATCCCCCAATCCACAAATCGCTTTAATACTAAAACTGCACAAAAATCTTTTGAAATCCAGTGCCACCTAATGGATTTAGACAAGCACAAAGAGTTTGGAAAGCTTAACTTTTAGGAGAATGAATTCTAAAGATAGCCAAACTCTCTGCTTCCATTACGTCTCACAGAAAACTTCCCCACAGTGGACCTGGAATAGGGGTCAAGCCAAGGTCACCCATTCATGCGCAGTGTCCTCTACTCATTTCGATAGGGCGAGATTGCCTGTCTCGGATGTGTTTCCCGGGATGGGTGAGGTTCATAGAGATGACCCCCAGCTGGAGGGCCCGGATAGCTCCTCCTCTCTCTTGTCTCTGCACTGCACAGGACTGTCTCGTGTGTATTTAATTCTGACCAAGTGCTTGGAAGTTCCTGCAGGTTACAAGTACTCAATAAATGTCAGCTACCCTGATGATTTGAGAGAGAGAGCATCAGGAGATTGAGGCTGTCAAGGGAGGAAGATGAAGGGCTGCCACAAGGCAACCCTGAATGCACAGCTGTGTGATCTGCACTTATTCTGCAAAGGTTTGGAGGAGTTTGGAGAAAGGACGGGGAGGGTAAACACACACAACATGTTAGCCAAATAATGAGGAAGTCAGGAGAGGTTAGACTCATGGGAGAGCAATGGAGTAAAAAGACAATTAAATAATTATGAGAATTCAGAATTGAGACTTAGTTAAAAGGCTTTGGTACTTGGTAGATGGGTGCCACTGTGGAGGAGAGGATCGAACCTGAGATCTCCAGGTTTGTGTGCCTTGGGTGGCTGGTCAGGGGGCAAGGACAAGGACAAAGAAGTTTGAGACAAAAGATGATGCCTTCAGTTGAGGTACCCACTGGATTCAGTTCCCAGGAGACACCTGGAGATGGGGTTCCAGGATGGGAAGGGGAGTTCAAGGTTAAAGATATGGAACTGGCGATGTCATCAGTGGGGGGTGGGTGAAACCAGGAGTTTAGCTAAGGTCCCAATCTGGATACGGAACATGTAGGGAACCCCAAACCAAACCAGCACAAAGCTGAGATGGCAGGCTTCTCTTCTCTTCCTCCAATTTCACTTTGGAAGAAATTTAAGAATTGACTAGTGAATAGAAGTAAACTCAAGGAAACATGGTTTCACAGAAGCCAGGAAGAGGAGATTATCATGGAGTCATGATAAGTAGTACTGAAATACCATGAGGAAGCACATTAGCACTTTCTCAAGGAAGGTGACATCGATATATATTTTCAACAAGTGGAACCTAAAGTTACTGTAACACTTGTGCTAAAATAATTTTACTGATAGGGGATGAATAATAAAAGAATAGGAAAAAGCTAAATTGTTACTCCATTGATATACAAAATATAGACATTCAGATATTTGTTCAAATAACACTAAGTACGTAATTCATCTTCATAATGTGCTTGTCTCAACAAATGAGGATTCTGTAAACAGCTCTTGGAGTTTTTGTGAAACGGTCTATTTCTCTAACCTCTGTGTCCCACCCTGCTCCTGTCTGAAAGATGCTGCAATAAATACATGATGAATTAATATCATGTTGCATAATGATTTTGCAACCCCTTTAAGAAGTGTAGGCAAGCTAATACCAGCAGCTGAGTCACTGCAAGTCCTCTGGGCCCCATGCCCTGACCTCACCCCTCTGCTCACACACCCAGATAAACAGCCTGCAAGAGAAGAGAAGTGAGCAATGCAGCATGTACCTCAGTTCAAGGAATCAGACCAATTGCCCACGTTATCGTCCTCCTGCTTTTCAACACCCTAACATCCAGGTCTCATTATTCTCAGAAGCCAGAAGTACGTTTCAACTAGACTGAGTCTAGAATCCCAGGAGACAGTAGATTGATGCAAAACAAGGGGTCTTGGATGTTCCCTAACCCTCCAGCTGTGATTTCTGCCTTTCCTATAAGAAGGACCACAATGCATTGCTGATTATACAACACTACACCAGATCATAAAAGATCATAAGCTAGCTTTATTCTTTTACTCACACCACACACCTACTATGTGTCAAGCAATGAATGAATCAACCTTCTCCACAGAACAAAACTGCACAGACACACTGCATTCTGGATGTAATTTCAGCAGGTTCATAGATCTCCCCTCTAAGACAATGAAGACAGAATTTAAAACTCATTTTCTAACATTCAATAAAATACCCATTCATATTTCGTTAAGTTCCATCACATCACTCTGATAACCACAGTTACATAGTATCAGAGTGTACATCTTTTCTCAATATCCTCAAGTTCTTTTTATTTCCTTGAAGCACACCCCTGCTACTTTTTCTGCTTCATCTTCTCATTTTACTCTATAAATATTCAATGTTAAAACATAGAAATAAGGTTTTACTTTACATGGATTAGAATAAAAGTAAGAGAATCGGCAACCCACTCCAGTGTTCTTGCCTGGAGAATCCCAGGGACAGGGGAGCCTGGTGGGCTGCCGTCTACGGGGTCGCACAGAGTTGGACACGACTGAAGTGACTTAGCAGCAGCAGCAGCAAGATAATCATAAACAAAATTCCTAACTATTTAAAAAATGTGATTATAGTAATAGCAATAACAACCAAGTTATACTAAATGACAGGAGCTTATGGTGACTGCAGCCATGAAATTAAAAGACGCTTACTCCTTGGAAGAAAAGTTATGACCAACCTAGATAGCATATTGAAAAGCAGAGACATTACCTTGCCAACAAAGGTTCGTCTAGTCAAGGCTATGGTTTTTCCTGTGGTCATGTATGGATGAGAGAGTTCAACTATGAAGAAAGCATAGCACCGAAGAATTGATGCTTTTGAACTGTGGTGTTGGAGAAGACTCTTGAGAGTCCCTTAGACTGCAAGGAGATTCAACCAGTCCATTCTAAAGGAGATCAGTCCTGGGTATTCTTTGGAAGAAATGATGCTATAGCTGAAACTCCAGTACTTTGGCCACCTCATGCAAAGAGTTGACTCATTGGAAAAGACTCTGATGCTGGGAGGGATTGGGGGCAGGAGGAGAAGGGGACGACAGAGGATGAGATGGCTGGATGACATCACCGACTCGATGGATGTGAGTTTGAGTGAACTGCAGCAGTTGGTGATGGACAGGGAGGCCTGGTGTGCTGCAATTCATGGGGTCGCAAAGAGTCGGACACAACTGAGCGACTGAACTGAACTGAACTGACCTTTCTTAGCCTTGAAATACAAAGAGCATCCACTCAATACTGGCAGGGACATCCCTGGCAGTCCAGTGGTTAAGACTTAACTTTCCAACATAAGAGGTGCAGGTTCGATCCCTGGTCAGGGAATTAAAATCCTACATGTCTCGCAGCCAAAAGACCAAAACATAAAACAGAAGCCATATTGTAACAAATTCAATAAAGGCTTTAAAAATGGTCCACATTAAAAAAACAAACAAACAGTGAAAGGGAAACCTATAGGGTTGCATTAACTGGCTTTGCTTATATGTAGCAGAACTGCCCATGCGCATTTAAGACCAATGGTTTGGCTCCAAACCCTGCAGGATACTGCTCAGGACACACCCTCCATCATGGCCAACAAGCAGAGGGGCCTTGCTAAGGGCAGCAACAGATACTCACGAAGAACAATGTTAAAGCAAAACAGTTTTAAAAAACTAGCATCTGATTTGCAATGATCTTGAAAATACACTTAGGCTGTAAAAACTCAAATCTGAGTACAATGAACTCAAAATGCATACATTTTTGTTGGTATTGGTACTAAATCTACAGGACAATTACCCAAACCAGTTTTTGTAAAGGAATTAAGTTAGTATTGTTAGTGTTTTTCCTTTAAATGTGAGCATAAAAGTGTAGAGTATCCTGTGGTCAGAAGTATGAGGAAACATTCCAAACACAATCCATCCCAAGTGCTTAGCGTTGATCCACTTTGGGATCTAGAACACCAGTCACCTCAGCCTCCAGTTACGACCTGTGTTTCCACAAACCAGAACCAATGTGTAGGGTTTCAGTACAGTGTAATAACATTTTAAGTATTCTAGTTGTTTTATCTCCCCTCAAACATAAGCATGTCTATTAAAGATATTTAAATCACTGAGTGCTATTATGCTTTCAAATCAAAAAGTGACATAAATTCACCAAACATAAGAAAATCTAGGGAAAAGCTAAGGCTATATTAACAATCACCCCCACCATCTACAAAAGGAGAAATGGGCTGCGGTCCTTCCCAAAACCAATATGTCTCCAATGACATAAAGATGTCAAGGAGACAATCAGAACCAGAACTAAGCTCTTTATAGCCTCAACCATTCGGTTTTCTAAAGATACTAATCCTATACCAAGGCATTACAAGGAGACATAGCTCAGAACCATTATCTCCCATAGGTTCCTTTACAGAAGGATCTCACACTTTTTTTAGAAGACCGCACCCACCCCAGAAAACCAACCACCACGTGGGGTCCTGAACCCTGGCTTCGACGGTCCTGAGTGGAACCTTTGTGGTTCACTTCACCCCATCTGGAAGGGCACATCGTCCTAGCACATCGCTCTGCCCTCCTCTGTAGAAGTGAACATACTCAATACATTGGATGTAAGGAATTTAACACAGCAGCCCGAATGACCCAAGGACTGAAAGGAAAGCTGAGAGACATCGTAAAACCAAGTAACAACAGGAGACCACCTGCAACCTGAGGAGACGTTGGTGTTTGGGACCCAGTAGCAGACCAACCAGTGGATGCTGTGATGCCCACGCACCTCATCAACAGTTTTATCTCTGAAGCCACGGAAAATGCTGGAAATGTCTTAATGACCCAGAAGCTGGAAACTGCTCAGACAATAAAATCGCCTCACATACAAGAGACTCCACAGAGCACAGGGTCTGCCTACACAGGTGTGAGAGAAAAGCAGAAAAGGTCTCGGCTCAGATATGTATACACAGTCCCTATGCTTGCAAAATAGCCTAAAGGATAGGAAAACACAAACTCCTCAAGTGGCCACATCAGCGTTTATTGTAAAACACAAATCTGATGAGACAATTAGCATCAAAATTGCCAGAAATAAACACAAATTTCATGTAAACAAACCATTAATAGGCTGCTGCTTTTTCTTTGGAAGAAGCACATTATTTATAAATTGCTGCCACCTTAAAACTTGACTGATTCAATCCTGTCAGACAGTGAAACACACTTAGGTAAGTGGTAAAATAAAAGGGAGAAAAGTGACTTCACAAATTATGGCACTGCTAAGTGTAATAAATGAACAAAATAGACTATTACACAAGATTGTGAAATCTTAATATATAATATTTTTACCAATAAAGGTTGAATTAAACTTCCACATGAAGTGATTAAAACATAAGTTCAGCTCAATTATTAGTTTGCCCACAGAAAATAATATTAACGAAGGGAATTCACTGGCAGTCCAGTGGGTAAGACTCTGCTTCTAAGGCCAGGGGTGCAGGTTCAAACCCTGGTTGGGTAACTAAGACCCCACATGCCTGCCATGCAGTGCAACCAATAAATAAATAATAAATAAATAAAATACTAATGGAAAACCTCTGAAATTACTGGTTGAAAGTTCCCATTCTCAAACATTCCCACCAGAACCTTAAAAACCACAAAGAGAGTCAGGAAAGCTGAATGCCACCATGCACGGGCACTCTAGAAGACTGGCTACTCTTCCCTAATGCGGTCGCCTTCATGGATGCCACCACAGATAATGTCCCTCGGACATACGCTCCTTGTAAACAAGTATACAAGGAAACGGGCCTGATTGATGAGAATGTCACTGAAGCTGTCTTGGGAGTTGAAAGGAAAGAAGCTTCGTTAAGACACAACTCCAAGCAATTGGAATGAACTGCCCCTGGGAATCAGATCTTCAGAGGGAGCTGTCCACTCCAATCCACTTCCTGGAGGATGAGCTCGGGGGCTGGACCCCAGATGCTGTGGCCTCTGCACCATCAGTGCTCAGCTGGATACTGCAAACGCTGAGAGAGAACAGCAGCAGTAGCAGGCTGTGCAGATCACTGGTCCCCAGACTTTTTGGCAGCAGGGACCAGTTTCGTGGAAGATACCCCTTTCTAATTACCTGACTGCATTTTACTGCTATGTGTCATCTGAGGATACGTATACCTACCTCATCCATGCATCTGTGCTCAGTTGAGTCTAACTCTTTGTAGCCCGTGAGGCTCCTCTGTCCAGGGGAGTCTCCAGGCAAGAATACTGGAGCGGGTTGCCATGCTCTCCTCCAGGGGATCTTCCTGACCCAGGAATCGAACACGTGTCTCCTCTGGCTCCTACACTGGTAGGTGGGTGCTTTACCACTGAGCCACCTGGGAACCACATCTACCTCATCCAAAGGACAGAAATACTACAAAATGGTATGTACAGTGTGTTTCCAAGTTCACACTAACTGACATCACACTGGTTCTTGAAATTGCCTGCAGTAAAGCATTCACACCACAGAAACCAATGAACACTACAAATACGTTAGATGTTAGACATCAACAAGCACATCAGCGCTTTAGGCTCTCTTGACACTGTGAAGACAAAGATGAACGAGGATGACGTCAGGATGGCAGAGCTCAGGAATGGCTCCCGTGCATAACAGACAGCTAGAAGGGAAACTTGGGAGCCAGGCTGATGGAGCAGAGGCTTCAGGAACCCCAGCGCCCCTTTTCCAGGGTTCCATTAGCCACTGAAGGAAAAGGCCTCAAGGCAGCCTCCTTCCTGGCCTCCTACCTCATTCCCAGGGCATGAAATTAGAGGTCAGCTCCCAACTGCCGGCAGGCACTGGGGAAGCGGCTAGCATCATTTTATTTGATGCTAGGGTCTCAACCAGTGCCTTGCAAATAGTTGGGACACGGTAAATATTTACTACAGGAATGAATAAATCCTCCAAAGCCCCGTGTGGTTCAATACACCCTATATTTCAAATCCTGTGAAGTAAGAAAAGGGGTTTCCCTGGTGGCTCAGAGGCAAAGACTCCTCCTGCCCAAGCAGGAGATGTGGGTTCTGTCCTGGATTGGGAAGATCCTCTGGAGAAGGAAATGGCAACCCACTCCAGTATTCTTGCCTGGGAAATCCCAGGGACAGAAGAGCCTGGCGGGCTACAGTCCATGTAGTTACAAAGAGTCAGACGTGGCTCATTGACTAAACAATAACAAGGTAAGTAAAAGTACAAAACAAACAAACCATCTGCTAAATGAGGGAAAAAATGAGTATATGAAATTTCCTTTCCTTTCTGGTTTAAGTAAGTTTTCTGCTTGAGTCTAAAACCTAACTATTACTTTCAATATTGTTTCTGTGAAAAAAGTTAACAGTTCTGAATAACTGATTTTAAAATGAGGTTTTAGACTGCAAATCCATTCCTAAATTAGAGAAAAAAGCCTAAATATATAGTCATCATAGCAACTTTTCACAAGCTCTATTAGCTTTAATCTGAGATACAGGTAAAATTATAAAGGAAAAAAAATTATCCAAAAAAATTAAATAATTGAAACATTCCATAAAGACACATTCAAAAGAATGCTGAAAATGCAGGAGCTGATATTTCAGGATATAAAGTTAATGCTTCTTTTTGAATCTTAACACAGTATTTTTAAGGCAGTTGGAAGGTTTCTTATTTGTGGCCTAGGAGGATCATCATCTTCTACATTACTGTGCATAACTGATATTTCACACACAGTATTTGCATAAGAAAAACAAATGCAAAGAGAAGGGAAGAACTTCCAAAGCACACAGACGTAACATAAACACTTCCTTTAGAGAAATGAAACTAAATATTGTGGTGTGAGACTCAAAAAGCCTTCTACCCCAAGATCTAATCTATGTCCCTAAAGGAATAACAACATTCTCTTGTTCTATGGATGTTCTACAGATGAAGAGCTGACTCACTGGAAAAGACCCTGATGCTCGGAAAGACTGAGGGCAGGAGGAGAAGGAGGTGACAGAGGATGAGACTGTTGGATGGAATTATTGACTCAATGGACATGAGTTTGAGCAAACTCGGGGAGACAGTGAAGGACAGGGAAGCCTGGCGTGCTGCAGTCCATGGGGTCTTAAAGGGTCAGACATGAGTGAGCAACTGAACAACAGATGAATTCTGGCCTCACAGGCATCTTCCACTGTGAACCGTGTGCAAAATCCCTGAAGCCCAAAACAACACACCTTCTCCTGCTGACAGCATAAACTTGGTCTCCTAAACCACGGCAGCCACAGTTCTAGAGCAGAACCATCCCTCTGGGGTGGTGTGCGTTGGATCGCAGTTTGGAGGGGCCCTGGGTAGTTCTGCTGCCTCTCCTGGTGCGGCTTTTCAGAATCATCTCTGCCCGGAGCAGCTACTGGCAGCCCCGGAAAAGCATGTTCTTCAGCCTGGTGCCTCACTTTAAGAAAACCCTTAGTAAATCATTATCCCACATACAGTTTTAAGTGCAAACTAAGTGCCATCAGGACCTACTAGAAAAATATGCTTACAAGAATTTTTAAATAAAAAGGTATGGGACTAATGAAATGGAATAGGAAAGAATAGAAACTATCAACGCACATCTTATGCAGGGAGGCTGTTTACAAGTTTACATTTTTCTTCACAGGGATGCCAAGCCAAGAGCACCTTTTACTGTAGGGGATTTGTTGAGGGGACATTGGCAGCGTCTGGAGAGACTTTGGTTGTCATAACTTCAGAAGGGTGCTATCGACATCTAGGTGGTACAGGTCAGGGAAAACCACAAAACCTCCTACAACATAACAGGACAGACCACACAGCCAAGAACAATCTAGTCGCAAATGTCACCACTGCCAACCCTGGAGACAGTCACAAATTTCAGGGCCACTAACTGAGCTGTATTTCACACCATCTGAGGGTCATTCCTATAGGGCACATATGTGCACCACTGTAAGCAGAGTCTGCTAATACTTAAGAAATGAATGTAACAACAGCTTCTCAATGGACACAGTTAAAACTTAGTTCCAATTTTTTTCCTAATAATAAAAATTATGAAGCTCACTTCAGAGAGGTGTGAAACTAAAAGAGAATAAAGGATTTTGTGACAAACTAACAAAAAGAGCAAGGCAGGACAGTTTCATAATCTGTAAATCCTTACTCAGAAAGTAAAAAATCTCTAGACATTGTGAAGAAGCCAACAGTTTCAGATTTTTTGACTTGACAGTCCTTCCATCATCAAAATCACCAGAGTAAGTCACTAGAGTTGACTAAAAAATCCTAAAACAAAAGGTAGTAAGTGAGAAAGAGAGGACCAGAAAGAGTGAAATAAAGCAGGAAAAAAAAAAAAAAACAAGCCAGGAAAACATAAGCAGAAACCAACTTCCAACTCACGCTTTTCAAAACACAGTGTGAGCTGGAGGTTTTCTGGTTTGAAACTGGTAAACTTCACACCTGCAGACACAGGCTCTTCCTTGGAAAAGCACAGCCTGATGAAGGACTGAACACAGACAAGCTCCTCTTTGCTTTTCAAACTGCTGAGAAAGAGACAAGGCAACAGAACCACAAACTATACAGTTGCAAGTTAAGTCTTTTAACCACAGTCCGGTCTAATACATTTTAATCATTATATTTAGAAGAAACCTAATCACATTCAAAAGAAGATATGTTTTCTGTCACTAATGAGATCTCAGGGCATGCGAATTTTTCAGAAGCAGCAGCTAGTATCCAAGGGTGCATTTTTTTCATCATTTGCATTAAGCAGAAATTTTATCAGAAGGCCAATTAATAGTCAATGTAATAGCTTTGTGGAAGGAGTACTAAATTAAGTGTGTCAACACCATACATTCATGCCTGCCCTTGTCTTGCACTCATCAAGAAAATTACAAGTGAAGCTTTGTTCTCACGATGATGGCCAATCACTGGCAACTCATGACAATACTCTAGATGATTCCAGTTGCTTTAAACATCTGGCAGAAATAATGCCATGAGAGGAGCCTAGTCCCTACAGATCTTTCACAAGGAAGCAAAGGAAAAAAAAATCAAGGCTCACAGTCTAACATTATTTTAAATTCTGCACCTATTTTAAAATTCTGGAAAATATCTCATGTTCAAATGTTCTAGATCCACCAGAAATATATACAGAGTCCATATCAAAGGAAAATGACTCTTATTAAACCATTTTCTTTAAAAATTAAGCCAATATTGGTGGCTCAGACAGTAAAGAATCCACCTGCAATGCGGGAGACCTGGGTTTGATCCCTAGGTTGGGAAGAGCCCCTGAAGAAGTGAACAGCCAACCATTACAGTATTCTTGCTAGAGAATTCCATGAACAGAGGGGCCTGGCAGGCTACAATCCATGGGGTCACAAAGAGTCGGACACAACTGAGTGAGCACATTATATACTCATAGAATATTACAGACTCATATATTATGTATATACTTAAAGGCTATCAAAATCCTCAAAATTCTAGACTTTATTTAAATTCTAAAATTTAAAGTAACTATGTAACTCTAGCTTTAAATTTCTACAATAATCCAAAACAATTCAGATCTGACCACTTACAAAAAATGGGACTAGAAGATAAGTTGGAAGTGATTTAAATGTTATCTCCGGCCAGGAGCATTAGCACCATGTGGGAACTCATGAGAAACGTAAACACTTAGGCCTCAACCCAGATCTACTGAGTAAGAAACTTGGGGGCTGGAAGTCTGTTTTTCTGAACCCTCCAGCAACTCTAATCCAAAGTCAAGTTGGAGAAGCGCTATCCTAACCTGCAAGTAAGTGCTAAGATGACTTCCTGTGCTAAGCAACATCCACACCTTAGCCCATTTCACCCTTATGATAGTTTCAAGATGTAGGAACTTGTGTTCTCATGACTCTGGAGCAGCTCTGGCTCAGTCACTTTAAACACTAAGCTGAGGCTCTAAGAAGTAGTATGAAACCAAAGTCTACTGCTAACCACTATTGCCCATCACACACGGGGAGTGTCCCTCCCTTCCTGCTTTCCCAGAACCAGGCTCATCCACCCGCTTTGTGCAAATGGATAGCTTTCCTGAGGATGTAATTTCAGTTTCTATAACACGTAGAAAGTCCCACATCCATGACACTACTTCCTCCTCAAAAATAGGCAGGGTGTGGATTTCAGATAGCCACTGGAATCCTCTTCCATTCGTTCAAATTTTTATTTAATTGCTTGACTAAAGAGTAACTTATGTGCAGCCCATCTTGCCGTCTTTACAATGTGATCACCCATTCCTAAATCAAGGCCGGGTTTCCACAACTCGCTCACCTCTAACCAAAATCCCAACTGCTTCAATTTAAGGGGCGAGTTGAGAGAGACAGAAGTAACAGACCCTCTGGGAGTAGAGCTTTCAAAGTAGCCTGAGGCCCCTAAAGATCTAGGAAATGAGAGATGTGAGGAACCACATATCACATTGCTGGAAAGCACTTGTCAACAGAGACAGATATGTGGAAGAGATTTCCGTGAGAATCTAGACACATGGATGTTGGGAGGGAAGACACTGAGAAGAATTCTATCACAAATTTATAACTGCACCCTTAACTATACACAGTAGGAGATGTTTTAAATAAATCACTGAACATCCATACTATTTTAAACCAATATAGCTATTAAAATATATATCCACAGACATTGAAAGGAGAGCAAATGATATACTCCAAAGTATTAACAGCTTTTAAAATAATTTTTATTATTTTTTGGCTGCCCCCCTGCTGCATGAGGGATCTTCATTCCCAAAGAGGGATGGAACCCGAGCCCCCGGAAGTGGAAGTGCAGTCTTAACCACTAGGCTGCTAGGGAAGTCCCCCAAACACTAACATATTGTGGTCAACATCTGATATTGTAGAATTACAGGAGATTTATTTTCCAGCTTTTATTCCTTTGTTTTTCAGCATCTTATACTTCTGCATTGCAGGTGGATTCTTTACCATCTGAGCAACAAGCAAAGCCAATCTTACACTACAAGCATGTTTTAATGTACAATGTATATTTACGATAAAATAAAATTAGAAAAAAATACCATATGTAAATTACATGTTCTATAGTTCTAGAACCTAGTAAATATTCAACATATAGAATGATGTCAACATAATAATAAAAAATTGTTTAAAATTCTGAAGTTAATACTTTATATTATTCACTAAAACACTGAATATACTAGATGAATACATTTTTGTACAAAGAAGAAAAATAGAACTTTGCAGATTACAGCAATTAGCAATACTCGTCTATGGAGTCTCACAGAGTTGGATATGACTGACGCGACTTAGCAGCAGCAGAAGCATTTTATTAACAAGACTCAGGGTTCCACTGAAAATAAATATATAGCTTTTGTTTTCATTGTATTAACTAAGTAGCATTTCTCTCCTTTTATACTGTTTTAGACATTTAATGTATTCTCCTGGTTCAATACAATGAATGAGCACATTAGAATTTAAGGCCACATTAGAATTTAAGGTCCATCTAGTCAAGGCTATGGTTTTTCCAGTAGTCATGTATGGATGTGAGATTTGGACTGTGAAGAAAGCTGAGCACCAAAGAATTGATGCTTTTGAACTGTGGTGTTGGAGAAGACTCCTGAGAGTCCTTTGGACTGCAAGGTGATCCAACCAGTCCATTCTAAAGGAGATCAGTCCTGGATGTTCATTGGAAGGACTGATGCTAAAGCTGAAACTCCAGTACTTTGGCCACCTCATGCAAAGAGTTGACTCATTGGAAAAGACTCTGATGGTGGGAGGGATTGGGGGCAGGAGGAGAAGGGGACGACAGAGGATGAGATGGCTGGATGACATCACTGACTCGATGGATGTGAGTTTGAGTGAACTCCGACAGTTGGTGATGGACAGGGAGGCCTGGTGTGCTGCAATTCATGGGGTCGCAAAGAGTCGGACACAACTGAGCAGCTGAACTGAACTGAACTGAACTGAACTGAACTGATTATTGCCAGAACACAAATGAAATTATCTGAAAAGGCAAAAAATTATTAGCCTGCTGTCTAGTTTTCAAACACACAAAGCAACAAATATTTTTAAATTGCTTAACTTACTACAAGAGTTATTTTTATAAAATTTACTTATTCAATATTTGATAAGATTGCAGAAATTTTCCTAGTATCCAGTGGCAAATGAAACTTTCAAATCTTCATGCAAATTTATGCAAAGGGGGATATTATTGAACTATCCATCAAAAAGTTAGGGGGACACTACCACTGTCAGCCAGTTCCCACCAGCCAGTCAATTCAATGAATGTTCGCCATTTATAGTAATTGACAAAAGGAAATAGGTAAAAACAAGATTACTCTGCTCAGTTTCTTTATTTTTATACAACAGTTTAAAAATAGAACAGTAAGATAGATACATAGAATTTTTTACCAAACATTTGAAGGATAAATAATATAAATAATCTGCCAGAATTACAGATCATTTTTCCCCTTGGGAAGATAAATGTTACATATACCGTGTGTATTAAATAATTATGGCTGGAGATAATCACAGTACACATAGAACATATGCATCACTGCCAAGAATTCACCTAGAGATTTATGATACTGAGACATAAAGCTTCTAAGCTCTGTTAGGAAATTGCACGTTTAGCTCTGAATAATACGCAGAAATGCTCATCAAGATTGAGGAAGAATACCAGTGGGGGAAGTAGCAGGGAGATTTGGATTGACAGATACACACGACTATATATAAAACAGATGACTTCCTGTCTAGCACAGGGAACTCTACTCAATGCTCTGTAATGGCCTAAATGGGAAAAAAAATCTAAAAAAGAGAGGATATATGTACATGTGTAACTAAGTCACTGTGCTGCATAGCAGGAACTTACAACATGTAAGTCAACTCTACGCCAATAAAATTTTTTCAAAAAAGATTGGCAAGGCAATGCTAAGTCTGCAATAGGATGGATTACTACTACTGAGAGTTTTCTTCTTCTCCTCAAATAACCTGACATCTACTGCTCACGTAGCAACTCAAATTAAAATACTGCTTAATGACGAGAGAAAAAATTATGCTGTGTAACAGAAAAATGTATTTCAGGCAATGACTATGTTTAAAATGGCTAATTAACCAGCAAACTTTGACCATCACTTCTAGTAACTACTGAAAAATTAGCTGACATTAAAGATAAACAATCTCCCATGACTTCATATATGTATGTGGTTGTGCTTTTCTGGGCTCTAAAAGCTAATAAGATGGTGACAAACAAGTTATACAATAGGGGCCTTAGTCTCTACTAATCAAGCTCACCAACTCCCCATCTGATGTTTTGGATTTTATCAGTTAGCCACCTTGTTCTTTAAAATTTTATTTCAAAGGAATAACATTGATTTACCCTGGAAACCCAGTTTTCTGTAATTCAAAACGATAACTTTCTCTCTTCCTTTCATTTTTAAATATCATTTCCCACAGAAATTTCTCCACTGTTTAAAAGAGGATGACGCTTACTCCCCAAACAGCATTAAAATCTGACCTTAAGCATAGTGGTTTATCAACAATCCTCCTCAACATGTCAGCCTTCCGAACAAGAAGTACTGTTTTTCTCTTTTATTTGAAGACCAACGTGAAGAACTAAAGAAAAGTAGTAGAGTCTCCTTTGCTTGACTTTACTTTGTAAACACTTTGAACAGGATTGCCCCCTACAAGTTCTTGTTTAGTCTCTGTCATATCCCAAATCCTCTTGCCTGTTCATCACTCTCAGAAGTTAGGTCATCTGTAGTGGTCAGCTTTCAATTGACCAGGAGCAAAATTATTCTGGAATATCCACCACTGGATCTTCTTTCTGTTGAATCAGACCAACCAAACTACCCTAACATCTATAAAGAAGATGAGCAGGAGCTGGAAAACCAAACTGCGAAAATCAGATAGCTCTCACCTCAACAGTCACACTTTTCAAAGTTTTTAGCTGGTATCTTTCAACAATGGAAACTTCAAGCCACTATGTCTTTCCATATATATATTAACTGTGATATCTTTTAAAATCCAGTATCTTGGAAACTGCTCACAAATAATGCTGATTCTCCCATAAGAAACTCTGGATTACAAGCCCTGCTGGGATACGCTATGGGTTTATCTCAATAGAACTCGGATGGTTCCCTTTGATTTGGAGCACTTGACCACAAAGTTTTATTTAAATAATACACAACAAAGGCAACGTTCAATAATTTCCTCCTCTGAAGGCCTTAGATTTTATGATGCACCTTTTATCTAAAGTTGAAAATACAATATAGCCCCACACCTTCACTTTACAAAGGTGAGAATCTCCTGTCTGCATTGGTCCACAACAGTAAGACCAAAACATGATGGGCTTCCTGTTGGCTCAGTGGTGAGGAACCCGCCTGCCAATGCAGAAGCCTCAAGAGACCAAGTTCTATCCCTGGGTCAGGAAGATCCCCTCGAGAAGGAAAGGGCAAACTCACTCCAGTATTCTTGCCTGGAAAATTCCATGGACAGAGGATCATGACAGGCTACAGCCCATGCTGGGGTCACAAAGAGTCAGACATGACTGAGCATGCACACTTGCACGCATGCAATACGTGATGGGATGAGTTTTGTTGCTGTTGTTGAACTTGGCTCTAGGAATTGATCAGCAGCCAGGTTCAGAGCTGGGAAATGACTCACTGTGAGTCACACTGGTCACCAGACAGGGCTCCCAGGTCAAAACCAGTGCAGGCACGGTTAGAGGAACCCCAGGCCTCCTCTCTGGTCCCCGGAACCTGAGTCCCCAGGGCAGGTCCCAGGAGATACACAAGAAAACAGCCTGGAGCTGGGGGTTCCGAGTCAGGTTCTACATTCAGAGGAGAAAAGGCCTTTGTACATCTCTGAACAATAACAAAATAACTGCAAAAATGATGTACTGGATAAACTGCAAATTCTCAGGAAAACTACAGAGAGGTAAAGTGGGATGAACAGATGAGGCGGACAAGACGCCTGGCTCAGTGGAACATGACCCATCTGAAGGATGCATGTTTTGATGAATCATACAAATGACACTGGGAGAAAATGTGCGAAGAATAACAAGCATGAAACAAAAAGCAAGAGTGAGAAACAAAAGATGGCATTAATCACATATTTGGGTTTTAGAAGAAAGGTGGGTTTTTGTTTTTGTTTTTATAAAGTCCATTGGGCCAAATAAGCTGGAACACATAAACAGGCAATGTTCTGTTAAAAAGAAAAGAAAAAAAAAAAAAAAGAGCTTCACCATAACATTTACAATTCTACAAAAGAATCCATCAAATTCTGCCGAGGCAGACCCCATAGCTGGCATCCAAGGCCCTGGAAAGGTAAAAGCTGAAACTGCACACTGCCATTTTATGCATTTTACTGCTAGACCAGGATGCATTTAATGCACAAATACCAGCAATTCCAGGGCAAGATACAAAAACTTATTATGGATGTGCTTAAGTTAATGTTTACTATCCATCAGCTATTCTAGTGCCAATTAGCACCTTTAAAATCATGTGTAAATATTTGAAAAACATGTTAGCAATTAAAGAGAGGAAATATTCCACATTAAAATCAGGAAGAGACTTTAGGTTAAATGTTAAAAGGTAACTATATTCTCAGAACATCAAGTTTCATGGCATAACCCAAAATGCTATATATGCTCTAAACCAAAACTACAAGCAAGATCCTATTTAAAATTCAGTAAATGCCAATTATTATTTACTGCTTTCAAAGCTAACAGGTCCTCTAATTGAATATAAGAGGTTTTAAACTTAGTGTATCATTAACTTATACTCCATGTTAGTGATAAAGTGTTGACAAATGCTTTCAGTGAACTAAGAAGGTGAAAAATTTTGAAGAAAGGTAGCTTAGGTTCTTTCTTTGTACTAACCTTTTAATGCTTGCCTGTTTTAAATAACAGAGAAAGTTAGAGTGCCTGGCACATGGCTTACTGTCAAGCTTCCTTCTTATGCAATCTAAAAAGAAGATAAATTCTTCATCATTTAAAGCGTTTATTTTCTAAGAAGAGTAATTCCCGTAGTTAAAAAAAGATATGTAATATAAATCGAAAGAAACTTAATATGCCAAGTTAACCAACTTACAATTAAGGCCAATGACAACTCAGTACCCTTTCATTAGGAATCAGGATACCACAGAATGGGGGCCGCTTTTTAAGTGTTGAGCTTTAAGACTGGGACAAAAAAAAATCGTAGGAACGGATAAAGTTTTGTTAAACCACACTAACACTTTCACAATGAGAAAAATAAAAATGAATCACAAAATCTTTCATTCAAGGGGAAAAATCTAGACTACTAATAGTAAGATATTTTGATGGTAGTGAATAAAATATTTGAAGATCAACTAATTGATTGAAAATGGACAGATAGTTTTGTCTTTTAAAAATAGTAACTGTAATGTCAGCTTTCAAGACATGGACTGTGGTCCCAATCCATTCAAACCGAACAATGCTGCCACTATTCTACTTTAAGAGAATGTTGGGAAGTTATACTTCCATTTTTAAAATTCCATCAGAAAACAAAATCTTGTCTATTGCATGTATGGCAAAATTATCTAGAAAAAATTTAAATCAAAATAACTAAGGAACAAAACACAGTTATAAGATCAAAGAAGAATGAATACTTCAAGTTTTGCTTCAACTATCACAAAGTTTTTTTCCAAAGAGGTGGATCATGAAACTTTCACAACTGAATACATACCTTCCATTATTATTTTACTATCCTTATCATTTTCTAATGTCCTCAGGATGTTTCAGGGTGTTTTTTTTATAATCATAGGACCACTTTGCCCAAGTTGAGTGCCATCTCTCATTTTCTGAGAAACACCTCCACTTAACTGCACACCCACCAGCCCACCACATCCAAAGGGGTGTGTGGGTCTACTTCATCTCCACAGACACTGCCAACATCACTGCACCCACACCCTCCCCTCCCAGCGACACTGATGACATCAGAGGTGGGCCTTTGATCTAAATTAGGTCAACTGGGAACTTACATATGGGACTGACAGACTGAAAGGGGCCGAGACTAATATAAGCCACAGGTGGGGATGTTGAGACAAATAATAACATGGAAACAGGAGTGAAAAAAGCTGTTCTTGGGGAGGAAAAAAAAGAATAATTCCAGAAGCAAGCAAGAAATCACAGCATAAAAAGAGACCTTTTGGTTTTCCTAAGGACTTCACAGTCTCTGCTCCCATTAACTTCTGGCACTATTGAGGTCATGAAGAACCCCTCTGGTACTGTCCCAATTCCATTTTTCTTATGCTAGTCTGATTTGGCTATTGTTACATGGAATATCAAGAAACTCAACTGAATAGGCCCTAACATCCTATGTGCAACAAAGATTTAATATATGCAACATGCTACCACTCTTCAGCCCCACGGCTTAAGACTTTTTAGATGGACAACATTATTACGATTGGGTTTTTTATGTCCAGGTCTGTTTCGATCATGAATCTCAAGGGTGATAACTATCCCTCCCCAGCACACTCGTTCTCCTCCCCACCCAGCCCACTGTCCTTCACTTTTCTAAGTTCCACTCAAAATACCTATACAAGGACATTTCTGATTCACTGATAGTCCATATTTCATTCAGAATCTTTCTGAACACATACACATATCTGACCCCAACCCACCAGCAGGGACTGGTGACAGAAACAGGTATAATAGTCGGTTTAACTTTTTCTCACAGCCTGTAGCACAGCAATGCTTAAAGGACCCAGAGGTTCACACAGGACAGAGGAGCATCCAAACAACATCCATACCAAAGGAGGTCATTGTTACCGCTATAAGGTGTTTTTATTCTGAGTGGTTTGGGCATGAAAATAGATGAGGATTCCTAAACTACTTGAAAAGTAGGAACTTTATTGAATATTTGTTCAAAAAAATAAATTCAACTTTATTCAATAAAGTTCAAATTATTCAATATTGCTTTATTCAATTTTGTATCCTTGGCACCCAAACCATCTTGTAGAATATAGTACATACACAGAAAATCATTACCAATCAGAATAACTAGAAAATACAGAAAGCATGATGATGCCAGGATTGTTTCTCAATCAAAGATACAGACAACTGTGGTGTAGGTGTTGTTGTTGCTGGTGTTTAGTAGCTCAGTCATGTCCGACTCTGCAACCCCATGGACTGTAGCCCGCCAGGTTCCGCTGTCCATGGGATTTCCCAGGCAAGAATACAGGAGTGGGTTGCAATTTCCTTCTCCAGGGGATCTTCCCAATCCAGGGACTGAACCCAGATCTCCTGCAATGCAGGCAGATTCTTCACCACTTAGTCACCTGGGAAGCCCACATTTTTTTGACTGTGGCACACAGCATGCTAGATTATAGTTCCCCAACCATGGATCAAACTTGTATCACCTACAGTGAAGACACAGAGTCTTAACCGCTAGACCACTTGTCCATATAAATAGCTATGGGTAAAGATCTCCCAAAACATACTTCTCTATAGAAGATGCCAAATATTTCTCAGCCCCTACTTACTCGTGCATGTGGCTGCACATGTCTTTGCTCAGAAGTATTGAATGAGTCATTTTACCCTTCCCCGTTACAGCCCAAATGATCTAGCACACCCACATCAGAGGTGCATTTGTGACTGGAGTACTCCAAAAACACTTGGAGTGAATGCCGTTACAAAGTTGTAGTTCTTAACAGAAATACTGCTTTGTTTTATCAGCTATGAGTATGGAATTATAGAAAAGAAGCACGTTGTAAACTATCATCATTGCCTTCATCTTTAGGACCGATAAAATTCTTACCATTCCTACTAATTCCTTTTCTCAACATGTTAAGTCCTAAGTAATCTGAGAACAAGTTCTATTTCCTTTCTGATGGTCCCTTTGACTCTCTAATGTGCAAGAGTGTGAAGATGTCTACTGCAAACACAGTGTCTGTGCCTCAGCTTCCATGATGTCCCCTCCCCCTAAGTGTGCACCCTGAGCTTTTATTCCAGTTACAGGGAACCAGAGATCAATTCGGAGAAGGCAATGGCACCCCACTCCAGTACTCTTGCCTGGAAAATCCCATGGATGGAGGAGCCTGATAGGCTGCAGTCCATGGGGTCGCTAAGTCAGACATGACTGAGCAACTTCACTTTCACTTTTTACTTTCATGCATTGGAGAAGGAAATGGCAACCCACTCCAGTATTCTTGCCTGGAGAATCCCAGGGATGGGGGAGTCTGGTAGGCTGCCATCTCTGGGGTCGCACACAGTCGGACACAACTGAAGTGACTTAGCAGAGATCAATTAGATGCTCACTTCCAAACCCACACATTTGCTATTTCTTCTCCCTGAGATATACAACTCATCTAGAATTAAGACTTTTTTTTCCAAAGTCTTAAGTTTTCTGGAGCCTCTATCCCAAAACACTCCCTCATGTCATTCTTCTGTCCTTGGTCCACACACCCTGTTAATCCTGGCCCCACACCCTGCCTTCTACTCCAGCTCATTGTGCACATCTTACAAGAGATCGAACTGCCTGAATTGATTTTATTGGCAAAGTAGCATTTTTCATGGATCTAAGATAAAAAGGCTTGTAGGCTAATTGGTGCAAATTTGTTATGATTTTCTATAACCCATGGCTCAGGTGTCTTTCTCTCCTATTTGTAAGTACCTGTGCATTTTTAGGCAAGGGTCATAAAATCTAGTGAAAAAGAAAATGCCAACCCACTCCAGTATTCTTGCCTGGAGAATTCCATGGATAGAGGAGCCTGGCAGGCAACAGTCCATGGGGTCACAAAGAGTCAGACACAACTGAGCAACTAACATTCACTCACTGATAAAGTCTAGAGAATTAGACAGAAATGGTTTTTAAGCCCAATTTTATTGTAAACTGCCAGAATCTAGAGCTTTTATAACATTTTCTAAAAGAAAACTAAAACACTGAGTTGTAAATTCTACCTGAGTCACAATAGTTACCAGTCAGAAAAGATAAAAACCAATGAAAGAAAAAAACAATATTACTGCCTTTTTAACATGTCAGCAAGTCAAGGTTCCTTAAGTGAATGCCCACTTGTCAATGCCAGTTTCCTCCGTAAATCATTATTTCATTGTTTAATAAAGAGTTACTCATCGAAAAGAAAGACACACAATAACTGGTAAAAAGGGTGACTCCCAGGACAGCAATATAATCTGACCTTACTTAATGAGAACAGAAATGATTATAACAACAGAAACATACTTGAAAGGCTTCTACCACTTGTCAAAGTGAAGAAGATTGGTTGCATTTAAGAAGAAATGGATGTATTTATTTTAAGATGATCCTGGAAGCTGAATGAAGATCTTTCACGTTGTATGCTGCTGCTGCTGCTGCTAAGTCACTTTAGTCGTGTCCGACTCTGTGCAATCCCATAGACGGCAGCCCACCAGGCTCCCCCGTCCCTGGGATTCTCCAGGCAAGAACACTGCAGTGGGTTGCCATTTCCTTCTCCAATGCGTGAAAGTGAAGTCGTTCAGTCATGTCTGACTCTTTGCAACCCCATGGACTGCAGCCTACCAGGCTCCTCCATCCATGGGATTTTCCAGGCAAGAGTACTGGAGTGGGGTGCCATCGCCTTCCCCGTTCATGTTGTATAGAAATGGGCATTTTAAATGAGTCTGTGAAGAGAGTTTTGTTTTTTAACAAAATATTGTTTGCAAAGTAAAAAAACTTTTAAGCTTGAATTAGAAGCTGACATAGAAGCTGGCATATGTTTTAATTATGTGCAACAGAAACACCAGTATATTCTACTGAGTAACTCAAAATAGTGGTAAATGTTTGGCTTTCCAGTCCAAAAAAAAAAATGTGCTTAATTTATAAGAATTATATATGAGGAACCGTAACTAACCATGATTCCTGAAGAAGGAATCAGAGTCCAAAGAAGCATTTTGGGGATACTTTTCCTAACCTTTTGAAGGCTGACTTTACCATACCCTGAATATTTTTTCTAGTATGTTCTGTACTGGCACATTGGCACGTAATATCACTACTTCTTAAACACAGAACAATTATTCTTCAAAACTAGGCCATGCAGAATAAGTTAATGATACCAAATATCAAAAGCAAATACTTTTATATATGTTAATTCTAATTCCTAATCTCTAATGCTTAAAGAGTTTAAGGGGTTGTTACATGTGTAGGGCTTGATAATGAAAAACGGATACAAGCCTAGTACAGACAATGTCACAGAAAACTAAACAATCTGCTAAATGGAAATACATTCATTTTTTGGTTTCCTCCAAGTAGTACATTTTCTAAATTTATCTTTTTAATCCATGAATCAGTGAGGACAATATTTTACTATTTATGGGTACAAAGCAACTCTTTCCAAGGTATACCAGGGTATACTTCAGTCTGTAACATCATTAACTACAGTAAGTGTACTTTACTAGGCAGTGTATCACGGAGAAGGCGATGGCACCCCACTCCACTACTCTTGCCTGGAAAATCCCATGGACAGAGGAGCCTGGTAGGTTGCAGTCCATGGGGTTGCGAAGAGTCAGACACGACTGAGCGACTTCACTTTCACTTTTCACTTTCATGCATTGGAGAAGGAAATGGCAACCCACTCCAGTGTTCTTGCCTGGAGAATCCCAGGGATGGGGGAGCCTGGTGGGCTGCCGTCTATGGGGTCACACAGAATCAGACACAACTGAGTGACTTCACTTTCACTCTTCACTTTCATGCATTGGAGAAGGAAATGGCAACCCACTCCAGTGTTCTTGCCTGGAGAATCCCAGGGATGGGGGAGCCTGGTGGGCTGCCGTCTATGGGGTCACACAGAATCAGACACAACTGAGTGACTTCACTTTCACTCTTCACTTTCATGCATTGGAGAAGGAAATGGCAACCCACTCCAGTGTTCTTGCCTGGAGAATCCCAGGGACGGGAGAGCCTGGTGGGCTGCCGTCTATGGGGTCACACAGAATCAGACACAACTGAGTGACTTCACTTTCACTCTTCACTTTCATGCATTGGAGAAGGAAATGGCAACCCACTCCAGTGTTCTTGCCTGGAGAATCCCAGGGACGGGGGAGCCTGGTGGGCTGCCATCTATGGGTTCGCACAGAATCAGACACAACTGAAGTGACTTAGCAGCAGCAGCAGCAGCAGGCAGAGTATCAAAGTAGAATTAACTAAAGATATATTTCAAGTAGAAAATGCTTTAAAGTAACAAAGTCGATGAAAATTTAAATCTATTCTGTCAAATATAAATGTTTATCACTGTATGTGTGTACATTACACTGTCAGTCTCAACACAGCCACGTGCTTTGTGTGGTGCGAAAAAATTAATAAGCAATTCTCTAAAGGGTATACCAAAAACTTCCAGAATACACTAGATATCTGGTCATAGATAAAGGATTTTTTTTTTGGTACATGGTTATAGTATTAAAAAATTTTCCTAGGTTTGAAAGTTAATGTCAACAGATACAAGAACTTTATGCTTAAAACTCCAGGGAGACAAAGCCGTTCAAGAATGGGGCCAGTGCCCTGTCATCTAGTTAGGGATTGGGGGAGTGACTGGGAACAGCAGAAGGCACGCAGGTCCAGGGAGCTCTTTTATGCCTTTTTAAAACAATAGTATTAAATTTTGATCACGTTTTCATGAGTTCCAAAGGATAGCAAGGGGAATAAAGTGTCAGCTCTCCTTTTGATCTGAGGCATTTGGAACTAACTCAGCATTTTTATGCAAAAATGACAGAATCTAAGGTCAAATTTGCCTCTATCTTTTCCTTCTGGGAATGTACTCAGATGAGGGCTTTCTCAAACCACTGTGTAGGGTAAGGTTTTAGAGCAAAAACAAACAAAAAGATTAACAATTAATTAAACAAATAGTATTGTTTAAACAAATTAAACTCGTAAAAACAGGTGACACAGCTAGTCAATATTAAGAACAGCAACAGATGAGTTTCTGATCCTGAGAAGGGGACAGGGAACAGAAATACTCTTGATTACTCCAATTACTGAAGCAGATAACACCCTGTCTCCAATCTTGGCGGCAGTGAGGTAAGAGGATTGATACAAGAAATCCCCTCTACCACTACCAAACATTTTGTATTCAGGAATTAAATTATTCCAACCTCCAGTGTTCATGATGGCAATAGCAAAGATGAAATGATGGGAATCTTATCTTGCTAAAAGTTGACCAACTGCTTTGCCTTTTTCCTCTAATTTCAAACCAGTATCTAATTTGTCACTTCCAATTTCCATTTATCCTTGTCCAAAATCATATTCAGTAAAACCAAGTACAGGGTAGAAGCCTTGTTGAAATGTCTTCCTCCAAGTAACTGGAGGCACACATCAGTGGAAGCCAGCACACCCTCCTCCAAGGACAGGCATACAGATCTCTTGCTTACTCTATTCGTCCATTTCAGTTTTCCATCTCCCAAGTTTTTTATAGGAAATTTCACAGGAGGGATCACCATTTAAAGTTTTTTCTTAAGTCTGTCATTTATATAACTATTAAAACCATTTTTTAAACCAATCAGAACATAGTTTCAACCAAATGAATCATCATCTTCTGGCAGGATACAGGATGCTTGGGGCTGGTGCACGGGGATGATCCAGAGAGATGATATGGGATGGGAGGGGGGAGGGGGGTTCATGTTTGGGAACTCATGTACACCCGTGGTGGATTCATGTCAATGAATGGCAAAACCAATACAGTATTGTAAAGTAAAATAAAGTTAAAAAAAAAAAAGAACAAAAATGAGAGGCATAAAGAAAAATATGGTCTTTTTAACTCACCAAAAGTAATGAGACTTGTTTAACTTAAATAAAATAATACAAGATTGCCTGGAGAAATATCAATAAACTCAGATATGCAGATGACACCACCCTTATAGCAGAAAGTGAAGAAGAACTAAAGAGCCTCTTGATGAAAGTGAAAGAGGAGAGTGAAAAAGTTGGCTTAAAGCTCAACATTCAGAAAATGAAGATCATTGCATTTGGTCCCATCACTTCATGGCAAATAGATGGAGAAACAGTGGAAACAGTGGCTGACTTTATTTTGGGGGGCTCCAAAATCACTGTAGAATGACTGCAGCCATGAAATTAAAAGACGCTTAGTCCTTGGAAGGAAAGTTATGATCAACCTAAACAGCATATTACAAAGCAGAGACATTACTTTGTCAACAAAGGTCCATCTAGTCAAGGTTATGGTTTTTCCAGTAGTCATGTATGGATGTGAGAGTTGGACTATAAAGAAAGCTGAGCACTGAAAAATTGATGCTTTTGAACTGTGGTGTTGGAGAAGACTCTTGAGAGTCCCTTGGACTGCAAGGAGATCCAACCAGTCCATCCTAAAGGAGATCAGTCCTGGGAGTTCACTGGAAGGACTGATGTTGAAGCTGAAACTCCAATACTTTGGCCACCTGATGCGAAGAGCTGACTCACTTGAAAAGACCCTGATGCTGGGAAAGACTGAAGGCGGGAGGAGAAGGGCACGACAGAGGATGAGACGGTTGAATGGCATCACTGACTCAGTGGACATGAGTTTGAGTACACTCCTGGAGTCAATGATGGACAGGGAGGCCTGGCGTGCTGCAGTCCATGGGGTCACAAAGAGTTGAACATGACTGCGCGACTGAACTGCACTGAACCATGACCCTGCAATCATTCAACCTTCTAAATGCAGCCACATTTTGTATTGCCATTCTTTCAGTTACCCAGGTTATAAACCTAATATGTTGAGGATAGACAAAACTGACTCTTTGAGGGGATTTTGTTTTAACATCTTGAAAATTAGAAGTTAAAATATGTGCTTTAGAATGAGTTGCTGGAGTCACAGCACTAAACAGATGTACTTACATATTCTCTGTAAGATTATTATGAAGCATTTTACAAGTTCTATATTCAATTTCCATTTACTAAAACAGTTTATTCATTAGGAAAATTTTTGCTAATATGAGAATATGGAACACTAATGTCTTGGAGAGAGAATCTGTTTATACATGAAATTCATACCTGTCTTCAAAAAGAACTAAGGTAAATCAGTTTACCATAAAGTAAAATTAAGAGCATCAGTTAATATTCTGATGTCCAAAAGGAATAAGAAACTGCATTTTATAATAGAAAGAGCTTCAACTTCAGAGAACCACATTTCTTTCAGCAGATCCTGGTCCCACCATCTTGGACTGCTTAACCCTGTCTATCCATGAAATGGAGTTAATAGTTTCTACCTCATGGGGATTGTTCACATATAAATAAATACTATTTATCTATGTCTTTATAACACATCTGACTGTGGACCAAAAGATTCCAGGTTCGTCTCCTGACTGGTTCAGTGGGACAAGTGCTCTCTGGGCTTCCCAGGTGGCATTAGTGGTAAAGAGCCCACTGCCACTGCAGGACCCACAGGAGACGCAGGTCCGATCCCTTGGTTGGGAATGATTCCCCGGAGGAGGGCATGGCAATCCACTTCTGTATTCTTGGCTGAAGAGTCCCATGGACAGAGGAGTCCGGCAGCCTACAGTCCACAGGGTTGCAAAGAGTCAGACACAACTGAAGCAACTTAGCACGCAAGTACACATTTACATATCATTAAAATATAAAAATAAATGCTACAACAATGTTACTCAATATCCTTTCCAAACTCTTGGGTCACTAACTGAACCCCAATTTTTCAGTATCTATTAGTCTCTGATTGGCTCTATGACTTCTTATAGTTTCCTTTCATTTTCAAGGTCTGCTCAGAGAAGAATAAGGGATTCAATTCTAGCCCACTGGTCAGCAGGTGAAGCCTTCCTAGGGCTTTGGAGATGGGCTTCCAACTCACATTGCTGGAATGTGCAAGATGGAACCACTACAGTTCTTTTGTGATTTTGGGAAGAACCAGCCTAGATGCTGAGGATGACAGAAAAGAAAGAACTGGGTCCCTCATTATTGAACATTATTGAATTTCATGATTAATGAAATAATCTCAGTCTATAGTTATGTCATTAATATGATAATTTTTCATTTACTGATAGAATAAAAACAACTAACACTTCTCAAATGTTCACTGTAATTCATGTATTTCTTACTACAAAGTTATGCGGTAAGTATATCTCTTATCCCCACTTTAGAGACAGGTCAACTGAGGCCCAAAAAAGCCAAGTAACTTGTCCAGATGCACAGAAGTATTAACTTGATGAATCAAGATTAAGTTCAGGAAACTGGCTCTCAAGTCCACTTATTATTGTTAACCAATACTGTCTGTGGAAGGAATAGTATTAAAACAAATTCAGACCATCAGTGATATTAATTGCTGGGCAGGAACCCAAGATAACTTATTGTCCAATTATACTCAATTAGGAGAGCTAGTTTAATTATATAAAGACAGTTCTTCATCTGGTCACTATTGAAAACCATATGGCCAGATAGAAGATATAACTTTGAAAGATTTAATACCATTTTTCTTGTTTCAAAAAACTCAAGAAAACAGAGTTATTTGCAGCAACTCTGTGCTGCAAATTATTTATTCCTAATTCTGACTTTTCAGAAAGTGATTTTGATGCATAGCACACCTGGGAACCTCTGCTTTGGGTTTTTATGGATGATGACCTTCACTTTTCAAATGGGAAAGGACAGTGGTGCTCTCCTTTAAGAGTGTGCGTAAGTGCACAGCACTAATTAGAGCACCAGAGTTGGTTCCAGGGAGACAACCTTCAAAAAATGTAGAATTCAAATTATCGTGATTATTGGCTTTTCCTAACTTGGCCCATTTTCTAGATGACAAAAAAAAAAAAAGAAAGTCAGGATTCAACTATTGTTCCACTCTATCAAAAGGAAAATACCAGTCAAAGATTAAACAAAATCCAATGAACTGACCCTTTAAAGTCCAACGGAACACATTCCACTGATCCTAGGGTCGCCCCAAGGCAAAGGCAGGAAGCGGGCTCTTCATGGTGTGTGGGGGGATTTCAAAGTTCAGTCAACAATCCCCTGCAGCGTGGGTGAGGGAACAATGGCCAGCCCTGTCAACACTATCGCACAGTATGAAATTTCTACTTTGCAGAAAGTTTTGAACTATTTTTTTTAGAGATTGACAGATAGAGCTGTGCATTCTTGAAAATGATGTGAAAACAACACAAAGCACCCCTTAAGGGACATTTCTCTAACAGTCATTACAAGCATATGCAAAGAGGCGTAAACTTACAGAAAAGCACAGATAGTGACTAATTCCAAATACAGATTAAAAATCCTTAAAAACCAAGTCAGGTCATGACTTGACAAGTGCAAAAACATCCTGGGGGAAACAAGGTGGAGAGTCAGCGGCAGGAGGAGTGAAATGTATGGTAAGTACATTATTCAGGAAATGCAGTGAGAATGTCTGGCCAAAAGTGGTAAAGTGGTGCAAAATGGATCACAGCACAAAATCTACCTGTGTAACGTCAAAACAAAGAAGAAAAGCAGGTTTTGAACATGAGTTGTGTGTTTTCTTCTTCATATACTGCTTTTGCTTTTACAACGGAAAATGTCATGTAGAAGTCCCATGGTAGCTCATTTATGGTATTCTATCTGGATACTAATTAAACAAATTAATTCAAAAGTTTTTGCAATTGGCATATCCACCCCGCATCAGGCCAAACAACACACATGATGCTGATCAGATGGCTATAAAGCCAATATTGCTTTAAGACAACAACATGTCTTTAAATGTTTTCTGAATGTACTATATTAAGGGGTAAACTTTTTTAAAAATAAAATTCTGTAACTGTTCAGATACTTTCCGGATTTTTTTTTTTTAATGTATTTTAGGGTAAATTTTAACTTCTCTATTTATAGTTACTTCCTCTATAAAGACTTGGAAATAAAGAGCACTACAGACTAGTTAAGAAAGATTGCTACACAGGAAACTAATAACAGGAAATGCAATTTATAGCTGCTAGCACAGTGCCCCACGCAAAGAAAACAAGAGGTTAATGAGACCTTGTCGTGCCAACCTTCCCTGAAAACAGGGTTGCTACTTAATGTGCTACAGAGAAAAAAGATATTCAACAGACTGTCAATATCAACCTTTGGAGCATAGTCCTCTTATACCATGAACTGATTTAATATATGTTCTGAAAACAAACTCTGAACCTACTTAAAAAAAATTAAAAAACAATGTCAATATAGACAAGCACTCATGTCAAAAATAGTGATAAGAACTAGGACCATTTGAAATTAAAATAGTAACGAAATATGTGTGGGGGCATACATATGAGTGTTTGCTTGGGTGTAGCATCTATTATAAAAATTTAAATCCCCAAGACATTTCCAAAACAGTTTTAAACCTTAAGAAGTCTGAGTCCTTTGATAACATTTTCTTTTTACACTGATTTGACTTCACATTAAACAACTGGCCTAGATAGAATTTCAAACATTCAGAGGATAAACTCATCCTTAGAGTACTACCTCGAATCATTCATTAACACAAATACAGAGAGAAGCAAAGATCAGTTATGTGCTTTGACAATTTAATCTAATTTTAAAATTTCCAGTGGCTTTTAAAGTAGTAAGAGCATTATTCATTTAAACAATAAGATAAACACAGGAAGAGCAGTACCAGCAGTTACAGCTGGACACTAAGCTATCAATATTTTAGCAAGAAGCCTTGCACAACAGACTTAACTTGACATTTACAGATTTATGCTCCAGCCATCTGTCCTCAGATCGTAAGATGTGTGTCACTGTTGGAGGAGCTAGCTAGTAAGGACGAGTAGTTGACTCCCAAGTATAGTAGGTTCTGCCTGACAAAGAACTGATAGGTGGGCTAAAAGAGAAGGAAACCAACTACCTTCCATTCACTATGCATTTCTCTTCCTGTGGGGCCATCAAATAGACATTGTACCTCACCCTCCCTTCCAGAGTCCATCAGTCACCATCAGGACCAACCTCCCATCCTGCTAGCTACACTTCCTACTGAATAGAGGAGGAGTTTCAGGAACTGCCTTCCCAAAAAACTGCATTTTATCTGGGCTGAGACTATCGTTGGACAGAAGAGTGAAATCAAAATTCACCTAACTGAAAATACTAACTGAAGTTAGTATTACAGATGTGAATGACCTCCACTACAATGATCACACTTTGACAATCAACCAGTGCTGTAGGAATCGTGCCATTATTGGCAAAAGAGACACCCTATGAAGAAGCTTGAATTCATTATGATTTTAAATACTTTTGTTATGAATTAAAACCTTGCTCAATTTGAAATAAAATATGCAATATAATATACAATAAAATACGCAATAAAAAAGAAAATGTATCTCTCTGCCAATTACACCAGGAAACATAAATCATATCTTTAAAATTTTTAAGAAATAATAAAAGGGGGAATATTTTATTTTTAAAAAACCTTGGAGATTATTTTCATAAATGATACAACTCTGAGGTCTCAGGATAAGAATAACAACATGACAATTAATAATATACTAACACAGCTAAGAGGTGGCAGAGCGGGGATGCCCCACTCTGTTCTCAGATGCAGCAATTTGCAAGTTAAAGAACAGAGCCACTGGAGTCAAACTCTGAAGTTCTGTTCCAGAACTTGCTTGCTGTTTGACTTCAGGCAATAAACTTCTCTGAACTTCAATTCCCTGAGCTGAAGGAAGGATGCACTCAAATGTCAATTGCCCAATGCCCTTCCTAACTTTTATTTCTAATAGTATTGAGTATGAAATACTTCAACTGACACAAGCAATGACAATTACAGTCTGTATTATTATCTCCAGATAAAAATGTTAATAAAGCCTTCCAAAAACAAAAAATCATTCCTTAGAATGTTTAATCATTAACAGGTATTAATATTAAAAGCTAAACTCATCCTACTACTTTTCATACCATCTGAAAATGCATGAAAACTTTTAAAATGCCCGATAAACAGCCAGAGCCCTTCAGAACAAGAAAGGACAGTAACACAACATTAGCCAAGTACAAAATGAGAAAAGTTTTACTGCACTAACATTTGAACATCAGCATTTGGAAACTATAGAGAAGTAGAAAAATAATCCTACAGAAGAATGAGGGCAGGGGGCGGGCTGATCTTACTACCACAAGAAAACTTAGATAGACAAGGTTTTGATTTTTAAATTATGAGGTAGAAAATGATTCAAAATAAATATGCAATGCTATGTAATCCTGTGTTATAAGCGACAGTAATTTTTTTAAAAAGTCAATACAAGTCACCATCACTAAATGTTACCAGAACATGAAAAAAATTGTAGTATCAGAAAAAATGATGAAACTAGGAAAAGAAGTACGTCAAGGCTGTATATTGTCATCCTGCTTATTTAACTTATATGCAGAGTACTTCATGAGAAACGCTGGGCTGGAAGAAGCACAAACTAGAATCAAGATTGCCGGAAGAAATATCAATAACCTCAGATATGCAGATGACACCACCCTTATGGCAGAAAGTGAAGAGGAGCTAAAAAGCCTCTTGATGAAAGTGAAAGAGGAGAGTGAAAAAGTTGGCTTAAAGCTCAACATTCAGAAAACGAAGATCATGGCATCTGGTCCCATCACTTCATGGGAAATAGATGGGGAAACACTGGAAACAGTGTCAGACTTTATTTTTTGGGGCTCCAAAATCACTGCAGATGGTGATTGCAGCCATGAAATTAAAAGACACTTACTTCTTGGAAGAAAAGTTATGACCAACCTAGATAGCATATTCAAAAGCAGAGACATTACTTTGCCGACTAAGTTCCGTCTAGTCAAGGCTATGGTTTTTCCTGTGGTCATGTATGGATGTGAGAGTTGGACTGTGAAGAATGCTGAGCGCCGAAGAATTGATGCAATTGAACTGTGGTGTTGGAGAAGACTCCTGAGAGTCCCTTGGACTGCAAGGAGATCCAACCAGTCCATTCTGAAGGAGATCAACCCTGGGATTTCTTTGGAAGGAATGATGCTAAAGCTGAAGCTCCAGTACTTTGGCCACCTCATGTGAAGAGTTGACTCATTGGAAAAGACTCTGATGCTGGGAGGGATTGGGGGCAGGAGGAGAAGGGGACGACCCAGGATGAGATGGCTGGATGGCATCACGGACTCGATGGACGTGAGTCTGAGTGAACTCTGAGAGTTGGTGATGGACAGGGAGGCCTGGCGTGCTGCAATTCACAGGGTCGCAAAGAGTAGGACACGACTGAGCGACTGAACTGAACTGAACTGATGTTAGTTTACAATAGAGCTGAGCAATGTTTTCCTTCTCAGTGGTAAAGGTGGGCTACAAAGGACTATTCAGGAAAAATTAAGAAGTGATGGACTGTTTTTGTCTCCACTCAAAACTACAATAGGTTATGAAGTTCCAGTCATTTATTCTTAAAGCTAGATGAATGTGAATTAGAATCAGCACTCCTCTTCACATAGTAAAAATTTAAATCCTGGGATTCTATGAAAAGTTATACAGAAGTGGGTTTTTAATTTTTTATCCTCACACCTCAGGGAGCAAATGGAGCTACAAAGCTTGGCCATAACCTGGGACCGGGGAGTTGCTGGCTTACACCTCACCTGTTTTGATCAAAGTTAGACGCTTCAGGAATATTTCTGCTCTAAGAAGTTAGTGGAAACTCCACAGAGATTTTGTTTCTGTGGAGTATGTCATTTAGTCACTAAGTCATGTCCAACTCTTTTGAGAGCCCATGGAATGTAGCTTGCCAAGTTCCTTTCTCCATGGGATTCTCTGGGCAAGAATACTGCAGAGGGTTGCCACTTCCTTCTCCAGGGGCTCTTCCCGACCCAAGGACTGAACCCACATCTCCTGCATTGTAGGCAGGTTCTTCACCATTGAGCCGCTGGGGGAGCCCGTCACGGGGAATACCTGTCGACATTCCCATTTCAGAAATTAACATTTAGATGTTGTCAGATCACACTGAGAACCCACAGAACTAAATCAAGTGTCTTGTGGATTCATCAACCAAAGAAAAATCACCCTCTGCCAAGAAGAACCACAGGAGCAGAAGTAAATACATCAGGCACTTATAGTCCTATGAATAGGAAAGTTTTTAAAAGTATTTAATTGATTATAAGCTGGGCAAAGACACACTTAGAAGACCAAATCTCCTCTGAAGGAGTTAAAGGGATAATATAGATTAATATTAACAGATTAATCACGATAACAGTGCAATTATGATGATGCTGTGATAATGTCAACAGCTAACATTAATATACACACTTAATATGGGCTAAGCATTGCTTCAAGCCTTTTATGCATATAATTCATTTGGTCTTTATAACCCTGTGAGGTAGCACCAAGCACTGGACATCTTACTATAAAACATAAACAGGGACTTCCCTGGTGGTCCAGTGTTTAAGAATCATGCTTCCATTGCAGGGGGCATGGGGTTCCATTCTGTGGGCAGGGAACTAAGATCCCTCATGCCATTTGGCAAAAAAAATAATAATAATAAATGCATAAAAATAAATAAATAAATAACGCAGTCACAAGACTTCCTCTTCAGCATGAGGTCGTAAAACTGAGCTATGACCAAGTTATTCTTAGAATATCCAACCTCATGTTCATAGCTTTCTTGCTCTGCTCATCATCTAACACAAGATCTGACAAAATGATTTTTTGATGAAAAAAATTAATAAAATACTAGATGTCACAGTAAAAGTAAATGATAGTGAAGTTGTCAAATCTAATGATGCAATGTGATATAAAATTCATTTTGGTAGTAGAAAATTTTAACGATGATTTATTTCTATACTAAAGGAGGTATCTAATGTTTTCTGCCTTATGTAACATATTTTGTGGGGCTCGTTATAGTATATACTAGTATTACAATTTTTGGTAAAATAGTCTCTGTAATGTACACTGGAAATTTCAAGGATCCATTATAGCTGTGGTTTAGAAGGAAATCAAAGTGTCAGCTTCAATGCAGTTTCTGGATTGAACTGCTTCATGCCTCCCCTTTTCATGAAACACTATCAATAAGTGTAACCTTAACAGGGAGCTCGTCAAGAGGTCTTTTGATACTGTGAGGCCGTTTGTTTTCTGGGTAGATAAGACTTTAATATTTTCATTATAAATAACTTCCTTTGTATTTGCAATCTTATTACGATAAGTCACTAATTATCATATAATATAATCCATCATATGTTAACATTATAGACTAATATAATAAATCCTATAAGAATTTAGACAATTTGCTTTTCTACTAAATCAGAATCTGTCAAGAGCAAGACAAGGAATAAGCACTGATTTTTCAGGCTCCACAGGTGATTCTTATGTGTTGTCTTGAAGAAAGAAGAATCAGTTTTTAAATGTGCTTGGAAGGTCCCTGGTAGCCTAGTGGTTAGGATTCCAGGCTTTCGCTGCCTTGGCGTGGGTTCAATCCCTGGTCAGGGAACTGAGATCCCAGAGGCCACACAGTGTGTGTTAAACATCTTTATAATCAGGTGTGTGTGTGTGTGTGGGTGTGTGTGTGTGTGTGTGTGTGTGGGTGTGTGGGTGTGTGTTAAAGATATTAGGGCCTCCCCAAAGTTCAGTGCGTTCATTTCACCGGGAGTGCTTGGTAGAACACATTCATGACCAAAGGCACTATGCTTTCAGCACACAAGCTGGCTTAGGCACTGCACAGGAGAGGGCTACAGGCCCAAAACAAATTTGTCCCCTTGGCTTGCCTCTAGCCCCTCTTCCTACCCCAGGTCAACCCATTCTAACCTCAGAGAGGTGGCAGCTTGTTTATCTAACTTTCTCTCATCTGCTCTATTCCTCTTTCAGCTTTTAAGAGCTCGTAATAGCCAAATCAGAAAAACCTTTAAAGAGGAATTCAAGTCCAAAAAAATCAACCACAGAAACACATTGTTTTCATGCCTTTACCTTTTAGGGCAAGACATTTTTGAAGATGACAATCTTACCAGACGGAGTGGAGAAAAGAAAAAAAATTTGGGGACCATAAAAATTAGAGGTGATCAGCTGATGGCTGGTTTTCATCTCAGCCCTCTCCCCTACCCCAATTTCACGTGTCACTCCCTGACTGTGCTAATCAGAACTCTATTGAAGGAGACGGCTGTGTGAATTTATTGGAAACCAAAGAAATCACTACAGAAACAGTCTCCAAAACCAAAGAGGATTCTGTAAGCTGACCAGTGTCAAGATCTGAATACTAACACGTACAAATCCAAATTTAGACGCCTCTACGATCGTTTTAGTTTCAGTGCAACGAGTCACCGTATAGTTTCTCCACATCCAACACATAAAAAGGAAAGGGACGCCGGTTTTCAACATCACATAACATCTAAAACAACTTGCAATCAATTAACGTTGTCAGCAGCAAAACTCAATTTTCTCCCCTGCATGCAGAGGTGAATGCACAGGACAGATTGATAATTCCCGTGGAGAGTGTGGCTAACTGTTTCTAGGCAACCTTGCTCCATCATCTTCCCTGACAAAAACAAGGGAAAAGAGTCTGAGCTGTGGGCTGATGCATACTAATGATCAGGCACAGAGGGGAGCTGCCTCACTGACTTTGGGGAGAGACACATAGGAGCAGCTTCTAGTTGTGAATTGCGCAGCTCCTACTACTGAACCCAAGCCTAACGATGAGGTTCCCTACGACTGTCCATCCACATAAGCAGGAATCGTTCATGTACCTGATGTTTAGCTTAGCAAATGATTCCTGTGTGTTTTCTGGAAATTAACTTGGGGGAAAAACCTTCTAAACATGTCCATTTATTTACTGTTGAGTTTGTTTAATCCTCTTAGGAAAATTTAGACTGGTAACATTCTTAAATTAGTATCTTTGCCCAAGAGACCGTTCCAGTCACAAGCACTGAACTATATGACAACACAGAAGCAAAATTTAAAACATTTCAAAAAGCTGGCCATGCTAGAAACACCACATAGCACAGCAGAAATGAATCCAACTTGAATGAGAATCAAGGATGCCTGCCTCCTCACGCCCTTTCCTTCGCTGCAAATCCATCACTCTCACTGCTCTCCTAAGTGCCATTTTATGACTCATCTTTCCTGCCTGTAATGTGAAGGAGAAATAACTTTTTCCAATAAAAAGAACCCCCAAAACATTTTATTTTATTTAAATATATGTGTTTAAAACTATATATATATATGTGTATGTGTGTGTGTGTGTGTGTGTGTACACATATATATGAAACAGTTTTATACTGTTCAGGGATATGAATCATTCATTTAATGTGTCAGTTGATACTAGAATAAATGAAAAACTGTAACACTTCCTCAATACTTCAACTACTACTGAATAAAAATATCATAGAAAATTTTTTGAAAATGTTTGAAAATTTTAAAGAAATAATTTTTTAACTGAATCATATTTGAGGCTCACTGGGGGTGGGATCTATTTAGAGGACTTTTATAAGTCTTTAAAATAACTAACATAAAAAACACACCCAATATTAATTAGTAAGTCTTCCTTTCTTATTTTTAAAATTCTTAACATATGTTATTTTTCTTGACTCAAATGAGAAGGCATTCCCATGCCAATGAACAATAAACTTACCCCAAAAGAGCAAGAGCAACTCAAATATTGCCAAGCACTATCCTTATGATTCAAACATATTATTTCACTTTAACCTGACAGCCCTGAAGTAGTTTAACTTACGTGGAAACTGAAGCTCTTAAGTGGTCATACGTCAATACTTGGTGGAGCTAGGATTCAAATCCAGGGTTTCTGTCTACACAGCCTGTGCCTTTAATTCACACTGACATTTGCAACTCTCCAAAGGCACTAAGTCCCTGAGGTAACGTACATGTTTTACATTTCTAAGAGTATTAGGGTGCACACAAGTACATTTACTGGGCTTTCCAAGTGGCACTAGTAACAGAGAACCCGCCTGCCAGTGCAGGGGACATAAGAGACAAGGGTTCAATCCCTGGATAGGGAAGATCCCCTGAAGGAGGGCAAGGCAACCCACTCCAGTCTTCTTGCCTGGAGAATCCCATGGACAGGGGAGCTTGATGGGCTACAGGGTCGCTAAGAGTCGTACACGACTAAAGAGACTTAGCACAGTACAGCACAAGGAAACGTATTAATCAGATTTTATGTGGGCAAAAATTTTTTTTTAATTTCTTTTTTTTCTGAATCCGTTCAGGCCGAATTCCTATTACTTACAAGTTCTAAGGTAGGGGAAGAGGAAGATATAGCAGTTATATAAAATTTCAAGAGATCTGCTTAATCAGGAAAGCAAAATATTAAATAAACCACTTTGAAAAGAAAGTGAAAGTGAAGTCGCTCAGTTGTGTCCGACTCTTTGCAACCCCACGGACTGCAGCCTACCAGGCTCCTCCGTCCGTGGGATTTTCCAGGCAAGAGTACTAGAGTGGGTTGCCGTTTCCTTCTCCAGGAGATCTTCCCAACCCAGGGATCAAACCCAGGTCTCCCGCATTGCAGGCAGATGCTTTACCATCTGAGCCACCAGGAAACAACATCCTTCGCAATAAATACTGGTGTCTCAGTACTCTCAGGTAAGGGTGAGCCCCCCTCAACTCTTCCTTCCTGTCCCTCATTCTGGATGACTTCAGTTTCCCCACCTGTGAAATAGGTGTGAACCCTCTGGAGGTATTAAATGAAAAAAAATTAATGTGAAGAGGCTAGTTCATTGCCAGACAGTAGATACTAAGTAAATAATACCTAACATTTTCACTAAAAATAATTTTAAATCTCCTAATTAAACATTCCAGATAGAATCTCAAAAAGCACTTTAACCCATTTGCTAAATATTGCAAAATGAAATTTCTTTTTTAAAGGCTAGATCTATACCCCCATAGTTTTTACTGATCCTGGCTGTTATCCTTAAAATCTATTCTAAAAACCTGAACTCTCCCATATTTAAATACTTTAAGTTTGAAATCGTAATCACACACATAAAGCACATAAAGATTTACGAAGACAACAGACACATTGTACTCAGGACAGGGACCAAGCTTCAGAACAATGGCAGCTGCTAATCCTAGGAGACTTGCTGTTTGAATACAAATAAAATTGAATGTCATCAAGGAGGCTGACAGACTATTTGGCTTTTGAGATGGTTCCTCCTTATCTGACTTCAGTAATTCAACACGTTTATCATTAAATTTTTAACAGAAAATGTAGAATATGATTAGGCTTTGAAAGTAACATTTTCGTTGCAACTTTTTTTTTCCCCACAAAATATAGGTATCATAAAAATTAAGCTTAGCTATTTGAGCTCATAATCACAAATACTCAAACTTTTTTTTACTTCAATTCCTTTTACAAAGCTAATAATTTAATTACTTAAATGTAGCATCTTCATGTTTGGGATTATTGGAAAAACATGTTCTAGAAAAATTTTTTTGCTAATTTTTAAAGAAACCATTGCACTGAGTTTCAGATTTTCATAAGTGGAAGAGAATAATACTGTAACTCAAGTTATTGTTTTAAATGTGGGAATACTGAGGCCTCAAAACACACATCAGTTTGCCTTAACTTATACCTTGTCCTTCAACAACAAATCTAGAACTAAGATCCAGGTCTCCAAGAAGCTAGGACTTGCTCTGCTGGTTTAGAGCCGAACCTGATGAAAATAGATTGTAAGAAAAACCAGAAGGCTGGGAGCCTGGACGAGCAGTGGTGGAAAGTAAGGATTTCACTTGGTTATGGATGAGAAAGAGAATCTCACAATTATGACCTTATGGGCAATCCTTCAAGTGCCTAAAAACTACCACTTCATATGCTTGACACAGAAACACACGTGAGTTGATTCATAGTTTCACTAAAAGGCATTCTTTGTAACACAGCAAGCTTCTTTCCCACTAGCTCTACGAAAAAAGAAACGAAAGAATAGAAAGCTGATATTAACTATTAAAAAATTTACACCAAGCACCAAGGAATTCCCCAGTAGAAATATAAAGACTTGCTGGAAGTTTCATTATGTGAATTTATTGCCAATTCAGTTGTCTTAAAAGTTGTGCTATAAAACATATTGTCCTTTGCTGTTCCAAATCACATTTAAGAGAAAATAATAACTTTCTTAAGAGTGTTTCTGGAATTTTCTTCTATGCTCCACAGCCAAATCTCAGACCTGAAAGACACAGTGGCTGGCATTTTGCCCATTGTTCTCTATGCACTTTATTGTTCCTTTAAAGAAAAAGGAGAGGAAATCACATAGAAAACTATTCTAGCATCAAGCTGCTCGCATTTCCCCCTGAAGCCTTAGGAAATAATGTAAAAATTAGAAACAGTACAGAAATCTAACCTTACTCAGTGACTTCTGAGAACAAATACTCTCTCCTTTTACAGGCACAAGTTTAAATGAATCAGGTGATTATTCTAATATATGTGCACCTCTACATGAAAAGCAGTAAGTCACAGGACCATATCATTATAAGCCAATCGGTGCAGCCAGACAATGGACAGACTGTAGAGGCATCCTCCCTGCTCATCGATGGTGCCCTACATCACATGTGCAAGATGAGAGGTCCTTGCACCAGCACTCACTCTCCTCTCCCCCTCAGTAAGGAACTCTGGTCTTGAGCTGAGCTTACCTGGCAGCAAGCTGTTCCTCATCGGCCCTCTAACTAGAGCAGGAATAAAAACAGGAAAGCTATTTGGTATACCAAAAAAAACGTCCTAAAAGGGAAATCAGGTGCCCTTCTTCTCCCCTGATGCCTAGAATGTGGACCTGATGGTTGACACTCAAGCAACCTCTCTGGACCACGAGGCTGACAGTCTGAGGATAACACTGAAGTGAGTCAGGCATCTGGTTCTCTGCCTCTGGAGCTATCACACAAATCAGTTCTGGGATGCAGACTGCTTGACTTCTTTATCTAAGAGGGAAATAAACTTTTAGCATATTTAAGACCCTGCTGTTATTTGGGGAATCAGGGGTTGTATAATGCAATGCTTAATCCTAACTTAAAAAGTCAGAAAATAAAAGTGAAGTCGCTCAGTCGTGTCTGACTCTGCGACCCCATGGACTGTAGCCTACCAGGCTCCTCTGTCCATGGGATTTTCCAGGCAATAGTACTGGAGTTGATTGCCATTTCCTTCTCCAGGGGATCTTCCTGACCCAGGGATCGAACCCGGGTCTCCTGCATTGTAGACAGACGCCTTACCGTCTGAGCCACCAACGAAGTCATAATTATGAAAAGAATGATACAGAAGTCTCAATTTTTGTTTTAATGAGATGAAATATAAATCCAGTATAAGCATATGCCAGTAAAACAAGACACTGAGGAGAAAAAACAAAGTTGACTTTGCAGAACAGACAGCCAAAGCAAATTCCTCCCCCAGGCACAGCAGGAAGGCCCTGCTCCACTGCCAAGTTCAAAAACACACGTGCTCCCTGCTCTCCTTGTCTTTGTTTTCAGCCTTTAGAAAAAGAGGTGAGATTGCTGGCGAAAGCATTTCGGGGGTGGTTTCTATCATCTAGAATCTCTAGCTCTTCCTTTCCTCTGCCTCCTTGAATATCCCATCATACAGTTAATCCAACCAGCCTTCGAAATTGAGGAAATGGAGTTCAATCAATCTGCTTTTAGACAGAGTTAAGAAATAGACAGTAAAAAAACATAATTAGAAAATCCTGTCTTCCAGAGGTCGTTACACAGATGAAATATGAGAATATATGTGAATCCACTTGGTAAACACTGAAGTACAATACAAACAGTATTAGCATTGATTCTATGCTAAACTCATCAGGAGAGGGGGAAAGAGAACATTTTCTACCAGAAGGAGGATGTGCTTTACAGTTTTCTATCACTTTAATTCTTCAAAAGTTTCCATAAAATTGATGTCTTCTTTAAAAAAATCAATGCAAATTAGGGACTAATTTTAATTCTAGCATCTCCACCAGTTTAACATACATCAATAATGCTACTATTCTGGGGTATTTAATTATTACAGCCTTTGGTATACACGAGTCATGCACTATGATAAATTCTTAGGATCACTCAGGTTAGAAAATCTATGCTTGATCCACAAATTTGATGACACAAAACTGATTGGCATGTCCTCCTGACTCTTCAAGCTATTAGATTTCAAACTACTGTTTCTTCCTGGTCCAAAGCAGACATGAATTTGTTGCTGTGAGACGCTATAAGTCAAAAGGGCAACCCATCGTGACTGCCTTAGAGACTGAAATCTTATCCTGCTCCTTGTCCATGCAGACATAAAACCCCTACTGCTTGCTAACATGAAGAAGGACTACTGATGTTACCTCAGGAAATCCAGCACAAAAACTCTAGTCTAGTAAGCAGGAGACAACTATATGCCTAAACACCCAGGGACTGTCTGTAACACACTTAATAAGACGCTGCAACTTCTCTAAGCTAAAGCCCAACTGTGTGAAACAAGGGACAGCGTCTACGATGAAGGGCATTCAGAGGCTAGCTCCTTGGTCCCAGCAGACTTCCTCAAGTGATCGTGTGCAGTTCCTTCAGGAAGACAGCAACATGGTACCCAACTCAGGCCAACAATTCACGATAAAACAAAGGTCATCTGCCTCAACAAGTCTTCACGGGTCTCTACAATGTATGTCCACTTTATTTTCTCAGTTGAAAGACACTTCTTTTTAGAATATTTCCCTTTATTGCAGTACAACCTCTTGCTTTTGCAGTCAAGATGCCGTCTAATGATGGTATGGTAATGAAACTGACAAATATGTATAATATTATACCTAGATTAGCACTTGATATTTGTTCATCATATGGACTAAAAATCTTTAGGTTAATTGTACATCAAGATCTTATCAAATTCACATAATAATGAACTGCTATTTTACTGCCATCTCCTGAAATGGTCATCTGGTCACTATGTTTTTCCTTCCCTTGACCCATTGATTTGATGATTTCTCTCAAATGCAATAGTTTTTTGAAATTAAGTCTGTTTCACCTTTTGCTGTTACACTGAAAGTGCATTTTGACTCCTATGCTTCATTCTCACACACACACACAAACAAAAAAAAGAGGCACCCTCCCATTCACCATTATCTGTAGATGCCATTAATACACTGCTTAGCTAATCCTTCCAGATCATTAAAAAATATATACACGTTACCCTGCGGGTCTCTTTAATTTGATATGTTTTCAATAATCATTATCTCTTTGGATAATTCATTATACATTTACCATTTCTTATCCAATTCAGTTAATTTGGTACATAAGATTTCAAAAAACACTGTTTTCTTAAAATCATGATATTTAACATATATAGCCTTTTTTTAATCAAGTAATTGTATAAAGCTATCAAGGAAAGCAATCAGGTTTTTGTGTGATGATTACTGCTTTAAAGTCTTTGGTTCTGTTTCCATTATTTTATAGATGTTTACACATTCTTGTTAATGTTATTTCATCAGTCTATTAGGAACTGAAATTAAACTAACTGGATGATAATTTTTCTTTTTAAAAACAATCTACTATATTTCCCCTGGCAATTCTTTATTATTTCTAATACAAAAGCCCACCACTTTTCCTAATATCCCCTTTTTTGGGCAAAACTCTGAAAGCCTAGGAACAGCACCAACTCTAAGAGCAGTAAGAAAAGGTGACTGTGGCAGCAGGTGGGATCTCTGGCTACTGAGCACACACACTTCTAACCCCTCAAATCTTCCACCTCCATTGCTTATAGTCCTGAACGTTATTACCTTTCACAAAATCTTGTATTATAGTTTAGATAATTTTTTACATGTGCAAAACCATGAAAATAGTTTCCTAGAGGGAAGCATGGGCGCATTTGCTCATGTATGCCTAAACTAACTTTAGAGGACACACAACTGTGGGGAACCTTCAAGGAAGGAACTGAATGGCTTGAGGATGGCAGTGGCAATTATACCTTTTGAATTTTGAGCCGTTGGACAAACACAGACAGCATATTAAAAAGCAGAGACATCATTTTGCCAACAAAAGTCCATATAGTCAAAACTATAGTTTTTCCAGTAGTCATGTACAGATGTGAGAGTTGGACCATAAAGGAGGCTGAGTGCTGAAGAATTGATGCTTTCGAACTATGGTGCTACAGATGACTCCTGAGAGTCCTTGGACAGAAAGGAGATCAAACCAGTCAATTCCAAAGGAAATCAACCCTGAATATTCATTGGAAGGACTGATGCTAAGGCTAAAACTCCAATACTTCGGCTACCTGATGCAAACAGTCGACTCACTGGAAAAGACCCTGATGCTGGGAAAGATTGAAGGCAAAAGGAGAAGAGGATGGCAGAGGAGGAGATGGTTAGAGTCGCTGACTCAATAGACATGAATTTGAGCAAACTCCAGGAGACAGTGGAGGACAGGGGAGCCTAGATGCTGCAGCCCATGGGGTCACAAAGAGTAAGACACGACTTGGTGACTGAATAACGACAAATGGAAATAGCACTTATTCAAAAAATTCAGGTTACCATTCCAGACCAAGGCAATCACAATCCTCCACAAGATGTTTACCAGAATTTTTTTAAGAAACTATTTTCCCTTAAACTGCATAATTCAGGGACTTCCCTGGTGGTCCAGTGGTTAAGACTCCATGCTTCCACTGCAGGGAGTACGTGATCACAAGGAAGATCCCACATGCTACACAGCATGACCAAAAAAATTAATTTAGAAAAATTCATATAGAAATAAGATACCTGGAGATAAAGATATAGGAAAGAAGTATTAAAAAACACAACTATAAAAGAAGTAATCATTCCATAGAAACCTGACCATTGTCTTTGCAATAATTTCTTGATTACAGGAACCTAGTACCAAGGACTTGGAAAAGTACCAAAAATCTAGTAGGATGAAAGAGTAGGAAGAGACCTCAGACCATTCTCATCAAACTTCGGGTTTCTCCTTGGGCTAATCCTAAATGAAAACCATTTCCTCGGCTTCTGGAATTATCTACCTATACAGTTCTCTTAATGAAGAGGAGAGGAGGGGAGAAGGAAGCAGGAAAATGGGGAGATAACTCTAAGATGTACAACTCGTACATGGGTGGTTGTGTTCCCTCCACAGAAAATTGACAAATCCATGTATATGAGTAACCCAAGTTTTTAAATTTTTATATTATTATAATGATCTTCATCTCAAAAAAAAAAAAAGTGCAATGGATTTTGCTCCTAGAGTTAAACTCAGCTATAAAAAGAAGGCTTAGTGCTATCTCAAGGACAAAAAAGAAGAATCATCATTTTTGCCAAGGAATTCACATGTCATGGCCTAGATGCCTTTGCACCTTTCCAAATGAAGTATGAGTTGTGTATCACAGTCACTGTGCTAGCGGGGACAAAGTTCTGTTTTATACACAGGGATATGCAGAGTGTCGGGGCAACTCTATTTATGCTTCCCACGTGCTCATGCTTCCCCACATCTTCAGAGTTTTGTGCAAACATTATGTAAAACCATGAGTGGTTAGCAGTACAAAGATTTTATATGGGTCAATAAGGGCAATCATTTCACAGATCAGTGTGAGTAAGCGGCCTGAGATCATTTCCACTAGCGCTTCGAAAGCAGCTCAGGGTTGGCTCATGGGCATTTTAATGGTGTCACAGCATAGGGTTCCATGCACTTAGTTTAACTCTCTGCTGGTACAGTCTCAAATTTATTAATCATTTTTGAAAACGAGGGACCACACTCTGATTCTGCATTGCAACCTGTCACCTATGGAGCCAGTCCTGCCTGCCTCTCAAGGTGTGGTCTCAGCAGCATCAGTACCATCCGGAGTACAGGTGAGATACAGCATCTTAGCCTCTGAGGAAGACCTGGCGAATTGACACCTGCATGTGGAAAAGATCCCTGCAATAGTAATGTGCGCGTTAAAGTCTGAGGCATACTACTCTGTCAGAAGTAATTAAAAGTTCCTTCAAAATCCTGTGCTATGGAGGATACATGACAATGGGTCAGTTCCTCTGAGCTTCATGTGATTAATCAAGTATTCTGTTTTGCAGAAATCAATATAAGAGGTTTGGTTAAGCAGAGCTGGTCTATCCTTCCCTTTGCCCCAAGAAAAGCCAATTCATTTAACAAGAGCTTCAAATCACATTTTAAAAGTGTTGCACTGTTAGAAGACTACCCATATTCCCCACCCCACCCTGCCCAAAATCATATGTCAAAATCCTAACTTCTAGTACCTCAGAATGTGACTGTATTTGAAGAGTCTTTAAAGAGGTAACTAAAATAGGTCATATGGGTGGGTCCTAATGCAGTATGACTGTTTCCTTATAAGATGAGGACACTCACACATAGGGACACCAAGGACAGAACATTCAAACAGAGCCAACTATGAAAGCCTACTACATTCTAGGCAACACGTAAGGAATTTCACTTACATAATCTTATTAACCCTTAATCCAGTGACATGGGTATAATAATGCATATTTTTCAAATAAAGAACTAAACAGAGGAAACAACTGGTCCAAAGTGATGCAAAAGGGGCAGAATCATAGAATGAACCTTCCCTGGGACCCTGCACATTGCCCTGGTTTCTTCATATTCCGCATTCATCCAACACTGAATACCTTCATTCAACGGTGAATACCTACACTGGGCCAGAAACTGCTCAGATCCTATACGTGCCAAAGTGAACAAAATTTAACTGCATCTTTGAAAGAAGCAAGTAGTGAGAAAGACACAAGTATGTTATTAACGTGGTTTTAGGCAAAAATGTTATAGATTAGAGAGTATGAGGGGTGAGAGGAAAATAAAAGCTATAAATGAGGGAAATGATGGATTATGGAAAACTAGTGTTTATATAACAGCAGTTCATAGTATAATCAAATAAGAATAAATCCTGAACTTTCTTGAAAATAAATCATTAAACATAGATATTGACAAATATATACAGACAGATATTCATGTCCACATCTGCATATGAATATCCATAGTTAAAGGTTTTATAAAAACTCAACAAATAGTTCTTAATGGAGCACTACTTTGTACTGGGTGTATAACATAATCAATGATACACTAACAGCCACAAACCGTACGAACATTCACCATAGAGTTAATACATATTTTTATAGTATAGAATGTGTATCATTTTTAACCATCTATTCAGATTAACTGCTGCACACAAACACACACACCTTCCAGCATGGAAACCTATAAATCACTGAATGCCTCAGGGCTATTAGAAAACATTAATTCAATTCCTCGAGCTAAATTACATTTCAGCATTTCCATCAATGGACTTGAATAGAACCGTGAGATGATTAATGTTTCATCAGTGATTAACCCAACAGTAGAACAGAGAGAATGCCATCTCAAATTTAGAATGTTAGCTCAGCGCCACTGAGGAAGTGCTGGCCTGAGCTATCATCTGTAAGGAGCATTATTATTATTCAAATTTAGTAAAAATTTTGAAAAAGTTTTACTTATTTAGGAATCATTTCTGTCATTTAAGACTCTATATTTGTTTTCTTGCAGGAAGCCAATAGACTGGAGATTATAAGAAGCCTTCAAAATTTCATGGCTTAAAAAAAAAAGAATAATTCTTTTGTGATCTGGGCCCCAGAAAGGAGGACTGGGGCATGGTTTTACAAGCTTCTGCTACTTAGCTGTCTGAAACTGAACCATTTCTCATGGATTTACATTTATTACAACCTACAATTATGACTTATATGCCTTTTCCCAAACAGACTACAGCCTCCCTTTCAGCTCTCAGACAGCAAAGAGAAGGTTTATTGCTTCAACAGTCAGTCACACGCCCTGAGAACCATGCCAAGCACTGGGAACATGTGAGGCTGGTAAAGACTGTTCAGTCCAAGACTGCCACATGAAAGACCTAGCATGTTGTCATCAATTTGTAAAAACAATGTCTTTGAAATGACCCACAATTTACACTTAATGGCTATTACATTTCAACTCCTATTTCCAACTTGTACTGGAAAGCTTCAATAGAATAGTATACAGGCAGTTCTGTCATAAGGAAGTGTACTTGGGTGGATTCTGAGGCTCATTTACACAAATACATCACTGAAGCCTGGGTAAAAAGCTCTTCAACTCTCCTCTCACACAACTTTGCTAGAAAACAGAAAAACCCAAGAAAAAGCAGTAAATGATGCCAACAGTTAGAGAGAGAGGGCCATGAAGCACCCCTGGAGGCAGATGGGGACAGTGAAAGGACATGGCCCTAAAATAAGTCAGATTTGGGCTTTTAACACCAGCCTTTTGAATGCAGGGCATCTTGCCCAGCAACTCTGGAACTCAAGAATGCCCAGCAACTCTTGAAAGTTTAGTTTCTTCAGATCAGCACCATGGAGTTATTTGCCTGTTGAATAAACAGCAACATTTAAAACACCTAGGACAGAGCCAAGCGAATAGCAGACACAGAGTAAAGGATAATAGTAAAGGACACTGTCATCACCATCATTATTATTCAGTTCTTTATCCAAAACTCTACACTTGAGGTTGTAGTCCTGTGGTCCAGGAATATATGAGAACTACTTAAGGCTTCAAAATCAAAATATCCCCTAAAAATGACTCAGACCATCACTGGTGAAATTCTCCACTCCTCATTCTAGTTTTAAAGTCAAATTAGCCTTGACTAAATTTTTTAAAGTCATTCTTGTTAAATGTGGGAGAGGGAAAGAGATTTTTCTCTCAGCATAGCAAAGATTAATCAACTGAACATATGAAATACTATATAATAGAAATTTCTGCTGCAAAATATTGGCCTAAGTATTCACAGAATATTCAGAGTCTAAAAGAAACCCTTCAGAAATTTAGAAATAAAAGATTTTTTCACTTCCAAATACAACTTCTGAAATCTACTAAAAAGTTTTACAAAACATGGCTACACTCCATAAAGCACCCTACAAGGTATGATGTCTCCAAGTTGGTTAAATTTCAAGTTGATTTCATCACATTTTCTCCTTTATCCTCATGCATACCCAATGGCATTTCAAATACCAATTATGGTGGTGGTGGTAGTCAGAATTACCCATCTGAAATATTTCAAGGAAGGAGAGTGTGTCACCATAACTAAGTCACTTTTTAAAATAAAAAGTAAAATTTATTATAGTGTAGTATAATAAGGTTTTCCATTGAAACATTCAAGACACAAAGTAAAATTTTATTTTTCACTTTGTTACCTCAAATAGAGCTCATTATTTAGGTCAAAAAATATTCTGCCTTGGTTTTTACATTAGAATTACTGCAGTTTTCTTCTTCTTGCTCAAATATCAAATAAATGAAGATAAAAACTTAATTTTATCCTTAATTTTTTTTTCATGAAAAAGAAAAAAAAAAAAAGTGAGTGTTCCAGTCATTGCTTTTGTTTCTGAGCCCTAATTCCAGTTAAACCCTATACAGTCAGATGGATCCAGTGAGATTTGGCATGTCTGTGCAGATAACCTTGGGAGCATTCAAGTTTGCAAGCAATATTCATCCAACTGTAATTTTTACCTCTTTTTGGAATATGTGCTTGTTTAAACATAACTGCATCAGACTTTTCTTCTATTACATACACACAAGTTTTTCAAAGCCCTGTAGGAAATGTGAACACACACCAAAGGTGCCTAACCCAGTTCTAGAGTGGAGAAGATGAGAAAGTGGTGGGAGGGGTGGAGGGCGTCCCTTAATAGAGCAATCTCAAAGAGCAGCAGAGGTGTGCCCCAGCAGTGTTTCAATGTATTATCTCTATCTTAAATAAATCTAGAGAGAGACTGCAAAAGAGAGAAGGGATTTGACTAGCTTTAGGCACATAAATAAGAAATGGCTCCCAGCTGTAGAGTTTAAATGGATAGAGGGAAGATTTTGCACTCCCAGTGCCAAAGACATTTCAAGAATCTGCTTAATCAAAGAAACACCAGAAAGTCCCAAAGTCTCTAGGTTCCTAACAGAATGGTCAAGGAAATGGTCCTGGAGGGCCAAAGTGGAACAAGGCATGAGTTAGTAGCTTATAATAGGCTTGCAAGGTCACACTGGAATGAGAGCTAAGACTGCGGAGTTCTCAACTTCACTGTGGTGCCAGCAGAAACAGGGGCTGCAGAGGCTGCTAAGAGAAGCTGGACGGATATTTATAATTTGTCACTGATTTGTTGGTTTTGCTTATATAATATTATTATATATTCTATAATGTAATATATGTTATATACATATACATTTCTTGCTTGTTTTACTGGGACAACAATTTGTTTAGAAAAACACATTTCAGGAATTCCCTGATGGCCCAGTGGTTAGGACTCAGCCCTTTCACTCCAAGAATTAGAGTTCGATCCCTGGTCAGGAAACTAAGATATATACATACTTCAATGTTTAAAGGCCTTTTCTACTGTCCATATAATGCCCACAATGAACAGAAAGAGAAACTGAGGTTCAGAACAGTGTAAAATATGTATCCAACATCACTAGGACTTAAAATTGTGATAGTTTAAAATAGTTGACAAATAGTAATGCTGTAGTTTTAAAATTCAAAATGTTGTTTCATTTCATGTGATTGTTTGGTAGAAAGAGATGAATGGAAAGAAGAAAGTGCCATTGAATACTAGACCAGCAAATGGCTATCAAAATTAAGCACTGTATGTAGGGCCTGAGAGTGTATCCGAAAAATTTTGTTGTGCTTTGAAAATTACTCTTTGCTGGCAGCTTGTCAAGGTGTCCTAGAGTGAATCAATGGCGCCTGGGTGGGCTGCAAGTTTTTAAATTAGAAGGGACCCCCTGCCTGGTGCTTTGCAGTTCCAGTGCTAATAAAGTTGCATCCTTGTTTCCCTGAAGAGTTCATCTTTGTCCTCGATGGCATCCTGCCCTTGGCAGAAAAAACCTGACATATTCCAAGAAGCCCAGGGGTTAATACTCTTTGCCCAACAACAACATTAACTTGCCTGGGTTTAATCTGCGAAGACTGTCCCTTCTGCCTAGTTCCCTCCAAAATCATGCAGAAAAGGAAGGCAAGGGAAAGGCAACGTACTGAAAAGTGGATATGCAGTCCAGGATGGGGCTCCTAAGTCAATTAGAGTTCAAAACTCAGAAGGAATCTCAGTTATCTAAGGCGTCCATTAGCAGAGTAGACTCAGACAACTCATTTCTTTGCCAAAGACTTCACAACCAGAAACATATAACAGGATCGGAGGTTATCATACCCATCCGGCACACCAGACAGGGAATAGAAGGAGCAGGGGAGAGAAAGCAAGGAAGAAATGGAAATAGGAAAAACATACTAGAAAACGTACGTGTAGCAGTCATGGGGAAAAGAAAAAGGTGCGAAGATGATAAGCTGGTGTAACCACCACTCCAGGTTCAGAGAAAGACAATTACACGTAGAAATTCATCTGACATGCCACCAACCCCTTTACATCCAAATCCTGGAGAAATAAGGTGACTGAAGATGCCTTCAGTCCCAGATACTTCAGTCCCAGAACAAGAAATTCAAAAAACCTCATTTCCCTCCAGTCCCACCAAAAATGGCTACCCTGACATTTTAACAAGGAAGTTGATTCCCTTATTTCACAAAAGGGCCCCCAAAGCAAAGGACACACACCCAAATATACTCTCTGAGAGTTATAAAACTGTGCCCAGCCAACCAGCAATACAAGTGATTTCTTGTTAGTCTTGCTGGTTTTCATAGGAGAAATGGCATCTGTTCACACTCACAGGTGCAGGGGAGAGGGGGACACACGTGGGAGCCTGGGTGCCTCAAACCAAGAGAGCAACCAAGAGAAACGGGAGGTGAAGACAGACGAGCTGGAAGTGAGTAAGCACGCCTGACCCAATCCCCTCCATCAGGTCCACACGCAGAGCAACCAAGAGAAAGGGGAGGTGGAGACAGACGAGCCGGAAGTGGGAAAGCACGCCTGACCCAATCCCCTCCATCAGATGCACATGCTATGCGGCATGCATTTCCAAGATTCTCGTTTCTGGTGGTTCTTTGGTTCTTCACGGGTCTAGCGGGGCAGTTAACAGTATCCAGGAGACAGCCCTAACACAGCTGGAACATGGAAGGAGTGGCCCAGATCCACAGATAGATGTGTTGTTTTTGTGGCGCGAGGAGAACTTGAGAAATGTGCTTTGGCGTAAATCTTCATCTTTGGGGGCCCATCTAAGTGCCTCAGAAGGCAAGACCAAGCTTTCTGCATTTTACACATTTTAAAACTGTCAGAGCTTCACCTCGTCCCACCCACAAAGTCATTACTCCAGGTACATTAAAACCATATAAAAATATTCCATCATTTTACAGATAAATTCACAACATATGTGATCTGTGTTTGCAAACAACCCTCCAGGGTACATACAAATGTGCTAAAAACCACATTTCATGGTCATATCAGAAATAATAAGGATGAGTGCATTCCCAAGACGAGGCTTAAGTGATGGGTTTTGTGCCAACAATAGGAATTCTTAATGTGTAACAGCTAGAAGCACAGTTAAATAATTAAGTAACTTCCTGGGATTCTTGGGAGGGAAAACAGTATGAATGGAAAATGAATAGATTAAAAGAAAGGGATCCTCTGTGTTTTATACAAACTCTACTAATTATACAAATTCTGAATGGCAGGTATCCGAGGTGATGTCTGTTTTTATGACCCTTTTTCTGTTCCAAGTGTGTTGAGAAAAGGAAGGAAAGGTGAATTCCTTTTTGCACCTCTCAGACATTTCTACTTGTGTGCCTGGCACCTCTCAGAGCTCATTCTGTAGCTGGAGGAAGACTGGGGGTGAATCAGCAGGGAAAACTCAATTCCAAGATCTGGAATAGGGCTTCCCTGATGTCTCAGATGGGAAAGAATTTCTCTGTAATGCAGGAGATAGGAAGATGCCCTGGAAGAGGGAATGACTACCTGCTCCAGTATTCTTGCCTGGAGAATCCCACGGACAGAGGAGCCTGGCATCCATGGGGATGCAAAGAGTTGGACACGACTGAGCGACTAACACTTAACTCTGCTCAGGCCTCTAGCATTAGAATTGAGAAAGCTTTGGGAGAAACATTTATGTGTTCTGCATTTGTCTGAGAGGAAAAGCAGGGCGGGCTTCAGGGTTGCACCCACCCAGGCCTCAGCACAGAGCCCCACACTGTGTTTACACTCTGTTCTTGATGTCTTGAATGGCGACTTTTTGAATCGAGTACCGGGCACTTTGAATAACTCTGCACGGGGCATCCCAGCAAGCTACTCAGCCAGTCCTGAGTGAGGGTCTGGTGCTCACTAGTCTCTGGCTGCTCCTCAGAGTCTCCTACATGTGAACATGTAAAGCATGCTAGGCTGTGTCCTTGTTCAAAATGGCAGAAAAGAGCCACACTCATCAAAACCCGGCGGACACTGTGCAACCACAACACTCTTCAAAGCAAGAAATATTGATGCAGACAGTCTCAGCAGAAACCAACCTTCCAGGACAGCTCAGAGGATTAGCAAATACACCCCAAAATGTTACCTGTAGACTTGAGTCAATCACAGGAAAAGAGGCAGGTCTGTGCAGAGAAGTCATAGGAGGAAAATTCGAAGGAACCAATAGCATCAGGGTTGAACTAGATTCATGTTCCAAAGAACATTTACGGAGCTCCTACAGCATGCTGTTAGGAGGTTTTTTTAAGGATGGGAAGGAGGTGTTTTGTTTTGTTTCATGCCATGATCATCATTGACTGTAAAATGAAATTGCTGAATGTCGTATATGATTAACTCTAGGTTTTACAGAGTGTGGTACCAAATGGAACAACTAGAAAATAGCCATAGATTTTGATTATTTAAAATTTAACACAAGGATTATTTATATTTGCAGATCCAGTTGACAAGGCTGTGTGTGTGCGCTGACAGCAAACTTGAAAATTTTCAACTCTTCCATGACTTTAAAAAGTAAGCAGCACCAAGGGAAATACATTCATACAAAAGGGGGAAAAAATGGATGGTTTTCTTTTCTGTGTAAAGTGTTGCAGAAAACATCCCAGTCCCTAAACAATTTAGGAGATAAATCAGCCTATTGCCACAATGCCTGCCTAATTCAGCACTAAAAATGGAAGAAACACACGAATCTACAATTAGGCAGAATAAGGACCAATTTATTTTTACATTCATTGTTCAGTGCTTACATAAAAGTAAAAATCAGTGACGGCTAAGAAATTTAATTATAGTTTTCAGAGGTATTCTGTGTTTACTAGTTACTTGTAAAACAAAAGGTCATACAAATATGAATGTTTTTCCATCCCAATTTTGTACCATTTTAGGAACATAACCTTGCCTAACAACTAAGTCAGTTTACTGTTAAACAACTGTATTCCTCAACCTAAAAACAGAGAGAAGGTAAGCTAACCAAAATGTGAAATTTCAACTTTTTCTAGAAATTCAAGACAATAAGACCCTTAGAGATGCATTATCTAACCAAGCATTATCTGGACAAAACTGGAAGACAGAAGAGATTAAAAACCAAACTATTAAAAGGCACAGGAGTACTCATATATTGAGGAAGGCAAGGAAAAGAAGCATAAGGGAGTTATTTTAGATTCTCCTCTGTGTGCGTATATATGTGTTAGTCGCTCAGTCGTGCCCGACTCTTTGCAACTCCATGGACTGCAGCCCACCAGGCTTCTCTGTCCATGAGATTGTCTAGGCACGGATACTGGAGTGGGTTGCTATTTCCTCCTAATGCCTTTACAAATTTCAGATATGGCCAGAAAAATTAACTTGGCAAATTAAAAAATATCACTTTTAGAATTGCTTTCCTATGAACTTCTAATAGGACAAATTAGAGTAAAAGTATACGAGGTCCAGGGAAAAATTTAGATCTTGGACCAACCACAAGAATTCCACCCTCGAGGCCCCAGTTGTGCATAATGAAATCAGGGGGAGGCAGCTAAAAACTGTTACATTTATCTTAATCCATGTACACAAAAGTGGGAAATAAACTTAATGTCTGACATTTAGACTAAAGTAGTTCAAATATAATGTGTGTTCAGTCACTCAGTTATGTCCGACTTTTTGCAAGCCCATAGACTGTAGCCGCCAGGCTCCTCTGTCCGTGGAACGCTCCAGGCAAGAACACTGGAGTGGGCTGTCATTTCCTATTCCAGGGGATCTTCCTGGCCCAGGGACTGAACCCACATCTCCTGCATGTCCTGCACTGGCAGGCAGATTCTTTACCACTGCACCACCCGGGAAGCCTTCCATATATATAGTACACAACTACAGACACAGTGGGTAAGATATAAACATAGACAGAAGTAAGAACTATGTGTAAACAATTGTATGCATACACCAAAGTGTTCTAAGGCTATGTTTAAAATGCATTAAAAATATAAAATTTTAAAACATATAAAATCCTTTTGCAAATATACCCCCAAATCCTTAAACACACAGACTTTTGCCCTATCAGTGAGAAATTATCCCTTAGGAGAGGAAAACCATGATTTTTGAAAAGGCAAAAGAAAATGCCCAAGACAATGTCATATTTAAAAAATTAGTTTCCACCTCTTTACACAGTTTTCTCAGGTGGTTACTGTGGCTCTATAACAACCACAACGACGTGAGAGGATGGTGCTGGGTGCTCTACGTGCACCGTCCCAGCACAGCGTCTTAGGAGCTGTGTGCAACCCTGGGCAAGCGTGGGAAGCCTGCATAATTCATTTCCCTCGTGGGAAAACTAGGGCAACAGCTTCTACCCAAAAGCGCAGTAGCAAGGTTTAATGACAGAACAGATGCAGAAAGCCTCTTAATTCTGATGCACAGTATTGGACCCAGTGAGTGGAATCCATTGCTACTCACTACAAGAACACAGCAAGGTGAGTCTCCTTATTCTCTTTACGGGAAAAATGACAACCCAGGACACTAAGCTAGTTGCAAAAAGACTGGGCAACCTTGGGCTGGAAACGAGCTGAAGGGGAGATGATAAAGTACTCTGCCAGCCAATCAAGCCAACAATAATAATCAATCTTAAATGAAAATTAAATGTAATTTATCTTTCAAGTTAATGTACATAATTCTCCAAGCAGCTATAAAACCTAAACCCATATAGGTGACCATAATTCTACCAAAGCTACTTATAGTACAAATACTAATAAATATTTAAACTTAAAGTCCATCACACAAAATAACTTTGTTTCTGAATTCAAAAGCAAGCTCAGAACAATTCTACAATGGCTGAATTGTTTCAAGTGTTTTAAGTCATTCGCAAAAACTTACTCTTGCACTCTTATAAAACTATGTAAAAACATATAAAGATATGTAAAAAAATGACTTAAAAAATAAGTCACTCACAAAAACTTACTTTTGCACGTTTAGAAAAATATGTAAACAACACACAAATCAAGCCAACGCGCATCCCAATTAAAGTGCATCACATGTGCGCTACTGGACACCTGCTTTCTTTTCCACTCACCTACCTCTCAGCTTTCAGCGTTCTGAGGTCTAACCTGTGAAACGCAGAGATACATGAAACCTTATTTTCATTAGAAAGCAGTTCCAGAATATTTTTATGGCGTGCAATTTGAGCTCAGCAACATCTGTGCAATTACAAAGCATATCTTATATGAACAATAGAGCTATGTATCATAAATACGTACCAGTAGCCCAATGTTAAAATCATGAAGTTTTATTTAATTACAACCCACTCTCAGAAATGCACATGGTCTAGCTCACAATTAATCATAATTATTCAACCCCACAGCATAGCACCACACAGCATCAAGAGGATTAGCAAATGTGTGGCCTTCTTACTCTTTCTGCCCATTATGAGTACAGAATGGAAATTCAGACAATATGGCACCACAGGAAAAGAGCAAACGCATTCATTTCCTGTAGAATAAAAAAAGCCTTTAAAAAATGGTTTTCTGCCCAATATTCTCTAGGGACCAGCTTCCAAGTTTCTAAATTTATGGAGGAAACCCTTTAGGGTCAAAGTGCCAAAAATATTTTGCAAACGAAAATAAATAAATTTTTAAAAATTTAATAAAAAAAAAGCTTTCAATAAGCCCCATGTAGTTCTAAAATAAAACACACACACACATTTTGCACCTTTTTCGAAAACCACTGTCACTTCTTATTTTAATTTGCTTTTTGACATTATGATACATCACAAGCTACAGATGTATAATGCTCTATTGATCAGCAGATCCTCCCTTTCATGAATCAACTTATAGAAATTACTAAAATTAAAGCAATCACTAAGAATATACTCCAAGGAAAAAAAAATAAAAGAATATACTCCAAGGCCATACTAATAGGACAAGTTTATAAACACTGAAATGTGTTAACAAATATACTCATATACACATATTTGTTTATATAGATGTGTTTGCTTGGCTGGATCCAGCTTTCAAAGGCAAAGAGCTAAATTTGAAGAGGGGGGGGGAAAAATGTTTTTTCTCCTTTAAAGTTTTGTTTCTTCTGGGGAAAAGTGTTCGTGACATTTGAAGTCAGCCAACAGCCGTCATTCAAGTGCACAGACCCCCCTCCTCCTGCTCCTCTGCGTGGGGCGGCAGAAGGACCACAGGTCTCCCAGGAAGAGACAGAATCCTCTGGGAAATTATTTCACAGCTGCCTATGAAGGAGAGTTAATAAGAGCTGAAGCTCTGGAGACGACAAATTTGAATACATCAGGAAGTTCTCTGACAGAAGATTGAGAGAAAAGGAATATAAAGTTCAAGGAACATTAGAGTGAGACCAAAAAAAGTAGGCTGTTCAAGGGTAAAAAAAACTAATGAATAATGACAACATTTATTAACAAATAATCTAAAGGTACCCAGATCACTTAAGTGATATTCTAAATGCCTAGCATGTATTTTTAAAGCACTGCTAATACTAATTAACATTTTTACCTAACTTTTTCAAAAAAGAAAGTTATTTTTAAGTGCACTTCAATGGGTAATCTGGCCCACAGAACTGAATCAGCTTACTGTCGCACAAACTGAAGCAGAGTTCACGTGGTAGGGAACAGTCTTTTCACAGGACTGGTCTTGGACGCTTAGATCCACAAAGGGACAGCCACCCTCAGAGAGTACGGGGCTAGTCTCCAGGACTCAGAGCTTAAAGAGATCAAACTTAGAGCTTTACATTTTTATTTTTAAACTCTTTAACTTCTCAGTTTTGGTAAAAAAAAAAAAAAAAAACTGTGAGAAGTAAAACTCAAATGCATTTCAGCTCGGAAAAAATTTTTAAAGGAAAAGGTTTGAAAGTATCAGCTATGGCTTCTTTAAAAATACTGATATTCAGCTGTATTCGTCTGGTGCAAAATTATAGTATAACAACAGAGGATCCTCCAAACCATGGCCTTTTTAAGCCATAGCACTAGATGGGCAGAGGAAGGAGGAGGAAGGAAAAGCAGGGAGGAAAGGCACAATTCCTCCGTCACTTCCTCTAAAATTCAGGCTTCCTCATCTTTACTTTAAAACACTAGGGCTTTCACACTCGATTCTATTTGTTTATATAAACGTCCAATGGTGTTCCACCAAAAATGCCCTAGAAACAAAGGACCAGAATAAAATTCAAACCCTTTTAACAAGATGTTCCGAGAACGCACAAGTGCCCAAGCTCCTTAAAAATCCTCAGCTTTGTTTGAAAACTTAGGGGCTCCTTTAAAGCCTGAAATACATTTCCTTTGCCACCCCACTTAAAATAGCTTTTCTCAGCTCCTAGTGACATCTTACACCAGTGAAGCCAGCATGTGGGAACACTTGCATAACAGTGACAGTCAGTCACAATCAGTGCAGAAATGAGAAGGTGATGGATGCCAACGGACCCACGTGAAAGGAAAACGGACCCAAAAAAGAACAGACCCCAAATGCACTAAGTGTACATCTAAACTGGCAAACAGATGAGCCACCAACAAAACACAAGAGGTCTTTTTAGCGATGATACATCCCTGATGGACTCTGTACAGCTGGCTCTCCATGTCATTTTCACCTAGTCCTCCTTCCTCTCTGGCGGGGGCAAAAACTTTTCTAAATGCACTTGAACCACACCCACCTCTCCCTCCACACTGGATCACAGGATCAACTCAGTGTCTAGGCGACACCTGAGGTCAACCATGATGCGACTCCAGCTTCCTGCCTGGTGTCCCTGCATTATTTCTTAGGCAAGGTTTCCTCACTGTTGGAGGCACCTCCTCAGCCCCGCACCAGCCGTCCGCACTGCCCACTGCCCACTGCCGATGCTCTTCTGTAATTCCTCCACAGTCAGCCAGACCCGATCCCCTCTCAGAAGATCTGCTGTCCTCTCCAGCTACAAACACGACCACTGTATCTACGATGCCTATGGGCATTCAAATTTTTATTGAGTGAATGGTTTAAACTATCTTGAATTTCATCATATCTATTTATAATTTGTTATTCACTAAGTTTTACTTTTAAATTTTTATCTTACTATCAAGATGCAGTTGGGAATACCCAAGCCTAGGTAGGCATCTCGTTGCACACACTGTGGGATCTCTCCCTGGTGACTCACACATTGTTATGGAAACAGGAGTGCTCAAATATTTCATGGAGTCTCAGAATATAAATAGCACTTTAGAATCATCTGGCTTAACTGCCCACTGAAACTCTTTGAGTGCCCTCTGCTCTGTTTCCACCACTCACCCTCTGCCTGCACTCCCTCCCTCCCCAGGCAGCTCACAGCAATCTCAGGGAGCTCTGACTCAGAAGATTTTCCTAACACAGGACAGTGCACTTCCCCCTGGCACTGAGCCGAGCAAGCCTGGGTCTGCCTCTGCATGATAGCAGAACCTGCTTCTAGGTGTATGACTTCATTTATTTATTCATCAAATGCTTCCTGAGGACCTACTATGGGCTCCCACCCCTATGCCAGGCACCGGGGATGTAATGCAGGCACCCACCAGCTCTGCAGCAAGACCCATGGGCCCTGCTCTTGTAAAGTGAAAACAAGTGGAAAAACAGGCACTGTTCAGACAACCACACACAAGAGGTGTCCCCAGGTCATCAGTCACTTGTGCATGATGTCATCTTGCCTCCCTTTGGCTTCTCCTTTTCAAATGCCACCAACTTATTACCAAAAAGAGAAAAAAAGCAACACAATGCATCCTGCATCCCTAACAACCAAGAGGTGACTCAGGCCATCAACAGCTCAGAGCAGCTGAACCCACACCAAGTCTGTGCTCTACAGATTTCAACCACACCTTTTCCCACCTTGCTTCCAGACGCACTTGCTCCAAACTCTCTGTCACTGGAGAGCAAGAGGTCGGGGGTACGGAGGGCACTCCTCTCTTTCTGAATCACTGTACAATAAAAACCTTCCCCAGAGTCCTCATACAAAGACAAGCTAAAATCTAGACTTACATAAATTTATCTCTTCATTTGGAATATATATCATTTCTTATTAAAAAGACAAGGGAAGAAAACAATGCTGCTGTTTGATGAACACAGCAGAAAAGTCAAAACGGGTTGAGCGTTTCACCTACCTCAGAATCCTGTTTCGGCATTTCTGTTCTGCTTCCAAGATAGCAGCTTAAAAGTCTCACAAATAAACAGACAGAAGCTCACCCTGCAATTTCAGGGCACTTTTTAATTAAACTAATTCCAAAGCTTGAAAGAGAAGTGGAAATTTTCTTATTCCAAGTTAAATCATTCGTAATGAACCAGCTCTCATTCTTTATGAAAGCAACAGGAGATGAGAAGCACTTCAATCTTAGACGAGAACAGCAGGGCCACGTGCATGCCCAGGCACCTCACTGCCGGCCTGCAAGTGCCCTCAAGCCCACAGATGGTCTCCTTTCCCCCAGGTGGGCTGGCATGACCTCTTCCTTTGTCACGATCCAATGAAGAGAAACCTCTGAACAGAGATGGAAGGAGAATCCCACTCTATTCTAGGTTTGCACACACACAAAAAAAATATCAAATCAGGCAGGGCCCATTAAAGAATTCATAGTTCCAACATTAAACAACAGAATAGGACTTACCTGCACATTCCTAGCTGCTCAAGAAAACCCTTGAAAACTGTTAAGACAGAATCCAGATGCCAGACTCACACCATGACCTGAAATAAACAGCACCTCTGCCTTCTCACGGAGAAGGCAATGGCACCCTACTCCAGTACTCTTGCCTGGAAAATCCCATGGATGGAGGAGCCTGATAGGCTGCAGTCCATGGGGTGGCTAAGAGTCGGACACGACTAAGCAACTTCACTTTCACTTTTCATTTTCATGCATTGGAGAAGGAAATGGCAACCCCACTCCAATGTTCTTGCCTGGAGAATCCCAGGGACGGGGAAGCCTGGTGGGCTGCCGTCTCTGGGGTCGCACAGAGTCGGACACGACTGAAGCAACTTAGCAGCAGCAGCTGCCTTCTCACCTCCTTAAAATGATCACATTAATTTTTTCATGTAATAATAAACCCTCTAAAGAAGCATGTATAGTGTTTCTACGCTCTAGAAGTTTCCATGGCAGGCTATACCAAGAAGGACAAATATAGTCATATGATGCACAGATTTCTTTTTTTTTTTTTCAGTGTCAGACTTTTGTATTTTTAAATCTACTTTGCAGTACATAAACTGAAACAAAAAAGACTGTATATCTAAATATAATTTGTATACCTAAATATATGTGGATGAAATAAGTATCAAAACCCTGGTGCTCATGTTTATATAACATTTTGTGCCAGCTGAGGGAGAAAGAGTTCTCAAGCAACACATGAATCCCAATCACTTATTTAATCATTATTCAATTTTCACACCTTTCCTAAAATTCAGTAGAAGAACTAGGTACTTCTACAGGTGGCCATTCCCACACTTGTTTTCAATTAGAGATTTTTACTTATTAACCCAAGTCACACTCATGTCGGACCACATTGCTTGCTAAAAACAAAGAACAGAAATCCTCTAGGCAGGGCAACATTACCAATCTATTAGAAACATATAGAAAGAAAGATACATTTACAGAACTTAATTTGGAAAATACTCTAGTGACAGAAATCCAAGATCATCATTTATTTGGAAGAACTTCATTTTTTTCTGACTTACCCATTTTGCTTAAATTTCATAGAAATATCAACTTTGGATTTGCAGGCCAATGCTGCTTTAAATTAAAACCCAAAGTCTCAAGATATTAATTAAATTAACATAGAAAAGAGGTATCTAATAAGAAAGCTATATGTGAGAAAGGAAACTATGTTTCCTTTATTGAAGCTTCTGAAAATAATTCTATATTGTAATTTTCACCTAAAATGTCAGCCATTTCAATTCTTACAAAAGGATGACAGATAATATTTGTCAGAAGAGGTTTTTTTCTCCTTTCTATGGGGACAGGGAGGAGCCACTGAAGAGATAAAGATGAGTTTGTATCTGTAAGCAAGATAACAATTACAATTAGTCCCAGTGGGCTACATACAAACACTGAATAAATTAGGGTTGAGAGAATAAATTGGATAAACTTCAGTCAGCTGCTTTTAGTGTCTTTTATAAAAACAAGAAGCTCTGGGGAAAGATTCTGCAAAGATCAAATGCCTGACAGGACAATACTGCCTGGGATGCATTTGGATTTTAGTGCCCAGGGCAAGCATAGTCCATATTAAGAGTATTTCTCATAATCCTCCTGAGAAAATCACTAGAGAAGAGTGGGAATTAAGCTTTGGGGGGAGCTTTGTCACTTATTTCCTTTTTTCCTGACAAATAGACTGTTTTCTTTCTCCTGGCCCGTCAGAAGCTTGAGAGTTTGCAGGTCACGTGTGAAACGTCAGTGTTTCTGGCTCCTGAACGCAAAGTAAGAAAAGTGATGAAATAGCAAAAATCCACCCCAAAGTGCTCTACAAAGACACACAAAAGCATATGGGGATATACATTGGGCTTACGCAGCCCAGAAGTGAAAACTGACACTTCACAGGGCTGTGTCTGCAGCATGTGGGGCAGGGAGCCACGGAACAGCCCCCAAGGCTGTTCCCACATGTGAAGGAAGAGCATCGCACCCCGTCTGACGGCATCTATTTATAGCAGACCTGCCTACTCCAGACACACGATTATTTATGCACATTAAATATGCATTATTTAACAGTGGAACTAAACCAAAATGGGGATTTTCTAGGCATCTTTTAATAGGCTATCAAACTTTCTTCTATATAACTATGTTCAGTTTTAAGTAACTTCAATCTTTGACTTTAATCGTGAACAAGGCATTTGAAATCAAAACCTCTAGGACAACAGTGTTTTATCATCTGAACAAAAGTGTCTAAAGGTGTGCGGTGTGGGGAGGGTTGGTGCAGGGGGTGTCTGTGTAAACAGCGGAATTCATTCAGTGCAACAAGATGCTGGCACTGGGCGGCCAGAAGGAGCTGGGATGGAGGGAAGAGCAGGCTTCACTGGATGTTCATTCTCAATCCACCCGCTGAGTTGGGAGGGCAGGTCCACAGGCAATCCTTCTGGAATCACTCTCCCTCAGTGTGTGCTCCCTTGCTCTCTCCTCCTCTCTGTGTGGGGAAACGTATTCTCTGTCTTTCTCACTCTCTGACTCTCATCCTCTTTCTCTCCAAGAATAAAACTTGTCTTTTCTAATCTCTTTCTTTCTTTCTAGAGAGGACAGGGGAGGGAAGTCCAACAAAAAGAACATCGTTGAACATGATTATGTGGTTAACTCACAGTTCTGCATCTGGCAGCACAGAGTCTCTGGAAGCACTCACAGAATATGTGTCATGGCTTAGATGCAAAATCAAGAAGAAAATTCTGACTGGTTTGAGGGGTGAAACTCACATTTGGATACAAATATCTGAAAATTGGCCAAGAACATGACAAAACATATGAGAAGAACGTGGTTACAGTCGTGACATCTAACACACTTGTGGACACTGTGATTTCAGCGCAAACTTTCAAAAACAGTTCCCTTCCAAACATATGAACGCGCATATCCAGAAACAGACACGGTGACCAACACAGTCAACACATGAGCCCATTTATGAAGCCCAGGCAGTCATATCCAACACTGTCTTAGCTCAGAGAATGACAGACGAGCGCATTTATGAAGCCCAGGCAGTCATATCCAACACTGTCTTAGCTCAGAGAATGACAGGCTACCTTTTCTTGGCCGTGTTTCTGTATGACTTCACTTTTGAGGCCAAACATCCTTTTGGATTATACTGATCTGACATACCTATCTATTATGCATTGAATTGTGTCCCCTTGAAATGATCTGCGAAAGTCCTGAGCCCCAGGACCTCAGAAGGTGACCTTACTTGGAAATAAGGTCTTCAAAGAAGCAATTAAGTTGAAATGAATTCACTACAGCAGGCCCTAGTGAAACACGACTGGTATCCTTATAAATCAGGGAAATTTGAACACAGAGATGGACAGACATCGAGGTAAGACAACGTGAACACACACAGAACTGGAATGATGTGTCCTCAAGCCAAGGAACACGTGCGGCACCACAAGCCAGGCAGCACTCCTTCTCCCAAGGCTTCAGAGGAAAGGCAGCCACACTGACACCTTGACCAGCTATCTCATCTCGGGGAACTGAGAGATAACACATTTCTGCTGTTTAACCCACCCAGCTCTGGGACCTCGGTTACAGCATCCCTCCGAAATGAACAGAGCAACCATAAGCACTCTGATTAAAACAGCTTTTCAAGTTTCATGTGGGAAATAATATCAATGATTTTAGCAGGACGTGAAGTACACACAGAAGTTGCCCTGACCGTTTTTTGAAACGTCTGAAGCTCACGTTCACCAGCTCACTCTATGGGCATGGCCTGTCTTTTCATCTGAAGGCACATAGACGGCAAGCATCTCCCTGGTTCCGACCTCACCTGGCTGACTCTCCAGGGACCTGCACCACCAAGACTAAGGGACTAATCCTCAATGCATGTGGGATGCCCATCCATGCTACCTGGGAACATTTTCCAGCCCAGAAACTTACTTCCCCAAGTCTTCCCTTTTCCTCTGAGAGGTGCCGCACAGAAGCTTACATAATGCTCATACTCAACAGTGGCGTGACAGGATGATACACACCTGTGTGGACTCAAGCACATGCTCTGACGGATCTTCACCACAGGTGCACCAGGAGTCCAAGCACCCAGGACCAGCGGGTTTGTTTCTATACTAAGTAAAACCTGACTGGGAAGTCCTTCATACACCAGTTCATTCAGCGGCTAGTAAATCTCTCTCTCTGCTCTGCTCTGCTAAGTCGCTTCAGTCGTGTCTGACTCTGTGCGACCCCATGGACAGCAGCCCACCAGGCTACCCCGTCCCTGGGATTCTCCTGGCAAGAACACTGGAGTGGGTTGCCATTTCCTTCTCCAATGCATGAAAGTGAAAAGTGAAAGTGAAGTCGCTCAGTAGTGTCTGACTCTTCATGACCCCATGGACTGCCACCCACCAGGCTCCTCCGTCCATGGGACTTTCCAGGCAAGGGTACTGGAGTGGGGTGCCATCGCCTTCTCCAATAAATATCTACTCTGATTTAGATCAGGGGTCAGCAACCTTTTCTTGAGAAGGACCTGATAGCAGGTGTTGGAGGCTCTGAGGCCACTTCTCAGCAACGCCCAGCACCACACAGTGAAAGCGGCCACGGGCAGCGCATGGGGACAGCAGCTGGGTCCAACAACCGGGCGGGTTTGGCACGTGGGCTGTAGTTTGTCACCTCAACTTTGATGATGGAGACTAGCAACGTGTCCCCAATAAGCATGGCCATACCTGTGCTCTAAGCATCTTCCAACAAAATTGGAAGTCAACAAAAAGAGGGAAGAAAAGCATAGAAAGGAGAGGGGAAAAAAAAAAAGATGAAGCAAAATGCACTACAGATGGGAGGGGGTCAAAAGACACCATTCAGTGTCAGAGGTGACACTAATATGATGTGTCTACATACTTCAGATATGATTTTTAAAATCCCGGTGAAAAGCCAAATGATCTAAGAATAGGTCCATAAACCCTCCCCCAGGAGGGGCAGACAAGGTGTTAAATCCCCCTTCACCACGGTCTCCAGCAGCTGTTCAATAGCGCAGAGTTACAAGGTGACTGCAGCGTGCTGGTCGGGGCAACGAGGGTCCCGGGAGGGACCTGAGCGCCCGCCCCCAAGGATTCTGATTTAACAAGCCCACGGGTGATTTACTGCCTCAGCTCCATATTAAACATTTTCAATATCTTTCAGCAGTTTGATAAAACCTGTTAAAATTAAATTCTAACCACAACGCACTCATCCACACCTTAAGGGGCAAAGGTTATACTAATGTGATCTCTCTTTATAGCCCTTGCCAAAAAAAAGAGGAAGTCTTCTAGTCTCCATCACAAAAGCAGTAATCCCAAAGCACAGGGGTGGAGGATTCTCTTAACTTACACACACACATACACACAACACACACACACACACACACACACACACACGTGCACGCACAAGGGCCATGTAATGCTATGGTCTCCTGCTCAGGACATCTACTGACTGCAGCCCAGAAAGAAAACAACCTCCAGTCTGCTAGCAGAGAGCCTCTCAGAGAGAGCCTCAGCTAAGCATATTTCATTCATCAAAATTAATATGACATTGCATTATCTGGAAGCCAGGGAAAAGAGACCACCCAGTCACTCAACTGCTTCAGATAAAACACTCATCCAGTTGTCGTAACCTCTGTTTAGTGACCTCATTAAAATAACAAGCGCCAAAATACTCAAGACCCTCAGCTTTCATTAGTCTTTTAAGACTATTCTTTTAATAATTTGTCATTTTCCTGGGGTCAACAGCACACAGCGCTTAGTTATTCACTAAGCAACATTATAGATCTTTAGATACTGAATATATGCAGGATGTAGACATTTAGATAAATACCTAATGCCTGGGATAAAACATGCCTGGGAATACACGTAGCTGTCCCCACTGTGCTATGTGAACGTGGCCTGTATCCCCTCCATAATGAGCAGCCCCTGCAGAAGTCACCTGACCATACAGACCATCCGTCGAGAAGAGGACGGGGAGCCAGTGGTGGGACAGGAGACACAGGAACCCAGGGCTTTGGGATTAACATTTCAACTTCCTGGAGCCTGGAGCTGGTCCCCAGGTCACCAAAACCGGAAAACAGATTCCCTCTGTGTCCCTCAGGCCACATTTGGTTTGACAGAGGTTTAATCCATGGCCACAGCCCCTACCCAGATCTGGCGGGCACACAGAGAAGCCACCTCCCCCCTGTCCAGGTTTCCAACCTCCAAAGACACTATCAGGATCCCAGGCTGGCCCCTTACTCAGCCTCTCTCTTTTCAGGACCCACTGGAAGGAGCAATCACACAGGGTGACTTCTGTGAACAAAGATCTTTGTTTTCCCACATTCCCATCCTGGCTGAGTGACACAGAGGCAAAGCACCCATGTAGTGAACTTGCCAAAAGCACCCGCTTGGCCTCCCGCTGCTGCCCTCCATGCACCGGCCAGCTGTTTCCTTCTGATTATGGTATGAAACCACAGTCATATGTGGCCCAGGAAGGTAAAGATGGGAAGGCAAGTGGACCGGTGAGGATAATGTGAGAAGCAGGTGGCTGTGGAGAGAGAATATTCTCCAGGCCAAGCAGTCAGCCCGCACACCTCAGCAGGGTTGGGGACGTAAGGGGATCCCAGAGCCTCGTTTTTCTATTTCTGTTCCAGTGAGGACCTGACCCCACTTTCCCACCAGCTGCTGCCCCAGTAACTGGCATCCACAGCATCACAGGAACTGCAAACAAATCCTGCTACTCTGACATAACGCATACAGGGCTGGGATTGGGCTTGGAATAACTGGCTGTGCTTGTATGTGCTGAGTCACTTCAGTCATGTCCGACTCTTCACGCCCCTATGAACCATAGCCTGCCAGGTTCCTCAGTCCGTGGGATTCTCCAGGCAAGAATACTGGAGTGGATTGCCACACCTCCTGCAGGGGATCTTCCCGACCCAGGGATCAAATCCGTGTCTCTTACATCTCCTGCATTGGCAGGCAGGATCTTTACCACCTGGGAAGCCCCCGAATGACTGGGCACCTACCCTCAAACATCACTGGGCGAGACCTAGAAATTCACAGTGCTGTCAGTTACAAAAAAAGAAAAACCTCAGCTATTACACCCACAGTGACTGGCTCTTCGCAGGCTTTACCTGTTCCACTTTGTGGGTCTCCTCCTGGCCCCATTGCCCAAACCCAGAATCCAACTCAAAATCCATGCCAAGGGGATGCCATAACCTTCATGTCACTTCATAGTCAAAAGAGGGCTGCCTTTCCCCCAAGTGCTTCAGACAGACTTAGAATAAAGGAGTTAATGTTGACTTTAAGAGCCTGACGCAAAACATCCAGAAAACAAAAGTCAATAAGAAGGTCTGAATAGTTTGACACAGATGATCGTAGATAAAGGTACTCACACTAGTTCTACGGCATTTATACCAGGTAGCTAACACTCAGAAATGTTGCTTTTAAAGGGAAATTAGAAAATGGATTAGCTAAAAGTGCATATTTTGAAAGCAAGAATCTTAAGCACTTGAAAGCTAATTATACTGATTATACACAAATACAAATTCTCGGTCACATACAGTTCTAGAAAATGAACCTAGTAGGCTCTACTGTCATAGAAACATTGATAATATTTACACTGGTTCAAATAAAAGGAGTCTATATTTTTAATTGTGATTTTTTTTTTCTAATGCACTCTTTGACTGCCTTTTTATCTCCCACTGAATTCAAATGGTGAATGGAGCCCCACGGCCAAAGACAACTCAGGAAAGAACAAAGAGGGTGAGACCTAAAGGGGGACCCAGGTCGCTGGTCAAATCACTGGGCAGAGCTTTCATCTCCAGAAGTTCTCCTGAGTTGGAGGCTCCAGTTTTTAACATTGTGCATAACAGGTCATTGCTCCGACTTGATCCCCAATTCCCTGTCCTGCTGCATTCGCCTCTGGTGGCCAACTTAAGTTCTGAGACCCATACCTTTCTTATTAGAAATGTAATTGGTAACACACCTAAGTAATTGAAAGCCACAAAAAGTTGAGTGGGTGACATTAGTAGATGGAACTCTCCGTAAAGGAAGCAGGGCTGGACAAGCACTGAACACAGGAAGTGGCACAAAGAGAGCATGGGCACGGATCCAGAGCGTCCTGCTTTGGAACCAAAAGATGGGAGAGCTGTAAGAAATCATCCCCTAATTACTAAGGAGCTGCTAACAGATGAAGTCAATCTATATTTGCTGATGTGGAAACACATCCAAGGTATACTGGCAGAACCGCATGCAGAGCAGGAAGCCATTTGTGTGTGGGGGTGTGTTTAAAATGCTCATATATGTGCAGAAATTTCTAGAAGAATGCTGCCAAAACAGAAAAAACATGATTATGTTTTCCCTCCAAGGGAGGGTAGGGGTGTGGTATTCAGGGCATTTTTTGTTATTTTCCATTTTATACACTTTTTTTTCCCATCAGTATTACAATTTAGAGGGAAGAGAAAAAAAAAAAACCCCTCAGACTTTAAAGGAACAGAGAGATTCTGAGAGTAGGGTTTTTAAGAGATGTTCTGTTGAATAAGAAGAAAAGAAAGAATACCATGGCTCAGAGTCCCCTGGCAGGCACCAGGAGTAACAGACCACAAACAGTAACAGTAACAACCTCCAGTGAAACAGGGGGATGGCTTTGTTTTTTTTTGCAGAGATCCTACAGGTGGTGCTTCCGAATACTCCCGTATGGAGTGAAAGCCACAAAACTCCATTCCCACAGTTCGGAGTCTTTTCAGTTGGTTGGGTGATTTCTAGTTAAGATTGAAGCTGTGGTGCTTGGAACAAAAGGATCGAGAAACACCGCGGAGACAGCCCGACGTGAAGGAGGTTGGAGGCAGGCAAGAGGCAGCAAGGGTACCCGCCAGGTTCTCTACCCTAGATCTTCACCAAACACATGGCTCCAAGGGGAGGAGGACCCAGGGGCCCCTTCTGGCCTCCACACAGGTTCCTCCCGCATGGCAGCCGCCAGTGGCCACGTGGGCCACTGGCCACGCCAGTGTATTTCAGGAAAGGCCCACAGGTGCAGGGTTTGGAGTGCTGGAGCAGGACGCCTGAGTTCAGCCTGCTTTCGCGAGGTCAGCTCCGGGCCACCTCTGTGGGTGGGGGCCTGGCCCTGGGCCACACAGGGGACATCTGAGTCCCCACCCTCTTCTTTTCAAGAAAGGTTTCCTGGGCTTCCTGACTGTCCCGAGTGACCTCAAGGTTGAATGGAGGGTGATAACATGATGGGGGTGGCTAAAAGGACTCAGTGAGATAAGAAAGCACTCAGAACCTGGTACCAGGTCACACATCAGTCAAATCTCCAGAACTGTTCATTCCTTGAGATCAGACAACTAGCACATAGGAAGTAATGTATTTGTTTTGATGCTTATTTTTTCCATTAATTCAGTTGCAAAGGATGATGGAGAGAGAGAACATGTGAGCGCCTGCTGGAATGAGCCAGGCAGCGTGCTGGGTTTTTACAAACACGATGTGACATCGTCCCACAAGCTGTGTGGGCACAGAGCACACACACCAGCGGACAAAATCGGGGAAGGATCTGGCCACAGAGGTGATGGTGAAGAGCAAACCGAACCTCCAAGCCCACACGCCCCCAGAACAGCACCACAGCACCATGGGGTCTGGTCTAATGAGGGTGAGGGTGCTGTCGCTATGCATTGTTCTTTAAAAAAGCAAAACCCCAAAACGCTATACTCATCTTTCTTACTCTGCCGGAAGGTTACATGCAAGCTTTGTTTTAGCGAAACCAACAGTCAGCCGCAGGTCCCTGGACACTCAAATTCAAGAGCTGCCCTCCCCAAGTCGAGCCTAGCTGCTCCGCTCTCAGCCAGCTCTCAGCCACCCAGGCCATCCATGTGGCCTCAGGAGCCCACCTCCTCCACCAGGCCCGAGGCAAGCACCTTGTCGGGCTACGGGGCGCTACCGGCCCCTGACACCGGTTCACCACTGGCATGCAGACGATCTCACACCGGCGGGTGGGAGGTTTTGAAAACCTTGGGCAAATAGCTGAGCCGCAACTGAGCCGGTGACTGCACAAGCGCTTCTGCAGGGCTGGCGGAAGACAAACAAAGCCACCCTGAACCTCAAGTCATCTCACCCAGAGTCAAAGCAACAGTGATGCTGAAGATAGCCCGCAGTTCCCGTCAGCCTGTTGTCAACCGATTAGTAGGATAAACTGATCCACTTCACGATGCTCTATGTCCCCGCGTTGATTTGCCTGTGGGACCAGCAAGGAAAGAGCCAGTGGGCGTGGCACGCGGCCGTGATGGACAGGCAGGAAGACCCGGATGCAGCCGCATCCGCGCAGAGAGAGGGAAAAGTATGTTAAAAGGGAAACTGAGCCGGCGGGAGGATGGTGCAGTTTTTCACATAAAAGCCTATCATACAAATGTTGGCTATGACTTACATTCAAAACTCTATGTTAGGCACTAAGATCGTTGGGGAAAAAAGAAAAACACGAAACCTAAAGAAGGAAATTAAAATCAAGATGATAGTCCAAGACACGAGTTACACAAGTAACACAGAAACACGTCTGATACTGTAATTATACCCCTTTGCAAAGATTTACTAGTTAAATGGTCCAGTTTCCAGGAATCAACAAGTAAAATAAGTCTGTCAGCAAGGACTCCGTCAGGTGCTGTGAGTGTCGTTTCCTGCAAGACGGACAGTGATCCATATGCCTTTATTTGCGAGTATTTTCCATTCCTTTCACAAACGGATGAATCCAGATAACAAGCCTCCTCCCAACTAGCTCTTATTTCTGTACCTCATAAGTATTCAGGGGATAAGAGGCGCTGGCTCCGCGGGCTTGCCACAGCTTTCCAAAGCCCCACAATGAGCCGCCCGGTAACATCGGCGCTCACCCCATCCACAAGTGTGAGCTTTAATTACAAGTGATCAGTGTCTCAGGCTCGCCCTAGAGACCAGTCCCGGGGACCCTGAGAATTTTCCCGGATCGTGTATTTGAATTCACGGCAATGCTCTGTCGCTGGGGGTTTCTGTGTTCGGTAATAATGTGCTTTGTTCTCACAAGTGCCCCTCGCACCTGCCAACTGAAAAGAAAGCCGCTAGACTCTGCCGGGCAGTGCGCAGTCGTGCTGCCCTCCAGCGGACCATGCCGGCCCAGCGCCTGTAAAGGAGAAGGGCAGACAGGCAGGGAAAGCCTGTGAACTGGATCAATGAGGGGGAAAAAAAAAGAAAACGGAAACACAAGCTAACCCCAGAAAATATAAAGAGGTCTCTCCTAAAAATTCGACATTTGATGGACATCAAAAAATCAAGCTTACCAAGCATGAAAGATACTCAAACCTCAGAACTGTATGAACATGCCAACACATCACTTAAAATTTTTCACACTAAAGAACTTAAGCCAAAATGTATCGGCATCCATATGCGTATGTATAGACAAAACACACATATACACACAGACATCTACTGCACCCACCGTTCTTGTGCTGAGAAAACACTGGCAAGTCAGGTCCACAGAATACAAGGGTTGTACGGGTCTGGCAGACAAAGTACAGGAGAGGGAACGTGGACACTGTAAGGAGCGGGGAAGTGGACGTAACAAAGCCATGTAAGTCTCCACTGAAGATGCAGTCACCAGGACCCAGAACTGGTAAAGAAATACTTGAAATTTAAGAACAATTAAAAATCAGCAGGAAATCACAAAGCCACCAATAAGGAATTGTCATGCTTTTTTTTTTTTTTTTTGCTACATAGTAAAAATTACCCCCCAAATTGTATGCATCCCCTGAATTCAAATTAGTAAGATTTCCTTTATAAAACCCAAATCAAGCTGGGGGAGGGGGCAGGGGAGGGAGTGGGCTAAGTAGAGATTCAAGCCATAGTCAGTAACAACCCCTTTTGTCATTCAGCAGCTAAGTAGTGTCCAACTCTTTGTGACCCCATGAATTGCAGCACACCAGGCTTCCCTGTCCTTCACTATCTCCTGGAGTTTGCTCAAACTCATGTCCATTGAGCCGGTGATGAAATCCAACCAATTTTATGTCAAATCTCATTGGGTAGCTAACTGCAAAATGTTCATTACATTCAGGTAATAAGAAATAGTCCCATCTTCTGAGATACCTTACAAATGCTATTATGACACCTATAATAATTTTCATGATAACATCCTAAAATAAAATATAACTATTTGCACATCACACTCTGATCCATTTCCTCTGGAAAGCACCACATACACAGACAGGCTCACTGAACTGCCAGCAGTAAAACTCAATGACAAACTGGCAGTGCCCTCTGCTGGAAGGTCCAGAAATCGCACCCTGAAAACCAAGAGGGTATTGACTTTCATTTGTGGGTATTCTGAAATAAAAATACCACCAAACAGCACAACTATTTAGTCTTATAATAGCCCCTTCAACCGGGTGTTACAAAGCATTTGAAAAGCTTAGCTTTTAAGTGGGTTTGCTTTGATTTGAAAATCAGTTATGAATTGAGTTCTGTCATCCACAAACATCTCTGTTAGTATTTATGTGATTTATGGTTCTCCCTCCAGGAAAAATAAAATTAAATTCCTTTCCAATTCTTAGAAGAGAATATATAAAATATGAAATACGCCTGTGAGAGTTTATTTCAAAGAATATTTCTTACTAGGCCTACGGTCCTCGTGCCACTGGCATAATATCTAAGATTTTCCCTGGCTTCAAAGTCGTTCTAATCTACGAAACGAGATCTGATGAGACACGAAGGTGGATGCATAAAGACGACAAACACCTCTTCTTGAAAGAGTGTGCACAGGAAAACACAACATATGTTATGACCACTACTCCTTTTTAAAATGCACAGGAGGGGCTTCCCTAGTGGTCCAATGTTTAAGATACCACACTTACATTGCAGGGGACACAGGTTTGATCATGGAGGGGGGCGGGTGGAGGGTTGGGGGTGGGGATTAAGATCCCACAAATCCTTGCAGTGGGGACCAAAAAAAGAAAAATAGAAATAATTCTAAAAAGTAAAAATAAATAAAATGTTTCTGCATGGGGGACAGCACAGCGTTAGGGACCACCTCACAGGTGAGTGGCCAGAGCCCTGCTTCCTCCCCTCCCCGGGAACCAGCAGCCAGAGAGCAGAGCTATTGTGAGAATCCTTGCATGCACCTCGCCAGCACACACCCACACACCCACACCCACAGAAGACAGAGCTCCCCGCCCCCCCACCGCCGCCCCGCCACGACGTCTTCCAAGGTTCCCTGTTCAGGGCAGAGGTCCACCCATGCAGAGGTCCTCCCCTGAGATGGTCTAGTGAGCAGAAGGGCTTCTGCTGCACGAGGCGGAAATGATGCAGCTTCGAGCTGCTTCCTCACGCTCTCCTGTGATGGATGACTTTCTTATCATGAGCACACTGTGTTATATAATTAAAACAACTCCCATCTTGAATTCCTGCTTGGGCTAAAACACATCCAAGGCCGGCAAGGAAACCAGAGGCCAAAACTACAAAGCAATTAAATGGAGCTGCCTTCCTGCAGGCACCTGGGGCAGCCCGTCTGTGGGGGAGGATGGGCCCATCTCTGCTCCTTCTGCGCAAAATCTCGATCCTTCCCATCCAAAATCTTCCCATCCCAAATCTTCCCTTCCCAAAATCTCTACCTTCCCATCCAATCTCCTTCCAGACAGTGGCTTTGGCTGGCAGATTGTGCGATTCTAACCCGCACAATCTAACTCTCTCAGAGTTTCGGGGCCCTAGGGTGATCCATCCTCAGAGCACACACCCCAGAGACAGGGGGGCGCGGAGAAAACTGAGCAGAAGGCCGCGAGCACAACTTGCCCCAAGGCCACGTCCCGGGCTCCGAGGGCCACCGGAAGTGCTGGGCCCGCCGGGATGCACCTCCTCATCTCTAAGTCGGTCCCCTGGTCTGTAAAGTGGGGAGGCTGGGAGGGAGGTGTCGGAGGGCAGCACTCGGCATTTAACTGCTGACTCTTAATCCCATGTTGTGTGTTATTAAGTGTAGGATGCGATGCGCTGAGAGCAAAAGTGCCCACGCAAGAGGCACTGGCGATGTGCTTCAGGGGACCAGAAGGTGCACCGAGGTCTCCCTACGAGCCGGCAGGCATCTCCCCAGCAAATTCCCACGGGACTGGGAGGACGGTGGCATGTGGACACCAGGTCGCTGCAAGCGGCGCCGGGTCTCCTGCGTCTCAGGCGCGCAGCCCTCCCGCCTCCTCAGCGCCCTGGACCACCTACCAGCCCTGCCCTTCTGCCCCGCCTCCTCTGCTCCCCCACCAGTCCCCCCAGCTGCCTGTAAACGTGCTGCTGTCACCAACCCTTCCCAGGCTCCTCGCTGCACCCCCAGCCACAGCCCAGCTGCTTCCCTCAACCCCCTCCCCACTATGGTTCCCCCAGCCTGTGGACCCAGGCCTACTCAGCAGGCCTCCCTCCCCACCCACCCTCCCCTGTCCCCAGGGTCCCCACTGAAGTGGGGGGCTCACCCTCGCTGCAGGCCCCAAGGCTCAGCCTGGGACCTCATCGCTTTCACTGACCTAGGCTCTCCCTAGACCGGCTCCCTGATCCTTAGCCATACCCAAGTTCACCACCCCAGCCTAGACTTCTCCTCATGGCCCCAAACCTGATCACCTGCTCAATAGAGCAATTTGAACACTAGACAGCACATGCCAAAATGTCCCTCATGACCACCAGCACCCCCTAACTTTGACCCGGTTTCTGCTGTACTGGCCAGAAACTGTGGCCTGTCACTCCACCTCCTAACTAGCCTTTCAGATCCACCCGGCTCTTCCCTCTTTCCTTGGCCAGAGCTGCCCTCCCCCACACCTCCTAGATTCTGCAAGAGCCTCCTAACTGCTTTATGGTCCGCAGAGGGGCCGGACCACATTTATAAAGACACATCTTGTCACTCCCCAGAGCCCGCTCCGTGCTTCCTATGCTCTTATTACTGATCCAGAAACTCTGATACGCCTTCTGCTGACATGCGGCCCCATCAGAGAAAAGGGACTCAGGCAGCCTATCAGACCAGCACCCACCTCTGGTCATTCTGTCTCCCTTGTTTATGGGTGTTGTCAGGACTCAAGCCTCCTGAAGCCCTCCGTGTCATTTCTATAACTGCTCGTGCCTGCTCCCCAAACATGAAGATCAGAGTTTCCCTGAACCTCCGATCGCGCTGGCCCCTGCAGTCACTCAGATGTCTGCTGAGGGACAGGGTGGCCCTGCTGCCCTAACCATCCACCTGAGCCCTCCCACTCTGCTGGGGAGCCCTCCAACACTGCTGGCTTCCCACCCGGAAGGAAAGACCCGGCCTCCCCCTCTGAGCTTCCCTCCCCCCACCTTCAGTCACCTGCTGACTCCTTCCCAAGCATTTGGTTTAAAAGTAGGCATCTCAGGGGCGACTTTCCTGACAAGCCCCCAGGATGGAGTCATGGGAACATGTGAGGGCCCTGTTGGCACAAGCTCAGCTCCTCAACACTGAGTGTCTGCTATGCAAGGGGCGCCTTGTGGGCTGCACACAGCAGGGCCTGGGTGTCCTTTGCCTGGGGTTGGCCTGGTGCCCCCTAAGAGCTCATACGCAGAAAGGGTTCAAGGCAATTAAGCAAGAAAAAGAAATTAAAGGCATCCAAATTGAAAAGGAAAACTGTCTCTATCAGCAGATGACATGATATTATACATGAAAACCCTAAAGATTATTATATTATATTATACAGAAAACCCTAAAAATTTATATATTATAAAGTTTCTATATTATACAGAAAACCCTAAAGATTCTGCCAAAAGAAAAAAAAAAAACTGTGAGAGCTAGTAAACAAATTCAGTAAGATTACAGCATACAAACCAATATACAAATATCCACTGCATTTCAATAAAATACTTAGGAATAAACTTAACCAAGGAGGTGAAAGATAATAGTGAAAAATTAAAGGAGACACATACACTGGAAGAATTAATGTTATTGAAATGCCTACACTACCTAAAGCTATCTCGATGGAAAATAGTATGAAGGTTCCTAAACAAAAAAAATTAAAAGAGAACTACTATATGATCCAGCAATCCCACTGCTGGTTATATATCCAGAGGAAATGAAGTCACTCTCTTGAAGAGGTATTTGAATCCCTATGTTCACTGCATCTTTATTCACAGTAGCTGAGATGGAAAAACAACGTGCTTGTCAATGGATAAAGGGATAAAGAAAATATGCTATGTATGTGCAATGGAATATTATTCAGCCATGAGAAAGAAGAAAGTCCTGCCATTTGTGACAATGTGGATGAAACTGAAGGGCGTTGTGCTAAGTGAAAAATAAGCCAGAGAGAGAAAGACCAATATTGTATGATCTCACTCATAAGTGGAAACTAAAAAAACTGAACGAATCAAAACATAGGGCTGACTGGTAGTTACCAGAGACTGGTGGCGAGGAGGAAGAGAGGAGATGTTAGCCAAAAGGCCAAAACTTCCAGCAATAAGTAAATTCTGGGGATGTAGTGTACTGTCCTATACATGGAGGTTACACAGACAGGAAATGTCAATCTCACCTCACAGACACACACACACACACACACACACACACACACACACACACACACACAGTAACTCTGTGAAGTGATAGGTGTGTTAACCAGTCTTAGTGTGATATCATTATACAGCATATAAGTACCTTGCACACCTTAAACTTACAGTGTTATGTGTCAATTACATCTCAATAAAGGTGGAGAAAAATAGCTCAGGGAGCATCTATGCAGTGAGTGAACAGGAGATTCTGTGTACATTTTAGTTCTACATTGACTAAATGTATTAAAGTGTCCTTTACTGACAGAAGTATAAAATAAACAAGTCAAAGGAGCACAGAGACCTTTTCTAATTCTGTTACTTTCTGCTTTCACACTTACAAATACAGTAACACTGAATTTCCTTCTCCACATTTTAGAATAATATATTTCCTCATGTAAATCTAACAGAGAATTTAAAAAAAATAAAATGAAATGGAAGAGAAGTATAACCTGTACAAAAGACCCCATAGTGGCGAGATATGTATGTTGTGTCCGTGTGTCAGATTTTTTTTTATTTACTGCCTGCATGATATTTTTAGGCTGCAAAACCTGGCAAAGCTGTCCACAGTGGCTGGGTATTGAGCTCTGAGACAAACATGCCAAATTCAGAACCATCTCCCTGTGCCTTTGAGGGCTTCTAGAGTCAAACCTGCCAGTTCCACATCCCAGGGCCGGAACCTCGGCCAGGGTTGGGGGAGGAGGGCGAGGGGCGGGAGGGATGCCTGCCCTGCAGCCGGAAACCAATAAAACAGGCGAGACCCAAAGGACACCAAGTCTTTATCCAGCTCAGCAGGAGCTTTCCAAGCTTAATATATTAAAACTGCTTCACAGAGGTAGCAGCTGGGTCTCCAGGGCCCAGCTCAGCGCCCTGACAACCATCTGACCACTGAGATGCAAGTGTGACTGGTGCCGACGGGCATGGCCAAGGGTGGCTGCAGGGGCAGCCGGTTCCAAGCGATGCTACCTGCATCGCTGTGCGCCTAGGGCCCTGGGATTCTTCCTGGCAGCCCATTCCAGACACCCCTCTAAGGAATAAGGATAAAGCACGCACCCCATTTCCAGGATGCCGTTTACAGGGTACACAACAGCTATGCAGTCTTTACACTAAATACCCCCCTGACCAACAGGACTGGGCATCCATTTGGCCTGAGGGTCTCTGCAGGTGCCACAGCATTCTCAGTGATAAGAAAACTGGCATTCAGTGTCTTAAGCCATTTATGAACTTAAAGAAATTTATTTACTGAATAACTGAGAGTAAAAATACATATTTTATACAAGTAAAAGAAAGCCTGTGTATTTCACAAAGTTTCTTCATGGTGCTGGGATGCTCACCAAATTTTCCAAGGGAAGAGGGGATGTCTGTCATGATCAGAGCAGCAGACAGTACATACAGTTTAAAGAAAATGACAATAAAGATACTGATAAATAGAATGATAAAGATAAATCCCAACCAAGATAATGGGGTTCCAGACTCAACATTGTCACTAAAAGCAGTCAAGAATTTTTTGCAGGCATGTTGTTTCCACCCGCACACTAAGAAACCAAGTTTTTCATACGTACAAACATACAGAACAGACTTGTAGATGCCAAGGGTAGAGATGGCAGGGAGAGAGGGATAGACTGGAGTTAGGGGCCTGCGGATGTAAACTATCATGGATAGAAGGTCCTACCTGTCGTGCAGCGCAGGGGACTACTCTCAGCCTCCTGTGATAAACCGTAACGGAAGAGAATATGAAACCAGGATGTGCATGTGTATAACCGAGTCACTTTGCTGTACAGCAGAAATTAGCACAACATTGTCAACCAACTATACTTCAATTTCAACAAAGAAAGAAACCAAGTTTTTCAAATTAGAAATAGCAGTCTGGCAATGAGCCGGCCTGGGGCTCCTGGTCTCAGTCCCTAGAGCCAAGGGGTTCAAGGAGACTCTGCCCAGCCCCTCAGGGTTACCATTTCCCCTCCTCTTGGGGAGAGCAGAGACGGGGCACCACGCAGCTTCCCGGGCCTCTGCAAGGCACTCAGGGAGGGAGCCAGCGCAACCCCCCATTATCCCAGCAGGCCTGATGCCAGGGTGGGTCCAGCTTGGCCCCTGCCTCATGGTTGGAAGGGGACCCAGTGAGGGGGGAGGAGAAGGCTGGCAAGGGGGCAGCGGCCTCAATGTGAGCACAGCCAGAGCCTCTTGGCTCCTTAAAATATTAGATCAATGCACAAATAAAAGCCCTCCTAAGAAATGAGGGGGAAAAAAGACGAAATTTAGGTAAGCAGAGATTACCTATTAACAGATTTTTAGAGCAAACTATTACAGTGTGTCACTGTACTTGACATGTTCTAATTCTCCCTGTTACGTAGTCATAGAGTATTTGACTACTAAGAGTAAAACTTCAGGCTACAATCTGAAATGGAAAAGAAAATCTCTTTAACTGATTAGGTCTCTGGAGAATCACTAGGACAAGACTGAAGCTTGATAAAAGTATAGATGATAGGAAGTAGGACATAATTTCCCCCAACACAGTAAGAGTGCAGAAATGTGGGTTTTCACAAAAGAGGCAAGATAAAAATACTAAGGACGTGATTATAATATCTAAGTGCTTACAGTCAAATGATTCATTGTGTTTTCTCTAAATAACTACATTAATAACTTTTCGTTTTTGTTTTTGGATTAGTACATATGAGTGACTAAAATTAACCAAACTTTATTTTTTTATTTTGGGGGGGGGGGGGGGTCGGGGACGGTGAGTAGCCATAATTAAGTCCAGGTACATGAAAAAAACAGACTTTCATGAATAGTTTAGAAAATAACACACTTTTATTGAAATTTTGCCCTGAAGCTTTCTCTCCTGTCCAAATAATTTCCAAACTGCATTTCAAATTAAACTCCTAAGTTTTCATCTTTCCCCCCTAGGGTGTTCTTCCACATTACAACATATTTTAATATGTGTAAATGATAGCAATGCTATAAAGTGTTATTTCTCATTGCAAATGGTCATTAATATCACTTCATACCTCAGAGAGCATAATAGTCATTTGGCAATAAAACGAAGTGTGAGCATCATCCACTAATAACCTGAGAGGGGGCCCTGCTAGGACTTTATGTCTCTCACAGAATATTCTTCACATAAAGCACATTCTGGTCATTACTTAGATGGGAACATGTCCCCATCATGCTGCTAATGTAGTAACTGCAGGATCTTTTATGAGATTACTGGTTCCCTCTCCAAATTTCCATTCACCTCTCATGGTCCTCTCTAGCATCACAGCCATATGCCTTCCACTTAGGACTGCTTTTTTGGGAAATGTGGGAGTATCTGCTCTTATTTAAGAGAGCTTTACTAATTACTCTTCCACCTTGATTGCTACTACACACATTCAGAGGAAAGAGAGGAGGGTAAGTTGCTTTAAATATAACCAGACAGCTGCTCACACGTGAAACTTCGTTCTGTCTACACGGAGTAGAACCTCATCGTGAACTGCACCCACAACACCTCCCCCCCCAGCCCTCCATCACCATGCACACAGCTGGCATGCGGGCGCTCAGGGCAGGGCTCTGTCCCCTGGCTGCCGTGCCCCTCGTCTGGAGGACACATTACAAGATTCACAAATGATGGTCTGGCTAAATTAAATAAAGCAGGCAACTTCAGAATGTCTGCTGGGTGAAGCTTTCACAAAACCAGCAGCCCTACCAATACAACTCCACCCACTTATAGCTGTTCTGCATTCTAAGATATAACCAGTAGGAAGGGGCTGAAAATGGAATTTTTAAAGCCTTCCCTTCAAGCCCCCAGGAGATCTACACCAGACATAAAAATCCAGAAAAAATCTGAAAAGCCCTCTTTTAGTGTCGGAACCAGGCTGACAGGCACCCTTAATTTCCTTGTGATGTTTGAGCTAAAATGCCAGCAAGTATAACATACCTTCGCTCTTTGTCTTCTAATCAATATGACCAGCTAAGACCTATGTGAGAGAAATTCTAGGACATGTCAGCTTTTGAAAATATTTTGAAAATATTCAATCAAGAAATGATAAACATATTTGGAAACTGAGTTTTGGACTGTTTGAAACTGCATTTGGAAGTGAGAGCATTTAAGCATTGTTTCTACTAAAACCTTCAAGAATAGGGTCCAAGGTGTATGTGTGTGGCAAGAGAGGAGGGTGGGAACCATTACTATTACTATACTCTGTAGAGATTGCTCCTAGATAGACATGCAATCTGCAAATCACACCTAAAATCCTCACCAGCATATTTGTTTATAAATAGAAACATATTCTTCAGCCCGATACTGCCATGTGGCACCCACATGGGTTTGAAGACTGCATTTGGTTTTTATAAACAGACTGAAACTGCATATAATGCTATATCATCTTAAAACACATATGGAACCCAAGATTAAAAACCTATAAAGCAGAGTTGAACTGCAGAGTGACTGTAATAAATGCTACAATGTTAAGTCAGCTTCAAAGCAATTCTTAAAAGGACTCCAAAAACTTTCATGACTGTTTTATGCTTTATTTTTCATATTGATGCATTTCATCTGAAAACAAATGCCAAGAGCTGTGGGAAAGCTCCTCTTTTCATGTCGGCCACGCTCTGAGGAACCCGTGATAAGACCCCATGACACGTGGAGATCTAAGGAGCCCCACGCCAACTGCAAGCACCTTCCCCCAGCACATGACACGTTTTATAGGGGGTGGGGCATCAGCTCACACTCTCCAGGGTACTGCCCTTGGGGAGCAGCTGGGATGAACTTATTACGGTCACTGTCCAATGACACCTCCGGAATGGGAAGCCATGTCCTTGGCTTTATGCATGGTGGTGGAGCTATGCATCCTCCGAGGTGAAGAGGCTGAGTCAGAAGATTCCTGAACTTTGGGACTCCCGGTAAGCTCCTTTGCCCCATGCCGGTGTGGCCAGAGCAGTGCACCGCCGGGTACTTGCATCCCTGTGAGTGGCCATCACGCCCAGAGGCCAAATGTGTCTCGAACGCTGAGCTCAAGCACAGTGGAGCCGCTGGCTGGGCAGTGGAGCAGCCCCAAAGATGGGAGGGCATGTCTTTTAGGGTGCTTACATACAGAAGAAGGCCTAGGAAAATGGAGCGCCTTCAGGGTGAGCCTAGAAACTATCTTCACCATCCACTCATTCAGCAGTGCAGCTGCTACCAGCACTGGGGTCAGAGGACACAGGAGCAGGGACGAGAGCTGAGAAGCCCAGACCCAGGACCACAATCACACTCTGGGCGTCTGCACGCGGTGCCCTGCCCTGCTGTGACAGGGAGGAAGGGCATTGCCCACACCCCAGCCAAATTCAGGGACCCACAGGCATAGCTCACTTGCTCCCACCATCACTGACACTAAAAGGAGATTATTTTTTTTTGACTCAAAAAGGCAAAAATCAACATAGCCAAAGACGTCCCATGTGCTTTTCCACTGGTCTGAGCAGAAGACGACACCCTCCCTGAAGAGGAGACTCCTGCCCTCACACGGCTCCTAAGGGGGCATGTGACACCCTACTTCTCTCAGGAACTCCTCCCACAGAAGAGCCCACCAGCCTCCCCAAGCAGCTGCACAGGGAGGGACAGTGTCCCCTCTCCCCTCCCCGCCCCCATTCAGAGAAGGCTCCCCCTTACTGAGAGGGTCCCTGCAGAGAAGTCCCCACAAGCCTGACGTTCACTCCGTGGCCAGACCCAGTGGCAGCACCTTCAGGCCCCGGGACCCTGGGAGCTGGTCTGCACAGCCGCCTCAGGAAGGCCTCCCAGACTCTGGGACCGCACAGCACTGAGACCACCCTCTGGCCAGAGGTGCCAAGTGATGGAGCCACTAACTGCATCCTCTGGAACCAAGCTGCCTTCAGTGAATAAGACCAGAAACTCAGCTGCTGAGTCACAAAGGCACACCACCCAGGAGGCTGAGCAATTTTACTACTGTGAGAGACACGGACAGGCTTTAGGAAGTGTTCATCAGATGAATTACTTTAGGGTCTCTTTCGTTTCAGATAACAAGAGTTCAGGGCTTTTTTCAGAACAAAATGAGCCAATCAGTCCCCTATCTCCTACACACACTGTAGACCGCAGCACACTCTACCAACCCTCCTCACAAATGTCACACTCAGCACGCAGTCCTGTGGTTGGTAGCTGGCCCCCAGAGAGAAGCAAGTCCCAAGGAGAAGACATAGCACTTATTCGTGCTGAACAAACAGCCCCTCACCTCCGGCATCTCCCTCCCAGTTCTCCCACAGCCACCGGCCAGCCGGCTCTGATTGCACGGACATGCCCAGTCTCTGCACAAGTTCAAGACACAGGGCCAATTCACAGTCCACCGTTGGCCATGGAGAGACAGGTCAGTGTATGCGGATGGTCTGGGCTGAAGACAAGAACAAGGTGATGGCCCCAGAAGCTTTCATGCTTTTTTTTCTTTTCCTTTTTTTTTTGTTAAAAATCTACATTTGACTCCTAAAGAGTTCGGAAGTAAATACATCATTTTCCCTAAATTTCTAGAAAAGAAAGTTTAAAAAAAAAAAAAAAAAACTCCTCTCTTTATGCAAAGACCTGCAGACTATTTTGATAATCCGGCTGTGAGTGAGTCACCAGCTCAACCAAGATGATTCACAACCTGAAATGATTTCTGAGGGAACAGGCAAGCAGCCTGGAGCCCCCTTGCCCACCCTTCAGTTTGGATGATAACTCTTTTTTTTCTAATCCTGTTTCCTTAGGGGATTTGAGACAGAGATTTCCTTTCACTTTTTGCCAAATCTGAACAGTAGATCCCAGACAACAGGGAAGGTACCTGGTTTGAGATGTTCTACAAATAACCAACCACATGGATGCTGAGGACAGCTCAGAAATGCTGACACTCCAAAACGGCCAACATCTGCCAAGTAATACACACGAGCAGGGGTGCGGCAGGTTCTTGGGGGCTGACTGGGGTGTGTGCTGTTTGTGGGATGGGTCCTGTCTCAGCTGGCAGGGCAGCTCTGAGCTTGCAGAGTCACCAGAAGGTCCGGAGGGGGAATACAGACTCAGATTCTAGAGAATGAAGCGCACTCATATCCAGGAGGCTCGCGGCAACCATATGCAACAAATGTGCAAACTCCTCAGCTGTCACAGGGAGTCTGTACGGAAAGCAACAAACTGTATAAGTAGGTCAGACTTTGGCTTGTTCCTCAGAGATTTGCATTTCAAATAAAAAGTTGGTCACTAAGGCAAAGGGAATGAAGAGCTACAGCATGTTAAACCAAAAGTGCTCATTTAAATGACAAGCCCTAGAGCTCTGAGGCCGGTAAGGGACCATAAATAAATTTTAAAAAAGACAAATCACATGCTTGAGAGGCGAAAATGTGGTAGCTTAGATCCTCCCTTTTAAGGAAAAGAAAGATCTGGAGGGTCTTACATAATGAATAATAATCAGAAAAATAATATTTGGGGCCAGTACAAGGACTACGTTCCTCAGGAGAGGAACAAATTATTCTCACCTTTAAAAAGGAGACGATATTTGGGAGCAGAACCACCCGAGAAGCAGAACCTCGGGGTCAAACACTTAAACTGGAAGCTGAGGTCTTTCCTTGTGACCTGTGGTCAGCCCGCCCCTCACACGCCCCCTAATACATGTCGTCGTCAGTCCCCACAGAGATCTGCTCGCTGCGTTTAAGGACTGTAAAAATCATACCTACTCATCTTTTTCCCGGTTTTGACAAACTTTGCCTCCTCTGAAGAGAAAATGCTCCCACAACAAACATAACAATAGCACGGTGTGCCCGTGGAGGGGCATCTGGAAGGGAGAGATGAAGGACTCAGATGCACGGAACACCTCTACAAAGATGCTCACAGAGATGAAACCCATGGCCTGGGCAAGCCCAGAGGACGCTGGCGCAGCTCCTGGGGTGGCCATGGGGCACCCAGCTGTGAAGGAAGAGTCCATCCTCTGTGACCTGTTACCTGGAGATGCGATCACAGGGCAGAAAGAAATCTGGAAGAGACATGTTTGTACCCTTGTACACACACTCACTCGATGGTAGAATCTTTAAATCTGCTTAACACAGAGGCATGAGCTCACAGAATATTTCACACCTTGTCTTTATTAATTGCTCTAATAGTAAACTGACAACCTTTATAAAAATATGAATATAATTACATGGTTCTAATAGGGACTGGGTGAAAATAAACACATTTGGTGCCAGTAAAATTGTGAAAAACAGTTCAGAAGTATCATAAAGATGATGCCACTGTTGGTTTCCGGGGAAGGCTATGCAAATACAAAAAGAATGAAATAATAACAGCTAACATATATAAAGGGGCTTCCCTAGTGGCTCAGCAGTAAAGACTTGAACTGCAACGCAGGAGATACAGGTTGGACCCCTGAGTTGGAAAGACCCCTGGAGGAAGCAGTGGCAAGCCACTCCGGTATTCTTGTTGGTAAACCCGTGGAGAGAGGAGCCTGGCGGGCTACAGACCACAGGGTCACAGAGTCGGACACAACTGAGCGACTAAGTCACCACCCACGTGTATTAGGCGACGCTACAGACCACATACTGTTTTCACCCTCACAACCACCCACTTGCAAATAGAACTATTATAATCACTGCCTTTTTTTGCAGATGGGCGGAAAGTTTTGGTAACTTGTCCAAAGTCACAAAAGCCAGATATCTGGGCTGAACTTGAACCCGAGCCATCTGAATCCAGACTCTGCTCTAGAATCCGAGATGCACTCCCAGCCTTTCTATGGAAAAATATCTGTGATGGGGAAAAACAAAACCAGAGCACCATGGTGGCTATGCTGCTAAATTCGATCAAGCCGAGCACCAGATCCAATCTGTTTTCTTCTGTCTCTCCGTCCTTTTCCTCATGAGCACCTGGCACTTTTTCCTAAACTCAGCTCTGACGTCTGCCTTTCAAGATCTTCCATTTGGGCTCTTCTTCAGCTGCTTCCAATGGCACCCCACTCCAGTGCTCTTGCCTGGAAAATCCCATGGATGGAGGAGCCTGGTAGGCTGCAGTCCATGGGATCGCGAAGAGTCGGACACGACTGAGCGATTTCAATTTTACTTTCAGCTGCTTCCCATAAACACAGCTCACCGAGACGCACACGAGCATTTCCATAGCTGTACTCCCCTAATACTGGCGCCCACGACACTTGTGAACCCTGGGCCTCTCCTTTCTAAAATCACAGTCCATTCCTGATTGCTCATCCCCTTCCACCTGCCAACTGTCTAGTAACAGAACCATAAAATCTGTGATAAAAATCGCTAGTCTCTCCTATGATGAAAGTAGAAGAGCACGTGACAAATGCTTTCGGAGCCCAAAACTCTGCCCAAGATCCACGAAGCACAGCTTGGGACAATATCTGCCCTTCAAACCCCTGTTACAAAAACAGCCACTCCCCTTACGTAATCAAGTGATTCTTCGGTGCTTATCTGTGTGACACTATTCGAAAGAGAAGTGAGCTTAGCTTCCTATCAAGCCATTGCAAACTCCTAAAAAGTGGAGCCTGAATTACTTAACACAAAGACTGGATGAGAAGGTCTCTCCTAGGCTCACCTGGTTAGCATTTGCACACTGCACAATGTTTGTCTATAAACCTTTCCAGCATATTAGTTCTGAGGGATTTATCTGTGTGTTTTCTCTGTAAAAGACAACAGGAATGGCCCTAGTCTGCGTTTCTCCTGATCACAGGGTGCGGTAACGGGTGTCATGTGCGTGATATTACTATAAAATGTGTGAAATAGGGCAGAATGCTGGGAAGGGTCAATAAGGAAATGAGAACTCCGAAGGATATATAGTCGTTTGCGCTTGGGCCTTTTACCAAGAGCCTTGGGAGTGACAATACAGAGGTTGCCCACAAGGGGGAGCCAGTGGGTCCATCTTCAAAGTAACTGGACACTAGGAAATTTGCTTTACAAACCCAAACTTTACCTTAACACTAAACTTTAAATTCCACTAAGACAAACCACGAGAGGCAATGAAAAAATACTAAGAGTAACAAGAGGAGCAGTGAAAGAAATCAGTAAAGAATAACATACAGGAATTCCTTATGCTCCTCAGAACTGAATGCAAAAAAGAAAAGGACTTTTTAGAGTAATCTTCAGTGTGAGTGTTTCTGAAACAAACATTTCAGACGGATGGCTTGACAACAGCCCTTTCACATAGTAGTTAAAAATAAAAATTTTTTATGACATACAAACTTGAGATTGAAGGAAGTCAAATAAATGAGCATTTTCTTCAAAATTTCCTTCCTTTGACAAGTTTCATTACTAGGACCACCTCATACGCCACCAAAAATTTTAAAAATTATAATGTTAACAGAATGGTTGTAAATTCATTCTAACAGATTTCTCTCAACCTCTCCTATCTCGCATTTTATTTTTAACCACCAAAATTAAAAAAACAATCTGGAACACATTCCATTCCAATATTTTCTTGAGGTTCCAGACAACTGACCTTAATTCTAGAAAATATTATCTGATAAATATACTGTCAGTAAAGATTTAAATATTGCTACTAAATATGTAATTATAGATGTTCAAGTTTTCACACTATTGAAGCACATTAATTAAAACTTGGCACAGCTGAAGAAAATCAGGAAACAAATGAAAAGGAAGATGGCGTGCATTTCACATTGACTGTAACATAATTATTACCTCTTTTTGATGAAGATATTCAGAGGAAGGCTCCAGCATTGTGCCTGTAATCACTTTAATCATCGTTCAACACAGAAGAACCAATCCGTCAAAATCCAAAGGGATTTGCTTATTGTTATGCTTTTAGAAAGCTCACCAGGTATTTCCAAATGCTTTCTAATGACAATAATTAAACATCTGGTAATGGCGACCTACTTGTGGCTGCTAAACTGCCTGGGATAGTCTCTTCCATTAATTATGTACATGCTGGGAACCGGGAGAGAGTTTACGTTATGAATAATAACTCAAGACACAGGAGAAGTCAGAAGCCGACAGGGGCAGCTCCCTGCTGTCTTGACTGCTATCTGTATTAAGGTCTTGTTAGCGCCCTCGGATTGGGGAACAGATGCTACATAAAAATTGCAAAAGCACCAAGCTAAGGCATGCATGCAAGCTTGATGGAAACTCGGTGTGAAGAAACATCCTTTTATTAAACATTCCAAACTATGCCTGAGGGGGAAGAACCAAGCTGTCACAGCTCTACTTTCTCCTCCACAAGGAATTATGTTCAGATGCAAACTTGGACCCTAAACTTTTGCTACACTGACCGGGTCTTTTAGAGTCTTGGCAAAGGCACAAATAAGAAAAGCAAGAGCAAGCACGCACGCTTTCAAGCACTGTTTCCCGCTTCCTTAAACTGAGGATGATGAGAAAGGAACAAACATAGAGGTTTGTGATGAAAGATCATGAAATCTGAAATTCATTTGATGAGATAATTTTCTTTAGGTCCAACTGGAGTTCATTAAAATCAACTGATATTTGTTTATTCTAAATGGATCAGCAGCTTTCCCCAAAGCCACAGATTTTCACTAATTAATAATTGAGAACTATCTCCTTCCTACTTTGTTCCAGCCTCATTTTAACTTTTTTGGAGCTCAGTAAAGGAATCATTCCATTTTTTAAAAAAGATGGTTTGGGTTTTATATCCCTTGGCAAACATTTGAAAATAAATACTAGTACTAACTCATAATTAGATACTAGTTTAAATTATAATATTTCTTAGGATAGGTTCACCAAAATTATTTTATGAGCTAATATGCTTAATCCTGAATATTATTTAATATATGCCAAAAGAGCAATCAGGGTCCAGTAAGGAAAACAGAAGTCACAACAGAGAGTATAAGGAAGGGTAAACAGGTAAGCTTGGAGCTGGGAATACTAGAGAAGGAGGGAGACAGGGGTTTGCAGAACCAAGACCCTTGGAGGAAGGTCCTGGGCAGCTGGTACCCAGGCCAGAGCAGAGGGTGCTGCCTGCTGGGGCTGGGATGTAGGGCACTTAGTGGAGGGCTTTTGTGGAACAAGGACACAGCAGGATGGGCTGGCCCCTAGGAGCTCAGAGGAAGCTCACAGCAGAGCACGTGCTGGGGCATCTGGGAGGGAAAGCTGGCTGCTGCCTCCTGGGATGGTTCTGGGGCTTCCAGAAAAAGAGCTGAAAACTAGAGTCAGTTACCACTGAATTGCCCAGGCTGGGCAATGCTGACAGGAAGAGCAAACAGGAAAAGCCAGGCGCCTCCTCTCCACCCTTCCTTCTAGACTTCCTCCAGCACCAACGGCAGGGAGCAGCAGACAAGCAAGACGTGCAGTGCAGCGCTTAGTGCCCTGGTCGGGGCTGGTAAGCAATTCAGTGTGTGAAAGAACGCCTGTCAGTGCCGCGGTGTCCTCACCCACGGAGAAGAGATGGAGAAGACACCAGAACCCACTCACAGATGGCGTGCGTCATGTTTGTTAAAAAGTCCTTATAGTTATGCCTGGCACAGGAGTAGTGTTAAATCTATACATGACATTATTTTATTTTCAAAGTACTTGTTATTTAATGTGTATGACTTTATCGGTTAGAATTCACACACAAAATCCACTTTAATAGAAAACTCTCACGCAAAGCAAAAGCACACATAGCCTGGGTGTGGACTCAGGAAGCAAACTCTAAAAAGGAGGTGGGTTTTAAGGAGTGAGGACCCAGGAGACCCTGGCCTGAGGCAAGTCCTGCCTGCAACACACCACTTGGGCCTGTGGTTCTTTCCCCAAAGGAGGGAGCCTGATAAACATTTATTTCTAAACTTCCTTCTAGTGTTTGAAATTTTTATAATTATAAAAATCCTCTCTCGTTTCAAATTTGAAACTAATTTTCTAGAAGTCTTTTGTTTCAATGAAGGCATCTCATAGGACAGAATTTTGGTTGAATCACATACAGTATCAACATAAATGCCTGCACTGCACGTTTCTTTTTCTGAAAAGACAGATCATTTAAAACTTAGATTAAAATTGTAGAACATAAAGGACATTTTAAACGTCGCAGTATTTTCTGTGCACAGTAAGGCTGCCACGTACACGGGGTGCACAGGGTGCTTCGCCCCAGCCCTGTAGAGGGGGAGCTGTGCAGGGTGGGCCCTGAGTGCAGAGCCACTGAAAGTCACAGCTGAAAAGCGCACCGTGAAGATACACGCAGGGATGAAGACTGTCATTCCCTCACTGACCCCAGGACGCAGCAGTGAACACATGGATAGACAGCCTCGGGTTTCCACGTGTGGGTGCAGTACCCATTAGGCTTTCTGTGGCTGAACCAGCCTGACCAGACTCCTGTGAGCCCCAATCAGCACCCAGGATAGTGCCTCTAGCAGCAAGAACTTAGGAACTGAACCATGCAACACAGCCAGCCTCAGTTCTGTCCAGACGGGAAAGTTATTTTGAAACACGACACAGAAGCATGGTGCTCTAGTTCAATATTCTAAGCCATTGTCGCAGTGGTAGATGCTATAACTATAACCCAACCTGCCCCTCGTATTCTGCGCTGGTGTATAAGAACGGACCCTGCTGACCCCGTCGGCAAGGAACGAACAGACGTTCTTTCACACATTAAATTGTCTACCAAAAGCCCCTTCTTACGTGTGGCCGAAGGGCTAGGATTATAACTAATTGGACTGACAGAAATAATGTGAAGATTTGGTCGAACAAATATGCTTTCATCTTTACACATAATACAGCCCTTCGGGTCATAGTGGACACCTCAAGTCAAAAAGCACTTCTTAATTGAAGCTGCACTTATTCTCCCTGAGAAACAAGAGACAGAAAAGATGCATCTCCTTCACCCAACAAGCTGAAAGAACTAGTTCTTCTGTAACTAAGAAAGCAATAGCTTCTTAGGAAATAAAACTTACTTGCAAACATCCTAAAACGAACGAATAAAGGAACTTGGGACCTCTGTTTAGCAAATATGCAAACTTCTTTTCCTCCCCTGAAGTGGCCTGATGAAGGACCTGTGGTTTTTCCCAAACTGCTCACATCTAGTCAAAGGAGGGCTTGAGGGTCATGGCAGAGAAACTGAGACAAACCCCTTTCTACGGAGGTCAGGAAAGTAGGTGACAACAATTAAGCATCATTTTTGCATAAAATAATGGGGAAAGAAAAAACAATGGACGGGATCTACTTATTCATCTGTAGCCAAAACTGGGCCTGGGTTGTGGTCCACAGGCCTTCATCCAAGGTCAGTGACACAGAGGAAAGAACCACAGAAAGAGAGCTGTTATCACCATGACTTTGCACAGAGCTCAGGGTCAGTGAACTTTGCTGCAGTAGAGAGACAAGGACAAGAGCCCTTGACCTTCAGGTAAGCCCTTCAGGGGAGGGAGGGGTTGGCATAGTCACTGATGCATTAAGTTTCCCCATCAGCGAGGGAGTGGTGCACAGAAAGGGGCGCACCTCCTGAAAATGTTGCACACCCTTAGGAAGAGGGACAGATCTTGCTCCTCTGATCTCAGTCCCTAAAATGTGCAGGCAGAGAGCCACGCCCCCCACTTTCCTGGAGGTACACACATCATGGGACCAGTGATCCATTTCTCTAAATCAGGCTAAACTGATGTCTGAGGCTGGCTGAAACGGTGGCCCTTTCTCTCTCCAAGATCAGCTTTTGTTGTTCAGTCACTCAGTCGTGTCTGACTCTTTGTGACCCCATGGAATGCAGCACGCCAGGCTTCTCTGTCCTTCACTATCTCCCAGAGTTTGCTCAAATTTATGTTCATTGAGTCAGTGATGCCATCCAACCGTCTCATCCTCTGTCGACCCCTTCTCTTCCCACCCTCAATCTTTGCCAGCGTCAGGGTCTTTTCAAGTGAGTCGGCTCTTTGCATCAGGTGGCCAAAGGGTTGGAAGCTTTGGATCAGTCCAAAGCTTCAGGATCAGTCCTTCCAATGAATATTTTGGGGGTGATTTCCTTTAGGATTGCCTGGTTTGATCTCCTTGCAGTCCAAGGGACTCTCAAAAGTCTTCTCCAACAGCACAGTTCAAAAGCATCAATTCTTTAGTGCTCAGCCTTCTTTATGATCCAACTCTCACATCCATACATGACTACTGGAAAAACCATAGCTTTGACTATTTGGACCTTTGTCAGCAAAGTGATGTCTCTGCTTTTTAACACATATAGGTTGGTCATACCTTTGTCAAAACTTGGTCCACTAGAGAACAGAATGGTAAATCACTTCAGCATTCTTGCCTTGAGAACCCCAAGAACGGTATGATCAGCTTTCCTCAGTCTCAAAACACCCCCTCTCTCCACTTCCAGACACTTGGTTATAGGCAAATACTGATGTGATAAGCAGGCATACTTAACACAAGGTGGGCTCTTATGTGTGATCCACCTGGCCTGGGAGGCACCATGCATGGAAAATGTTTTAAAGACATTGTGTCATCCTATTCATCCACAAAACACTCCACTTTCTACTTTTTTTTCCAAAAAGAGTGGTTTTAATATATTTATGTCAATGTCAGTATCAATAGCAAATGCAATCAGAACCTGTTTATTAGTCAAATTAGTGGCCACTGCTTCCATCATCCTAGACAAGGCTATTAAGAGGCTCATCCTAAGCAAGTCTTTCTGTGCAAAATATTAAATACCTCTTTCTAAAGACTTCTGGGTTCTCAAGCACACTCTATCCTACTCTCTGTAACAGCTTACACAGAATCTGCAGGCAGTTCAGAAATGCTTTAAAGTACGTACGTGTTTACATATGTGTCTTAGATAGAAGGATAGATAGCCCAAAAGATAGAATAAGCAACTTTCTACAAAGGCATCCCATTAAATAGGGACACAACATAAGTAAAACCACAACTACCAGGAAAATCATATCTTTTAAGTAAAAAGAAAACTTGCCTGGAAAAGTTCTCTGTTTTAATACAATCTGTGCAAATTATTAATAATAAAGATTTCTAGATTGTCTTTATCGAAACAGGTATAGCAATTCAAATAAGCTAGAGGATAATGAAACTATAGTAGAGATTCTGATGAATTGCCTAATTTACTTTTAAATAAAAGTTAATCCTCCAAAAACCCCACTTTAAATATAGGAAATATATTACTGAGGCATAAATTATTTTTTAAACCATAGCATATGTATTCATGCAATATATATATTGGCTAATCATGTGGCTAATCAAGGAGCAAGAAATTGCTGCTGACTTGCTGCTTTTGGTTCACAACACAATACAAAGGATCTAAGAATCTCAACCTCCCTTTCTGTCAAAGCCAGGGGAAAGCCTGGTGCCGGCCAGCAGGAGCTGATGCAGTACTGCTCTCAGACTCTAGATGGTGCTATAGGAATCACTCAACAAGACTCCAAACTTCCAATACTCAGGTTTGTCTTATTCATTCATCTGTCCAGTGAGGGCTCCTCATTTCTTGTTCTTCTGTTCCTGGACTTGATTACCTCCTCCTCATCCTTAAAGGCAGGAAGCATGGGAGGAGGACATGTACACATCATACTGGACTGGGAGTTCTAGAAACTAAAGACGGATGTTTTGAACAAGACCTTGTTTGGACCTAATTTGATACCTGACCTTGATATGCATATCCAACAGCCAAAATATCTGCTCCAGGTCTTTCAGAAACACGCTAAGGTAAATTATAACATAATTATTGACAAACAAGTTGAGAAACTGGTTTGGAAACTCAAGAATAAAATCCAAAACACTAAAATGAACCACTCAACAAGGGCCAATCAGCTGGAAGAAGCAAACTTTCTGTTTACACAATGTCAGAAATTAGAATTTGATGTCTAAGGAAAGAATGGATTGGATTCCCAGCGTCATTCCACAGTTCCTCAAGACATACTGATTGACATCCAGAGCAAGCAGTGTGCTGAGGCCACCGGCACCTCCAAGCATTCTCTGTGGCGGCACCAACAGCAGCAGCACGACAGTCTGGGGTCACAGTGAGGTCACCTTATTCACCACGGAGTCAAAAGAACATTACGCAATGAGATATTTTTATTGGCCAGCCTTTAGCACTGAAAAATGCACACTGATTTTAAATGGTTTTGTATCTCGCATATTTGAGAAATGCTTGCAGTAGAGAATCCTAAGCATCAAAGTGCTCACACGTGGGTGTCGTGGGACAAAGCCAGAATGCTCCTCTTTCGAGCCCAGTCCAGATGGAGGCACCCAATGACTGACAGCTGAATGCCCAGCCGAGGTAGACTTGCTCTTGGTAAATTAAGCCAAATGTAAATAGTAGCCACCGTAGCTAATGTTTATTCTTAAATTCCACAGGAAATGTTTATTGTACTATGATGACTTTGTTAAAAGTAATTATAATAAGCTTTACTATCGTTAAGTTCCATCCTTATTTGTAAGGCCTGAAGGAGAAACTGCCTGCTTCTTCACTGTTCTAAGGTCATAACAGAAAGGAGTGAGATGGATGGATTTTCCAAAAACCCAGGGAGGAAGGAGGTACCGCACAGCCATGTGGCACATCTCTCCTTGGTCCTTTACCTTCCTGGATGAGCTGATGACGGACATGGTTTTCACCAGTAGCCTGCAGTGATTAAGGTAGAATGTGGGTGGAAGAGTAACCACTACCTGTTCTCAGCCTAACCTACAAAGACAAGTGAAAACAACAAAGACCAGGACAGGCCCAGACAAACCACAACTCGGGTCAATTTCTTGGTCGTAATAAAAAAAAGTCCATTTCCAAGGCATAAAAACTTGATTTTATTGTAAATTCACACAATATAAATGTCTCCAGAGCCTTCTTTGTAGTTATATTTGAAGCCAATGGCAAATATTTAATTAGATAAGAAAAAGAAAAAAATGTATTCACACGATCAGGCCTTCTCAAAGCAAAGATACTTTGGGCAATATCTCTATTCTGATTCATTCAACAAATATTTGAGCACTTCCTATGTGCCAGGCATTGTTCTAGGTTGAGGATACAGAGATGAAAATATAGGAGACAGAAAAGGGGGAAGGGGATTTCCCATAATACTGGGATAATTATTTGGAGTTGAGTTCATTGAAATACCTTAAATGTGACAGAAACCACATACCATGAGCCAGAGTAGATTTGGGGCAGGTAGGTAGTAAACAAGGACATCCCCCATGACTCAGTGGTAAAGAATTCACCTGCAATGCAGGAGCTGCAGGAAATACAGGTTCAATCCCTGGGTCAGGAAGATTCCCTGGAGGAGGGCATGGCAACCCACTCCAGTATTCTTGCCTGGAGAATCCCATAAACAGACGAGCCTGGCAGGCTATAGTCCATGGGGTCGCAAAGAGTCAGACACAACTAAAGCAACTTAGCACGCATATACAGTAGTAAACAATAGTGATTTTACTTATTTTTACTTTCTGCAAAGAGAGATAACACAATTTCAGAAGGTGCAATCAGGTGTATAATGTTAAGAATCACTTTCACTGCAACCAGAATAGTCTTGTGCACAGAATGGGTGCTTGAGGTGTCGGGAGTAAAAAAATGTAACCTGGTAAACTTTGTGCTTTTCCTCAAGGCTGGCTTAAGTATTAAATTGCCTTTTTTAAACACTAAAATGATTTGTTTTATTTATGAAATAATATATTTACTAATGTAACTATCATTGTAAGAAAAGGAGGTGCTAGTTTAGAATGAATGAAAAGAAACAGGATCCTTTGACAAAAATGCCAGTTTTCCCACATTTTGGTGATTTGAGTGTTCCCAAGATCAGCATCATGTTATTGAAAAAAAAAACAAAAACACACATTTTACCTAAGGTGTCTAGACTCCTCAGATGGTCTTCAATTTAAAGGAGCTAAGAGTCTTATTTCTGTTAAAATCATGGCTTTAATGAAAGGGTAAGTTGCAATGATAAGGCCAGACCACTGCTTTTGCATTTAAGAAATAGTTTTGAATCAAGGAAAATCCAAATGTATCAGCAGATATTCAAATTGTATAGAAATGCCAATTTTAATAAGGAAAAAATAAAGTGATATCCCACAAATCAAACTTTAAAATTAGAGCGTAAATTAGAATTTCAAACCAATTTCCTCAAATAATGCATTAATCCCATCTACACCGAAATCAGATTGATTATATTCTTTGCAGCCAAAGATGGAGAAGCTCTATACAGTCAGCAAAAACATGACCGGGAGCTGACTGTGGCTCAGATCATGAACTCCTTATTGCCAAATACAGACTGAAATTGAAGAAAGTGGAGAAAACCACTAGACCACTCAGGTATGACTTAAATCAAATCCCTCATGATTATACAGTGGAAGTGAGGAATAGATTTAAGGGACTAGATCTGATAGACAGAGTACCTGATGAACTATGGACGGAGGTTCGTGACATTGTACAGAAGACAGGAATCAAGACCATCCCAAGGGAAAAAAAAAAATGCAAAAAAGCTAAATGGCTGTCTGAGGAGGCCTTACAAATAGCTGTGAAAAGAAGGGAAGCGAAAAGCAAAGGGGAAAAGGAAAGATACACCCATTTGAATGCAGAGTTCCAAAGAATAGCAAGAAGAGATAAGAAAGCCTTCTTCAGCAATCAATGAAAAGAAATATAGGAAAACAATAGAATGGGAAAGACTAGAGATCTCTTCAAGAAAAAAAGAGACACCAATGGAACATTTTATGCAAAGATGGGCTCAATAAAGGACAGAAATGATAGGGACCTAACGGAAGCAGAAGATATTAAGACAAGATGGCAAGAATACATAGAAGAACTATACAAAAAAGATCTTCATGACCCAAATAACCACGATGGTGTGATCACTCATCTAGAGCCAGACATCCTGGAATGTGAAGTCAAGTAGGCCTTAGGAAGCATCACTATGAACAAAGCTAATGGAGGTGATGGAATCCCAGTTGAGTTATTTCAAATCCTGAAAGATGATGCTGTGAAAGTGCTGCACTCAATATGCCAGCAAATTTGGAAAACTCAGCAGTGGCCACAGGACTGGAAAAAGTCAGTTTTCATTCCAATCCCAAAGAAAGGCAATGCCAAAGAATGCTCAAACTACCACACAATTGCACTCATCTCACACGCTAATAAAGTGATGCTTAAAATTCTCCAAGCCAGGCTTCAGCAATACATGAACCTTAAGCTTCCAGATGTTCAATCTGGTTTTAGAAAAGGCAGAGGAACCAGAGATCAAATTGCCAACATCTGCTGGATCATCAAAAAAGCAAAAGAGTTCCAGAAAAACATCTATTTCTGCTTTCTTGACTATGCCAAAGCCTTTGACTGTGTGGATCACAATCAACTGTGGAAAATTCTGAAAGAGATGGGAATACCAGACCTGCCTCTTGAGAAACCTATATGCAGGTCAGGAAGCAACAGTTAGAATGGACATGGAACAACAGACTGATTCCAAATTGGGAAAGGCGTACGACAAGGCTGTATATTGTCACCCTACAATTTAACTTATATGCAGAGTACATCATGAGAAACACTGGGCTGGAGGAAGCACAAGCTGGAATCAAGATTGCCAGGAGAAATATCAATAGCCTCAGATATGCAGATGACACCACCCTTATGGCAGAAAGTGAAGAAGAACTAAAGAGCCTGTTGATGAAAGTGAAAGAGGAGAGTGAACAAGTTGGCTTAAAGCTCAACATTCAGAAAACTAAGATCATGCACTCTGGTCCCATCAGTTCATGGCAAATAGATGGGGAAACAGTGGCTGACTTTATTTTTCTGGGCTCCAAAATCACTGCAGATGGTGACTACAGCCATGAAATTAAAAGACGCTTACTCCTTGGAAGGAAAGCTATGACCAACCTAGACAGCATATTAAAAAGGAAAGACATTACTTTGCCAACAAAGGTCTATCTAGTCAAGGCTATGGTTTTTCCAGTAGTCATGTATGGATGTGAGAGTTGGACTATAAAGAAAGCTGAGCACCGAAGAATTGATGCTTTTGAACTGTGGTGTTGGAGAAGCCTCTTGAGAGTCCCTTGGACTGCAAGGAGATCCAACCAGTCCATCCTAAAGGAGATCAGTCCTGGGTGTTCATTGGAAGGACTGATGTTGAAGCCAAAACTCCAATACTTTGGCCACCTAATGCGAAGAGCTGACTCATTTGAAAAGACCCTGATGGAGGGAAAGATTGAGGGCAGGAGGAGAAGGGGATGACAGAGGATGACATGGTTGGATTGAATCACCGACTCAATGGACATGGGTTTGGGTGGACTCCGGGAGTTGGTGATGGACAGGGAGGCCTGGCATGCTGCAGTTCATGGGGTCGCAAAGAGTCGGATATGACTGAGCGACTGAACTGAACTGTACTCCTCCATAAAGTTCAAAAAACTAAAAACAAAAACGAAAACAAACCGAACAAAACCTTGAAAGTTTGTTTGGCTCTTGTTAGAACACAGTCCTAAAAACCATTTAAAAACTGTTTTACTCTTTGCATCATAGTAACATGTATTTCAAGCTTCATGTGAAAATTAAATTCAAAAACATTTTAAAACTAAGAGCCAATGTTAACATGGCTGCAAGAGACACTAAAACATCAGGGTTAGGAGAAACTGGAATGGGAAAATGCTTGCCAAAATATGATTATATGTGTTTCCAAATCAGAGAGAACTGATTGTTTGAAAATGAATGTCAGTCATTCCAGCTGTTACAAAGAGCCACACAAGCTGTAAGGGCTTAAGAACTCAGGAGCAGAGTCCCTAAGGGACAGAGAAACAGGTCACAAATTTCAAAATCAACTCGTTTTGTGGTTTTAAAGCTTGAAAATCGATATATCACTTTTAAAAAAGCTGAGTTTATTTACCTGTGACTCTGATTCAAAAGGTTAACCACTCTCCCTTTCCCCAGGAACACTGTTATTCATACGCACTTCTTCATCTTTCTTACCCGCCCTTATGATCAAGTACAAAATTGAAGACTTTTAAAAGCACAAATTAACATAAATTACAGTGCATTTAGTTCACAGCCCAAAGGTAAACAAGGAATTTACCACCAGCCGAGCACCCAGTCACTCTCACCAGGTAACCGCAGGTCCCATGTGGCAGGAACAACCGTTCATTCTAATCCGACAGAGAGGACTTCTCCTTGGGAACGTGTATAACCAACAGCACATAAAATATAAATCACATCCACCGCATGGATGGGCTGCATTGCTTCCGCCCTGTTTGAAGACACTCCCTATGTAAGAGCTGCTGCCTTTCAAAAGAACATACATCCTCCAACTACATGGCCTTAATTTTTTACCCAAAATGAGCCACATTTCATGCTGGTCCTTTTTTCTTGGTCACCAAGGCCTGCTTGGGCTGGTGTTATGATGTGGTGAGGACTAAGACTCTACCTGTGATGCAGAAGAACTGGGTTCGATCCCTCGGTCAGGAGAATCCTCTGGAGAAGGGAATGGCAAGCCACGCCAGTATTCTTGCCTGGAGAATTCCACGGACAGAGGAGCCTGGCGGGCTACAGCCCACGGGGTCACAGAGAATCGGACAGGACTGAGCGGCTAACGCACATGACGTGGTGAGATGCTAACTACAGGAAGGGGTATGGAATAGGAGAAGCTAAAGACCCTGGCCCCATTTGATTCTTTCAGCAGTTCACTGTTCAGCAGTCTTTCTTTGCTCACCTCAAGGATGATACATTTCATCATTAACACCTACATGCATTTCACTTCCCCTTATGTATTAAAAGCTCTGGGTTAATCTATTCTTAAATTCAAAATTATCTCAGCCTACTTTAACTTGACTGCTATTTCAGATCAAACTACCTAAGCAAGAAATGTCAAAGGATAACTAAGGAGTACAATTAATGCTGGAACAAACCCCTCAAAAAATAACTAAAGAGAACTTACTTTAATCCAAATCAGAACTCTCTCAATCTGGAGACAGTGTGTTTTGGAAAGAAACTGTATTTGCCCTAGAATAATGTGAGGGTATTAAATACTAAAGGTTTGTATTTTTTAAGCTGATACTTTGTGTAGTACCACCTGCACATTTCACCTAACTACATAGGGTAAAGCTAAACCTAATATTAAAAAATACATAAGCTATTCTTGAAAACATGAATTGCATTTAAGTTTAGGAGCTTCTCATTAATTGAGGTTGTGAGAAAACCAAGAATATACAACTTTTGCAACACAAAAGTGAAAGAGAATAGAACTTGATGACATTTTATTATGTACACAGCAAAGCTATGTTACAAAACTCATCAAGAACACACTTCTTCCCACCTGGGTGACGTCCGCAGCACTAGCTTTTCTGCTATGATTAGAGAACTATTGTGGTAACAAACAAACAAAAAAAATTCTTCCGAGTTATCTAGACATATACATTCTATTTCTAAATCATTCCCTCTTTAAAAAAAAAAAAGTGGCTACATTTTATGAAATAAGAGAACCGTTACATATTCCTAACTTGTTAAATATTTTCAAAGTAGTTTTCTAAAAAGCACTGAACAGGACATATGTTTTAGTGTTTTACAATAAACAATGCTATACGTCAAATTATTCTGGACGTAACTGCAATCTCTCACTGATGAGTAGTGGCACTGTCTATCGTTAAGGAATGGTTGGTATAAGAAGACAACTTCATTCAGCCAGAGCTACACTTTTACCAACTGTGATCCTTCTACAAGTCACTCTTAACAGAACATGGAAAAAGACTTAGCATGTTATCTTCACACACACACTATAGATAATACAATTTTCTTTGTTTGGATACAAAATCCATGCAATTTCCTTTGCTTTGTACCTGAAGATAACCAATAAACGGATCCAAAATAATTACCTTCAGGCCCTAAAAGACCAAAGCAACTTTATTCTAAGGTCTTTGCCTTCTACTTAAAAATGAAGGCTCTTTAGCAGATAAAATACATGTCTATATAACTTAAGGCTCTTAAAGTTCCTTTTTGTTGAATTAAAAAACATCTAACTTTCTGAGTTAGCTTCCTTGCTTTTCCGTCATTAATCATTAAGCAGAATGTGTCATTCTGCTGACTTCTGAGTCTACATGCTGGTTTTCTATGTAATCAGGATGTAGAAGTAAGTCAGCATAGAGACAGAGACATACAGATGAATGACGGCAATGATGGTGTCATAGCAAATGACTGAAATCCACACGTCGGGCCACACACAGATCCTGGATGCACAAACTCTGACCATTTACTCCAAAAACCTTGGTTGTGTTTTTGCTGAGACAGATTTTTCAACCACACACACTTTAAACTGCTTTGCCTTGTGAGCCCAGCAAACTGTCCAATATATAACATTTCTGCTTTTCGTAGTGTTTTTCCACTTAATATGAGATCTTAATTCCCTTGACAAGTCTCAAAAGTATTACATTCTTGTCCTAACCATTACTACCGCACCCCCACCCACAACCAAAAGCATACAAAACCCTGATTTTGAAACCTATGGAAACCTTTCCTAAAGCAAAACAATGCAGGGATCTGAAATTATACGGCTGCTGACATTTCACACACTGGCTTTCAACAAGGCTCTGAGGAGGCGATGCGTCTTCCTTGGGGGGAGGGTAGGTGCCTTTTTTGGTCAATAGTGTCACCAACTGTACACACAAGATGACCCAGAAACTCGGCATAGGAATCTGAACTCATCACCAATACAGCCGACATCCCCGTGCATCCTCCAAAAAGCTAAGTCTTTTTCATCCCTCATTTTCCCCGACAGGTTGGAATGTAATCACTTCAACACATTTTTACCAGAGCAGAATACCATCACTATTATTATCACCGCTGGAACTACAAGCAATTAGAATGCGTTTCAGGCAGGAAGTTAGAAATGCTCAGCAGAATTTAATTAGACAAATTGGATTGTGGCAGAGAACTGGAGGTGAACACCCTACTTCTGTAAACAATGCGTGGAATCGTTAATGACAAGACAGGGTGCTCCTATTGAAATTCTCAAGCACAGAATGCCGACACACAGGTCCCACCCTCAAGTTCAAGCAGAGTTTTCAACTCTGTACTTCCTCGAGGACGTAGAGAAAAGATTCTGACATCTGAATCAGCGCCCTTGATTTCCTCATTAATTTCTCATCTTCTTTTCTGTACACTCTACGTAGAAGATTTAATTTCTTAAAAACAGGTTTTAATCTGTGTCCGCAATTCAAATTACACTGAGCTGTGCATAAATAACTAAAAAAGAAAATCAGGATTGTTGAGAATCCCTAGTCAACAAACATCTACTATGGCTGTGATTTCTGCCAGAGAAAATGGTTAGTGATTTGGAAGGTCTTGGATTTGATTTGTATCTGACATGTCAACGTTCTTCGTGGTAAAAAGGAAAAGAAGGGGACAAAGAAGAAACTAAAATTACTCAATATTAGCAGTTAGGTCCAAAATAAGGGTCGACGTGATGGTACATATTAACATGAGTTTCCATATATTAACATGAGTTTTCACTGTCCACTCCTACAAACCACTGACAGATGTTCCCAAACACACATCCTTCAGAAAGTATCCAAATAAACATCACATATTTGAGCTGGGTCTGAACTACCTGAAGGAAGTTGTTCTGAAGAACTTGTCTGTAATGTTGAAGGCACAATTCTTCCCCTTAGAGTGGTGTGGATATTGCGACTGCTTCTTAATGGAGCTCAAAAATGACCATTCTACAAAAGACCACTGGGGGGCACACGTAACCCATGGCCCTTGTCCAAAAATAAATGATGAAGTAAAAAGAAAATCACATTCTATGCGAGATGTTAGTTGACTTTTTATCAATTATTACTGCTATTTGGTAACTGAAAGGGACCTCCAGAAATATTAATATTAAGAAGGGGAATCTTTAATTTTTAAATTCTATGTGCTATTTTGGGCTTCCCTGGTGGCTCAGATGGCAAAGAATCCGCCTGCAATGCAACAGACCTGGGTTCGATCCCTGGGTTGGAAAGATCCCCTATAGGAGGGCTTGGCAACCCACTCCAGTATTCTTGCCTGGAGAATCCCCATGGACAGAGGAGCTTGGCTGACTACAGTTCATGGGGTCACAAAGAGTTGGACACAACTGAGCGACTAAGCACAGCACAGCACACAGCACACATGTATTATTTTAACAGCCGGTAAGTTACATACTCACACATAGATAGTAAAACTAAACAAGAAAGCACACAGCCAGAATCACTTCCTTTCATTTTTTTATACTCCCAAGCAGTAGCCTCCAATTATTTTTTTAATATAAAAAATACTTTTTTATAATTTCAGTTTAATTCCACATAGTCCTATGGAACAATATTCCTATGAAAGTATATAAACATTAGTTTGTATTCAGTGTAATATTTTGTTTATGCACAAAAGTCAACTAATCCTTTCAGTGAGATGTTTTGGTACTATGAGAGTCTTCATTGAAACAAACTTTTAGGAGAAGAATTCATATTAGGAATCAGAATCTTCTGATACCATGACAACTTTGTGTTGTAACAGTGAATAATTTAAACCCATGTAATAAATGAACAAACATACACACAAATAATAAACATCCATTAACTGACAGATGGCGCAGAAAATAGCAATGTTTTTGAAACCTTAAAAGAATTTTCAAATTAAATTTTCAAATCAAATATTCAAAGCTTTTCTCAAAAGTTTCAACGACTTTCAACTCCAAATGAAACTTGAAGGAATCAGAAATTTCTGTACCAACCTTCCTTTTGCTGATTTCTGAAGTGGCTCTTTTAAGGTTCAATGACCTTGAAAACCTCAGGGCCTTCACTGAATCTTTCCGAGAGATTCCAGAAAAGGAGTAATATCTCTTCGCAGGTTTCCTTGTCAATCTGTCTGCCATCTCAGTCCATCAGAAGGCAAAATCCACAGTGACTCAGGTTCCAAAACTAACTACAGAAAAAAAAAAAGTGATCCCCCAAACCCAGATACAAGACCTGTGTTTTGCTCAGTCCTCTAGAAAGGGCAACAGATGAGAAACAGGTGGGAAACACAGGAAAGAACCCTTTCCATATATATAAGCCCCCAGGAAGACGAGAGCTTTGCTTAGGGCAGGGAGACCAAGGACAGGGCTTCCTCTGTACCATATGAAAACACCCTCCACCAGTTAAACAGGCCAGAAGTAGTTGTCAGGAGTGACACAGGGTGTAACAACACACCTAGGAGTCAGCAGGGTGTGAGTAAACACAGCAGGCTCAAAGAAATCTCTTTAACTCATTCCTTGCCAAAACAGACAGCTGGTTCCAGGACAGGATGGAGCCCCAACCCCTACTTCAAAGTCAGAGCCCTCTTACTTAGCAAACACTGTTTTCTAAACTCCTTGGACATTCTCTTCTTCCAAAGAATGAGAACTGAAGCGATCCGATGCTTAAACACTTTTACCCAGAAAAGTATAGGACAAAAGAGTCACAGGAGAAATGAACAGGACTCTGGAATACCTGTCCTCTGCCCCAGAAAGGAGAGGAGGGTGTTTTACGTCCTTTCCAAAGCAGCATCATCCCTTCAGCTTGTCTCAAGTCCAGCTGAATGAAGCTTTAGTGGGAGGAGGGGGCAGGAAAATGAAAGATGAAAAACCAGAGAACTCAATTACAAATATTCACGACACAGTGAATGCTTCTGGCATGGTTAATACTAGATTCTCCCACAAAACTCAGTGCTTTGGGACACACACACCCTAACCCAAGGACTGAAAGAAAGTGCAGTCAAGGCAATATTTTTAAATTTAGCTCATAATCCTAAAAGTTCATTTTTGTAACAAGTGGTGTAACATTATTGTTTTTAAAAGCACACATATACCAATCATTAAAGAAACTACATAAGTGTAAAAACCACATAACCAAACATTAGATTATACCAGAATATATAGCTGATAAATCATACAAGTACAAGAACTTTAATGGGGACAATACTAAACAAAGCAATCATCTGCTATGCCAGATGAAGGTAGAATTATCTTTACTTAAGACTGCAGCTCTGTAAGAGGGAAAGTCAGAAATGGCGCACAGGATTAGAAGCACTTTCATCTTCCTGTTTTACAACGGATGGTGAAAAGTAAGCGTCTGTCTATTCCCTTCAATATCTCAAGTTCTGCCTGGTATGGAACGGGTGCTCAAAAAACACATCTGAGCTAAATTAAAGAAAATGATACTGTTATTAAAAAAAGAAAATGTAAGCGCAGCTAGGTTTCAGTCTCAAGTTCCTAGAACTGAGAAATCTCTGCTGACACTACACACTACTGCTAATAACAGAATGCCTGAGCACAGTCAGCATTTGACTATCCCCTTGAAAAGAAGTGTTGCTTAATATTTTATAAGAAATTAAGCAATCTATTGGGCATTCCAATGGAGGGACTATCAAAATTCTGAAATACAGGATACAGATTATAGGATCCCGCTATTCCAGGTGAGTTTCTGATTTTAACTATGCGCTTCTATTGCATTAAATAAACTCTTTCCTAGGAGGCAATCATGTCTGGACCATCTAAGATCAAATGGTTACAGCAATCACAAATTTCTGTGCATGTCTTAGAAATAATACTACCAGTCTTGTGTCTGAGGCGTCATCTCCCTGAGCTGTCTCTTTATAGCTTTTTACACTCAGTTGTTTTCCTCAATATCTAAACCTCGTTATTCTAATTCAAATGTTTTGACTCAGAAGAATTTAAGGAGTTTCTTTTCCACATTTTAATACTAATTTCTAATTAAAATGTTACTAGTATTTTCCATCACAGTGAAGGCAAGCAATAAGATGAAGGTGTACACTCTTGGAGGAACCAATAAAGGTGACCAGGTTAGAATGGTTGCAAACTTTGCCACATGGAAACACTATTTGTCACACGCCTTTAAATACCATCTATTCTATGTAGTAGTTATTTCCAAATTCATATCTCCAACTACGATCTTCCCCTTGAGCTTCAGAATTATATGTCCAATGACCTACTTGACATCTCTGTTTGGATGTCTCACAGGCATTGCAAAATCAGTTCAGTGTCTCAACAGGAAGAAGACTTGACTGTCCCCAACCCTGAATCCTTATTCCACTTGTGACAGCTTCCATGTATATGAAATGGAACCTCTGTATATCCACCTTGCTCCAGTTAAGACTCTAAAATCATTCTCAATATATCTTCTTTGCCCTCATTCCTCACACCTAGAATGCATTCTCCCCAAATCCATCTTCTAAAATTATACCTCTGTGTCACCTCTCAGTTTGACAGTTTAATGGCTTTCTATTGAATTTAGTAGCCTAATATAGTTCTCAATACCCACCCTTCCTCTCCAACCCCACCATTTCCCCTCTCCCAGCTGCTCACTGCATCCCAGCCACACTCATCCCCTTCAGATCCTGCATCCGTTTTTCCATTTCAGGTTGCTGTTCCCTCTGCCTCCGGCTGTTCCCACATCTGCTCCTTCTCATTCACTGAAATCGGCACAACTGTGTCCTGAGAGCTGTCCTTCCGTCCTATGCTCCACTACAGCCCAGACTCACTGTCTTCAGAGTCTCTTTTTCTCACTGCAAGGAGAGCTTTGTGAGATAAGAGGACATCACGCCACAACATGCCCTCAGCACCTCCATCTGTTTCTCCAGTATATTAGAGACTGAAAAGCATTTGTTGAATGAACGTCAGAAGGATGAAACAAGTGAAGAATGGGTGAATCTGTAAGGTCTGCTTAACCTTTGTTCAAACATATGCTGTAATTTTAGTCTTACACAGGAACATGGGGCATCAATAATTGTGATTATAATCAATCATTGTGATATTAATCATTGTGATACAATTACACACGACAAAACTCTTGGCATTTGAATATTCATATAAGAAGATTACATACAAGTAGTCTGACAAAATTAAATATAGTATTTAAAAATCAATATATTTTTACTAGCTAAACTAGCCTCTTTTCCAACCCCAACCAGCAATTAAAATGTTTGTTATCTGAGGCCAGGCAGGATCCCAAGGCAGTGAAAGAGATCTGCGGGTTTAGAAAGTATATTTGGTTCTCCCACTTCTCAAACCAAGGACACTGCCATACCCGACTCCCAGGGCTGATGCAAAGTTACATCTCTATCCTGCTATCATATGTAGCACAGGAGGCTTCAGTTTTATTAGTTGACTTATTTTGGAATTATAAGAGGGTCAAATGATCCACACTTTTCCTATTTTCCTCCTTCTTTATTACACAATCCAGGAAGGGGAAAAAACTGCTACTTTCTACATGATTTCTAGCCTTTATTAATAGTTGCATGAATGAATGGGATGATCGTGTTTATTATTTATAATTACTTCTCCAAAATTATTCAGAAAATATCAATGAGGAAGAAGCCAACAGTCATCAACCTTCCTCCTTTTTTTTCTTTTGTGATGATAACAGTTTACTATATACATGAAAAGTTGAATTTTATACATTGCACTTGAGATATGAGAGAAAGGAAAACCTACACAAAATACTTTAAAAGATGAAATTTGTTATAAAATACCTTTTCACAGCATTTATTCAGGAGCCCTTGTTTTGAGATGTGCTGTTTTTCCTGGAGAACTGTCGGTGTTGGCCAAGTGATATTTTAAAACCATAAACAAGGCCTTCCTTCCCGTCCTTCCCCAGCTTGAGATGTGACTAACATATGACATTATATAAGTTTAAGGTGTACAAAGTGTTGATTTGATGCACTGATTATACTGCAAAACAATTACCACTGGAGTATTAGTAACATTTGCATCACAGCACATAATTACCATATCTTTCTTGGGTGAGAACATTTAAAGTCTACTGTCGTCGCAACTTTCAAGCATGTAATACAATATTACTAACTCTAATCATTAAGTTGTTCTTATTCATCTTAATTGTGTGCCCTTTAACCAATATCACCCCTTCTCTCCCAACTTCCAGCCCCTAGTCACCACCATTCTTTTAATCTCTGCTTCTGCAGGTTTGGCTTTTTTTGGTTTCTATATACAAATGAGATCATGCAATACATATTTGTCTTTCTCTGACTTATTTCACTCAGCATAAATTCCCTACGGTCCACCCACGTTGTCACAAATGATGGGATTTTCTTCTTCCTTATGGCTGAATAATATTCCTGTGAGTGTATGTGTGTGTGTAAACACTCTTTTATCCATTCATCCATGGATGACACTTGGGTTGTTTCTATACCTTGGCAACGGTAAATAATATAGTCCAATGAACATGGGAGGGCAGATGTCATTTCAAGACAAGTGTTTTCACTTGATTTACATAAACACCCAGAGGAAGGATTACTAGATCCTTTGGTAATTTTAGTTTTGATGTTTTGGGAATTGTCCATGCAGTTTTTCCCTGCAGCTGCACCGGTTTACATTCCCATCAACAGTGAACAAGGCCTCGGTCTCCCTTTACCCCACATCCCCACCAAAGCCTGCCGTCTCCTGTTTTCTGATACCAGCCACTCTGACAGGCGCGAACTGACGCTGTGGTTCTGAGTTGTTCCCCTGATGATCAGTCATGTTGAGCACATATTTGCATGCCCGGTGGTACTTTTGCATGTCTTCTTTGGAAAAACATCTACTCATTTCCTCAGTCCATTGCGTGACCCAGTTGGGTTTTGTTTTTGGTGTTCTTTTTTTAGTTATTTGAGTTATTAGAGAAATGGTTTCCAAATATTTTTTCCCATTCTGCAGGCTACATTTTCCTTTGAGTTAATTAATTAGCCATTTGGTGCTCTGCTGTCATTTAATTTAAATATTTTCTTATTTAGAACCTAACTCAAATAAATCCAGTTAGGAGGAAATTAATCAAGTCATCTAGTTAAATGAAGTCTATTTATACAAATTATTTCTAATTATTTCTTTAAACCATCACTATGCCAATTCACACTAAAGTTTTTTTTTTTTTTTTTAAGAAAAAAAAAAAAGGATGTTCCTATTATAACCCAAATTTAGGACTAATGCTCTCTTCATATTGGGATTAGGCAGAAGGAGAACTACGGAGAAATTTAAAAAAATAAAGTAACAAAATCTCCAGTTATTCACCTATTCCACCCTCAGAGATAACTATTTCAATTGGTCCCTTAAAACCTTCCAAAGGTGTATAATTATTTTCATTAAAATTAGACTATACTTTCAATGCTGTTTTAATCTGATTTTTTAACAATTTTATATCAGATCCATACATTTATCTGCGCTTTGGTTCCAAATATTCACCTGCCAAACTGATCCTCCAGAGCACCTCAACCAGCTAAAGTCAGGACTAAACCCTGCTCCCCCACCTGATTCCCCCCCAACACTCCCGACCTTGGGGAATAATCCCACCATTAAATTTACCTATTAAGCTACCTCAGATCTGCCTACCTACCTACTTCCCACTTCACCACCAGATCCAACCTCCATCCATCTCGCATCCCCCTCAAAGCCCACCAACTGGCCTCCCTGGGTCCACTATGTCTCCTGTTCATTCATTCCTTTTTTAATTTTTTGCCAAACCACCCAATTTGTAGGATCTTAGCTCCCTGCCCAGGGATGGAACCTATAACTCGCTGCTTTGGAAGCACAGAATTTTAACCAATGGACCATCAGGGAAGTTCGCCCATTCGTTCTTGACACATTCAGCTAGGGATATTTCTCAAATATAAATCTGAACACCTAACACTTCTTTGTTCTCACCTGGCTGTCCAAATTCCAGCTCACTCACATTTTTTTTTTTAAGTATTGTTTCCCACTGAGCATGGTCAGGGGACTTTAATCACATATTTCACAGGACTGTTCCTTTTCCTCAAAATCATTATCTATCAGTAAGTCTGACTCTCGTAACAGATCCTAAGCCCCAAGGAAGCAGGAACTGTATCTACTTGTGTGCTCCACAATATACCATGGCACGGAGCACAACGTCTGACACACAATAGGTGCACAGTCAATAAACAGGTCAAATTACCTAAAAATAATTGTTAAAAATATATATCAAAAGTCTTATCCTTCAAAGGAAATTATTACATGTGTTGTCTTTTCATTATTATTATTATATTATTACTATTATTATTCAGCACCCTGGTTTGAAAACTTCTCTACTTAAGCTTTCTTCAACAGCAGGAGGGGCACTTGGCTTTGGTTCAACAACGCAGTTTTAACTTGTCTGTTCCGCAAATGTCTCTGTGCTAGCTTCCACCGACAAGTGGAAACGGTTGCTTGTCCACAATGCCAATACATTTTAAGAGTTTCTTTTTCTCAATATTCTTCTACATTAGGACACTGGCCAGCCAGACTGTCCCCCAGAGAACCCTGGCTTCTTTCCAACAAGCAGCAGACAGCTGGCTCCACAGCAACCAACCCTTCGACAACTTGGACCCCATTCTAAACATACAAACTCTTCAAAGAGTTGAAATTGCTATCCCATCCAGCTCTTCCTACAAAGAGCTAGATATGGATAAATGAAAGCTATTTCCCAAGGTCATCACAAAGCTAGAACGACATGACATCATCCTTGGTCAAAACAAAACCACATCCCAGTGTGACAGAGGAAATGCTTGATACCACATCTTAAATCACCTTCAACACCAAGGACTTAAGAGAAGACAATGCTGTGAGTGAGAAAAAGACTCTGTTCCTGCTGACTGCTCCCCAACAAAGCATCCTTTCCCAACTCTAACTGCTGATCACTTCCGCCTGAAACGTCCATTTCCACCCTTCAGTCAGTGTAAGGTGCCAGCTTGCAGGGAGAAGTAAACGCCCAGTATTCTTACCTGGACATCTATGTACCCAGTTTACTAAAGTTTACAGAGGGAATGACAGGAGGGACAGGGAACTAAGAGAAGCTCAGAGATAGTAAATAATAAATAATGGAGAGCAAATCAGGAAGAAATTCAGACAGAACAGAGCACCATTCAGGAAGGCTCGAGTTACAGCTGCTGTCAGCCGTGCTAGAGAACGCGTGAAAGCCACTATGGTTTTTCACAATTTGGCAGGATGTCAATGAGAAGACTGAGAATCAGATTCTGAGAGTAAACAGACCGGTGTAACAGCACGTACAGGCTGACTCTGTACCCTGCCTGGAAGAATCAATGTCCAGAAGAGATGAACACATGGCACATCCTCATGCTCAACCTAACTCTAGAATATTCTGTGTCTTAGGAAATCAAACCTACTCCAAGAACCCAAGACAACCCACACTCACACCATTTTGAATACATTTGGGTAAGCCCTGGTATTGGAATCATATAGGCACTAAATGAAAGCTTCTCAGTGCTATGCATTGAACATTAATAACTAAAGGATAGTGACCAAAATTACAGCTAATAGATGCTTCAATTTTTTCCTGTGATCATTTGAATTATTTCCTCTCAATCCTTATTTCCTTCTGTTAAAAATATTTTTTCATAATTTTACAAATTCAATGACCAGGTATAAAATCTCTATCTCTGAGTTTGCCCTTTTACAGAGACTGCCAGGTGGACAAGCCAATGAAGTCTTGTCTTTACAGTTTGGGAGCAAAAACAGCATGTGGGGCACTTGAGGAGTTGTTGCTCAGTTACTGAGTTGGGTCCATCTCTTTGCAATCCCATGGAGTACAGCACACCAGGCTTCCCTTTGCTTCGCTATCTCCCGGAGTTTGTGCAAACTCATGCACACTGATTCAGTGATCATCCAACCATCTCATCCTCTGTCACGCTCTTCTCCTCCTGCCCTCAAACTTTCCCAGCATCAGGGTCTTTCCAGTGAGTTGGATCACTTGAGGGGTAGAGAGTATAAAATGCAGGAGTCCAGAGGAATTCCAAAAAACAGGACTTTTTTTTTTTTTAAGAGGAAATGTACTATTTATTTAGAAGATTGCTTTTCTAACCTAAAAGCAAAATAGGTGTCAAGATTCTTATTCAGAGACCCTGCCAAAAAAAAAGTTGAAAACACTCCAAGGTGATTATACAGAATCAAATTTCAGAACCATGGAAAACAGCCATGCAGCTGACTACACACAATCCCTCACTTTGTATAACTTTATCACTTCAAATAATATACTTTTCTTTGAACTCAAAATAATACATAAAATAATACAACAATCACCCAACAACACTCGTGTGGTGCTGAGATTCTGGATTAGTTATATGTTTTTAGTTACAACTTAAAGTGGGTCCATGAAGATGCTCCTTCAAAAACTGAAATTAATTTTACACATATTCATATTTGGACTTCTCTTATGGCTCAGATGGTAAAGAATGTGCCTGAAATGCAGAAGACCTGGGTTCAAGCCCTGGGTTGGGAAGATCCCCTGGAGAAGGCAATAGCTACCTACTCCAGTGTTCTTGTCTGGAGAATCCCATGGATAGAGGAGACTGATGGGCTACAGTCCACGGGGTCACAAAGATCTGGACACAACTGAGTGACTAACACACATGCACACACACACACATTTAAATACTTTGAAACAAAACAATGATTATAAAATCTAAAACACAGTTTATTAAGTACCCTATGATTTTAATAGGCAACTGTTTTAGATCACAGTTTGCCTTATTCTCTCTCTCCCTCTTTTTCCTTTCTCTCCCCCTGCCCCCACCTTCTCTTTCTCTCCTTATCTCTCCCTCTCTCTCCTCTCTCTCCAAACACCCACCAAAAAGACCATACACTGGGCCGTAAAATAAGTCTCAATAACCCAATACCCAAACACCTACGTCTCAATACCAACTCAGAATGTGAACTCTGTCTGGAGTGTGAATGCTGATGGGGGTGCTTCATGAACCCGCCAGGTGCTATATCATCCTGCTCCTATGGCAACCGTGGTCCCGACAACACACCAGGGCAAGACACAGCACGGAGGCAGTCTCAGAGCCCACTCTTACTCCCTCTCTTTACTTGGACATAAAGTCAAAACACAGAGTGAAAAGGCACCAATTTGGGGGAAACCTACATCTGTGCTCAATGCAGAAAAGAAACAGTTTGCAGTATCCTGTAATAAGCAATAATGGAAAGGAATATATGCACAAGTATAACTGAATCACTCTGCTGTATACCTGAAACTAACACAAAATTGTAAATTAACTATACTTCAACTGAAAGGAAACAGGCAGAGAAACAGGCATGCTCATCACTGCCGCTGTGGGCAGGGACACGCCCCGGACCACAGGGCCTCCTCCACAGAAATCCAAGAATCCAAACCAGGAAGAAAGAACCAGCACAAAACTCCCTAAAACAGAACACTGTGCAGTTCTGTCAGCAAAGCCACCATCAGTGGACATGGAAACATGTTTATAAGCAACTCCAAAAAGGCAGGCTCACTCCCTCCTATTTAAGAGAAACAGTGTGTGTGTGTGTGTGTGTGTGTGTGTCTGAAGGAAAAGAGTCTCAGGAAAAGCAAAGCCCACTCAAAGAGCAGCAGTAATGAGCTTCAGGCAGCAATGGGGTCACGGGTAGCTATGTCTTTGCCAGTATTTTTCTCTTTCTGCACAAGAAGCCGTACTATCTTAAGAAAAACAACCAAAAAAAGAAAAGAAGGAAGAGGAAGGGAGAAGAAAAAATATTAAAAGATCAATACAACATTAGCTCATCTCTTTGCAGCATTATGACTGGGAAAGGACACCTGTTTAAATCCTTCATAAATCTCTGTAGTTGTCTAAGCTCTGGAGCTGAGCTGCACAATAAAGTGACTATAATTTGAGTCTCGAGAGGGGCCTCTTCATGTGGATTGCAGCAAAAGGACTTGAGAGCCTCTTGCTCCTGGAGCCTCATGACTAGAACTGACACCTGAAGAAACAGCAGCAAACCACATGTGGGCAGGAAAGTTCTGTATTTTCAACACAGTGTGCTCCCAGCCCACGGGAGCTGCAGGGGACAAACCCCACTATGGCAGGTGCTAGTGAATCAAATATCCTTGACACAGGTTACACAATACCTGGTACCTGGAAATTTTCCTTTTCCTTAAGATTTCAAGAAAACACATAAGACTTCAACCGGTTCTGCACCAGGCACCATGCTAACTGTCGGGAATGCAGGTGTAATGAAGACGCGGCAGCCCACAGCCCAGGAGGCAAGGGGCTGGTGGTTGGCGTGATCCATCACCTGGGAGGAACAGGAGTGATCGCTGGGAGATTTACCTTCCTTGATCCCATGAGGTAACATCACTGCAGAGCCCACCCTGAGCTATATCACAAGCCGTGATGAACAGGTGAGGATGCGGCGGCCAGTCCTCCCCATCATCTCACTGCCAGACATGAGGGGCGTGACCACAGCTTGCTCAAGTCAGCACCTCATCCAATCAAGAATCTGCACTACTTCAGTTGTATCACGTGCAATCTCTTGATCAAGCCTATTTTTAAACTCTGGTAGAGTAACACATTATACATATTGCCAGCTGCAGAATTGGTATTGCTTATCTCAGCAAAAAGAGATTGTTTGCATGGAAAGATCAATGGCACTCATTAACTTTCTAATACTTCACACTTGGTTTTTATGTGATTATATTTAAAACTTTAGTAAATGCTGAAATAAAATCATATTAACCAGCTGCCTAAAAGAAAGCGGGAGGTGCCGGGGGAGGATTGAGAGGGGCAGAATCTGAATTCCTGTGCCAGAGCCCAGCATCCTGTCATGCTCCTAACACACCCTGAGTCTTTCCTCTGCCCCCTCCGTCAGTGAGGACAGACAGGAGGTGGGTCCAGGCCATGGCTTCAGCGCTGACAGTGAAGATGGTGTTGCAGTATGACAGAACCCAAAGAGGAGCTACAGAGGAAAGGGTGGCTTCCTGGAAGCCAAGCCCACTGGGAGGACACTGGAACGCAGCCAGGGAATGCCAGCCACTGGGATCAAAACAGAGATGGTGATCATAATGACAGGCCTGAGTTGTCAAGAAAGATGTTACGTTTGGTGAAAATAAGGGGGGAATGGCATGGAAACTTCTTAAAATGTTTCCATTTAAACACTGCAATTTTAAAATTCCCAAAACCTAGTATTGAGTCCCTGGGGTTCAGGAAAGCAAAGATTCACGATACTTACGATAAAATAAGCAAACCAGTATGAGTGGCCCAAATGCTCTTTAAAATAGTGTCTGAAACAGAAAGGAAAGTGCTCCCCTCCACCCACACCCTCCCCAGTCTTCACAAAATGCACCAGAGCCGCTTCCCTGGACTTGAACTCACCCTGTCTTTGTCATCTGCCACATCACAGAGGATGTCATCGAGATCCAGAATTCCTCCATCTCCGTGTTCTAGTCGATGCACTTGTATCCAGTAGTTTGGATCCTGTATGAGAGCATACAGCAAGTTAGGACCACCAAAAGGGGACGCAACCATTTAAACCAGGATAAACTCCTGCCGTGAAAAGGAACTGACCTCATCAACAATACGGCACTTGATTGAAAATTCAGGTGGCTCCCTACGTTTGAGTCCATTTAGCTTTTTTATGATGCGGTCACTCATGCATGTACATCCCTTTGGCTCAGACACTGATATACTATTGTGATAGGAGCTGCAGACACCAGCACAACTCACGGCACACAAAAGAGTAATTCGTCTGAAGTATGCTGAGTTTCCCATCGTCCAATATGAAATACTTCATAATCTCCCCAATCCAATCTATTGAGACATTCTAATAAGCAAGCAACACATACCATGTGTCTGGAAAACTCTTGTTGCAGCCTATCTGAAGAAAAGGAGGCTGTCTGCCTTGGTGGCTCTATGTAATCACTACAAACAGGTCTAATATATACTGACGCAGAATGTTAAGACCACAAGTGAACAAAGCAAGCTGAGAACAGCGTGTGTGCTTGAGTCTGTTTTATAAAGACAAAATTATATACACTCGTATGTGTGCACAGAAAAATGTCCCCAGATATAGACACCAACATTTTAATACTTATCCCTGAGGGGTGGGGCTGGGGAAGAAGGAAGACAAAGGACTTCACTTTAAATGTTACACACTGCTGCCTGGGTTTGTGTGCACACTTATGCATGTACACATATACACACGCACACACACAACATATATACCACAGAATATAACATCAAACCAAGTTCTAAAATGACGTGAGAAAAAAACATAGCTGTTCTTCAACTTCTACAATCATTCTCATTTGTATATTCAAAAATGAAAATACACTAAACTATAACCTTTGCCATTAGCTACTGAATCATCCATAGCACAGAATTACTAATAAAAAGTTCAGTTCACATTAACACTCTATTTTACCAACTTAAACAGTGATGTCAGGAACAGCTCTTTCTGAGAGGAAAGGTTGTGGTGGAGGAGGCACAAGATTAATGACAGTTATTAATAAAAACACAGACTATGGACCCTACCCCATATCTTCTGACTCAGACCTTCCAAGGGCGAAGCCAGGGACTCCAAAGCCCTAGGCAATCATTACAATGGAACATGTATTATCAATCCCTGTCACTTTTTAACCAGCACAGAAAACCGTTCAGGTTCCAGTTCTCAAAGTTATTAAATACGACCATAGAAACCACTACGCCAACACTCCACAGTGGCTCTGCATGCACCCTCATTTATCTGGACTTCTTTAAAAGGAAATTCAGGGAATTCCCTGGGGGTGCAGAGGTTAAGACTCAGCCTTTCAGCCGGGGAACTAAGATGCCACACGGCCAAAACATTTAAAAAGAGAAAGAGATTCAGTACTGAAATCAACTGTTCATCCAGAACACAGAGAGTAAGCTTCTAGAATACACACGAGTGCGCGCGCATGCACACACACACACACACCCCTCTCTTGGCATCCCCTTCATACATGGGCCTTACTCGGCTAATTCCCTGTTTATATTAATCACGTCACCTAGAGAGTTCTTGGGAAACCCACTGCTGTTAGTCCAGCCAGGCTCCAGAATTTTTCATTTCTAGATTTGTTCAGCTGTTAAAGAACAAAGTCCTGAAACAAACTGTACTTCTACTCTTCCTTCCCAAGTGGCATTCACTCTGCAAGAGAAATGGGGAAGAATGAATAACCCGGGGGGTGAATAAAGAGAAGGTGGTCCTTTACCATCATGTCCAACCATTTATCACTGATCCAGCCTGTCCTCTGCCTCCCCGGAGCAGGATGACCTAACCAGCTTAAAAATCTGCTTTCATTTCTGAAACACTTTTATGCACACAAAAGGCAATGTGTGCATGCTCAGTTGTGTCCGATTGCTTGTAACCCCATGGAGCCCGCCAGGCTCCTCTGTCCATGGAATTTCCCAGGCAAGAATACTGGAGTGGGTTGCCATTTTCTGTTCCAACACAGATGCAAACTGACCCCTAAAACGTAACTTATAAAACACGTTCTTAAAGCCTCTTGACCCTCCTCACTCTTTCCACATGAGATCATAATCTACTGCCTGTCTATAACATTTGGTACTCCCTGGAAATAAATTCCCTCCTAAAGATGTCCCAATCTCTTAAACTGATACAGGGGAACCTACCACAGTCCCGCCTCCTTTGCACCATTTCCTCTCTAGCAGCCTGCACTGTGTCCTGTATAAACGCACCCCTCCCCACTGTGCCCAATGTTTGGAGCCCCACTTACCCACAGGCTGACCATTTCCATCCCTCAAGACTCCTCAGCCATCCTCTTCCCCAAGAGCTTCTCCTGACTGGAACATCCCAAGAAAGGTTAAAAGTCTATCTCTAGCCTTACTGTTAGAGTTCCTAAAAACCGTTAACAGTATGATGCAAACTAGCACATATCGGATGGATAAACAACAAGGTCCCCTTATATAGCACAATGTACCTGTGATAAACTATAATGGAAAAGAGTATTTTTTAAAAAGAATGTATATATGTATATGACTGAATCAGTCATACAGTAGAAATTAACACAACAGTGTAAATCAACTATACTTCAATAAAATTAATTTTTTAAAACCATAACAGCATGGAAAATAGCACTTAGCTGTCAACTCAGAGTCTTCAAAAGTTGTTAATACTGTATTTTTGCAGATGCTAAAATAATTGTATGAAATCTTCTATGGACCCTACTTTTGTCCTTGAGCTACCACACTTTGATCCCCTTGACAGCAAAATATTTTAAGGGTCTGTCATCTCAGATTCTCCTTCTCCTATAGCCCCCTGCTAGTCAGGCTTCCTCCCCACCACAAGTGCCAAAACTGTCCATCGAGGTCACCAACAGCCTCCATGCTGCTAGTGAGTTCTCAGGACCCATCTTCCTTGATCTATCAGCAGAATCTGACACTGCTGGTCACTCCCTCCTCCTTGAAATATTCTCCAGACTTGGCTTATCATCCTTCAACTGCCTGACCAGGGTGTGTCCATTTCTGAGATTCAGTTGTTGATTCCTGACTTCAGAGAAGTCCTGATTCAACGGTCAGCTATGCCAAGTAGCCACGACAACACCATGTCAAGGCTTTCATCAGGCTGGTACTTATTAATGTCACGCTGAACCATGTGCTGAATGGAAACAACTGCTGGGAGAGAAGACACAAAGTGGGAATCATCAGTAATCCCAACAGAGCAAAGGACACTAAAAAAAAGTCCTCCCACAAGAGTGTAAAACCAGGATGCTTTTCACTGCTGAGAAATACATCTTCTTGGAAGAGTTGTCTCTAAGGAGGTGTTAACTGACAGCCTTCGTCCACACAATTCTCTCTAAATACCCAGAGGATTGGCAGTATTTTCAAGGAACGGTCAAGTACCCAGGAGAAAAACTTGTTTTCTAAACAAGTTGGCACATACTCGTTGATTCCACTTCACGGTAGTTTTCACTAAGAAGTTTGAAATAATTAATAACAGAAATCATTGCTGTTGCTGTCCTGGCTATAGAAACTTATACATACAACTGAACAGAAAGCAGTGATAAGCCACTTTAAAAAATGCCAAAAACATTAATTCTACAATCGGTAGACTTGTCATTGGATTAAAAAAAAAAGTGACACATACTCAATTTTTTAAAAAGGTTTCCCTTACAGTATGTGCATATAAATAACCAAAGATCTGAACAGTAACAATAAGGTTACATTATGATGAACAAAAATCCAGAAATGAGAGACAAGGTTCTCAACAAGTGGCTGCATAGAGGACTACCAAGAAGCAAATGTCCCCGCCAGGCAACACTCCCCAAGATGGATCGGAGCCCAGAGAAGAAACCAGGAGACAAACCCACACACGGAATCACTGCTTCTCACCCAAGACAACTGGGGAAAGATGGAGGGGATAGTTCTGTGATCAGGTAGAAAGAAAGCAGAGATTTAATAAGATGCAAACTGCAAAGAATTCTGATTCGCACTCTATCCCAGGACACAGGAAGAGAGACAGAGGAGGGAAAGTCATAATGAAAGAATGATTCCTACCCAGACTTCAAGAAATCTCTCACCACTCCACAAAGCATCACCACACTGTTCAGTTCAGTTCAGTTCAGTTGCTCAGTCATGTCCAACTCTTTGCAACCCCATGGACTGCAGCACGCCAGGCCTCCCTGTCCATCACCAACTCCCAGAGTCCACCCAAACCCATGTCGATCAAGTCGGTGATGCCACCCAATCTTCTTATCCTCTGTCGTCCCCTTTTCTTCCTGCCTTCAATCTTTGCCAGCATCAGGGTCTTGTCCAATGAGCCAGTTCTTTGCATCGGGTGGCCAAAGTATTGGAGTTTCAGCTTCAGCATCAGTCCTTCCAATGAATATTCAGGACTGATTTCCTTTAGGATAGACTAGTTGGATCTCGAAGTCCAAGGGACTCTTAAGACACCACACCATACAACAAGGTAATGAGCTTTTTCAAGTGGTGACACACAAGTGGTACATATTTTATGCCCAAGTGAGTTTCAAGAAAAGCATCTGCAAATAGAAACGGTACCCTACTCTTGCCTCAGTCACGGTGTATAGTAATGATCTATACCCTGTCAAATCTTCAAAGGAGAATAGACTTGTGTAACTAGGAAATTCACATTGATCCAAAAAAAACTGAGTATAAGCACTAACAATCAAGACCTATTGTGAAAAATTAAAATTTATCAGATAAGAAAAAAAAAACACAAATAGTTAAAAACAGACAGACCATGGGTCATAAGAAAATGAAACATAAAAATGATTTGTGAGGGTTAAAGAAGGAAAGGAAACATGTACACCTACGGGTGACTCATGTTGATGTATGGCAGAGGCTTCACAATACTGTGAAGCAATTTTCCTCCACTTAAAAATAAGTAAGTTAAAAAAATGCTTTGTGAGTTCTGAAGAGAAAAAGATTACGTTCAGTGAGAACATTTGAGAAAGGTTGGTGATGAGGTTTTAAGAGAATCAGATCCCAGAAGAGGGTGGGATGGAATGAAGAAAGGAAGGAATTTCCAGAAAGTAAAATACAAGTCACCACCAAAGGGAAAAGGAATCAGAAACCAGAATGGGTTGGACCTTTTTAAGAGCAACACCAAAATCTATATGATAACAGCACACTGACTTGAAAACTTCTAAGAGAAATGTTCTACAACATAGAATTCTGGACCTCACCGACCAACTATCAGTGAAGCATGAGCGCCAGTAGAATACAACACTTTCAGAAATGAAGTGTCACCAAGAAGTTCCCTCTCTCTTTCTCAGATGGGTACTAGAAGATGTGTGCCAACAGAGACCTAACCACGAATGAGGACACCGTGGTGCGTGAAGCCGGGACAGACCTGTGAGAGGACGCACAGGATGCTTACCAGGGGTGGGAAGGGCAGGTCATGGTGGGAGCTGTCGTCAGACGAGGCCGGTAGAGGACCCCATGCACCTCAACACAATGAGACGCTACTTAACAGCTGGCCAAGTGGGGATGGAATTAGCTGCAAGTTCACAGAAGACCAACCAAAGGAGGGTGGGGGGTGGGGGTGAATTGTTCATTCCAGAGAAAACATACAAGTTGTCCAAGAATAAGCAATAAAGGTATCTTACATGGTTCAGCTCTGAGCAGTTTTAAAAGAAAATAATGTGACATCAAACATCACATTTGTGTGTGTGTGTGTGAGAGAGAGAGAGAAACAGACAGAAATCCAAGAAGTGGTTGCAAGAGAGGGAGGCAAAGCACACACAGGGCAGTGAAACAGGGTTCAATCTTCCACACTGAGTCAAAAGACAGACAAAAAGAAGAAGTAACATAACTGTTCACACAGAAATATGGAGGAGAATGTGGAATGGACCAGGCACAAAGTTGGAAAAGACAAACTCTCTAGGAGATGCTGCTCTTTTTCATGAGAATCCTGGTAGAACCACTTGACTCTGCACAACTATAATGTCCAGAAACCAAAAGACAAGAAATTGTTGGAAAATAAAATAATGGGCGTGGTGGCACAGGGCTTCAAGGTTAGCATTTGTCCATCCTGTGAGCCAAGGAAAGTTATAATGCAGAGACAAATGAAGTCACTGGTAATGACATCACAAATAGAAAGCATATTCTCTTTAAAGTCAGTAGAAGAGCAATATAAAGTCAGTAGGATTGATGCCTCATGCTAGATTATCTTGGTAAGTATCTTTCCAATCTACTTAAACCAAAAGCAAGAAACTTTAAGTATGCTGTTAAGTTCTTTTTTTTTTTTTTAATGAACATTGGTAGTTCAAGATAGACATGATACAGTCCCCCCTCAGTATGGGGTTCCAAGACTTATGGGGACATCAAAATCCAGATGCTCAATCCCTGGTACAAAATGATGTAGTATTTGTATATGACCTACCACCTCCTCCTGTGTACTTTAGATGATGTATACTACCTAAAACAACGCAAGAACTGTGTAAAGAGTCATCTGTGTGGATGGCAAATTCAAGTTATGCTTTGGGAATTTTCTGGGATTTTAAAAAATATCTTCAATTGAAATCTATAGATCAATTGATCAATCTCTGCTGCCCCCCTTTTCCACCCCAAACCACACCCAACACTCATGATACCACCTCACCACCACAACACAACAGAGCAAACCACAAACCTGCTGCCTCCCTTGAAGGGTGGATGGCTGCATTTAACATGTCGATCAAAAAAGAAGGCAGCCTGAAACCAAAGGTGAATTCCAACCCCAAGGAAATAACTGTCTGGCATTCTGCTTTATTAGAATCAGCACATGATCACTCTACAGTCACACATTAGCCCAGAAGTAGGGAAATCAGCCCATGATTGACGTCTGTACCCGTGACATAACTTTCACAACAGCAAAGATATCACCCAAGCCACAGATGCTCCCCAATTCCTGCTCCTCTCCATAGAAATCATCTAACAGAGATCACAGAGTTGGCTTGGGACAGAACCAAGGCAAGAATGAGAATGTGGTAACCCTGAGTTCGATTTGCATTACATTCACGCGCACTATCTAATGTGATGGGAGGGTTTATAAGCCCTATTTTCAGATGAGAAAATATAAGACTCAGAGAGCATAAACTGCTGCCAAGAAGTCACAACTAATAAATGCTGTCAGCCAAGACGGCCCCAGGTCTGCCGATGATTCCTAGCCCTTTCTAAGACCCATACGGGTGGTTTCCAACAGCAGCATCACAGTTGTTTGTCTTCCTACAGCCCCTCCTCCCAATCTCTTCCCAACAGCATCACTTTTTAATGTTTTGCACAGTGAGTAGGTCCATAAAATATTTATTTTAATAAAAAAGTTTTGATTGTTTAAAAAAGTCAAGTTTGAAAACCCACTCACCTAAGTATCACACTACAGTTTGAACCTCGTCCTAGTTGGAGCAGTGGTTCTCTAAGTAGGGTTCCATCCCAGAGCAGCACCCCTTGACTACTAGGCAGAAGCTCCAAACCTCAGCTCTGCTGAGTCAGAACTTCTCAAGGCTGAAATGCTTTGTATTTCTTCTAGGTACTATTATTACTATGTTTTAGCTCATAAACTCATGGGCTAATGCCCCCATGAACACTTCTTTTCTTTCCCATGCCATGTGGCATGCAGGATCTGAGTCCCCGTGCCCCCTGCAGTGGAAGCACGGTGTCCTAATCACTGGGCCGCCAAGGAAGTCCCAGGAACATTTCTTAAATGAAACAGATGTTTGTTACTACATCTTACAAACATCACCATGAATACATACATAGATATTTCACAATCACATAGAAGGCTATATACGTATTCACAGTCAGTGTCGGAAACAAACTCTTTCTCAGAGTCATTTCACCTCAAAGCTCTCCCGACATGCAATCATCAACCTCTCTCACTGCACGTGACTTTGGGAGCTGTCTGAGTTCCCCAGGGAGCTTGTTTTGATTACTTGCCAGGAAATTTTAATGCGATGAATAAAAGGATATTCATTTGGGAATAACTGATAACTAAACAATATTTTTATCAAGTCCTATTTTAATTCTAATTTATGAAGCTTTTATCCCTTATCTTGCCCATAAAATCAACATTTTGTCTTCATTCCTACTGGCAGTACCATCCTCCTCTGACTTAACCTAATCAAGCCATAAACCTCACCACCTTCCCACAGGAAATACAGGGGACAAAAAATCAAGTCAAATGACACCACAAAGAAACAACCAGACAAGTCCAGAAGATGAGACCTTAATAACACAACTGCACTGATTTCTTTTTTTTGAAATGCACATTATCTAGTATCTAGATGCAACGTATGATACTGAAGTGGATCCTGCGTCTGGAGAGAAATTTTATTAAAAAAAAAAAAAAAAAGCTGGGACAATTGAAGAATCTGTCTTATCATGACAGAATTAATTAATGGAAAATTTCCTGGAAGTGATCAGTATGTGACCCAGGAATTTAAAATGTTTGTCTACAAATGGTCAAGATGTATATAGAAAATCAGATGTTTTAATAAACAGCACTACAAAATAGGAAACCAGCTACACACCCAACAATTAGAAATTGAGGACATATAATCCATGAAACACTGCACAGCAATTTAAATGCTGTGCACAGAACACCATGAAAGGTAGCATCTCATCTTTAGTCTGAAGTAGAATCTGCATCCATAGACAATGGGAAAGAACTGCTAAACTCAGTTGGCCACCCTTCTGAGTCTCCATAAGAAACATGTATGTATAATTTTATCACCTTAAGTAACAAGTGAGCACATCCCTTCCTTTCCCCTTCCTTCTTCTCTTGTTCTCAATAATGGAATCACCTTCTAACTCATCTCACTGCTTCCAGGCTCCTCTCTTAATCCTCTCTACATCCTGAGACTGCATTCATCTTCACAAAACACCTATTTCATCATGTCCCTGCCCTGTGATGAGTCACTTCCAGTGACTCACTACATCCTAAACACTAAAACCCAACGTCCTCGGCCAAGCACTCAACACTCTCCAAGCCTGCTTTTCCAGACTCTCTGTGGATCCTACCCTAGGCACCCAGAGCCAAGCCCGAGACAGAGCAGGTGCTCAGTAAACACTGGTCCCTTCCCCTCCACACAGCTGAGAGCAGTCACCCCACGGCTCCAGTGACCCAGGCTGTCCTTCCCTCTCCCGACGGAGATCACAACCACCTCCCCTGTGAAATGCCCTCCAACCCCAAGGTGTTCATCCAGACCACAGAGGTGTCACATGATAGCCTGTTTCCTTGCACACGCATGGAGATACTTTTTATCTCTAGATAAGTTCCCCAAATGCAGGGATCATCTTCTGCTCTTTAGCACAAAACAATGAACAAAACACCATGCTGTTGCACAAATAATGTATAAAATACTTATAATAAATAACCCAATTGGACAAAAAAGAAATTTCAACAAGACTTTCTCGGAAAACTAGAATTCACAAAGAGGCTTATGCTCCCCTAACCACCAAAAGAAACCCCATGGACATGGGCGCCTGTTGGGATCAATGCTCCCTTCATCCTGTATCCTCTGACTTCAGAGCTCGCTCAAGAACCTCAGTGTGACTATCCTGGCTGACACTCCAGATGGCCTGAGCTGTGGGGAAAGAAGCCTTCCAGGTACTCTATCCTTCCAATGTAAAGGAACCCAATTTCCTGCAGAAACACATTCATGCTCATGTGCAGAGCTGCATCCCCAGCACCGCTGGCCTGGAGGACCAGGCAGAAGTTGAGTTTATGCTGGTCACACCTGCTTACAACTTAGGAAAAGGAGAGCCAGACAACAGCTTACTGAGGCCAGCCACGTTCTCCCCAATTACGTCCCAAGGAGGGTCAGGATGCCCAGGGCAGACGGTGGGCAGTACTGTCACCTGATGGGCCAGAGGCACCAGGAAAGGGCGTGAGACAGTAAATGAGGCTGAGACCCGAAAAACAACATGGACCTACAGGAGTGTCCTCCCCAACTTCAAGCCTCTCCTTCCAGGCCTGGGGACCACCAGAGAGCTGAAGGTGGGCACCTGCACCAGGCCTCCCTGGGCCTCCCTAACCCTCCCGACTACACGAGGGGCCAGCCATGGGGCCACTCATGCACAGCAATGGTTTTCAGGACATTCATTCAAGGTAAATGCTTCCAGCTCCATGTGCAGGTGTAAGGCCAGGGGAGCAGGAAACCCAACCTGTCTGAGATCATGGAAGAGAAAGGGCATTTCAGCTCAGAAGTCACTCTGACTTCTCAGTGACTGCTCTGCTCTTTTGGACGCACTGCTTCTTGCACGAGGATCAGACGGATTTGTCAGGAGGACACACGAGGAAGGGAAAATCTGATCAGGATAGAGTCTTTTCTTTCTTTCTTTCTTTTTCACTTAGAATGGGAAAAAATAACAATAATGAAAAATATGTAACCCAAGTCTACACGTATATAGACTAGACTATCTTCAGTTTAAGGAAGTAATGTCTTACCCCCAGTGTTACCTACAAAGACACATAGATTTAAGAAGCATGTCGGCACCTGGAAGTGCTGGATTCCAAGCTGCAGGGAAAAAAGCAAAAAACCCATAACCATTAAAGGGCTTCCCAGGTGGCGCTAGCGGTAAAGAATCTGCCTGCCAATGCAAGAGACATAAGAGACCCCTGGGTGGGGAAGATCCCCTGGAGGACAGGGCAACCCACTCCAGTATTCTTGCCTAGAAAATCCTATGGACAGAGGAGCCTGACAGGCTACAGCCCATAAGGTTGCAAAGAGTCGGACACAACTGAAGGAACTTAGCACACACATACAACCATTAAAACCAGGCCTCAGACCCCTCAGGGCAGAGACCCATCCTGGGGCACCAGCAGCCCACAGCACCTGTACACATCAGGCAACAACTGAGATCTTCTAAAGTGAACTAAGATGCTGAATGTGTTTCTACTGTTTATAAAGAAATAACCAACCTAAGAGATCTTCAAGGTTCTCACCCAGCTTCACAAAAGAAAAACCTCCCCTCTCCTATTTACTCTCCAACCAGCCAACAAGAGAGGCTGACTCAGACAAAAAGGAATTTCTCCGACAGAAAGAAAGCCTCCCTGAAACATGATAAACTCTAATAGTGCAGAATTCTAAAACAAACCAACCAAATTTGACCCCAAAGCAGCTCTCGACTCCCCCATCCTATGACTTAATCCAAAAACCACCTCCCAGTTTTTCTTTAAAGATGTTATCTCAAGTTGCTTAAAAATCCACAATTAATTCCTTACATCTGGCAGTACCCAACTGGACTGAATCAGAAGAATGACTCGTGAACTAACAGAGGAGACTGTGAGGAAACGGTGGGTTTTGATAGATAGATAACTTGCACCTACCTGGGGTCTCCTTTTTAGAAGCCTGGGCACACAGCCATCCAGCCGCACTCTGTGGCCCCTACACTCAAACTCAGCATAGCCCCCGCTGCACAGGGTCCGGCGAGGAAGGCCACAGCACCACATCACAGGGGTGGCCCCAAGGTGGGGGACAGCAGATGCTGGTGCTCAGAACGTGGCTCCAACTGCAGGCACTCAGGAGGTGGAAAGCCCTGTCCCAGTGTTTCCTGGGACCGCTGATGCCAGAGGTGGAGCACCCTCCTCCTCCCAGGACACTCCCAGCATGGGTCCAGGGCGGGAGCTATGATGGTATCTTCAAAAGATGTGCCAGAGACCAGAGTCCTCTCCGAGTCTCATTACCTTGGACATATGTGCAGGCGAGGAACCTGCATCAGCTTTTAGGATGATTTTCAGCAGAGAAGAGAGCGACAGACCGACAAAGCACACAGTCACCACGAAAACCGAGACCTGGGCCAGTGAATGCACGGGTTCTCCTTGTCACTCGGACTTGCTATAGCTCCCTGGGCCCCTCCTGGAAACCCCGGGGAAAGCTCACCCAAATGTCAGTGGCTGCTAACATCTACCCTGCACAGCAGCAGCCTCCAGTCTCATTTTGTCTCCTGCCCTGTCTCTCCATGGCACTCACAACAGTGTCTGGAAGATGTGCATGTTTACAGTATCACCCTAATCAAGCCTCAGGACCTGATTCACACACTCGAGGAGCATCTACTCGATGGCAGGCACTGAACAGACACAGGGTTACAGCAGCAAATGGTCCCTAGTCCCAAGTCGCTTAAACACAGCCCCACACCCCAAAACTCATCGGTGTTACTGGTGACCCAATACCAAAGGTCAATTTGTATTCCTTTGCTAACTCATAGGTTTCCAAGTGTGTTCGCACTTAAAATTTTTCCTTGAAAATCCCTAGTGTGACTCACAAACTTATCTGGCTTTATCTGGTCAATTTCAAATTGATTTGAAATGGGGGAATTTGAAAGAAAGGGCTTCAAGATACCTTATGAAATATGTGAGCAGATTATAGAGGTTAACGCCATATCGTTTCTTAATCCCTTGGATACACAGTTAGTTTGCTGTCCTTGTAAAGTTTTCCTTTATGAGGCATTTGAAATTTAGTTAACTGTGCCTTCAATGTATTACTTCTAAGAAAATATAGTGCACAGTGTTCCCAAAGAAACAAAACAAAATGCTAAGCTGTGCAATCGAAGCACTAAAACAGGAAATATAGCAGGCACAGACCCAACACATTCTGCATCATACCTAAAGTCTCCGATAAAAATCCTGCATGGATGCAAAGAAACAAATTAGCTGTTTGGGAACTCAGGCAAAACCTAATTATACAACTAGTAATTAAAGCATGAAATGGACTACCTCAAACAACAGTAAGACATGTCCCTATAAACTTATCAGGCAGGGTGGGAAGACAGCAAAACAGAACCAAAGCTGGTTTGTGAAGCACTGAAAATGCACAGGTACCGTGGACTGGGCAGAAAGGCAGAGCTTTAATGACACAGGCATGTAGCCCGTCTACCAAGAGCAACAACAAGAAGGCAGTGAAAAAAAAGACCCCATGGACTCAGTGGCCCAACGATGCAGTCATTTCCCAGCTGCAGACACTCGAGGCCATGTGTGTAGCAATGAAGGAGGTAAGTTGTCACTGAGGGTCACACATTGCTCAAGCAGACACAAAAATTGAACACACTCCAAATAGCTCTCCTTTTCAAAGTGGAAGGAAGATAAGCATTTTCACAACCACCATAATCTGATCTTGAAAGCAACTCATCATACAAAATTAAAACTACCTAACCTCCCCTACCTACAACATCCTCTGCTGAGCACGTGTTTACAGACATATGTCTTGGCAGTAGCAGAGTTCTGAGCTGTCGATCCATCCACCTTTCCAAACACAGGGAGCCTCCTGATGGCAGCAGAACCACGCTCTGCACCATCCAGACTAGGAAGCAGGAAGCAAGGCCACGGGCCCATCCAAGTTAAAGACTCCTGCCAGCAGGAACAGTCGAGGATAGGGAAGAACATCCGTTCAGCGGCTCCTAATGACTGAAAACACTGTGCTCTTATCACCCAGTTTAACAGCTGCAGGTGACAGGCTGGCATGTGACACGCCACCAGCCAATGAAAACCTTAACACTCAGTCTCAAAGTTGAGCTTGTGTTTTAGGATAAAGGGGTCCAGCCAGGTCTATGGAGGCCCGTGCCCTCCAAGACTTCAAATCAACTTTGGGAGGCAAACCACAGGTGTGTGGAAAGTTCACTAACAATTCCTAGGTATCAAAATTAAATGCCAATCAAGTGGTACAGGAATTACAAAAACAAATAGAGACAAAGAACACTTCACAAAGGAATTATGCCCCCTCAAGTGGGGGACATCTTCAGACAAAGGTGAGGAGGCCAAGACGTACATGGCATGTTTGGACAGTGGGGAGTAAAGCCCAGACATCACACACACACACCCCCTCAGCACCTGTCTTGTACCCGACTCCTCTCTTCACAGGACCGGCATGTGGAGAGCTGAGGCGCACACACAGGAACTCTGGGGGCCAGGCTGCAGAAGAGGCTCTCTAAACCTGAGTGGGAATCACTGACACTCAAGCCCCCAACCCAAACATCATCTCCAGCTTCGTGTTTGCTCTAAACAACTATTTAAGCAAGCTGTCACCCACAGAAGCTGCCGGTGTGAACCCACAGTTCGAGATCCAACAAGCATTTTGAAAGACCCCAAATCACACTGGTTAAAATCCCAAAACTAAGGATTGTGGGATTATCTTGGGTTACAGTCTCCAACCCCTCATCTCTCCTCCTTTTAAAATGAAATCCTATATGGGCTTAACAGTAAAAGTCCTTCAGACACCCCCTCTCAGCCCTGCAACTGCACTTCCTGTTTATCAACAGACTAAAGTGAAAAGCAGGTCAACAAAACTCCACAAGGAGAACAGAAAACCCGTCTGACATGTGCTATGTGAGCCAGAGAAGCACCCCCACCTTTCAGTCACCAGCCCCACATACCGGCGGCATCAGGCGTGTGCAGCCCAGCCCTCTGACCACCTCCCAACACCAAGACAGGGCTCTGTTCACGTCACAGCAGAGCCTGGACCAGCACACAGGAGACTGAAGCAGCATAACATCAACACATCCAAGCCTCCGAACACCAGAGCCCACTCTTAACTAAAATCTCCAATCAACAAACAAGAGGCAAACTCCATTTGGACCAGGTGAGTGAGTGTTTTGACACAAAGCGTCTCTGGGGCCCATCTCACAGTCACATGACATCCCTGCAAAAACCTGTCTCCATTCTGAATAGAACCGCACACCAGGGTACTGGCACCAAAATTTCAGCTTATGGTGTAAGATATATGGGAAACCATTGCTCCCACAGGTAAATATAAATCAAGCGTAGACTACTGACACTCGTTTTTCTTTTTTTCCCCTTACTTTTTTGGGGGAAAAAAAAAAAAGTGCCTTGGAATTGATGCCATTTTGTACCTTGTCAAGAATTCTCAACGCACCTAAAATAATACCTATATATACACATATAAATGCCACTAGCGTCCTAAAATTGCGCCCACTTATTTAGGAAAGCAAAATCCATCATAATTTAAATAAGATAATATGCCTTTAAGGACTGTCACTGTCATTTAATGAGAAGTCACAATGTTATGAACTGAGAAAGAACTTTTCAGACTGATTTCAGGGCACTTGACACAGTTTTGAACCCCATCACAGCAGAAGGGCAATGGAAGTACCTTGAGAAGGGCGATGCATTAACTCTGAATCTACAGCAAATATTCAAGCCCCCTTGACAAAGCTTATGCAAAGTAATACAATACTGAAGCAAACTTGACTAGGTTACATGTAAATCCTAAGCAAGGTTCACTCTTCACAAAGACCAGTGACAACCAAATGAAATCAATTCCAGGGCTGAGGAGGCTGCATTCTAAAAATAACAGAATTCTAACCTTCAAATTAGGTTTCTTTCTATCCATGCTGTTTTTGAAAACAGTCAAACAACTGTGGAAAGAATACAGTGTAAATTAAACCATATGAAAAGAAGGAAAGTGATGGAGGCTAATGCTGCAGGGATGTTTGACTGGCACCTGGGTTTAGCAAGACAGCAAGCAGGAGGACACGGAAGAACTGACCCCTTTTCTCCAAAGACAGGGTGAGCATGCTGAGTTGGATGAGGCAGGGCAGGATTGGGGCTGAGAGGTGGTGGGAGGGGGGGTCCACCTCCCTGGGAGTGTCCAGTGTGCACAAGGGATGAGCAAGTGACCAGGGAACTCAATCCCCACAAGGTCAACAGGACAGCAAGGCACTGAGGTTCCACTGCTCAAGCCACAGAGGCTGCCGGAGCATCATCTCCTGGAGCTGTGAGAAGCCACGCTTTCACCATCAGGACAAAACTGAAGAAGAATGTGAGAGATCTAACAAGTAGGTGGATTCAGTAACTGATGGAAGATACAAACAAAGCATTAAATATTACTTCCAATCTGCGTTAGATGAAAAAAAAAATGTGTACTGGGGTTATACCAATACCTTTAATGAAGCATATATTAAATTGCAATCATATAAGCTGTAACACTAGAAAACCACTGGTTTTGTTATTTTCTAAATAGTAATAAGTAAGATTTCACCCACCACCACCCTTCCTTTCACCCTTACACTTCCACGGAAAGTCACCTACGGAGAAAACAAGTTATAGTTTATCAACTGCATGTTTTAAGAATAAATTGGTTCAGTGCAAGGGATCCCTGCCAACCACAATCACAAGAAAGATCCATGGAGACATCTTGACTGACAGGGGCAGAGGGAAAGACCTGGCTGCTCCATCTCCAGTGTGGGCAGGGCCACTCACATTTCCTCCGCATGTCAGGACACGTGCTCAAGGCCTCCATCTCAAAAACTTTTAATTTCAAATTGTTTGCTTCTGCATCTGGCATATCGCAGAGCTTGTTTAAAACCCCCTTCCAAAATAGAATCGCCTTTACAAAGCACAGCCAAGAGCAGGGTGTTCTTAGTTCACTGGTCTTGTTTGCCAGATACATATATTGACTTGAAGGGCAGAGGCTGCCCTTGATTCACATGTTCTCAATAAAACCATAAGAGGAAAAGTAGTCAGTGACAGCTGAAACACACACACAGCGGCAGCAGCAAAGTCATCATGCCTATTATGACTTTCTGGAGTTTTTTCCCCCTTAAACAAACACAGTGCCTTACTAACTCCCCAGATTTTCTCTGTCAGAGATCGTCTTTCAGCTTCTTTCAGCTCAGATCACTGTGTAATTCTAGCAATCTCTTGAAAAACAAAATGTACTAAGTAGCAATCAGATCAGAGTAATTAATCTTGGCTTTATTATGTCAAGAAAACTTTGAAACTTCTCACTTTCGCTAGTTCGATGCTTTGGAGGTGGAGGGGAAAACCCAATTACTTCATAAATTTTGCATTATCCTGGTACGTTGTGTTTTAAAATACACTCAAGTATTGACCACAGTGATGCAGCAGAGGCACTGAAAGCGCCCGCTGTCCTGGGCTTGGCAACTCCACGGGGAGGCAGGACGGGGATGGGAGGCAGGACCGGGATGGGGAGGCAGGACGGAGATGGGGAGGCAGGACGGGGATGGGGATACAGGACCAGGATGGGGAGGCAGGATGGGGATGGGGAGGCAGGACAGGGGTGGGGAGGCCGGACGGGGATGGGGAGGCAGGACGGGGACGGGGATACAGGACCAGGATGGGGAGGCAGGATGGGGATGGGGAGGCAGGACCGGGATGGGGAGGCAGGACAGAGATAGGAAAGAAGGACCGGGATGGGGAGGCAGGACCAGGAAGGGGCTGCTTCGTCCCTCCTCAGGGGCTGCCTTACACTCTAGGCCCGAGGGCAGAGAGATGCTGCTGCTGGGAGTGGGTGCTAAAGTGCCTTTGACTCTCAAGTCCCACATTCCTTCTATCACTTAGAGGATGCTGGCTTTGTGACTACTACTAAAACCCAGAGCCACCAGCAGAGTGCACTCTGTGAGCAGAGGTTCCTTTCCTCTGCAGAGGGAAACAGTTCTTCACCCCAATCAAGGCAAAATGCATTCTTAACTGATACTTCATGTTTAGCATAGGAGCAATTTAATAAGAAATTAGAATAAATTCGTGTTCATGAGAAAATAAACAGGCAATTTGAAGATGCTACAAAATAAATCCTATACTATTTAAAGCATTTTTCTACATAAAACACTTTTTAAGGGTGGGGGAAACCCAGAGCAGTGCATCCAGAAGCTGCATTGTGGTCTATGGCTTTCACCATGGAATTAAAATGTCCTTCCAAATCATGCCCACATTGAAAGACTTGTACGACCATCCACTGTCTCATGACGGTAGAGAAAAAGCTCTTTATTTCCCTTCAGTTCCCTACATTTTTTTAAAAAAAGCTCATACATTTCTATATTTGTTAGTAAAATGTTTCTAAATTTATTAGTACTTTTCTACAATTTCTTGTAAAAATTAAATTATATGTAATAAACCTCTCTGTTCCTAATCTCAATAAACTATTTAAATAACTTGATTACTGGGACTTCCCTGGTAGTCCAGTGGCTAAGACTCCAGCTTCCCAATGCAGGGGGCCCAGGTTTGATTTCTGTCCAGGGAACTAGATCCCATATGCTGCAACTAAAAAAAGATCTCGTGTGCCACAACTAAGACCGGGTACAGCCGAATCAGTAAATATTTGTTTAGAAACATTTAAAAAATAAAAATTATAATTACAGTAAACATAGCACTGAAAGCCACAGGAAATGCTACGGTGAATATATATATATATATTCATAAAAATGTATACGCACACACATGGTGCAGAACAACTCCGGGATAAGCCCATGCTGCAGCAGGTGTTTCCAGAACTCTTGCACATCACAGAGAGTTCTGGCCTCCATGGTCTAAGACATGCTGTGGAGCAAGTGCACAAGCAGTAGAAATGCCAACGCTTTAAATCAGCCTCATGAGCTAAGGGGCTTCTGTGGATCATCAATATGAAGGGAGGGTTAGCTGCTTCCAAACAAGCAGCAGAGCCAGGAGTCAGCGTCCAGGCTCTGGGCCTCACCGAGCCGACTCCTGACCCTCTTCTCACAGCACTCTCCTCGGCAGAGAAATGAGAGTAACAGAGAGTCCCCAACACACATAGTGGTTAAAACAATTACAGGAGTCTAAACCTTTAAAGCAGTTAAAATAGCTCATGGGATTGAGTCACTGCTCAGTAAGTTTAGTTACTATTATTATAGCCAAGGTTCCTTCCTCAACTGTGGATGGGTATTGTACACTGCACACCCTACCCTTTAGGGGGCGCAAATATCTAGGGCAATCTATTTCAAAAAGGAGTGAGGTTGTTCACAGGAGTTCTCATTCCTGACTATCCGAAACACCCACAGAGCTTTACTAATTAGCTACCCAACACCCCAACCCAGACCATCTGGTCTACAAATGAGCACGGGGAACTCTCCCCCAACCCCATAAGGGTGATAACTGAATAAAAAGGTTCTGTGCAACCCAGAATACGATTTCCTTGGTGGGGACTGACTCTGCTGTCCTGGGTAACTGCACTCCTGGTTTATAAAGAAATCCCCTGTTCTCCTATTCTCAGCCCTGCAACAGCTAGACGCACTATCTAAGCATAAATTTCTCTAGACTGAGATTTGATCCAAGCTTAAGGGTCAGTACAGATCATCAATTAGCTCCTCGTGGATTTCGGCCTAAATTTAACCATCAACAGCCAACTGTCTCTGAGCCAGATGTAATATAACATTCCTAAAGCTCTTAGTGATAACTACGTTTATCCTTAGAAGTTGGCGGTTTCCTAAAACAAAAGCTGATTTCTCTTAGACATAGGGGACTGGCCAACATTCCATCTGTCCAGCATCTTCTGTGACCCCAGCCCTGGAACGGGCTCTCTTACAGCCACGGTATCCCTGAGCCCTGACGGCTGGCAGCTTTCCATGAGATTCTGCGGACTGGAGTCGGCTCTAGTCCCTGCTTTGCCAATAACTAGCTGTGTGTGCTCAGGCAATTAAAAGCTCTGGCCATTTCCCCATCTGTAATCACAGAGGAGCAGCACAAGATCTAAGGGCCCCACTACTCTTAACATATATCCTCCTGTAAGCCACAAAAACTGGACCACCCATTCCCCTTCACAGTGGGCTGGGCCAGTCCCTCGTTGGGAGAAGTCAAGCTTAAACACTCTGGCACAGGAGTCCCAAGCGCACATGACTACAAGAACCGAGAAAGCAAATGATGGGGGCAGGATGGGGGTTCCAGCAGCCTGGAGGGGAAAATCAGGCGTGTGGAGTGGGCTTGCTCCTGCTTTGATGCCCCAGGTCTCAGGAGAAGCTATGCATTGTGAGGGCCATGAGGGGCGGGGGGGGGGGGGGGGGGGGGGCGGGTTTTATCAACTGCTCAGGTGGCCGTGGCAGACGCCATCAATGCCCTGCTGTCCAGACCAGCTCCACCTGCAGGCAGGGCAAGTCCCATGGGACCCCAAGCAGGCCTGTCCTCCCAGGCTTAAGCCTGAAAGCTCAAAGAATTCCCACCTGGTATTTTGGAAAGAGGTGAAAATTCATTTCACTGGAACAAGTCTGAGCACAGCCACCAGAGAGATCGCCAAGTTCTTCTCTTCATCAGTGACTTATGGGCAGCTCAAAGCCTTTTTGATTTTCTTTCTGCCTCTGGTCACATCTTTCTCCATCCCAGATCCTTTACCTGTGCCAGAATAAAGCTCTTCTGGCCCTCTTGTTAAACACTGTCTTTGACAACTGTGAGTTTCCTATTGGAAATGATGGAAGTATTAATCCCACCCCACCACCACATGCCCCTCCATCACCACTGTGTACTGGGCACATTTGACATCAGCCCTTCTAACACCAGACACCTGCATGCATTCTAGTTTAAAGACCATATTTATTTTATCTATTTGATTAGATTTCACCAATTTGAGGCTCAGTAGTGTATTGTGTTGGAGAGGGCAGTGGCGCCCCACTCCAGTACTCTTGCCTGGAAAATCCCATGGACGGAGGAGCCTGGTGGGCTGCCGTCTATGGGGCTGCACAGAGTTGGACATGACTGACGCGACTTAGCAGCAGGAGCAGCAGCAGTGTGTTGTGTATGATAGATCATGGGCAAGGATCACGCAGAGGAAAAGCCCTTCATTCTGTCTTCCTCAATTTCTCATCATCAATAAAGCACAGTTTTTAGAAAACGCTCCCACATTTTGGCTGTCAAATGCTTAATAAAGGTATACAGTGCTTCAAATACATACAAATAGCCTTTGGGAAACCTGTAGATTGGAACACAACAAATAAAACTTAGACTCCGATAATGAGTGTTATTAGTGAACATCTTCACAGATTAGAAAAAGCCAGGTTAGTAGCCAGCGAGTCCCAATCTTAAATGTTTCCACTGACTGACTGTAACAGTCAGAAACTGAAGCAGCAAAATTCTCTTCAATTCTGAAACATCTCCTAAAAGATGAATATAAGAGAATGGAACACACGCACCTAAAAGTGCCTTTCCACTTTAAAAAGATTCATTTCCAATAAGCTACTACCCAGTTTTGGAGAAGGAAATGGCAACCCACTCCAGTACTCCTGCCTGGAGAATCCCATGGACAGAGAAGCCTGGCAGGCTACAGTCCATAGGGCTACAAAGAGTCGGACACGACTGAGCGACTTAGCACGCACACAGGCACTACCCAGTTTACAGTAAATGTGTCACATTGTTGCTTGTTTTTAAATGCTCCCCAACAGTCTGATTTCATCACAGGCTGGAGTAAAATGTTTCTGTTTTCTAATAGAACACAACCATTTTGATACTTAACTATTTTTTTCTCATTACCTAGAAGCAGCAAACAAAGATTCCACATTTTAGGAAGCCCAGTAGCGTTTAAAATAGTTTGTCGTGTGTGTGTGCTACACCACTTCGGTCGTGTCCAACTCTATGTGACCCTATGCGCTGTAGCCCACCAGGCTCCTCTGTCCATGGGATTCTCCGGGCAAGAATATTGGAGTGGATCTCCATGCCCTCCTCCTGGGGATCTTCCCGACCCAGGAGTCAACCCAGTGTCTCTTACATCTCGGTCTCCTGCATCGGCAGGCAGGTTTTTACCACTAGCGCCACCATATGTAACACAATATTCTGAATCCTCACATTAGACAAAATTATCGAATTATCCTCAAATGTAAAACCCTTCAAATGCTGAAAGTACTCTACCTTTTTTAAAAAGATAATGCTCTGAATAAAAATCTCTTGTAAGAATTTGAAATATTCTGCATGTGAAATATTCGCTAAACATCTTCAAATAGTGTGACTTGACTTAATGTAGAAAGTTTACTATAAGCCAATCTGACCAGTAGCTCAGTTGGTAAAGAATCTGCCTGCAATGCAGGAGACCCGGGTTCTTTTCCTGGGTTGGGAAGATCCACTGGAGAAGGAAATGGCAACCCACTCCAGTATTCTTGCCTGGAGAATTCCACCCAACAGAGGAGGCTGGCAGGCTACTGTCCATTGAGTCACAAGAGTTGGACATGACTTAGCAACTAAATCACCACCAATCTGACCAGTACATGTTCACAAAAACTTCACTTAATTAAAAAAACACTAAGGAAGTTACAACAAATTCACTCATTATGCGATGAGCAACCCTCTACAGGAGCCAGAAAGGAATCTGACCGCAGCCCTACAGCTCACTGCGCTCACTCTGGCGCTTGTGCACGCATCTGTGATCTATCCCCAGGGAGAGATTCAGTTTAAAAGGATGGGAAAAGAAGGGAGGATCCTTCTTAGAAAAAACACTCCCAACATCCCCCTTGCCTCACTTTTGCAAAACCATGGGCTTTCCAATATGTATTACAGAATTTTAATAGGTCTTATCATCTAAGTCAGAACTAAAGAGCATTTCATAAATAATTTTTGTGTGTTTCTTAAAATGTTCAAGAAAACAATTTCTCGGGGCTATATCCTGACCCAAGATAGGTGTTATCAGTCCCAGAGCATCTCATAGCACAGAGAAATACCAAGGTTTGGCTTTTGAAATGTGACATACTTCTGATGCCTGTATCAGATCTAATCTTCAGGCTCATCTTTTAGAAATTATGCCCTTCTGGACAAACATATACAGATGTGGGAAAGCCAGACTGTTGAGAGTGAGACTCTGGGCCTGGAAAACACACCAAGAGGCAAGGAAAATTTAATGTTACCAAGGTTTCCAAAAAATATAGTTAATATTTCAAAGCTTTCAACTAGGTAATAAATCGACGAGTAGTTAAAATCAGACTTTTACACCAGTGCCTCCTTTGCCCTTTATTCACCCTAACAGGAGCTGAACAATACATTAGCACTGAGGTAGAATCTTTGGTTGCAGTTGTGATTTGCCATGAATTTAAAATTATCAAAATTCAGTATGAGCAAAATGCTTTTTTAAACCTTCACTCTTAAGGGATTAGTGAAATTCAGTTAGGTCAGTATCCCTAGAAAACAAAATGTATGTTGTCAAGTAGCTTTATTTACCTGACAGAGTCCATTGTTCATCTAAGTTCTATGAGAGGAGGTGATGATCATTTCTGTCCTGACTATCCCAGAGAACTTATCCTAGCTGCCTCACTCTAGCTACAGAATTCTAAGTTAAGACAGAAAAGGCTCGAGGCATCAATTTTTAGTGTTTATTTTAATAGGAAATGCATAGTGGATAAATTGTTATTTCACAACAAAACAGTCTGAGTTATCCACCTATATGAAATTATCATCCTTAGCACAGGTATATTAAGCTGTCTGTGCCCCCAGGTTTTGCATCCAAGTATTCAAGCAACTATCTAAGTATTTGAGAAAAAATTTTTTCCAGAAAGGTCTACAAGCAAAACTTGAATTTGTCATGTTTCAGTATATTTGCATAGTATTTGCATTGTATTAGTAATCTAATAAATAATCTAGAGATGATTTAAAGTATACAGGAGGATGTGCTTAGGTTACACAAATACCACACCATTTTATATAAGGGACTTGAGCATCCACAGATCTTGGTGTTCAAGGAGCTCCAGGAACTAAGCCCCCATGGATACTGAGGGACAGTTGTATGTATAATATTATATGAAAGCCCTCCTGCTAAAAAATGGAATTTCAGCAAGGTGAATTATTCCTATCATTTCTTGAGTTGCCCACAGAATGAGCAAATTTGCAATTTGAGGAAGGAACCTATTAAGCAATCTTCCTTCTATAGACTACAATTGCCTCCTGTTTCGTTATTACAGTTTTGCGGTCAATCATACAGCGAGGGGACCCCATATCCCCTCCCACATAAAATACACCAAGAAAGTCATTGTGAACAGAGCTGCCTGCATCACTCCCACACCTCAGCCTGGAGAAAGATGTTGTTTTGTTCTCAGTCCAACTTGTCTTTCCTTTTCTGGCTAAAATAAGAAGCGAAAACAGCTTCAAGTGCACATGGAATATTCACCCAGATTCAACCGCGGGCTGAATTATCCAACAAGCCTCAGGAAATCTCAAAGGACTGAAATAATACAGCATATGCTCTCTAGTCACAGAGTTAAATTATAAATCAATGATAAAGATATTTGGAAAATCTCCAAATGTTTGGATATTTGAAGGTTAAGGGACATACTGCTAAATAACCCAAGGCTAAGGGAAATTTAAAAGATTTTGAACCAAATAATAATAAAAATTCAATATATCATAATTTGTGGACTAGAGCTAAAGCTTGATGGTAAATTTATAGGTCTATGTGCTTATTTTAAAAAGAAAAAAAAGGTAGATGGCAAGACAGAGAGCAAGTGGGAATTTGCTGTGTGACACAGGAGCTCAGTCCAGTGATCTGTGACAACCCAGAGGGATGGGATAGGATGAGAAATGGGAGGGGGATTGAGGAGAGAGGGAAGTTAAGTGAGAAACCAATAAAATGGAAAGTGGACAAATGCAGAAAATAAACCAAAGGTTGGGTCTTTGAAAATTAATAAAAGTAATAAACCCGTAGCTATACTAATCAAAGAAAAAGTGAAATCACGGATTATATCTGTGAATGCAAAAGGGACATCACTACAAATCCTAGATATTAAACAGTTAATAACAGAATATTACAGGCAGCTTTATGCTGATAAATTTGACAACTTGGAAGAAATGACCAATTCCTTGAAAGACACAAATTACCAAAACTGATACCAAAAGATATAGAAAATTTGAATAACTCTGTTAAACGATTCATAATTTTAAACTTTCCCGCAAAGAAAACTCCAAATTCGAACGGTTTCACTGCTGAATTCTCTCATAAATATTTAAGGGAGAATTAATGTCAATTTTACATAAACTCTCTATGTAAATATGAAGGAAAACTTTTCAACTCATGTTGAAAGGTCAGCATAACCTGATACCAAAATCAGACAAAGACATTAAAATATATGTTATCTCCCTCACGAACACAGGCACAAAAATCCTTAACAAAATATTAGCAAAGTAAAGCCAGCAACATATAAAAGCAGTCAGATATAAAGTGATTTCATCCACAACCACAACTCTTAAGACTCTCTCCCCCTCCAAAATCCAAATCTTTTTTTGTTTTCTAATGGATAAATAAACTATGTGTGGAAATCAATGAGCCTGCATTTTAGATTGTACTATACAGCTACAACAGAGAAGGCAATGGCACCCCACTCCAGTACTCTTGCCTGGAAAATCCCATGGGTGGAGGAACCTGGTAGGCTGCAGTCCGTGGGGTCGCTAAGAGTCAGACACGACTGAGTGACTTCACTTTCACATTTCACTTTCATGCATTGGAGAAGGAAATGGTAACCCACTCCAGTGTTCTTGCCTGGAGAATCCCAGGGACGGGTGAGCCTGGTGGGCTGCCATCTATGGGGTTGCACAGAGTCGGACACAACTGAAGCAACTTAGCAGCAGCAGCAGCAGCAGCAGCATACAGCTACAAAGTTGCATAATGCAGCAGGATGTTTTTAATCATCTAAAATCAAGAGCAGAGAAATCAAATCTGGAAAACTACAATGAAGCCAAAGGTATTCAAAATGACTTCCATGAAGTCTCCAGACTGGCTTAGGAGGAAATCCAGCAGCCTGGCCTAGGAGGGACTGAATCCCTCTCACTGAGTGCATACATGTAAGAGGCAAACCACCATGGTGTGTGTCACCAGGAAGAAGTTTCCCTTGCAGATTCCCAAGATGAATGTGGTGTGAGACACAGTAAACTCATGTCCTCAAAGCCATTCTTTAATAAACCCAACAGTGAGTTTCATGTGTGTGTTTATTTTACAGTCTCCCAATTAAAAGGAAATGATCTATTGGAATGGGGGAGGCACAGGGGTCCGAAATTTGATCTGGTTACATATCTCTACCACTGTAAGTTACCCAACTTTGTACCCCAAAGTTAAGAATTTTACAGCTACAAATTGCCATCAGCAAGGTTTCTGTGTCATAAAGGTATTTGTATCTGTGTGAATGCATACATTTATAAACATCTGTAAAATATGCTTTGAGCTATTTCTTTAAACTATTTTCTCTGTGCCTATCATTTTTCTCTGATTCAGAAAACTGTCAGAATGCAGAATGGTGACTGATCATCTTCTTTCAAGAACTCTCTTATACAGCAGGTCCGAGTTTGAGGCTGTATGCCAAGAAAATGTATTCTAGCATGAGATCTTCAGTTCCCCTATAAATTCCACTCAACTCTTATTTGGCGAGGGGTTCTTTTACACAAGCCCTTTACACTAACTGCTGACTTTGCTGCCTGAACTATTGTACCAAGATTTTTTAGAAGCAGCGCAAAAAACCCTTTATGTCCTATAAATTAGGGTTCTTCCTAAAATAACACTTTTTAGGCCATAAAAGAATATAAAACAAATTTGATTTGCAATTAAAACCACTAAGATTTAAGCAAACACAAAGAATTTGTAGATCATGAATAACAACTGAGAAAGTCAAGGCTCAAAATTAAATATTAACTGGAGAGCAAGATCTAAACACTTCCAACTCCCAAATACTATTCCAATAATTCTTCAGCATGCCACACATTTTGCCAAAATCTTTAAAAAAAAAAAAAAAACACTTAAACCACAGGGAAAGTAAATATGTAATGAATTTGCAAATATTTACAAGAGGAGAGCAAAGAATTAAGTCAACTAAAGTTAAGGAGACAGACATAATACAAAATAAGCCCCAGGTTCAGGGGTCCCTGCTTCTCAGAATTGACAGGGTAAAAACAAAAGGAAAAGGGATAATCTTGCAAGGAAAAACGTTTAAAAGAATAGTTTTTATAAGATTAATCACAGCTATTGGCACAGGAGCAGCAGCTGCTACGGAATTGATGCTTTTGAACTGTGGTGTTGGAGAAGACCCTTGAGAGTCCCTTGGACTGCAAGGAGATCCAACCAGTCCATCCTAAAGGAGATGGGTCCTGGGTGTTCATTGGAAGGACTGATGTTGAAGCTGAAACTCCAGTACTCTGACCACCTGATGGGAAGAGCTGACTCATTTGAAAAGACCTGATGCTGGGAAAGATTGAGGGCAGGAGGAGAAGGGGATGACAGAGGATGAGATGGTTGGATGGCATCACCGACTCAATGAACATGGGTTTGGGTGGGCTCTGGGAGTTGGTGATGGACAGGGAGGCCTGGCGTTCTGTGGTTCATGGGGTCGCAAAGAGTCGGGCACAACTGAGCGACTGAACTGAACTGAATCACAGCTATTAACTATTCTTTGAAAAACAGACAGCTGGGAAGCCCCTTCTCTCTAATCTAAAAGAGTCAATGAAAGAGCTATTAGAGGAAACACCACCAGGATGTGCAACCTAATGAAAATGTAAAACTAAGAAACAGTCAATGTACCCCATGCACTGATAGTCCATGTTTGGTTAGACTGAATTTAGAGTTGATTCTCATTAACAAACTGTGTTATAAAAGAAATCAGACAGAAACAGATTACTTAAATAATTGCATGGCGTGTCTGACTCTTTGCGATCTCATGGACTGTATCCCACCAGGCTCCTCTGTCCATGGAATTTTCCAGGCAAGAATACTGGAGTGGGTTGCCATTTCCTCCTCCAGGGGAATCTTCCTGACCCAGGGGTTGAACCCGAGTCTCCTGAAACTCCTACATTGGCAGACAGATAATTAATTTTGCACTATTGTCTATGTTCAATAAAAAGTGAGAACTACAGAAAATACACCTGAAGAATGATCTCGAAATGTTGGAAACAGGTTACTTTAGACATTCCAGAACGTGGGAAGCAACCAGTCTCATGTCTCCATCCCCTTTTATAGCTGAGACTCTCCACAATCTCAACTGAGAACCGCAGTATCTAAATCCAGGCTCAGAAATGTGAGCGACAAGAGCCAGAGGGAGAAGTGGGAGTGTGCGGTGTCGATCTGGTCCCAGGGACTCGCTGTGTATTTAGGTGGCTGAGCTAACAGTTGTGAGGTCAAAGGTATCTCATTCGTACAATTTGCCTTTCATTTTTTAACAGAAGCCAAAGTTTATTCTGTGATTATGCGGTCAGGCAAGGAGGAGTTCCTATTTCGGCAGTCACAATAGGCAAAAGTAGAAAGCCCTTCTAGGTACTTGGCTATGTTCAGCTTCAAGGACAGGTGAAGTCATGCCCTTAATCTTGGCCCAAACAAGGAACGGAAAAGAGGTCTGCCACAAACACCCCAGAGCAGCACTTATCCCGAGGCCAGAGAGACGAAAGGCAGATCCCCTTCCTCAGCACACTTATATCACTGTGGAGGCAAAACCACAGCAAGGCAGTCTGCTGCACATTCAAGAGAACAGGGGCATGAGCGTGCCAGGTGCACGCCCAGAAGCCTGGGCCAGAGTACATGCCTGGGCTAAGGGCAAGGAGGGAGGCAAGACCAGCTGTGGGCTCTCACTGGACAAGTGAAGACTGCATTTTCCCTAAAGGCTATGGGTCTTACTACATGCAATATCCTCAACTATTTTATTTTTATTTTTAATGCCAGTTTTAACCTACTAAGAAACAAACTCCCCTCCCTCTCCCAGATGAACTATCCTACATGATGCCTGCATCTATAATTTCAAGAAAAATACCTTTATTAGCTAGCTGGACATAACAATCACACTTTTACAAGTGCCACTGGTCCTGGAAAAGCTGGTACTACTCATCCATCATACAAACAGAACCCTAGATTTTTTTTTTGTAAGTATAGTTGATTTACAATGTTGTGTTAGTTTCAGGTGTATAGCACTGTGATTCAGTTATTATATACACACACACACACACACACACACACACACACACATTCTCTTTCCGATTCTTCTTCCTTATAAATTGTTACAAAATATTGATAAAATCCCACTTTTAATCAGCTCCATGGCACACAAAACTATTGGGTATTCAAACCTCATTAAAATGCAAGGAAGTATGTTGCCACTTCATACACAATATTGCTAATTTTACTTGTAAATATAAAGTGTTTAAAGAATACACTACTACAAAACATAAACCAGAGCAAACACAAATGAGGGTGTTCAGTGCAAGGCTATGGATGATGTATCTGAACAAAATACCGACCAGAGGCAGTGAGGAAAGATGACACCCAAGAGAAGGTTTCTCTCCGTATCACCATCCCCCTAAATAAAACAACTAAGCACTGAAACACGAGGTTTTATTAATATACAGTCAACAACTAACTAAAATGGAACAGAAAGGGGACATTAATGGAAAAACGAGTGAAAACCAAATAAAACCTGGAGTTGAGCCACACAAGCCACGGTAAGCAGTGCTGGAAGTCGGGGCACAGACAAGCAACCATTAGGGTTCACCTCCCACGGGCTCACAGGAGGCAAAGCGGAGCGCGGAGGATGTCAGAGACTTTAGCTCAAGAGAGAAAACACAAAGAGAGCAGCTGGTGGGAGTCAGCCACCCCCCTCCCCGCAAAGGAGGAGGGAAGGAAACATGAAACCAGAGCAAGCGGGCGGTGAGGGGGCGGGGCTGGGGTCGTCTCCAGATGACCACCAGTGCAGCGAGAGCTGAGAAGCAGACATATCTCCCTGGAAAAAGCTCCAAGCTGAGTGGCAGGAGATGTCCCTAACAGCTCTCCTAGATGAGGAGACAGTAGTTGATTCAAGCAGACACAGATGCTCTGAACGCAAAATGAGGAAAAAGAATATCAGTGGATCTGTCTCCTGAGAAATACATGTGCTATTAGGGTTCACCCTCTTTCATGACCTCAAAGTCACCAGCCTTCTGAATGGGTGGCAGCGGCTCTAGACAACTTTCTCTGTCAATCGCCTTTGCAGTTACAACAAAACAGAGGTTTACCATGGGTTCTTGGCAGGACTGTAAGAAGAATGCCTTTTGGCTCCACCCCATCTCACACTCACACTCCCCCCACCTGTCACCCCGGGTCTCCTCCTCATTCATGTCAGTCTGTTCCGAAGCTTCGCTACGTCTCCCCTACCAGCCTCTTCTGTATTTTATGAACAACAAACTCTCTTTCCTTCCCTCTCCTCCTGAGGGGTCAGAAACGAATTTTTATTCTGAGCCAAAAAAAAAAAAATTTAATTGGCATGTATCTTTTTTTTACTTCAACAGTGATCTTAAATGTTTAAAATGTGAAACAACTCTACAAGTCTATTTATGAAGAATACATCAATAATCCACTGGGCACACAACACTGGAGGGGTCTCAAATCGCTAGTGGTTTTTTTTTTTTTTTTTTTTTTTTTGCTGCACCACCCAACTCGTGAGATCTTAGCTCCCGAACTAGGGATCCAACCTGCATCCCATGGATTGGGAGCACAGAGTCTTAACCACTGAACCGCCAAGGAAGTTCCTCAAACCGCTGACTCTTGAGTTCAACTTTGAACAGTCTCAGGCTCCATTTACTGCCAAGGGTCCTCCGGTATGATGTGAAGATAGCACCTAGCTCATGGGTTACAAATCCGGGTTACAAAGGTCTAGGAGAGTGCCCTGGACTTAGATGACATTCAGTTAAAGTGTATTATCATCTTATTATTCTCCACTACATCTTCCTCCCAAACAGGAAACTTCTTGGAACGTCTGGGTTCCAGGACAGGCACACAAAAAGGACCAGAAGCCAAACAAAACCGCACACCCAGGTCTCGGCGCTTCTCTGCCCCTGTCTTCGTGTGTGTGTGTCTGTGTGTGTGTAAAACTGCACACCCAGGCCATGTGTGTGTGTGTGTGTGTGTGTGTGTGTGTGTGTGTAAAACCACACACCCAGGTCTCAGCGCTTGTCTGCCCCTGTCTGCATGTGTGTGTGTGTGTGTGTGTGTGTGTGTGTGTGTGTGTGTGTGTGAGTGTGTGTGTTTAGTCAGTCCGGTCCAACTCTTTGTGACCCTTTGGGCTGTAGCCCACCAGGCTCCTCTGTCCATGGGATTTCCCAGGCAAGAACACGGGAGTGGGCCACCATTGCCTCCCGCAGGAGACCCTCCTGTGCCTCCCGCACTGCAGGGGGACTCTTTACCCACTGAGCCATCAGAGCAGCTTCCTGAGGAGCCAGAGCCACACAGGTCTGGTCAGTAACTCAGTCCTCTCATCTGCACAGCTCAGAGTCAAAGACCCAGCAGAGCTTCCTCAGCTCAGGACAGAAGCCTGAGACCAGCTTCTGTGACAGATCTGACAAACAGCTGGATTTAGGATAAATCAACCCTGATAAGACCCCACTTGATCAGTACCTGACATACTGAGAACTGTCCCTCACACTTGTCTTTCAAAATGAATTGAAATCAACTCTAAATTTCAGACCCGTAAAACTGCCAATTAATGCAGCACACAGAGCCGAAAGCAAGCGGCCAAGTTCTCCTCGACCTAAACCTGCGTCCTCTGAACACCAGACCATCCTCACCAGCTGCGATGGATTTTTACATGCAGCACTGACCAGCAGTGGCTATTGGAAGCTGAAGTGATGGCTGCAGATAACATGAAGACTGATCCTGCATATCAGCTGCCCAAAGTCAATGCCACCATCAGGGGACTTCCCTGGCAGTCCAGGGTTAAACTTTGCCTTCCAATGTAAGGGGTTCGGGTTCAGTTCCTGGTCAGCGAGCTGAGATCCCATATGCCTCCTAGCCAAAAAAACCAAAGCATAAAACAAAAGCAGTGTTGTAATCAGTTCAGTAAAGACTTTAAAAATGGTCCACGTTTAAAAAAAAAAAAAGAAGTCAGTGCCACGGTCAGAGGAGGGAAGAGGGAAACAGAGCTGGCCTGAGGGCTGGCAAGCTACATGACTGCCCCTCCATGGCTCTGCGTCCCTGGTGGGCCCTCCCACTGCGGCCCATCCCTGCCTTATACAGCAGCGCTGGGAACCTGGCACAGATACCGTCGGCACTCAGGACCGCCTGCAAGACTGCTTCAAGGAGAAGTGTGCCTCTGCCCGGCGAAGAGGTTCCCAGACACAACTGAGCCCATGCAAGCAGCAGCAAACAGCCAGCCCGGGCCCTCCTGGTGACAGACGGAGCACAGCAATCCCAGGGCCCAGACAGCCACCACAGCCCCACTCCTGCATCTCCTTCTCCTCCATGGACCCTCCATGGTATCACTACGGAATGATCATAAATAGCACAACAGCTCATACAGTTAAAGGCAACAAACCAGGTGGCTATGCTTCTCTTAACATCAGTCATATTGGAGGAAGATTTGCATTATCCATGTAAATCTTGAAATATTTGCCGTAAGAAATTCCAGTTTAAAAAAAAAAAAAAATGTTCACTGCGAAGAGGAATTTAGTAGCAAGACCATTATATTTCCCATCTCAAAAGTAATAACATTTTTAAGTTAGTCCAATATTTGGCTGTTTACCTTCCAGGATTAAAAGACTGAAAGGTTTCCTTTCACCACTAATGGGAGAGACTACCACCCTGACCACTGCCCACCTCACTGCTCTGTCTTCACTTCAGGGTTTTGCAACTGCTATTGCCTGGCCACTAAGTCAGCATAAACAGGCATCTGTTTACCAGCATATCAGTGAAATCTCTTGTCTACACCTCCAAATTACCTGGCTTTGATAACCACCCTTTATGACAAACAACAAAGAATTATAGTCTTTACAAGCCTGTGACTGGAGCAGGGCCAGGACTGGGGTGAGACAAGGGGGACCTGTCTAGGAGACAAAACTTAAGTGGGGTGGGAGGCAGAATCTCAGTAGTTGTGATAAGCACTTTTAATGAAAATTTTGAGGGGAAAAGTCAAAATTAATGTCAACATCCATGATGAATAAAATGTCAAAATCTCAAATAAAAACAGGACCATTTGAGGAGAGTTTAGAAAACTTCCCTCCAAATGTTCGTTATAATCACAGGCCACATTGCTCCCCACCAGGGATCAGAAGAGGCTCAGCTGGTACCACTATACTTTTCAAGGTACTGTACTGTGAGTTTAAATTTTTTTTTTAATTTTTGTTTTTTAATATATTATTTATGAGAAAAGTATTATACACCTATTACAATACAGTCCGATATAGCCTATTGTGTTAGTTGAGTACTTAGGCTAACTTGGTTGGCTTATGAAACGTGCTCTCGAAACAGAACTCATTTGCACGTTGGGACTTACTGTATGTAATTGCATGACAGTAATTAACCTTGAAATTTTTCTATGCAAAAAAGCTCTCCTCATTTGTCCTCTTCAATTACAACTCTTCAAAAATCAAAACTAGAGCAGTAACTAACTAAATAATACTCTCTAATGTACTAGAACTTCTAATGAAATTATTTGCCTCATTCCAGCAGGAACAGCTTTGGAATTGCATACATGCAACTTTTAAACTTTTAACTTCTCTCAAACATTTCTACTATTTTAACCTACTGGCAGTCCTGTTTCAGGGCCATTTCATATGACACTTTTGGCTAAAAAACTAAAGAACTGATGCTTTGCAGCTTTGAAAAAGGCAGATTACAGTTTTGTAATAGTGCCAGCAAAACGTCCAACAGTTTGCAACTGTCAGGTATTTATCATCAACAGAAACAAGTATTTTCTCTGTCCCAATATAACCGTCAGGTGACCAATACACTTTTCTTCAAGTGCCAAAGTTTCTCCCGTTTGTTTCCCATTATAAGAAATAATGGGAAATGCATCGTTAGGATTTACTTTTTAAAATCTCTTAGCAGTTAGCAGATATTCCCACTTTACAAAGACCTGCAAGTTGCAGCGTAAAAGTCTCCTGAAGGTGCTTTTTATAGTGCATGCTGAGTGATCACGTGTGGTCCACAATTCCTCTGAGAGGCTCCCATAGATGTCAGTTTGAGTATACAGCATCTCATCTAGGGGAACAGGCAACAAAACCTTGAGTTCTCAGATCAGGGAGAAATCCCAGGCTCCCTCTCCCACTCAAGGTGAGCCCCCACCACTGCGGTGTGTGCTTTGCAGTTAAGTGGTCACATTACCTCACAGCCCGAGACCTGACCTCCTCCACCGCAGCTAGGAGCTCCAGTCAGACATTCCTAGGTTCCAATCCTGCCTGTCTCACCCACAGGCTCTGAGAGACGGTGCCAATTACTTAACCACACCAAGCTTCAATTTCATCTCCTATCAAAATGGGGATAATATCACCCACATCATAGGATCAGTGTGAGGACTTAATCAAATAACGTACACAAAACCCCTAGACTGTGATATATCCCAGCAATCAATACCACTGTCAGCCCCAGAACACTGGAATCCCAAATGCCTTGCAGCACGGCCAAAAAACTAAATTAAAAAAAAAAAAAGTTCTTAATACTGTTGTTATAATATTGAAAACATTATTTTTAAATCATGCAAGTCAAATGTTTCATCCTTAAACAACATAAAAGCAAACACTGGGTGCTGACTCTATATAGCACTAACTTCTCTGCCACCCTCACCGCTGCTCATACAAAACTGAGTATTACACATTACAACTCTACAGAAGTTTGCTGACATTCTTCCTGAGCTTCCAGCAGCATCCTCAAGACCTGGCCCAACACCCTCAAACTTCCCAGACAGATGGTCTCATCTCTTCCCTTCCCTCTTCCCCAAACTCAAAGCAGTCTTTTCATCATATGTTCATCCAACTGGGCTCTCTCTCCTCACAGTTCATTTAATCAAAGGACCCATGACTAACAGTGACTGAGAGTCATTCGTGAAAGAAAGATACTGAGACATGTTCCCAACAATCAGAGGATGGCTCACGTCCGCTCTTACATCCTGGCTCTGTGGGAAGACCTGCAAATGCCTTGCTCTACGTCCACTCTGACACCCTGAGCCCTTGCGGGCTTCCCTGAGGTGCACAGAGAAGCTCAAGCCTTGTGCCCACTGCTCTCTGACCCGGGAGCCCCAACATCAGCTGTCCGAAGATGGAGTGTAGGCGCGGGGTTTGGGCAGCACTTGGACCATCTGCTTTCCTGTCTTCACAGCATGAAACACAGGGAAAATGTGGGTGCAGGAGCCAAAGGCAGCCAGCCCCTCCACCCTCACCCTGAGGGCTCCAACCTGATCTCAGCCACCAGGAGCCCTCCACCTCCCCCCAATCCACCTGCCCCTGCAAAGCCCCACATGGCAAACAGGACCCCCGTCCAGACCCCATCTGGAACAGTTCACCTGCATCCAGCTCTCCACCTCTGAGCAGCAGCCCCTCCCTCTCCTCCCACCTTCCTTTCCATTCATTTACCGAGCCTCCCTCTGTCACAGGCACTTCATAAAAGGATGCCATCTTCAGAGCATCCAACCGAAATGAAGCCTGATGCAGAGCTGGTTTCAGAATCCAGACTGACTCAGCAGGTGGACAGACAGCCTCCGGTGCAACCTTTCTGCCTGGATTGACCTTACTTTTCTTCCATTAGATTTTCTCATTATTTATTCCTCGAATTCTAGTCCTAGTCTATTACCTGCCCCCTGTACTTGGGTTTCAATTTACTTTCTCTTTATCCATTTCACAGCTATAAATTTAACAGTTACGTATTTTTATGGTAGACTTTGATATCCTTTATACCAAAACCATTATTATGTGTCTGGCATATAGTCGACTGGATGCTCATTAACACCATTCTCACTTAACATTACCCTGAAAGTGCTAGCCAGGCAATAAACAGAGAAGTAAATATTTGCTAAGAATACAGAAAAGGAAACCAAATTATCATTATTCACATATGATAAAATTACATACCTGGAAAACCCAAAAGAATAACTTGAATTACTATAAAACTTAAATGATAAATTTTATAAAAATTAAATACAATAACTTCTTCCCTATATATAAATTATAGCCATATGAAAATATGATGACAGGAAAAAGTAAAAACATTATGAGAAAAGTTGACAATAGCAATCAAAAGGGTTTAAGTACCTAGGAAATAATAAATGTATTAGACTTACACGATATTTAGAATTCTAAGAAGCGACCAAAAAAGACTTAAGTAAAAGGTAAATTACACATACTCTCGGGATTTTCTTTTGTTTCTTTCCTTTTTTCTTTTTTTTTTTTTGGTTAGAGTTAACTATTTTAAAGATGTCAGGACTTCCCTAGCAGTGCAATGGTTAAGACTCCGAGATTCCACTACAGGGGAAGCAGGTCCCAACACTGGTTGGGGAACTAAGATCTCGCAAACTTGGAGGTTTGATCAATTAAATAAATAAAACAAAGATCTCAACTCCTTCATTGTAATGCATTCTCAATTACAATATTAATAGATTTCCATTTGTCTTGTTTCTGTGGAACGGGTCACCTTTGGCAAAATGAGTCTAAAGTTATAATCTTAAAAAGAAAAAATGAAAAATTGAGAAAAATTATGAAAACAAAAAGTAACATGAGGTGCTTTGTCAGAATTAACAATAGTTTGGGACTGAGGGGTGGAAAGGAGAAAAAATAAACAGAATAGATACAGAATACAGAAAAAGAAATAAACTTATCTAAATTTGTGGAAGATACAACATTTCAAGCAAAGGTAAAAATGAGAGACTATGAAAAGAAAGATAGCCCAGCAATTCCACTTCTAGAAAGCAGCAGACCCACTTGTAGTATTACCAAAATTGGGATTATATCGTCCCCCTCTCCTCTGTCTGACACACATGCGCGCGCACACACACACTCCCACCTAAAAGCCTAGAAGGCTGCAAGGCTGCGCAGAAGGCACAATTAATGCGGTTACATTTGGAGGTGAGAGCTAGAGCAGGAGCCTTTATTTCTTGTTGGTACTGATTAAGCTGTCCAAATGTTTATACACTAAGTCCATTTGGATTATTCTTGGAGGTGAAATTAGAAACATTTTTCTTGTCTTATTTATAACTCCTTCGTACTGTAAATTTGGAGTGGACAGCACGTGAAGAAGCGCAGGCATTGACATCAGACAAAACCAGGCTCAAAATCCCTCCCTTCCAGGCGCTGCTGCCTGGGGCAGTTGCTGAGGCAACTTCATCTGCAGGACAAAGACAAAGCCCTCACCAAGCTGCTCTAAGTATTAAACACAAAAATACTCAGCCTAGTACCTGGCGCATAATTACCCAATAGAAGGAAACAGCTGCTGTGCTGATGAGGACTATGGGTAAAACAGCAAGAGCAGGGGAACCTCCCTGGTGGTCCAGTGACTAAGACTCTGAGCTCCCAGCGCTCAGGGCCGGGGCTCGATCCTTGGGTCAGGGAGCCAGATCCCACACATCACAGCTAAAGATCCCGCATGCTGCAACGAAGACCGAAGATCCTACATGCTGCAACTAGGACCTGGCACATCAAACAAAAACTTAATTTTTTATTAAAAAAAAAAAACCCATAAGAGCAACTCAACCCTGCATAGTAAGTACTGCACACTTGTAAGACAGGGAAGTCAAATTGGTTACATATCTGAGATATGTAGTTCTCCTAATCTGTTAATCTAGTGCTTATCCCAGTAAACTAAAATTTAGTTTTCTTTTCTTAGAGAATAACAATTTATTTTTGTGGGAGATTTTTCTGTGGAACAACAAAAACCCAATTTCTCAGGTGACCATGAACTAGAAGTACCAGTGGGGACAAGCTTAGCCAGGAGACAGCAACCCATCTGCTAATCACAGTCATGTTCAAGAAAGGCCGTCTCCTGCTTGTCCCCAATTCAAACTCAGTGAGACAACCTGAAAATAACATATTAATAGCAGCCTATTATTGTGCAGATAGCATTTCTGACCTGGCAGCTCCACCAACTTAAGGCAGCTTTTTGTATTATTTAAGGGATAAGTTTTTACAAAGTCATTTAAATGCCCCGAAACCAGAGCAAAAGCTAAGAAAGTATTGGCGGGGGGGGGGGGGGGGTGGGGGTGGGGGGGGTGGGGGGTGGGGGTGGGGAATATATATATATAGGTACTTACACTGAGGTTGTTGGAGCTGATGGATGTGAAGACCATTTTAGAGTATCTTATGGGGTCAAGTGTAATCACTGACCTCAAATTACTTCTGTCTCTCAATTCAGTGGAATCTCTTTACAAAATACCCAAACAAAATTCAAGAGGCAGATCCAACTCATGACACCTGTCCTTAACCAGCAGGAGGATGCTGTCACCTGTCACACCACTAAACCTGAAAAGACTGGTATTTGGCCACCCCAGAGGACAGGATGGCCGTTCTCCCCAAGTGCACGGCCAGGGGCTGTCTGAGAATAGCTCAGCCAAAAGTTTTCATTCCAGGGAAGCCTATACTTACTAATCCAAATACTGACAGGGATGGTCTCCAGTTCAGAGTGGAAACACTTCTTCTACCACAGCCAATTTTTCCAAATTTCCCATCATGAGATGTCATAACGGAAGAAAGGAATGAGAGCAGCAGGTGAAGCCCTTCTGATGCACTCGGCAGCCTCGGCCTTGTGGTCCTGGACCCAGGACAGGCCTCAGAACCCAACCCGGCTACAGGTGTGCACCCAGGAAGCCTCTCCTCTCCACCCACAATGCTGAGGGGCAGAACTGGATGACACACTAGCCACGCCCCAAGGGCACTGGGACTGGCAAACAGAAAGACAAACCAAGAGCACCACGCACCGGTGGAGAGGCCGGCAGCCAAGCTCCGGGCAAACCCTGAAGAACACGTGTGCTGCTGCCAATCATGACCCAGGGCTGCCACTTCTGCCTGACACACCATTGATTTTACCTCCACGTCCCCCCCACCACATGAGACCAGACCACTGTAAGTAAAGTCTTGAATGCAGTCATTCAAAATGCCAAAGGCACAAATATTTCCAAGACCTTACCATGTGGCATGAAAAGTAACACAGAAAGGGACTCCCGGTCTGGTTAATTAATGCAATTGTGTAGTTTGTTGCTGCCCATCTATCAAAATACCAGTTGGGATACAGGTAAGTATTTAGCTACTTACAACAGTTGTAACAGGACACCAGTTAGAGCCTGCACAGATTTTAGCAGAGGACTGGAAGCAAAGTTTTTACTAAGACTGAAAGGGTAAAAGGAAATGTTTTAATTGTCACTAATTTAGCAATGCTTTCTTCTCATCCCGCCTCCCTTCAACCCTAACCCACCAAATGAGGTATACACACCAGTGACTTGACCCCACAAAATGCAAGTTCTACTGTGCACGGTTAAAGCCTTCATTTAAAGCATGTGGGCATTTTGTTTCTAACCTAAACAATCCACAACTGATCTGGGCTGAATCTTTTGGTAGAAGATTCACCAAAAACAAGATGATTTAACCCTCGTTCCTCTGTGCCCCCATGTGCTTTCCAGGGCTAGTTTCTCAGCCTGGATTCTGAGACTTCAAACTGAACATTAGTATGAACTTAAAAAAAATAAATAAATAAAGTTTGCCTTCTTAGACAACAGTATCTGATGAAGGAAATTCACAGAAGTTGTGAGCTCAGGGACCTACCTGTCCCTCACCTGTTTCCTTATCCACTCACTGAGACTCTGAAACAATCTGTTTTCTTAAAGAGTATATCCTGAAAACCACTATAAATTCCCCTGGACAATCTAAAACCATGCCCAAGCTTCTGGCCCCCTCTTGCCCTTGTAAGGGACACATTTTTTTCTCACAATTGTCATAAAATAACCCAACACGTGATGCCTCATTTTGCCCTTACACCTGGATGGATTCACTGTTGGTGCTTCACAGAGATGTTCTAAAAATCTCTCTTTTAAGGCAAAGCTGCCTTTTTACACATGAAGTTTGGGGGCATGAAACCTACTCTTCTAAAACTAACTCCTTACTGTCAACTCAGTTATAAGCCCACCTTGCTCTTTACTTCTAAATCACATCTGTTCCTGACCCACTATACCTGCTCGGTGTTTGTCTGTTATTCACTAGCTGCGTAGACCATGCTGGACATGCTACCACCATCATCAACAGGTGCCACTTTAACAAAACCTCACACAACTCAGGTTGTAGCACTGACACGGAAGGAATCAACTGAATAAAGAGAGAGTGTGGCTGCTGCTGCTAAGTCGCTTCAGTCGTGTCCAACTCTGTGCGACCCCGTAGATGGCAGCCCACCAGGCTCCTCTGTCCCTGGGATTCTCCAGGCAAGAATACTGGAGTGGGTTGCTATTTCCTTCTCCAATGCATGCATGCATGCTAAGTCACTTCAGTCATGACCGACTCTGTGCAACCCCACGGACAGCAGCCCACCAGACTCCTCCGTCCACAGGATTCTCCAGGCAAGAATACTGGAGTGGGCTGCCATTTCCTTCTCCGGAGAGAGTGTGGAATACCCACCAATTACCACCCATTGTGCTAGATTTTATTTCACACATTCTTATAGAACCTCCAGCCAGTCTCTCAAGGAAACTGGCATTCTCCCCATTTTACAGATGAGGAAACCCAGGTCCAGAGAGATTAAGTAATTTTTCCAAGCACTGTGGCTGCAAAGTGGTAGGTAATTTCAAAACCTCCCCACTACACTGAGGTCCATCTGACACTCAAGTGAAGGAGAGACGTTTCAAAACGAAGGACTTTAGAGGAGCCGAGTGAATTTCAGAGTCGCTGTTTCACCGGCAGTTTCCTTTTTGCTCTATCACGTCATGCTCTCTACATAACTACACCTGATGATGAATCACTTTCTCACTGGGGTAGCTAAGTACTATGGACCTTCGACTTACAGTGTCATATGCAAATGTGTTTTCATTTCAGCACTGAGCTTGGATTAATTTCACTGTTACTCATTCACAGAAAAAACAATCCCTAAAATAAGCTCCCACCTAAAATATAAGACCTGGAGAGTTCTGGCCCTGCCCTCTGAAAGGCACACCTTGGACCCCAGGGACAAGGAGGGCTTAACAGCACTGGAAATCCCCCATTGTATAAAGGGTGTGACCGAAACAGCTAAACCAAGTCATGACAGAAAGCTGTGTCAGACAAAATAGGTTTAGCAAACAGAGGATTCACGGGGATGCTTTCAGATACTGCTGCCCAAGAAGAGCAGAAAGGGGAGAGAGGGAAGAAAAGCTATGGAAGCACAGGCACTGAAGGTAAGTGAGGACTGAAATAAACAAAGAGAAAATACTACTGCTTCCATTAGTCAACACTCAGTACTAAGAGCAGAAATAGGAAACCACAGAGACATACTGCATAGAAGAGAACACAAAGAGACCTGACAGAGGATTTCAGCCACAATGTCAAGCCTCTGAACTTAGGACCTAATACCACCTTCAGAGAAAAACTAAGTATAAATGTAACCAGTAAATACTGTATCTGCACTTAAGAGACTTCCGAGTAGATACAATGTACTCTTGAGACCTGCTTCACAAGGGGCCCTGCTTAAGGAAAACATCTCCTTGGTTAGAATCTTCCAGATTATCTCCCAGGAGATTTGTAGTCTATTCAGCATTCTTGCGAAAAGAGAAAATAAGCTTCTAGAACTTTCTGTGACAAACATTTCATATAAGGATGACATACTTAGCAATCAAATATTCCAAATTAAAGCAAGTGAAAAGAGGGTAAAGAAAAAGTATCAATCTAAAAAAGAATTGAGAGAACTGATTTAGGGCAGCCAATTCATCACTCTGTACCCAAAATCAAGGCAAAATTCTTTGAAGCAAACATGTTAAGTGCTCGGATTTTAGCCCACATAATAATGCCAAGGTAAAAACTAATATTACAGAAGATGACTGAATGAGAGCTCACCCCCAGTGGTGATTCATAAGTCAGTTCACATATGAAATACAAGTCTTACGGTGTAATGTTTTAATATAGTGAGAAGTTCTGCATATACCACTACCATTTTCTGTTTCCCCTTTACTTTCAAGATCAGCTCTGAACATTTATGAATTTTAAAAACCCTTCATTTTCCTTGGAGATTCTTAATTAAGTTTCAGAAACATAACTTGACCCATCAAAATCTTTCACGTTGCCATGAGGTATTCAATTTTCAACAAGTTCACTATAATTCCAAGATCTAGCAAACTGTACATTATATACGTAAATGTAATATGGGAGACAGACTCTAAAACACCCCCATGATCTTCATCTCTTGTTTATGCCCCTGTGTGATCCCTTCTCCTTGGTCTACTTTCAATGGACAGAGTATAGAAGAAGGAACAGACTGTCGCTTCCAAACTGGTTATAAAAAGCAGGTGGCTTCTATGTTAGGTGCTCATTGATTGTAGTGAGGAACCAGGGCCTCCAGCCGTCAGCCCCATGAGTGGAGCTCAACAGATTCCCCAGTCCCCCTCTCACCTTCAGTCTCCTAAAAGATGAGCCAAAGCCCCCTGACGAGCCACGCTTCAAGTCCTGCCCACCAGAAACAAGTTAGTAAGCACCTGGGGTTTTAAGCCATTATAGTTTGGAGTAATTTTTATTCCACAATAGATAAATTATATAAATTAGATAATTAATAGACTTTTTTACATAGAGCCCATCATAGAAGACAAAACATTATTTGGGCATAAATTTCAACCCATCTTTTTATTTGTTTAAGGCATAAATATATTCAAGTAAATGGCCTTAGTGAAAAAAAAAAAGAATCCTAATTTGGATTTATTATTTTTCAAACATTAAAAAAAAGGTTACACACATATTTTATTAGCTAAGGTAATTTAAAACTAAGCAATTAGGATTTATTCTTTAACTCTAAGAAAATGCTCAGTGAAATATTTTAGAAGTATAGCCAAATTATAGTATTCCTAGATTTTCAGAGGCAAATGATGGCACATTTCTTCTACCAAGTCACATAAATGATACTAGCATCCCTCCCATGACACTTAAATGAGTAGATTTCCCTAGAGAATCAACATTAAGCAAAGACATATGCCCGCCTTCTGTGATATCTTTGTACTATTTTACGCTCTTCTCTCCCTAAAAAGGTCTATTACTTTCTATTTAAGAATAGGATATCTCAAAGGAACAAAGTGCTATGACAGAGGAAATGATGGATGTCATGATAAAGGAACTAGGAAGGAAGAGGGCTCAAGGATGGTGCTTGAAAAACTGCTCCCACATGCATAGGCAGCTTTACACACACCGCTTGAGAATCCCTGAGATGTATCAATATAACACATACATGTATATGAACAACACCCACAAAAGAGAATTCAAGTTCACTTAACAAGTGCTATTTTGATGTGCTAGTTTACATTCATAATTGTAACGGCACAAACAAGTTCATCTTGACCACAAGTCTGTTCTCTATGTCTGTAACTCTCGAAAACTTACACTTCCAAACAAAAACTGTCCACAGACATTACACATCCCAGGGAACAGCTGGCACAATCAGCACCTTACAAAGTGAAACAAAGCCAAGCTGGGCAGGCCACACAGAGGCCTCAGCTGGATACTCCTTATTCAGATCTGGCTCTTGTTCCAGTCTCTGTACTGTGCACACGGGCAGCGAGAGCTCCAGCTTCTCAGATGAGGAGGGCAATGATGATACATCGATGCTATTAGTGACAGAGCTAACATTTCTGCAGTGACTACGAGCCAGTAAGCATTCTTGGCACTTTCCATTCATAAACTCATGTAACCCCTACTCAGTCAGAAAAGCAATACTATTATTACCCCCCTTGCTCACTCCCATTTTACAGATGAGGAAACTGAAGCGCAGCGTTGCAAGGTCATGCCTAAATCTACATTGGTCTTATGACACAGCTAACTTTCAAAACCAGGCAATCCACCAACAGCCTGAGTTCAACAGATAATCTGAAGAGTCAAACTATGTTTAAGTGAAATGGTTTTTTCAGAGTTATGATCCGTAGTTCATGTTAACAGTGTGTTGATCAGCAAATTACCACTTACCCAGTCAATCAAGACATTGGACTTGCACTCAGATAAGCACGTGGATTAACCAATACTAAATACTAAAGCATGTTCTGTTCATACTTTATCAGACTTCTTTGTAAGAATCTATATAGCCCCTCAGCAAGGAAAAACACCCAAAACTGAAACAAGTAGGTCAGAAGTAAGCATTTGCCAAGGGAAACACCTCAAGGTACAGAGCAGATTAAAACACTCTGATTCAACACAGACATCTGTTCTGTCATAAGCAACCATCTGCTTCATATCCCAGACAGCAAAACATTTCAATAGGAAGTGTCAAATCTGACTCCTAATCAGGAAACAATTATCTACATTTGCTACCAGCCCCAAAGCTGATCCGAAACTCCTGGGGCAAAGCTTAATGGAAAAACCCCAGTACAGGTATATATTCCAATGAGCCTAGGTATTGGCCAAGATCCCCACCGGCTGTAATATTTTAACTATTTCATGGACCAAAAAATATACAACTAAAGAGGTAAAATGAGAAACAAATTGAGAAATTGGAGGAGGTGGGGGAGATAATTTGAGAAACAAAGACTTTTGAATGAAAAGTCCAGTGGACCTTTAGCTGCCTGAGCCCCAAGCACTGCAGGGCCAGGAACTTGGGTGAGCAGGGAGTCCCCACTCTACAGGCACAAAGACATAACCACACACGGAAGTCACTTTTAAGACACAGGATGACTTTCCGGGATGCACAGAAGACTAGAGCCAGTTAGGATGTGAGGGAAGGTTTTGTCAGGGATTATCAGCAAAACACTGAGCTGAACGCTAAACACGCAACAAGTCCTCTGCCAGGCCCCATGTGAACGGGGCATCAGGGCACCACAGGCAGCGCGCACACGTGGATACAGGGCAGTGTCATTCAGGAAGATGCTCTGGGAAAGCCACTGGGGCAAACTGAAGATGGGGTGGCAGTCTACACTTGTCTCCACGGGCAACAGGGAGCTTCCTTCAGCATCGATTACAGGCCAGATTCTGGGGAGGCTGCAGAAGCCAAAAAAACTAAGTGCTTGTTATAATAGAGCCTGGATCCTAAGGGGACAAGACTGAATCAAAGATGTCAATGATTTTAGTTGGAAGACGGGCACTTAACAATTAGACGGGGAAAGGAGACAGAGGGGCAGGAGGAGCCCAGCAGCTGATCAATGCAGCACCTCGCTCCTCTGGGCGCAGGGAAGCAAGAAACAAATGCAGCTCAGGGGTCCTGAGGGACGAACAGGCCCCTGCAAAGTGCTCCTGCACTCTGAGCGTCCCAAGAAAGTCAACCGGCTCCATGTCTTTTTAATTCAACCTCAATCAACTGAACTAATTCGAGGCCGCCAATAATGACTTCTTGCCACCTCAAACTGAAGCCCCTTGAAAAGTGGCCTCCCGTTCTCTCTGGGGTTCTTGTTGACCAACATGCCCACCCCTGCTACTGTTGCAGTCCAACACCGCTGGACACAAGTGTAGCAGGGGACACTTTCCCTCGGTAAAATTACGGGAAACCTAGGACAACAGCAGACGAAGAAATATTTATTTATGTATTTATTAGGCTGGGCCGGGCCTCGGTTGCCACGTGCAGGATGCTTAGTTGGAGCGTGCGGATCCTGTAGTTGCGGCATGTGGGATCTAGTTTCCCAACCAGGGACAAACCTGTGCCCACTGCACCGGGAGCCCAGCCTTAACCACTGGACCACCAGGACAGCAGACTTTTTAATTATGATTTCTGAATAAATTTAGCAAAAAAATTTAAGTGATATAATCTAGTAGAGAAAGGTGAAATGAAGCATTACCTTCATAAATGTTGGTATGTTGATGAGGCTATATAATTACAGCCCTTCTAAAAAGAACACGGCAATATATGCAGTTTGTTTCTTTAGAATAATTCCTCTTTTAGAATCTAAAGACTATATTGGACATTTATGTAAGTATTTACATACAAACAAGCTCAATGCAAGGTTATTTATAAAAACAATTTAAATAACTCAGAAGAAAACTAAATAGTATATCCATACAAAGAAACATGTAAGCTTTGAGAATGTTTAAAATAATATTAATAGAAGAAAAATTATGTTTTTAAAGTAGTAAATAATCATGTTTGTGTGACCTCCAAATTTCTAAGAATTTGAGAGAAATAAAAAATCAAACTACAAAACGTTAGGTGATAAGACTCCAATCTATCTGAAGGAAGCATGAGTTTGTTTTTTGAAAGGACACGCACAGCTGTTTTGTCTCCTTATGTTGTCTGTTCCATCACTTCACTGGGCTTCAGTGCTCAAAGGACCTTCCGACGTCCAAGTTTACCATATAGAGCCCTCAAAGTATCGCTCAGGGTGTCACCACAGAGGGGCAAGGGAAAAGAGCCCTGACTTGGCCCTGGTCCACCTTTATCCTCAAACAGCTTGGCCGCTGGCTCCCGGCCCTGGCTGCAGCCCTGCACACATGCCACCACCTGTGGGGTGTGGCTCCAGCCTGGCACAGAGACAGAGCTCTAATAGGTGTCACTGCCTTAGGTCTAAACAGGTAGATAGCCAGTTCTCAGCGCTGACCCAAGTTCACTGCCAAACTCTGCTCAGCCCTCACAGCTCATCAAGCAAAGAAGAGGCATGCATGTCACCTCCCCTTCCTAGGCTTCCATCAGTAAATTCAATAAACTCCTTTGATGTCAGCCTCCTGTCAAAGCTGAATGATGTCCATCATCCCATCCCATCTCAACCTCAAACTGATGTCACTGTCAACAAAGCCAGGCTCTCCATAGAGCCACACTGGCCCACATTCTGCTCTGAGGCAGGCTCTGCAGCTGCCCAACAGGGGTGAGGACGTGGCTGAACTTCAGGACTGGCTCTGCTGGGGACACGGCACACTGCAGGCCCAGCCACAGTGCTGGGACTCCCACCCTGACCAACGCTATCACTGCCTACTGACCCACCGCTACAGCCAAGTTTTTTCTCACTTAAAAGGCTGCCTTCAACGGATTTAACTGAAAGTCTCTGAACACAAAATTCAGCATCACCGAAGAACGCAGCCAGCCCTGAAGTCATTCTGAGCCCCCTTTCTACCATAGTCACATTTACACCCCCATTCAAAAGGTGCCAGTCTTAAACTGGTGAACAAGAGATAGCCCAGCTTTTGCCCACTGTCCAAAGTGTCTTCAGTGACTCTTCAATTAGACCATCCCTGGACCACAGACACGCTCTCATAAATGTCATGGGTTCTACATTTGTATATTACACTACCGTTTCAGTGACAGCCCCTCCAGGATCAAGGCATGACTAGTCTTTTTCGTGTACACGCCAATGCTTTGCGCAGCACTCCAAACCCTACGAGTGCCCTAAAATAACCTATCTGAAGGCTTTTCACAAGCATTAGACACGAAAATGAAGAGGTCCATCAGTGCCTTTTCGGTATCCTCTGATATTCTCTGGGTGACCTATCAGCCTCACTCTTCTGATCTATAACGTAAGGGAGGGAATGCTCGACAGGATCTACCTCCCTCGTACACTGAAGCGTTTGCATGCTGCTGCTGCTGCTGCTTCTAAGTCGCTTCAGTCGTGTCCGGCTCTTAGCAACCCAATAGACTGTAGCCCACCAGGCTCCTCCATCCATGGGATTTTCCAGGCAAGAGTACTGGAGTGGGGTGCCATTGCCATCTCCGGAAGCATCTGCATATATTCCAACAATTACAAGAGGTCTCATTTTACTCCCAAAAACCCACTCGAGTTTCACGGTAAGCGCATATCGGTTCCTCAGGTTATGTGACATCCACCAAGCACGTACACAGCGGGGTGGAAGATGAACAGGATTGGTGCTCTCATGGAGACCATGGTCTGACAGGAATACCAGTGGGTGAGAGCACGTATAACAACACGTTACATACAGTGAAAGCACACCAGAAACTCTAAGGGGTCCCTGAGAACAACAGGCTTGGGTGAGGCAGGGTGAGAAAAGGACTGAGCAGTGTGTTTAAGGAGGTAGCGGGAGGGGGCAATTTAGGGAAGATGGGTTTGGTCAAAAAGGACTTCTTAACCAAACACTGATGGAGATTCACTGAGGAAAATCACAGCAGAACATAGAACCGCCCTCTTCTCCATCAAACTACTTCAGCTGGGAAAGGATTATACAAAAGAAAAGGCCTCGAGGTTTCTCAGGTCCTTTCATCCGAAGAATAGAACAATACTTTTAGCACTTTACATACCATGAAAAAACAACCAAAACACTACAAATAACTCAAAGGTCTTTAAAAAAAACTAGGTTATACAGCTATACATCAGCACAGTCATTAACCCTAACAGACTGATTACTGAGACTTTTAAAGAATGACATTAGACAAAATCCTGTCCGTTTTTTCTTTGTTTAAAACCATACCCAGTGTTCTTCAATTATACATCCATCCACATCACACACAACACGCCACAACCATGCGACTCTCCCGAGAATGACAACTCCCCACACCGTGCCTTCTAATTAACACTCGCTTCAGCAGCACAATTGCTGCCATTTACTTTCAAAAAGCTCACTCCAGCATATCCTCCTTCTAGACTGACAACATCCATTTGTGTCTGAAATTGGGTGCGAGGCCTAAGTGCCTCTAAGGCCTAAACCCTCAGCTGCTGAGTCTCTGTGGCTCTTTCCCTAAATGACATTAACTCAGAATGAGGGGGAGGGGTCCTCTGTTCTGATCTGCCCTTTCCACCAAAGCCAGCTTTGTCTTACTAAAATATAGCCCCAATTACTCAATTCCCCTGCTCAAAAATCTTCAGTGGCTCCCAATAACTTCCTAAATTAGATTTCAGCTGATGGCCCTACATTCAAGACCATCTATTACAGATGCTGTTTTTCCATCTTGTCTGCCACGTGCAGCTACATTATCCAGTCAAATATTCCCTGCACCTCAGATATGAGCCATTCTGCCACCTCTGTGGCTCACCAACGCTATCTCAGCCAACATGCCCACTTATCTGTTCTTCTATTAAGATCTACTAAGTGCTATCTCCCCTCTAACATCTTTCCTCGTTATTCAGCCAATGATCATCTCTCCAGCATGTGAGCTGCAAAAGCATTTCCTCCCTCTGTTTAAAAGCATTCCTTTTGCCTAGTATTCTCAACATTCCTGAACTCAACTTATACCTCTAGCCCTGAGCTTGCCTGTAAACTCCCTGAAGACAGAACTTTGAGCTCTGATCATCCCATCACTTCTGCTAAGAACCCCAAACAGAATGGCTTGCCTGGATTTGATAAAGCATCCTTCACCCAACTTTTCATGTGGGGTAGCCATTTTTGAGCAGGTGCGTCATGGGATTGGAGCTCACTTGCAGAGCAGCAGGGTGGCCTACTAGAGAGGGAAGCACGAGGCCAGGAGTCCAAACTCGCCTGCCACTTACCAGGTATGTAACTGTGGACAGATGACTCACCCCGCAGACCACAGGAACCTGACCCAGAATGTCTGCTCTGAGAGTAAATTAGAGGGGACGAATAAACTGCATGTCAAGTTCCAGTGTCAATGTCCCGGTGGTGGCGTCTGCAATGACTGAGGTTACGTGGGGACTCCAGACAAAGAGCATGTGACCAGTTCTCAAAAACCACCAGATTCAAAAGTTGGGCAGCAACAAGAGGCAATGGATTTGCCATCCTCGGACTCCATGACCTTCAAGGTCTAAAATCACCGGATTTGGGGAGGTTTTGCGATGTTCCTCTGGGAACTCAAACCCTAAAAGTCTATGAGGTTGCTCTGGAATGAACAACCAAACAACAATCAAATGCTCTTCTGGCTGATGAGGAGGAGGGGGCGAGGGAGGAAGACCTGGTATTAAAATCTGTCATTTTAGGAACTTCCCTGGAGGCCCAGTGATTAAGACTCCAATCTTCCACTGCAGGGAGTATGGGTTCGATCCTGGTTGGGGAATTAAGATCCCAGAGGCCTCACGGCAAAAAAAAAAAGACAAAAGATAAAACAAGCAATATTTTAACAAATTCAAAAATAATTTTTTAATGGTCCACATCAAAAAAAAAGCTTAAAAAATAGAATTTGACATTTTAAAATATGCAAGCATTCACAATTTTCTTCAAGAAGCTACACAAAATTCATAGCAGTTTTTAAGTTTATACTCCTTTGATTTTAAGTGTTCTGGCCTCTGAAAGCAAATGTGGACAAAGCACAGCAGTAATGAAGCCATTCACCAGGACGGGTACCCTGCAAAGGCAGGGGTGCAGCTCTGCCCATCCCAGCTGTTAGACTCAGCATCCCTTGGCCCCCCAGGTTCATTTTCTGAGAACAACAGTAATCATCACACCCGCCAGATGGGAGACCCTGAAGGAGTCTCCCCGTGTGAAGCACCGTGCCTGGCACATGGGCACAAGCAACGGACATTTGCTGCTCCTATTACCACCACTGTCAAGATCACAGCCGTGCAATTAGCAGGGCACATCAGTCCACATGTTGTTAGTGCAAAACAATTTTCTAAAGCCAAAAATAATTAGCACAGAACTACGAAAGAAAAGCAATGTCAGCCAGTCCCACCCATGTAAGCTTTACAACAACTTGCTTACTTTTTTTTTTTTTTTGGTGTCTGCTTTTAATGCCAGCTGAGGAACAGTTTTCTCTGCCTCTTCCAATTCTGTGGTATATCTTATGAAGCAATAGATGTTTAAGCAAAGACACACACATGCCCAGGCTGGTATATTTAAAGGAACTGATCTGATATAAATGAACGCCCTGTCCTTTTAGGCAGAAACAAAGGAGTTTTTCCATGGGGTGAGCTCAGACCTTGTTTAATGGAGCTTCATAGAAACAGAGCAAATTAAAATGACAGTATTTCCCAACAGCTCACAGGATAAGTCAACAAAGACAGGTCATGCCTAGAAACAAGCTCAGGTCAGCCCTTGACAGTGCGAAGAAGTCATGGATCCAAATACCAAGGAAGTTTTTCAACCTGGAAGGCAGAACTGCCTATGCTCATCCCAACTAGCAAAGGATTCTGTTTTTTCCAACAACTCTGTAATGCCCCAGTCCACTCTACAGCAGAAATATACCCACTGGATTACAATACCTGCTTAAAATAGACACTCAGTCCCATGTGAACTGAATGAATAAACCAAATGAACAAAGTTGGATATAAACAGGATTCAAAGATAAAAAACAGATCTTGGACAGTACACATTATCAGGTTTGAAGCCCACCCTCTCAAGGCAGCTAATCTCTCTGAAATCCTCTGTGTTGGAGCAAAATTTCCCACGTTTGCTATGGAAGCAGCAGCTAAAGCAGTTGGCAGGCAGGCTGGTCCATCGGCAGCAGCCAGAGCTAACAGAACTGGGGCAGGAGCAATGTCTGCCCTGCATTATATGTGAGTATACATATTGTTTTCTAGTTGCCACTATAGGTGGATGACACCTAGAAGTTGAGCCAGTAACTCTTTAAAATAGCCAGGGCAAACATAACTATACTAGAATCTGAGCAAACGGAATTACACTAAAGTTGGCAAAAATCAAGTTGTTCCCTGAGAGATTCAATTATATTAAAAATGTGAATGGGAAATCATTCAAGTGACTTTATTACCAGACTGTCAAAACATTGTATTTCCTATTCAGAAGTGTATCTACAACTCAGTACATCAAGGATGTTGTTCAAGTTTTTATAAACACATCCTTAAGAACTCTTAATACAATAAAAAGTAGGTATCAGTTAAATAAAGTGACCCCTTTTAAGGTCGATTACCAATACATGATGAAGAAGGCATGGCACCCCACTGCAGCACTCTTGCCTGGAAAATCCCATGGATGGAGGAGCCTGGTGGGCTGTAGTCCATGGGGTCAAGAAGAGTCGGACACTACTGAGCAACTTCCCTTTCACTTTTCACTTTCATGCATTGGAGAAGGAAATGGTAACCTCCTCCAGTGTTCTTGCCTGGAGAATCCCAGGGACAGGGGAGCCTGCTGGGCTGCCATCTATGGGGTCGCACAGAGTCAGACACAACTGAAGTGACTTAGCAGCAGCAGCAGCAGCAGCACCAACACATGAAATATATATGTTTAGGTGTGTGTGTAATTCCCTGGCGGTCCAGCAGCTAGCACTTTGTGCATCCACTGCAAGGGGAATGCGTTCAATTCCTGGCTGGGGAATTCCACAAGTAGCATGACCAAAAAAGTAAAATAAAATTTCTTTAAAAATATAGATATGAAGTATCTTAAGTACCTAAATGTTAGCAATTAAATGATAAACAGATTAAAATTTTCCAAAATACCAGGTAATTAAAAAATAGATGCTAGAAACTGGACAAGTTTAATACTTTCTTAACCTGTTCCTTTTCTTTTTTTTAACTGGAGGATAATTGTTTTACAGTATTGCGTTGGCCTCTGCCATACATCAACATGAATCAGACACAGGTATACATGTCACCTCCCGCCTGAACCCCCAACTTGTTTTTTAAAATTGATTTCTCTGTATTTCCTTTTATTTAAAATGCCTATTTATAGATAGTTCTCTTAAAAAATAAAATAAAATCAAGAGCTATCCTCCCAAAGAAAGAAAAATTTCATTCTGTATCATGATTACCTTCTTAAACAGCTAAAATCACTTTTGCTTCAAATCATTTTCTACCAAAATATGACAGATATACAGTGATGTTGAAAATTTCACTAACCTAATTCAAAATTTCTCATGGGACATCATTTTATTCCACTGTGAAGTCATGATTCAAAATAAAAGGAAGCCATTTTGCTTGAAACTATTAAAATAAACCTTGCTCATTTTTCTTGTGTCTACTCTGAACTGCACGTTGCTGAAAGTCATTTGGAAACTACTATATATACTGAAGCTACTATTAAGCATCTTAGGTTACTTCAATGTTAGAAAGTATCACTATTCAAACCTCAAGTTTATTTTAATAGGTAAAACTTCTTCTAAATATTAACATTTCTATAATGTAAGTTCTAGAAGGGAGATGGGGGGATTCTTTTTGATATTTCAATAATATGGAAATCAGGTTGCAAATGAAATCTGCCTTCACAGCAATGTTCAAATAACACTAAAAGCCTGAAGCAGTGGAGTTCCTTCCCATCATCAAAAAGTAATCTTCAGAGCATGCAGTTTAAGCAGAAGCACCCTGCAGAGCCTTGCTGTGCCTGACCATCAAAGGCCCAGCATCACCTGCACCACCTGGGATCCTGTCTGAAGTGGAGACTCTTGGTCCCCCTTGGACCCGCTGAATCAGAATCTGCACTTTCACAAGATCCCCAGCGTGCAGATGAGCTGAAGAAGCACTGCTCTAGAGGAGTATGGCATTTTGAAAACACAGTAAACTCAGAAACAAGAGAAGCCACCGCAGTGACAATGCCTCATACTGCAGCTAAAGAAAGCCCATAGAGACGATAAAGACCCAGCACAGCCAGTAATAAGTGAAACTTCTTTAAAAAAAATTAAACCCACGGGGAAAAAATGTAATAAAATATCAGCAGCAAAACAGTATAACTCATCAAACAGGATCACTCCCACATGTGGCAGTGATGAAATCCCAACAGTCTTCCTGTAATATCCCACCAACAAAATGTGTACACCAAAACTCAGGGGTCAGAAATTATCCTCAATCACAACCTAGGACTGTCCTCAGAAAACAGGAAGTGTGATTACATAAAAGTGGATAATCACTGCACTTCCAAGTTTAAGGGAAACTTCAGGTTAATTTTGTAGTCTCTAAGTGAGAAAATTGATATGCAGGGTTACAAAAATGATTGCTGACCTGGAATTGAGTTATGATTGAATAATTCTCTATCCCTGTCTCTCAGTCCAAATTCCAAGTGGCATCTTTGCCTCCCTCCTTTCAAGTTGTATCAAAGAAGCATCTATGTCTCTTGCATTAGCCCTTTCTATTCCCACTGATATCTTAGTTAGATGTTCATCACTCACTGCCTAAAACAACATACTTCCCCCGGATCCTCTGGCTAATCCCTGCAACTGAGATCACCTTACAGGGCCCTGCCCACAGTCTTGCTCAGATAGAATCAGGAATCCCATCTGCCCCAAACTTCACAAGATCCCATTTCTTAGGGGAATAATGGAGAAAAGGCCAAGCTACACATGCAGCCTGCCACACAGGTAGGTCTCTCCCACCTCAACTTCCAGGACACCAACTGCCCATTCTGTGCACTGGGCCCCCTGTCATATGTAGATCACAATACCCTGCAGATTCCTCATTGCTCAGACTTGTCTCCTGACCTGTAACATTTTCTCTATAAATCCACTTTAAAATAAAAAACACAACTGGGAGGTCACCAATATACACTGTGGATGCATGCTCAGCCATATCCGACTTCTTGGACTATAGCCGCCGGGACTCCTCTGTCCATGAGATTTTCCAGGCAAGAATAATGGAATCGGTTGCCATTTCCTCCTCCAGGGGATCTTCCCAACCAAAGGACTGAATCCACATCTCCAGTTGGCAAGTGGATTTTTTTTTACTACTGAGCCACTTTGGCTAAGACCCACTTATACTATATGAATAAGCATTTGTGCAAATTTCAACCTTCATCCCAAAATGTGTGATCTTAATTACTTAGTAAAGATTGATATCTTTGAGAGATCTGTACAAAGAAAAATGTAGTAACTACTTCACTAAAAAGCATGTCATTAATCTATCAATTACATTTCAAAGGTAGGACAGAACTTCTGTAAACAGGATAATAGAAATGATCCAAAATGAGGAGTAAAAGAGAGTCAAAATATTTGATGAGTCAAAGATTTACTCTAAAACACTTAAGGAAAAAACATCTATTCCTATATGGTTCTCTGGTCTGTATTCTCATTAGAGCAAAGGAAGACACAATAAATACCTTTAGCAAAAACATTCAGCAGATGGAATTTGAACTTTAAAATATGGCCTCAACATGTTCATTTAGCTACCAAAATTACTTCTCATTCATACCCAGGTGATAAGAAAGCAAAATCCACTTAGACAGCAAATGAACTCCTGGCAGAACCAGGCGGCATACCAAAGAAGCTGACACATTCCCTTGGATTCAAAATATAGTCTTCCCAGCATCTCATTTTCATCCTACCATAGCCTTATCTAATTCTTTAATTTTCTCTTTACTTTGATGAAGCTCTTAATTATAAACAAACAAAAAAATCTATTAACTCTCCACCCTTCAACAAATAACATTCAGGTTTTACCTTAGCATGTTTAATGTTTTTCTAACTGTAGGGTACACTTTAATTTTGTACCTTTTCTCACTAAACCTGTATAACCTTTTTTCACTTTACTATAAAGCCTTTATATTCACTTAAAGGCTACATACTATTTCTTCTAATGAATAAACTGTGGCTTACATAATGATTTTCCTGATGTTAGACCTTTGAAGTCATGCTGAGGATTTCAGAGTTTAAATAATGCTGGCTGAATATCCTCACCCATGATTTTAATTTCCTAGGGATAAACAGTATCTCAGAGGACAATATTCCAGGAACTGAATGAAAGGGTAGGAACATTTTTGCAGATCTTCATAATCTTGCCAAATTGCTTTTCAAAGGAAATATACAGTTGCACAAAAGTACCAGCAATGACACGATGATCCAAACACACAGTCACCGTGACTTTGGAGCACGGAGTGTGTTATGCAGTTTTTGTTTTACCAATTTAATAAGAGAGATGGTAATTTAATTTGTGAGTCTGTGAATAGCAGGTTTATTCAGTGCTTTTCCATGGTTTCTTACTAGCTGATCCTCTCCTTTTAAACTGCTCATTTGAGTCCTCTGGCCAACCATCCACTGGGCTCTTAATGTTCTTCTCTTTAGTTTGATGGTGTCAAAGTGCCCCGTAAGCGCCTTGCATTTTCAATGAGAAGCTTTCGTGTTAGACAAAGAATAATAGGGACTTAACTCTACCACTGCAGTTGGATGAATGTTCAGAAGTAAACAACACATCGCTGCTCCCAGGGACTCCCACCTCTTTGCTTTAAACCAGTGGCTCTCCAATTTACTTAACACAGCCCACATTTCTCAGCCATTACTACTTCTCAACTGAAAACAAGCTCAATGACAAAAATGCACTGTCACTGTGTGAACAAATTGAGGGTGAAAATATATAGCTATTTAAATAGGGTCATGGATGGTTCACGCTTGAACAGTAAAGCATACCTAGCTTAAGTTCTCAATATTAAAAAATTATAATCCTTCAATGCTGTTGATAATAAAGTACACCACTACACCCTATAGATCTGGTCAAAGAATTCACAGCAAACCTTTGATGCAGAGCTTCTAAGACCAAGGCTAAGGTTTAGGACAAAATTATCCCCGAAAATTACTTGAGGAGACCACACAGTACAGTGTGCATGGTGTTTTGAGTACTGCGTTCTCTCTCACAAAGGCCAGTTCGACTGTGGCACCAGTGCTGCCAGTTTTTCCTGTGGTGTTGGAAGAGACTGCACTTTCGTTGAATACAAGAAGCATGGTAAATACAAGTCTGACTTGTTCAAGAGAATGCTGCATGGAAAAAATATATATACTATTTATTAATTTTAAGCAAACATTTACAGTTAAATTAGCCTAAGTTAAATACACATGACCCAATGACACTGTAAATGGATAATGATGATGTCAAATGAACTAATTTGTCATTTAAAAGCAGCCATTGAAAACCACAACCAACTCAAAGACCACACTGATCTTATGATGGTAAAACAGTTTTAGCTGAATTAAAACAACTGCATGTACATACCTGTCACTGTTTTGCAATCCTGCCAAATATAATACTGACATCCAGACGTTAAAATACTGAACTCAAATCACACACTAATTTTTCATTTACAGATACCAAATTTCAGTCATTCAAATGTTTACTTAGTTTTTTTAAAAAAATGAAAGTATATGAAATGTAAAAATCCAAGAGATACTCTGCATCAGCATTTCAGGCTTGTCAGAAGTTATGCTTTGAAGATAAGTACCAACCAGATAAAGGAAACATACTTTGAGGAATAAGAGAAGCAATTTTAACTCCAAAATCCCTTTCCTCTGGAGACTGGTACAACACAGAAAGAAGTAGCATAGTACCCAGCTGTTCAACGTTATGCGACAGAGAACCTGCTCAAAATACGGCAATACTCTAACATTTATGTGTCGTTAGATAAAGACTGATCAGCAAGAAAAAAACAAATTCTTTATAGGATCAAAGCTGGACAGACAATGGAACACAAGGCTGCCAGTTAAAGGTAACCCTTTGTTCAGAAAATGTATCGTAAGGGGAAATATTGGATGTACTTGTGGGAGCATGAAGAAATTTGGGTGCAAATAAGAAGGAAACAAAATAGACAAAAAGCCCTCCTAAGAGCATTTGCTACTTACTGTCCAGAGAAAACATAGATAGATAGATAGATGGATGGATATACGAAAAAGATCTTCATGCCCCAGATAATCACGATGGTGTAATCACTCACCTAGAGCCAGACATCCTTGAATGTGAAGTCAAATGGGCCCTAGGAAGCATCACTATGAACAAAGCTAGTGGAGGTGATGGAATTCCAGTTGAGTTATTTCAAATCCTAAAAGATGATGCTGTGAAAAGCGCTGCACTAAATACACCAGGAAATTTGGAAAACTCAGCAGTGGCCACAGGACTGGAAAAGGTCAATTTTCATTCCAATCCCAAAGAAAGGCAATGCCAAAGAATGCTCAAACTACCACACAATTGCACTCATCTCACACGCTTACAAAGTAATGCTCAAAATTCTCCAAGACAGGCTTCAATAGTATATGAACCATGAACTTCCAGATGTTCAAGCTGGATTTAGAAAAGGCAGAGGAACCAGAGATCAAATTGCCAACATCCACTGGATCATGGAAAAAGGAAGAGAGTTCCAGAAAAACATCTACTTCTGCTTTATTGACTATTCCAAAGCCTTTGACTGTGTGGAAAATTGTTCAAGAGATGGGAAATACCAGACCACCTTACCTGCCTTCTGAAAAATCTGTATGCAGGTCAGGAAGCTCAGTTAGAACTAGACATGGAACAACAGACTGTTTCCAAATTGGGAAAGGAGTACATCAAGGCTGTATATTGTCACCCTGCTTATTTAACTTATATGCAGAGTACATCATGTGAAATTCTGGGGTGGCTGAAGCACAAGCTGAAATCAAAATTGCCTGGAGAAGCATCAATAACCTCAGATATGCAGATGACACCACCCTTATGGCAGAAAGTGAAAAAGAACTAAAGAGCCTCTTGATGAAAGTGAAAGTGGAGAGTGAAAAAGTTGGCTTAAAACTCAACATTCAGAAAACTAAGATCATGGCATCTAGTCCCATCACTTCATGGCAAATAGATGGGGAAACAGTGGAAACAGTGACAGACTTTATTTTGTGGGGCTCCAAAAATCACTGCAGATGGTGACTATAGCCATGAAATTAAAAGATGCTTGCTCCTTGGAAGTTGCCAACAAATGTCCATCTAGTCAAAGCTATGGTTTTTCCAGTTGTCATGTATGGACGTGAGAGTTGGACTATAAAGAAAGCTTAGCGCCAAAGAATTGATGCTTTTGAACTGTGGTGTTGGAGAAGACTCTTGAGAGTCCCTTGGGCAGCAAGGAGATCCAACCAGTCCATCCTAAAGGAAATCAGTCCTGAATATTCATTGGAAGGACTGATGTTGAAGCTGAAACTCTGGCCACCTGATGCAAAGAACTGACTCATTTGAAAAGACCCTGATGCTGGGAAAGATTGAAGGCAGGACGAGAAGGGGATGACAGAGGATGAGATGGTTGGATGGTATCACCGACTCAATGGACATGAGTTTGAGTAATATATCAACCTTTCTTATTTTTAACCACAAATTTGCGCAGAATCAAGACATAAGGGAAACCTCCAGGTATGACTCTAGAATTCTAAGAGCATGTCATAAGAACTCTTGACTTGCCTCTGAAGAAGCAGTAAGAAAAGCTATCATTCTCAGTTTCATTCTTTGTAATGAATAACACTTTGTTCTTTAACAAAATTAATGTAGCTCATTGAAGAAATGTTGGGAAAGTATGAAGAAAATCAAATTCACCCATAATTTGGACCAAACAGGAACTCATTAATCAGACCATCAAGGCCCCTGGAAGAAAGTGAGAATGCAGTTGTGGAACTAGTAATAACAATACAAGGGACTAAGCAGACACCACCTCTAGACTTAAATTTGAAAAGTCCAAGAAAAAAAACATTACACACCTGAAAGAATCACTGCTTTTGCAGCACTCAAGACACTAAAGCATGACAATCTGAGAAAGATGAATCAGCATTATCCAAAGCAATTAATCTGACTAACTGAGTAGTTCCATTTTTAAAACAGTTTATCTAAAAACTGGAGGGGCAGGCCCATGGCCAAGAAGGAAACAAAAATGTGGTATGAACCACAAAGAACTCTGTCAGAAAGATAAACCCCAGAACTAGCTGAAGTGCAGGAACAATTTTTTTTTTAAGAAACTAAAGGAGGAAAGTAAGATTCTAAGCTATATTTGGAGCTTGAAAGAGGCAGGCTACAGTGTGGAGAGTGTAGGCTACTACTAACCAACTGTATTTCTTACTGGTCTTTTAAAACAGAATTTCAAGCTAAAAAAGGAACAAGAAAATCAGTAGCCTCTCTCTCACTCCAAAATAATAAAAATAATAAACTAAGAACATTTCCAAAGCATTTTCAGTAATTTTGCGCTATTTCCCCCACTTTAGAACCTTCACCTGCTTGGAGGCAGGTACAAATTCCTCTGCTGGACAATAAGCCCCTTCCCTCCAAGGTCAGTCCCTCTTCCCCTAGAGGACTCACCCAAATCCACCTCCAACGTCATCTTCTCTGGATGGGCTCTTACTTGCCATCAGACCAGGAAGAACAAAGATGACCTTCCCTGGGCCCCACAACACATGGGGCCTGGGTCTCTACCCCATTTCCCACTCTTGCTGATGCTGTTTCCCACCAGACTGGGGGTCTGAGTGGACATCTTCATATCACTAACACCATGAACTCAGTAAGAGACGTTCATTTCTTAATCAATCAACTAATGACTGAATCCCTGAAGAATGGTCATGAGACCAGGAAAAAGATCAGAAAATGAAGATGAGCAGTGCTGCCTCACCAAGGACATGGAGACCACTTAGGCTCTGAGTTAGAGCTTTATTCTCCAACATCCTTCCAAGGGAGGGAGTGTCCTGACCTTCAAAAAAAGAAAAAGCTGCAACTCAGTGGCTGAGTAACTTGTCTGAGCTAAGAAATGGTTCCAAATCCCATGTCCACATGTCTCTAAAGCTTCTCCCGTCTCCCTTAGATTCCAATGAACTCTCAACACCCGACAGGGGCAGGGACGCTGTGACCTACCCCGGGACCACTCAGGCCAGGTACATGAAACTAGTGTCGCTTTTTTCCTACTATGGCTGTCAAACGTCAACAAGGTACTTTAAAAATTTCCCCAGTTACTATTATTACATTAAACAGTGAAACCGTGAACAAATAGTAAATGTCCTTGAGTGTCAAACCTGGTCGAAATCACACTCAGAAACAAGAGCTAGCAACTTCCAACATGGAGATCAAAGTACGTTTTCACTATTGAACCCAAACCTGAAACAAAATTCACTGAGCTCACAGCCAACTGGCTTTGAACAGTACATGTAAGCTTGCGGGGTCTCCTGGTGTCCCCCATAAGTGGGCAGGGAGGGATGGAGGAAGGGAGGGAGCACCAGGTAACCTCCAGGTCTGACTCGCAGTCTGTTCGATCCTACACCTCTTGGCCAAGGACAAATGTAAGCCAGCAGCGGGTGTGGAGTCACTTGTCTGGCAAACAGCAATATCTCTGTGCTGCCGGATTCTCACGTTGGGTTCTTAGCTTCCAGATCTCAGTGTCACGGATGGAGGTGAAGAGACTTGTCTCTCTTGCTGAATGATAAGCAACATGAATTGCCAAGGATGAAAATGAAGCAGGTATCAGGCCAACAGAACTTTTCCAGTAAGTTTTTAACCCTCTGAACTGGCTGCTGTGAGCAGTGCTGAATGTATCACCACAGATGTGATCCCTGGGCAAACATTTGGTGATGAAAGTATGTCTGCAGTGCTCAGAAGGCCTACATACTTAGAAGCCATCTCTTAGGATCCACAGTTACCCCCACATTCTATTCTATCAGTTACACAGGTAGTCACATGTATGCTGAACTGATGTAAATGACAAATCATATTTTCAATGAAGAACTTGCTGTTTAAACAACCTAGTGTGTTTTTTTCCCTCTTAGTGCATTCTGTTTAAAAATGCATCTCCTTTCCCTTAAAATCCATCTCCTTTCCCTTAAAATGAGGCAGATAAACCAGGATTTTTGCTCACGAGGGATGGTTAATTGTAAATAATAGTTAATTGTCAAAACTGACAGACTCTGACTTAGAACAAAGTAGCATCCTACAGCATATACAATATATGTAATCAATCAAGATTACTATGGATAAAGTTACAGTCACCACCCATATAACATAAAGCAACTATGTGTAAATCATTCTCTTCTGAATTTGCTATAAAAACCCATGGAATTCACTTCTATGAAGTGACATGTAGACAGTGAAAGCAAGAGGAGATCATTGTAACATTTCAATCACATCATGCAAAACTGCAAACACTATCCGGATGAGAGTCACACCTGAAAAAATCCAGCACGGCTCTCTCACGTGGCACTTTCAGGAAGGTGTGCTTATTTCAGAGAAATTCCTACATGGGGCAAATCCTCCATGGTTTTCCTGCGTCCCCGTCTTCTTTGACCCCTTGTAACTGAGGATCCAGATGCTTAGAAATGAATGAATGATGACACTGATGCCACCGAGTGACACATGTAATTAGCACTCGCCATCACACTCTGCGTCTTCTCTCCGTCAGTCTCTGAACAGGAGGTGCCTTATCCCTATTGGCTATCCCCATGGAAACACTGTGAGTTTGTTTTGAATCTACATCATTTATATGAATGGTTTTAAAGTTGCTGACACATTTATTTTGCCCTTGACCTAACCTAACCTCAAAAACCAATCACCAAATAAGTCCCTGATTCCCCATTCCTTCCCAAAAAGTTGGATGCTATTCAACAATGGGAATGTGGGTACAACTTGTTAGGCGCTTGGTGGACATGATGGATACTGTCTATAAGTCCAAGTACTGCTCTATGGGAGAACTCTTAAGCCTTCTCAGTACATTTTTTGAAATGATGGAGACTGTAAGATAACAATTTACATGATAAGGTACACAAGCATTTCCCTTGCACTACTAATAAAATTTTATGGCATTTTTTTTCTGGAGATAAACATCTAATTATTACAAGCCTATAATCAGAAAGAAGTCATATGAGTACTTTCCTAAAGAATTGTTATCTTGGAGGTCATCAAGAATCATAATAGGAGGAAATCCTGCTCTGCTGTTAAAACTCTACTGGGATTCATTAATAAAACCATTGCTAAGTGGAAACGGAGTTGCCTTTGGTCCCCTGCCTAGTTTATCCCCAGAAATAGAACACCCCTTCTTTCCTCCTGCTGCAGATTTTACAGAAGTGGTATCTTTTAAAAATAAAAACGGAGAGAACGGCAATTCAAAATTGCTGTTATTTTTCTGTTCTCCTTCTCTGGATAAAACAGGACTTCTAAACTAACAAAGAACAATCATCCATGCAGGTGAGAAATACAATACACTGTAATAAGGAAATACTGAAAATCAACCCCCTGGATGCCACACAGTAAAAGGAGCTGAAGTTCAATGTTACGGCTAAATTGCAAGATATTATTTCACACAGCTGTGAGGGAAAACATAAAAGCGACTAGGGATTTCCTGTATTTGAAGGGAAGTACTTCCGTTTACTCTGTACTTTTCTTGAACTTGGTGGGGCAGATGCCGCTCCCATCCCAGGCTTCCCAGTCCCAGCACAGCATCCAAGTGAAGCTCTGCCCCTTCGGGCCCGGGGGCACCTACCCCCTCCCCAACTCCCTGAGTGCCTGCATCTGCAGAGGCTCACAGGAGCATCAGCCTAGGAATCTGGGTGACACCGAGAGGCCGCCCAGCTGCAGACGCTGCGGGTCGGGGCAGAACGCCCCCTGCAGAGGCAGCTGTGCTACTCCCGCCCCCCTGACCTCGGGCTCAGGATGAGCTGCGGTGCTTCGCTGGGGAAACTGGTATTTCCTGTCTGCTCCAGTCACTTCCCATTCTTTTTTATTGGTTTCTGGTGGTTTCCACATTGGGCGGGGGTGAGGCAGAGAAAAAAAGGGGGGGAGGGGAAATAAAGAGGCCCACCAGATTTTGGCTTTCTTTCGCAGCTAGTACTTGATGCAAAAGGAAATTGGTAGGTGAAGACCCCTAAAACCAAGATCCTACAACAGAATGTTTAAACAAAGTTAGATCTGATTCTCTAAATTCATCATGCCTTTTCCTATAAGACATTTACCTTTAGTTCTTTGAATAAACAAGGCTTTCTGGGAGTAAAAGTAGGACAGAAATTAATGATTTCTCAGCACAGTCCATACTCAGTGTACAAAAGACACAAAACATCACTCCTGGCCTGGAGCTCATGGTTCTGTGGAGAAAAGAGGGCTCCTGAACCCAGGGGAGCACACGAGCCACTCTGAACACCTAGGACCGAACTACACGGTCCCAGCAAGACAGCAATAGGGATGTTTTTTAACTTATTAGAAAAACAGAACTTTATGATTAATGGAATTCTGTCTTCACAGTGCTTAAGCACTCTAAAAAGTGATATACCTAAATCTGGCACCTATGAGAAATTGTGAAATGCCTGCCATACTTTTTAGATATTTTTAACTTGTAAAATGCAGAGTAAGGGAATGCACTTTAACTCCACTATTTACCACATAATTGTCCTTCAAATATCATCCTAACTTGCTTCAGGACCCAACTGCATCCTAGCAGAAGTCTCCTACAAATTGCAGAGGCCTGATTTAAGGGCAGGGTGTAACCCAAGCCCACTCTGATCAAGCAGCTTGAGAAGATCTGCCCATCTGAAGATCCTGAGAGGCCCTAGAGGAGGAGAGGCAGCACCCAGCCTCCTTCACTGGGTGCTGGAGATAAGTTTTAGAAAGCCTGCAATGAAGTCTGGAATCTCCAGTACCCTCCGAGGTACTCAACCAACACTGGGGCACAGAGAAAGGTCTTTGAGGAGCTCCGTCTTCCATAATCTCCAGTGTTGAGATGAGCTCTGTATCTGTTCTTTATAACTAACTGCAATTCTCACAATGATATCCACATACCTAAGAGCTGGCCACTCCACTTCCAGATACTCAGATCTTCAGTACTAGCAATTACGCCCCCAACACATCAGTCCTGCCACTTTTACCCAATGACTTACATACAAAGGTTTCCTCCTACCTGCCAACTATATTCCAAGAAGGACTTACAGTAAGCATTTTTTTAAACTTTTATGCTGGAGTATAGATGATCAACAATGTTGTGTTAGTCTCAGGTGTACAGCAAAGTGATTCTGTTTTACATATGTGTGCATGCTCAGTCACTTCACTTGTGCTCTTTGCAACCCTATGGACTGTAGCCCACCATGCTCCCCTGTCCACTGGAGTCTCCAGGCAAGAATACTAGAGAAGGTAGCTATGCCCTCCTCCAGGGGTTCTTCCCAACACAGGGATTGAACCCCCAACTCCTGCATTGCAGGTGGATTCTTTACCACTGAGCCACCAGGGAAGCCCTCAGTTATACATAGACGTTTCAAATTTTTTTACTAGATTTTAGGTTATTACAGAGTACTGAGCAGAGTTCCCTGTGCTATACAGTAGGTCCTTGTTGGTTATCTATTTTAAATATAGAAGCTTGTACATTTAAACTTTAGCTTAAAACATTTTTTAAATGCCATTTTTATCAGTGTGCTAAAACTGAAACCTTAATTGGGTCAAGTTGAATTTATTTTCATCCAAGGGACAACAGTTAAAAAGCATTAATCTGGGTCTGATATAACTCCCACCTAGAAATTTTGGTTTCTAAATATTTTCTGTAAGGTACATTTATTTGAACTTTCAGATATTTGATTTCAGTTTTAATGTGGAATAATTGCCTCAGGGTGTAAACTATTTGAGACTGTTATAAGTCCTCTAGCACATTTAAAATAAAAACAAGAGAGTATACAGTTTTCATTTATCATAAATATATATAACCACATTATAAAAATTTTAGAATAGAAAAAGGGAAAACCACCCTATTTCATCACCCTAAAGCAAATATTGCTGTTGGTCTAGTATGTTCCAAATCATCTAACGCCTTCCTTTAACTACTTGCAAGCAACCTCTGTATAAAATGTGCATCTTATAAGTGGTTTCTGAAACAGCTACAGTTTTTATAACCATCATTCTAATATTTAAAGTAGGCAATAAGTAAATAAAAATTAAATAAAACACTAGTTCCCTGCGAGTAGACAGGAGAAAATGACTCCAGTGTTTTAGGATGTTTCGCTTGGTCCTAAGAAGATCTGAATAACAAAACAGCAGGTGTAAGTGGAGATGAGCATTCTCCTGGTATTATTAATTTGTTTTTTTTAAGATTTTCTTCCCTTTTTTTTTCCTATGTCTCTATCTAACCTTGTGGAACTGGAAATGTATCTTGAACTTTCCCACACATGAACATAACTGTTGAAACCCTCTTAATAAATGCGTTTCAGTAGTAATAATTCCTAGTATTTATTCTTCTCAATCTTCACCTCAACGTACTCTTTGAAAAACTGGTGCCAGAAATCCAATCACCAACTAAGCTTCTTCACTGCCCTAAAACTGTTGGAAATGGTTTAAGTGGATATTGGAGTTTATTTAAATTCATTTATGGGAATATTAAAGTGCGTCATACTAGAAAATAATGGCTAGAGCATCATAAAAATGTCACTAATCATTCAGTTCACACAGTGAAGCTACCTGGGACAGCAGGTGACATTTTTACTTAAACACAAAAGAAAAATGACTTCATACTTTTAAAAAGGAATGGTTTTAGCGGATATATGAATACTTGTAACTGATTCATGGTTTTGTACAGCAGAAACTAACACAACATTGTAAAGCAATTATCCTCCAACCAAAAAAAAAGTTTAAAAAATGTTTTTCTAATCTCAAATGACCTCAGTCTCCCAAACTAGCACAAGTATCACATAGTCATATTTTGAAACCCAGATATCTAAATCTATGATTTTAACATTTTTCTTATTTCCTTAACTTTGCATTTTGAAATGTATACTCCAGTAGCAGCTTGGGATGAGACTTCCCCAGTGGTTCAGTGGTAAAGAATCCACCTGCAATGCAGGAGTCGGAGGAGGCGCAGATTCAATCTTTGGGTCAGGAAAATCCCCTGGAAGAGGAAATGGCAACCCACTCCAGTATTCTTGCCTGGAGACTCCCCATGGACAGAGGAACCCACCGGACTACAGTCCTTAGGGCTGCAAAGAGTCAGACACGACTGAAGCGACTTAGCACGCATGCACGGAGCAGCTTGGGGTAACCCAACCGACTCTTTCTGGCAACGATTTTTTGATTCTGGCCAAAGTTTTGACCCACAATCACTGACTGAAAGTGGCCACATGATGATGCTAGAGCATTGTATCCTGGAAAAGCCCAAGTCAACACACAACACCCCAATGGTCTGAGTGATGTGAGTCTCACAAGGGAAGGGCAAGTGGGCTCTGACAGTCTGAAAGGCGCTAGAACCACCACCACCTGGGAGGACTGGCCAGCAGTTTTATGAATGGCAGTTGGAAGTAACAAGAGTCAGAGGCATCCTGTTACATCTGGGGATTAGAAAGGAACAGAGGCGCCTGCCAGTGTCTAATGGTACAGGAGAGCCACACACAGATTCTTATCCCATTCAAGTAACAAGCCCAAAAGATTCACTTAAAATCTACCCATTTCTGACACTCACTGCCTGGTTAGAAACTTAAAAATGGGCTTTAGCATTCTATGTCTATTTCTTTTCCAATATGTACATACAGATTTGCTTTCAGAAGTCCAAAGATATCATGCAGGCTTCAGTGAAAATGTGACTGCTGTGCATCATTATATCAGGAGAATCAAACACCCAAAAGTGGGACATACAGCTTCAAGGCTTGCAAAGAGTTCTCCAAAGCAATTAGTCTAAAAACTAGCACCACACCCAGTTCAGAGTCAAGTAACTGAAAACCTACTGGGTGTTTGCCAACTTTTCTCAGTCCTAGGAAATTTAACAAAAATCCTCATAGATCTATTATGCACCTCAAGAATACAAAGATAAAACTGAGTTCATATGAACACTACTAAGGTAGTACAGACTGATCCAAACACAGTAGATAACAAGGACACGTCCTTTCCGTATCATGGGGAGATGGGACACACTTAAAAGAATGAAACAAGTATGATTCCAACAGCAGAATCTGAACAAAAGATGGAATGTTGATCACGTAACACCTCAGTGAGGTGAGTGGGCTTAGAGCTGTCATGGAAATGCTGAGACCAGATGTGCTTTACAATTCACTGAGGTCTGGGAGCATGTAAGCTGGACAAACAATGGTGAAGATATGGAGTGTTTCTGTATCTCAGGCAAGATGGAAGGAATCCTAGAAATCCATAATGGCAAAGGAAATGTTTTAAGTCTTAACGTGGAAAACAGACACTGTACAGTCATAACCCAGTCAGACTAGCAGGAAAGCTGTGGAAAATGTCATTCCACACCCAAAGCACAGGGCAGAGGGGCACCATGGTGCACTGATGAAGCACCGCGGGGTCCGTAAAATGCAGGGGGTCCATGTGGACAGGTGGGAGATGCTCTAAGCACGGGGACACCTTTGCATTTCATGCCCAGAGCATTCTCAGGAAAAAAAAGCTATTTTTTTTCGGTTTGTTAAATTAAACTTTGGTTGTCCAACTGTTTTACACAGAATCCCAGTTCAGAAAAGCACTTGTGCCTCTTCCTGAAAGACAAGTTGATACAGTTACCATTCATCTCCGGTCACTGCCTTACTCTAGCATCAGGGAAGAATCTAAATGCTGCACATTAGATCAGTCATCTCCACAGCAACCAAGCACCAGATGCCTGCACTGGACAAGCTCAAGATCACACCCTTTACACAAGTGTCTCTCTTTAATCTTCACAGAGAAGGTGCGACGTATTACAGCCCAGCTAACAGATGATCAAAACGAGGCTGCAGACTTCATTCCTGGGCCCCGGGGCTCACAGCTGTGAGTGTGGTGTACCACCTAAGCCACGAGGCCTCCCCAGAGGAGGCAGGAAGCACCTCCCAGGCCAGCCAAGCACACACTGGTGCAACTTCTGGAAAGCAAACTGGCAAAATGCATAAACTGAGAGCCTTAAGAAAAGTTCATGACTTCCTCACCCCCAAAAAAATTATACACCTAATTTAAATAAATAATCCAAACCACTGACCAAATTTTATGCACCAGGATTGTTACAATATTTTTAAATGGTGAAAAAGGGAGCAACAAATTTCCAACAATAGGCAAATATGTATATATTCACACAGTGAAACACTAGATAGCCTTTAAATTTTGTTATGACAATTTTTAAAAGACATGAGAAGGACGGGAGGGGACCATGCTCAGTCCCTAGTCAGGGAACTAAGATCCTGCATGCCACAAAACAAGGCCAAAAACAAAAAAAGAAAAAGACGTGGGAAAACATAAACATATCAAGGAAACAAAGTCGGAACAATCATACATCATGATTTCAACTTATTTTTAAAAAGCATCTGTATTTATATACACACAAACATACAGAAATTCAGACTGAAAATACTCAAATTTTAGATTATTCTGGGTGGTGAGACTGTAGGTGAGGTAATTTGCTCTACAAAAACATCTGTACATTGCAAACTCCCTATAATAAGTATTTATGTTCTTGTAAATGATTAATGCAAACAAACATTTTTCACGAAAGCATTCTTCACACCTCTCAAACCAGCATCTCTGAAGAAGAACTGAGTGTTCACAGATGCTTCAGAGAGATTTTATCTGCACAGGCAGACTGTCTCAAACTCTCTGCAGCTTTGGATTGGGATAAAACTTCTCATATTCCTGGTTAATTGTTGATGAATGTGGAAATTGCCTCATTTATTAAAGACTTATGTGATTCCAAAGGCAAAGCAACACACTCTGAGGCTTGTAATCTGGTGTGAGCAAGCAGTTTCTAGTCTGTAATAGGATTACTTGTGGCATTCTCATTCAAAGGACAAAATCCAATAAAATAAATTGTAGAGTGTGTTTGTTTAAGTAAAACACTTGTGCATTGTCTTCCACTTCCTCTGCCAGCTCTAATTTACCAATCAGTCAGATCCCCAAAGAGGCAGGCACAACAATGATGCTGATGCGTAAATGAGGGGGAGAAAGATGCTGAAATGACTTCACGGGCGCACCGAGCACCCGCACAGAGGAGCAGAGAGGCAGAGGGGGCCTCGGAGGCTCTGCCCTGTGTGGAACTGGCATTCATGCAACACAGCACTTGTAAGTAAATGATAAGTTTGCAAATGACGCAGGGAAAATCAAGTTACAACTGAGCTAATACAAACTGGGGTGGGGGGGTTGGGGGGGGGAATGAAGCTTTTTGTGAATTTTTTTCTAAATATTTCAGCAATGCACCCAAGTATAAATGGATTTTTAAAAGATTTAATGAGCCATACAAAAACTGACTGCATTTCTTTAATCCATGGAATTACATGAGAGGTATTTATTCCCTGGAAAAAAAAGCCCATCTCTGACTGTGAAATAAATCCCAAGTCTCTGACCAAAGAACTCACACAGTGCAGTAACCACCTTCCACCCCAGCCTCTCACACAGACACATATACATGATGCACCCACACTCTGGTTGATAGTTTAAGAGCATCACAAAATAGACAATCACCACTTCCCTGGTGGTGCAGAGGTTAAAGAGTCTGCCTGCAATGTGGGAGACCTGGGTTCGATCCCTGGGTCGGGAAAATCCGCTGGAGAAGAAATAGCAACCCATTCCAGTATTCTTGCCTGGAGAATCCCATGGACAGAGGAGCTTGGTAGGCTACCATCCACAGGTCACAAAGAGTCGGACACGACTGAGGGACTTTACTTTCACTTTCTTTCCACTGGGAGAAAAAGAAACCAAACTAAAGGCCTAGAAGGACTGAAGGCAGGAAGAGAAGGGGACGACAGAGGATGAGATGGCTGGATGGCATCACCGACTCAGTAGACATGAGTTTGAGCAAGCTCCGGGAGTTGGTGAAGGACAGGGAAGCCTGGTGTGCTGCAGTCCACGGGGTCGCAAAAAGTCAGACACAACTGAGCGACTGAACTGAACTCTCCTATACAACATTCCATCATCTAACTGCTCCAACCCATCATTTCACTGTCCCTGACCCATTGTTACCAAAACACCAGTCCATGGGCCCAATGCACAGCAAGGCCAAACAACACCAAATCGTCAGAGTTTGGAGCAGAGAAAGGTTTACTTCAGGGTCATGCAAGGAGATGAGTGGCTCATGCCCTCAAAAACCCCAAACTCCCCCAAGAACTCTTAGCAAAGCCCTTTCCTAGAGAAGGAGAGGGAAGGGCGAGCGAGTTGTTGCAAACGTCTTGGTGGCAGAGCCTGTGTTCCTGAGATCAGGTCATACGCAGTAAGGGAACGATGCTCCTGTAAACCTCCACCAACTGAATGTTATTCTCTGTTCTGACGAGAAAGGACACGGTCCCCAGGCACAACCGTCAACTCCGAGGTCCAGTCCTGGCTGAGATGAGCAGATCTCAGCGGGCGGCTCCCTCAGGGCCAGGTCCCATACCCTCTCCAGCCATCATCACTGAGGGAGCAAGGGCACAGGATCCAACCAGTCCTCAGGCTCTTCAGGCCACCCACCCAACGGTGGGAGGAAGAGCAGGTCCCACAGATGGTGACCCATCCCATGAGGTTGCAGAGGTGGGGATGGAGGAGAGGGTCATCACCACCTCAAGGCCTAGGCACAGCTAGTGGGTGGCCTTAGTGAGGGCTCTGGAGCCTGCAGGACATGGCCCCCAGCCTGTTCCCTGGGCCCCCAGCTCACCTGTTGGTTTGAGGCCAGGTGAGCTGGAGGGCCCGGGGGGAGAAGGCCAGGATCTGCCTCTTACTTCTCTCGCTGCCTGATGACCACCACTCTACAGGAAGTTGACTGAACGCCTCACTAATGGGCCCTCACTGACAGTTGGTTGCTTGTGGGTGGGGCCTAACACCAACCAATGGCTGAGCAAGACCACTAACGGTCCCTCACTGACAGTTGGTTGCTTGGGGGTGGGGCCTAACACCAACCAATGGCTGAGCAAGACCACTAACGGTCCCTCACTGACAGTTGGCTGCTTGGGGGAGGGGCCCACAGCTGTGCCAATCAATGGCTGAGCCGGACCACTAACACTCATGCAGTAATGGGGTACAGGTTAATGGCAGCACAGCAATGGCTAGTGCTAAGGTCTGTGCCCAGCCATGCTCTACTACACCATCATCTAACGGCCCCTGATCCATCGTCTAACTGCCCTGATCCATCATCTACCTGTCCCTGACCCACTGTCTAACTGCTCGGATCCATCAGGATGCAGCCACAGCATTCTGGAAGGTGCCTTTGCACCACTCACTCTGCAGGTACCTCCTGCTCTGCCCAACCCTGGGGATAAGGAGATGGGTGAAAATAGAACAGAGTCCAAAGGGTCTTGCCAATTCCCTGAGGTAAGAAGAGATGAACATTTCAAATACCCGGCTCAGGCTACCAGTTCACTTTCCTCCCTCAATTCAAAAATGGTCATTAATCCAGCAGCACCTGTTCTCCCTCTCTTGACGCTTCACAGACTCCACTCCTCAGCATAGCAAACGCAAAAAAAAAAAAAAACCCTTAATATTCATTCAAGTTTAATGCTGTGCTGTGCTTAGTCGCTCAGTCAAGTCCCACTCTTTGCGATCCCGCCAAGCCCCTCTGTCCATGAGATTCTCCAGGCAAGAATACTGGAGTGGGTAACCTAGCCCTTCTCCAGAGGATCTTCTCTGGAATCAAACTGGGGTCTCCTGCATTGCAGGCAGATTCTTTACCAGCTGAGCTACCAGGGAAGCCCCGATAAAAGACACAGACACATAAAAAAAAGTGGCTCCTCACTGCCAGCGGAGTATTTCTTAATCAATTCCAAGCATTAGTCATAGCTGCGGTGCAGTTTCCAAGGACACTGTTTTTCCACTAAGGACATACCTCCCCCTCTTTTAGCCACTTTATGGAAAAATTATCCACCTCCTGGAACGTGAGTATCCACCCACAATCTTTACAGCGACATCTGAGCACAGTAAATCCAACATGTCAAGCCACAGTTGTCAGCAGGGGAATCTGGACAGCACCAAGGATTCCCAGTGGAGAACCAGCACCATGCTGCAAAAGGAACATTCAAAAGGTCCTTCTTGATGGTATCAGCACACTGTCTCTTAAAAATTCATTCAGGCATGCTCAGTCACTTAGTCATGTCTCTTTACAACCCATGGACTGTAGCCCACTAGGCTCCTCTGTTCCCAGGTAAAGAATACTGGAGTGGGTTGCCATTTCCTTTCCAGGGGATCATCCCGACCCAGAGATTGAACCCACATCTCCTGTGTCTCCTGCATGGGCAGGCAGATTCTTATCACTGAGCCACCTGGGAAGCCCCTTAAAAGTTCATCCTCTTCTAATTATTTACAAGTAATAAAACACGTAATAACACAGTCAAAATTATTGGGGTAACTTCCTTTCAAAAAGAAAATGTTTGTGTTAGTGACGCTTTATATCCCTATAACCGGATGTGTCTATTTTTGGATCTCTCTAGTTTGTGGGTGGGGAGGAGCAGAGGGTACCTTTTGGGCCACACCTGGGTCTGTGGCATAGATGACCCTGAGTGGTCTAGGCAATGGCACATGGTGCCAGGCAAGGAGAAACAGAGACTGGGGCAGAGCCCTGAATCCTCCCTGGGAGGGTGGGAGGAAGACTGTCCCAGGGGCAACAGGGAAGCCCTGAATCTATCTGAACATAAAGGCACAGCTCTGTCAACAACACGGAGGAAAGAATGGGGGAACCCAAGTGAGAAGAGAAATGAGGGCAAGAGGATTCCAGGCTAGGGAACCAGGAAACAGCACAGCTTTGAGGAAATATAAGAGTCCATTCTATTAAGATGGGCAGGTGAAGAGAGGTGGAGGGAGTCAAGGGGAAAGGTAGGCAGGGGCCGTTTTCAGGCTGATACAGGTTGTTTTTGCCTGGAAGCCCTGCCAAGCCTCATGGACTTCTCTGAGCTGGAGAGTGTTGTGATGAAAGCTGTCCTTGGGGACTTTCCCTGCTGGGAACATGCGGGGTGGGTTACTGCACACTTGGGGGGGTGGGGGGTGGGGTGGGGTGAGGGAGTCATGAACCAGGAGATGCCCTTAACAAGCAGTGACTGGAGAACTTTATTCCCAAAGCCTGATACCTATCAATTACATGTAAAGTGTTTCATTTTAAGTAAAACAGAATGTATGTAACCAGCACCACATTTAGAGCATTACAGTGGAGCAGCATATTACCCCAAAGTAAGGCACTAAATAGCATGGTGAGCTTAACATATGGTAAAACTACCCCCTGAAAACTTCACTGAATCACCCATAAGCACCAGGGGATGCTCCCACAATGAGAGGACTCAGGAATGGACACCACAGAGGGGACAAGGTTCTCCCACTTCCAAAGGCACCCTCCATCCACAGCACACACTCATGAGAGAGTGGCTGCCTTCACCAAGCCTAATGTCTGCCTATCTGCTGAACCCACAGAATTTAACTCATTATAGTAAAACACCCCAGTGCTGCAATATCCATAAGCTTTTACTGCCCCCCCCCAAAAAAAATCCACATTAGAAAAATAACTAACTCCTCTTTAAACTTGACACTGGTTTTGGCAGGAGACATATAATTCAAAACACTACCAGATGTTCAAAAGTCCATCTCCACCATCTTCCAGAATCCCCTCTAAGAAAGGTAAACTCATATTCCAGTTCTAATTAGTACATGGAACATTGGAAGAGCTGCATTCTGAACACTGTTGCTTAGCAGACTGATGGAATTACTTCATTTCCTCATCGGTACATGAACTCGAAGATATATGACTAATTTACCTTACAAGACATTCCAATAAAGGAATCCTGAGCAGCACAGCCACTTTGAACCTCTCAGAGGAGATGCCATGTAAACCCAAGGTGTTATTATTTTTATCTCTTTCTGCTGTACAGCCTGGGAAAGCTGACAGATTTCTGGCCTCATGAATTAGGAACTCCAATGACTTCTTAGATTTGTCAGCCTTGACAGTTCAGGATATACACTTTATTACTGTGCCCAGACCAAGAAAAGGAGAACTTTACAACATGACACAGAACAATTAAAAGACTGAATTTTTGATATTATCTACAGTACACACACACACACACACACACACCTCTATAGTGACAGCAAAATAAAGACGGTCACAAGTTCCTGGACTCTCCTGGCTTTGAAAAGTGCAGCCAGCATCCCCTGCCCTGGAATCTCTGCTGTTTAGTGACTGGTTTGGCACAGAGAATATAAGGTTAGTGAGTTTGTGCTGGCTTCCATATTAAGGTCTTTATAGAGTGACAGCTTCCTCTTCTGACTCATAGGACACCCTCTCCAGGAGCCCTGAGCCCTCCATGCTGGAGATGCAAAAACTAGGTGCCCTGGTCAACAGTCCCAGTGTACCTCAAACTGCTACCAACCCCACCAGCACCAAACATGTGAATGAATGCAGCCATCTAGGACCTTTACATGGCATCTATACATGCCAGCTATATAATATCCCCAAGTAACTCCAAATGAAGCAGAAGAATCACCCAGCTGAGCTTTGACCAAATCCTGACCCACTACATCATGATATATAATTAGTTATTGATTTAAGCCATGAAGTTCTGGGTAGTTTGTTAAGCAGCAATACCTAAACATACATAAATTTTCAAACAACACTTTTACTAATCAACTCATGGTTAAGTGCTATTTGAAACCGCCAATTAAGAAAAAAATTCTCACAAGGGCAGTGCTCCCAAACACGTTACACCTTTAACTAAAGTAACTTCTAACAGGTCTGTAAGTAAGTTCTTATGGCTGCAGTACCTTTGAAGACACTGTTTTAAATATTGCACTTTGCATCTCTGAAATCTCCCTTGAGGAAAGCATGTCCTGTCCTTATCATCTGTGGCTGGTGAGCCCTGTACTGGGTCTTCTTGGCACTGTGACTGGGGTTGGGGGGTTGGGGGGGAGTGGCAGGAAGCCCCATCCCATGTGTAAACTTTCCCAATGAAGGTCGGTTGGCAAATCCATGTGAAGAATGATAGCTGGTCATCTGTCCTCTTTTTCCTAGTAACAAAGGAAATGTATAAAAATGCAGGGATAGTATAAGGAGCTACAATGCCAGGAAAAGCAGAGACTACAATGCCATTTGTTGTTGTCTTTGCTGTTGTGCAGTCACTGAGTCATGTCCAACCCTTTGCGACCCCATGGACTGCAGTATGTCATGTTCCTCTGTCCTTTACTATCTCCTGGAGTTTGCTCAGATTCATGTCCACTGAGTTGGTGATGATATCTAACCATCTCATTCTCTGTCACTTTCTTCTCCTTTTGCCTTCAATCTTTCCCAGCATCAGGGTCTTTTCTAATGAGTTGGCTCTTCGCATCGGGTGGCCAAAGTGTTGGGAGTTTCAGCTTCAGCATCCGTCCTTCCAATGAATATTCAGGGTTGATTTTCTATAGGATCGACTGGTTTGATCTCCCTGTAGTCCAAAGGACTCTCAAGAGTCTTCTCCAACACCACAGTTTGAAGGCATCAATTCTTCACTGCTCAGCCTTCTTAATGGTACAACTCTCACATTCATACATGACTACTGGAAAAACCATAGCTTTGACTATACACATCTTTGTTGGCAAAGTGATGTCTTTGCTTTTTAAATACACTGTCTAAGTTTGTCATAGCTTTCCTTCCAAGGAGCAAACGTCTTTTCATTTCATGCCCAAGTTAATAAAATGGACCCAGGGGGGCAGGCACATTCTCTGACCCACGTTCAGGTCCCCGAGGCCTCAGGCCAGAGGCACCTGTTGCCCTTGCTCCCTGGTGTGGGGGTGGGGACTGACTGGAACATTCCAGCAAGCTGAGAGTGGATGTGTGTGATAGGAATGCCCTTTGGCCTGGTGAGGGTGTGCCTTCTCCTACACAGGCAGGCACAGCCACAAACAAGCCTGAAGAGAAGCTCAGCAAAAGGAGTTCTCAGTCCACTGCTCACAAGCCTGCTTTACCCAGAACCAGAAGTCTTAGCTGTCCTGTCACTACACATCACAAACACCAAGAGGACAGCCCATGACTTGCACCAAATCTCACATGTGTGAGTCAATATGACCTTTCCTTTCCCCCCTTATTTCTGTCTCTTGGGCTGTCAATTTTACTGCTCCTCTGAACCTTTTAAGCCATTTCTGTCATTAAACTCAGACTAGATGTCCTTAAGAGTTAACGGCTGAAACCTCAGGAATACCTAGTACCGATGCTGTCAACTGCGTCCACAAATAAAACTCAAAATTAATTAACAGGCAGGAGAAGAGAGTGATTTCATTTTGAAAAAGAATAGATTCTTATATATTTATACCTTGAATCACTTTTGCTATACACTAGAAACTAACACAAAACTTTCAATCCAACTATGAGTTCAGTTCAGTCACTCGGTCTTGTCCGATTCTTTGCAACCCCATGTATTGCAGCACGTCAGGCTTCCCTGTCCATCACCAACTCCCGGAGCTTGCTCAAACTCATGCCCATCCAACCATCGGTGATGCCATCCAACCATCTCATCCTCTGTCATCCCCTTCTCCTCCCAGCTTTCAATCCTTCCCAGCATCAGGGTCTTTTCAAATGAGTCAGTTCTTCACATCAGGTCAATCAACTACACTCCAATAGAAAATAGAAAATTTTTAAGCGGGGGAGTGACTTCAAAAGTCAGAAATAAAAATGTACAGGTGGAGCCATTGTCACTTAAGTGACCAGCCTGTGAGCACCCTGGCTGATCCTCTCAATTTTTGTTCTGGAAATTTCCAGTGTACAGCTACAAGGTCACATAACACAACAACCCCTAAGGGCCTGGAGGCTGCTCTAAACCAGTAGTTCACCACCCTGGAAGCACAGAGAAACCCCGAGGAGCTTCAGAGCAATACCAGTATCCACTCCAACCCGGAGATCGGATTCCCTTGGTTCGTGGGGAGCCTGAGCATCCAGTTCTTAAAACCCTTTCAGATGTTCCTACCTGCAGCCAGAGTTGAGAGCAACTGCTCTGAAGCATCTGTTGTTGTTTTAGTCAATAAGTTGTGGCCAACTCTTTGTGATCCCATCGATTATAGACAGCCAGGCTCCTCTTTCCATGGGATTCTCTAGGCAAGAACAGCAGAGTGGGTTGCCATTTCTTCCTCCAGGGGATCTTCCTGACCCAGGGATCAAACTCAAGTCTCCTTCACTGGTAGGCAGGTTCTTTATCACTGAATCACCAGGGAAGCCCCTGGAATCATCTGAGCGAGTGAAAGTCTCTCAGTCGTGTCCAACTCTTTGTGACCCCATGGACTGTAGCCTGCCAGGCTCCCTGTCCATGGAATTTTCCAAGCCACAATACTGGAGAGGGTAGCCATTTGGATTCTTTACCAGCTGAGCTACCAGAGAAGGTTGGAATCATCTGAGGATCTGACTAAAATGCAGATTTTGAGAGCATCTCTCAGGGATGGGGTCCATGATTCTCCATTCCTAACAATCTTCCAAGCAAAGCCAGCACTGCTGATCCATAGACCACACCTGAGCAGCAAGGGGCTTCAATATCTAGCCTCCTTGACCCAGCCAGCTCCATCATCCCAAATGTGCACTTCTTCCCTTCACTCATGAGCCACCAGATGAAACCTAGATCAGAAAAGAACTTGTCTTCTCCAATGGGCGCTGTTCATTCTTTCCTGTAGAACAGTACAGGCTCTCCAGCCAGAGGGGTCACATCAGATGTACAACTGTTTGCCACCTTCTTAATCTTCTTTAGCCCAAGTTTCCTCACCCATAAACTCAGAGTTGCCTCACTACCACTCCATGGGTTTAATGAGCATGAGCCCAGACTTAGGGCCTGATATTACAAAATGCCCCCAGAGTGCTAACCATGCCTGTTGATAATAAGTGTTAACACTGCTACTTTTACCTGATACATACCACTGTGTCCTGGTTACCCTCCTACCTGTCAAAAACTCCTCAACAAATTGGGACTGAGATGTGATGGGTATCACTGTTAAAGGTACTTTCTCAACAGCTCCCCAATGTGACAGGCAGATAACGCCCTTGATACAGCACCTCTTGTGCAAGAGCTTTCTATCATCCATTCTGACCTAAAAAAGGTTATTGACACCAAAAGACTGACCTGAAAATACCACTCCCCTGAATCTATAAAGGAGGCGGCTTCCCTCCTCATCGGGGAAAAACAGCCCAGGACCAAAAACTCTTCTGTTTTAAACTAAAACTCCAAAAAAAAAAAGAAAATAAATAAATAAATAAATAAACTAAAACTCCACCTCAATCACCCATCAGAACAGATCTGTCTAAAATGCTCCCAAGTCAAACAGTACGATTTAAGTGTTCTCAGAGAACATAAAGAAATACTCAAGATGACACGAATGTGTTAATTAACTCAATGGGAGGAAGTCTGCACAATGTACAGGTGTATAAAACAACAGTGCACACTTTTAAATATCTTACAACTTTATTTGTCAATTATACCTTAATAAAGCTGGGGAGAAAAAACTCCCCCAGAGCTATTTCTCTACAGTTTTGTTATAAAATGCTGGGGTAATCTGGAAAGGTTCTGAAAGCACTATTTATCACTTTCATTACAAAGCACAAAAACAATGGAAACGATATATATCAATTCCAACCAACCGTGTTGCTGTATCTCTTTTTTTGGCCTTGTGTGAATCAAAAGCTTTGGATTTCAAATGCACTCACCTGACGCAATGTTTATAAACAAATACTGGAAGGAATCAAAGTCAAAATATGAATGCTGCACAACTAGATAAGCTTTATTGTTTTAAACACTACCTAGCAACTTCCCTAAATACATATCCAGAGAGGGAGGAAGCTTGAATTAATAAGGAATTTAAAGTCCTCAAAGAGAGGAAGACAACTTTCAATACTGTGAAATGGAAAAGGTAAGTAAGAAGTGGTCCTCTTGGGCATGAACTCAGTTGAGTTTTGATGAGTTGGCAAGTCTGGTATTTTAGCACAGCCCCACCCAGAGCCCTGAGGAAGCCTCCCAGGCACCACTCCTGGTTCAGAATGATAAATAGGTCAACTCTTGGGCGAAGTCTTCAGGTGATTGGCATTGGGTGCCTTTAGCTGAACTGAAGTATTAAACCCCTGGAGAAGGAAATGGCAATCCACTCCAGTACTGTTGCCTGGAAAATCCCATGGACAGAGGAGCCTGGTACGCTACAGTCTATGGAGTCACAAAGAGTCGGACACGGCTGAGTGACTTCACTTCAAAGTATTAAAAGTTGTATCAATCTGTCAACCCTTACAACTATCTACCCAAGCAAAAGATGTTCCATGTTCATTTACTGCTGATTTAGCTGCCCCAAATCACCATCTTAAAGATACAGAAAAGAGTGAAGAAGTGTTATGGGCATGTGAGTTATACAGGCCTATAGAATAAAGGATTAGAGGGGTCACAAAACTGTCAACCTTCGCATTTTTTTAATAACTCAGATTATCTCTTTGAGCTCCAGGGTACTCTCAGAACTACTGCTGCTGCTACTAGTTAATAAAGGCTAAAGGTCTTTAAAACAGCTGTCTGAAAGATCTCTAGGATTTTTTAAATATCAGAATTTACAATTTCTAGTTTTACTCTTTCCAACTTTCAAAAGATTTCTTTAATGGAAAAATGTGTAACCAGTGCCTTTTAAAATATTGTAAATATAGCAAAGAAAGGTTCCATAATCTCCATTCATCTAGCAGTATGGCAGCTGCAATTATTTTTAAAAATAAGAAGGGCAAATAGGACTTCCCTGGTGGTTCAGTGTTAAGAATCTGCATGTCAATCCAGGGGACAGGAGTTCAATCCCTGGTCCAGGTGGATCCCATACGCCACAGAGCAACTAAGCTCGAGTGCAGCTACTGAAACCCACTCACCCTAGAGCCTGCGCTCTGCAACAAGAAGTCACCGAAATAAGAAGCCCGAGCACCACAACAAGGAGCAGCCCCAGCTCGCCGCAACTTGAGAAAGTCCACAGGCAGCAGAGAAAGTCCACAGGCAGCAACGAAGACCCAGCACAGCCGAAAATAAATAAAGTTAACAAAAAGAAGAAGAGGCTAACAACAGAAAGAGCTACAGAGTTAGGATAAACACACTTCTTGATCTGTAAAAGAATCAGCTACTGGATTATTAGAACATTTCTTTTTCCCTATTTCCAACTCAGTTAGTAAAAGTACCAAAACTGGAAAACTAAATACTGGAATTTCTATAGTACTTATAAGAAGAAAGTGCTAACTCTTTGACAAACCATCTTGAAAAATGACAACTAGAATTATAAATCAAGTAAAAATCAAGTTGATTTTATGAATTAGCCATTAAAACTGTGTCTAATTTCTGTGTGAAACTTGAAAGGAAAAGATCTAAAATTGACTAAGAGCCTGTAACATGGCAGGGGAATTATCTATATTAAATCCCTTAATCTCCATGACTGCTGACTAAAGAAAACATTTCCAAATTACAGATGAGAAAACTGAGGCTCAGAGAGCTGGTAAGACTTATCAAAGTTCAAAACTACCATAGCCAAAACCAAAAACGAGGAAAGATATTCCTCTATGGACATCTTTGGAACATCTATAACAATGTCACTGGGATTTTATTTCTCAAACAGCAGAATGCTTTCAGGACTTTTAAAGGGAGAACTCTTTTTTCCCCCCAAATATTCAATATTCCACATTTAGAACAGTTCTAAGGAAGATGAGAAGAAACAATTTAGAAGCATTTATTCAAGTGAGCCTTAATCACTTGTGACCTTTCTTAGCAAGAGAGAAAGAACAGAACAGCTCTCAAGCTCTCTGCCTTACTTCCTGCAATGCCTTTTTATAACATTCTCTCTTTAAACATTCACAACAGTCCCATGAAGGACATGGACCCTAGGCTGACAGAAGTTACCGTTCTTGCTTTCTCATACACAAATGATGTAATCTGTTCTTCTGAATCCTGGCCCAGACTGTGTCATACTGATGTGCTTGCCTCCTAGAAGGAGAAAAACAAAAAAAACACCCACCACCAAACTTTCCACCTCCAGCTAATTGTGTTTTACCCAACATCTGTGTTTTTAAAAAGTGGGTCATGAAATACAAAAGATAAAACTGACTCCACTATTAAAAATTCAGGGTTTTATTAGCTTTCCAGGTTTCCTTGAAAAAAAATATTCCCAATAGTATATGCCTTCATAATTTAAAATATGACTCATTTCATATTCCTCAGGCAGTACAAATGCAGAAATGCCACCATCTTCCAGATGCAATTGTTTAAGTAGTTACCAAGCCAAACGAGGCGCTTTCATGTAGCAAGCCCCTTGATTTGTCTGAACAGTTTTTTCCCAGATCTCTGCTGCTGCTACTGCTAAGTCGCTTCGGTCATGTCCGACTCTGTGCGACCCCATAGACGGCAGCCCACCAGACTCCCCCGTCCCTGGGATTCTCCAGGCAAGAACACCGGAGTGGGTTGCCATTTCCTTCTCCAATGCGTGAAAGTGAAAAGTGAAAGTGAAGCTCCGTCCATGGGATTTTCCAGGCAAAAGTACTGGAGTGAGTTGCCATTGCCTTCTCCGCCCAGATCTCTAAAAAAGCAATAAAAATACCAAATTCTACATTCAGCTTTTATGGATTTAGTGATTAGTCATATCCTATATGGTGGTTCACCAGGAACCAATAACCTGCACATCTCACCTCCTCCTTCTACAGGTGCTGCTGGCTGGAATGAGAGAATCTCAGGTTAGACTATACCCCTGTTGGGCAGGAATCTGGCTAAGTATTATTCACATATGACTTTGCACAACAGGTTTCAGAATTACAAATGGTGGAGAAGGAAATGGCAACCCACTCCAGTATTCTTGCCTGGATAATTCCATGGACGGAGGAGCCTGGTGGGCTACAGTCCACGGGGTCGCAAAGAGTCGGACACTACTGAGCGACTTCACTTTCCCTTTCACTTTACATCCACTAAGATATAATCAAAGGACAGATAATAATAAGTGTTGATGAGAATGTGAAGAAATTGCAACTCTCAACACTGCTGGTGGAAATGTAAAGTAGTACAGCCACTTTGAAAACCACCTTGGATTCCTCAAAATGTCAAATACAGAGCTACCATATGACCCAGCAATTCCACTCACAGGTATATACCCAAGACAAATGAAGACATACATCCACACAAAAATTTGTATGTGAATGTTCTTAGGAGTATCATTCATAATAATGGAAACAACCCAAATGTCCATCAGCCAATGAATGGATAAATAAAATGTGGTATATCCATATAATATACTATTATTTAGCAATAAAAAGAAACAAAGTATTACCATATAACATGACAGGGATGAACCTTGAAAACATTGTGTTAAGTGAAACTAGTTACAAAGTAGTTACAAATATTGTATGATTCCACTTATAATGTTCAGAATAGGCAAATCAATGAAGACAGAAAAATAGATTAGTGGTTTCCCAGGGCTGAGGGGCATGGAAGAATTGGAGAGTGACTGCTAATTGCGTGTAGGGTATCTTTTTGGGAAAATAATGCTCTAAAATTGATTGCAGTGATGGATGCACAACTCTGTTAATTTGCTAGAATTCACTGACTTGTACACTTTACTGAGTTAATTGTTTGGTATGGGAATTATATCTCAGTAACACTGTTAAAATGCTTTACCCCAAATTTTCATCTTTATATAATAAAGAAATTAGAGATGCCTCTCTCTCAAAAAAAAAAAAAAAAAAGAATTACAAATGGTATATCTTAAAAGCCTTCCTGTGTTCCCTGGGAAATGGATTATTTTTAAATTCTGGATTCAATATTAGATTTGAGAAAAATTAAATCATGAACATGAAAAAATATTTCCCAGTTTTTATCGTCTACTGCAAAGAACTAGAACAAAATAGCCCACTCTCATCTCATACACTTACACAGAAGCAGCCTTTCTGTGTTTTCCGTCTGTTAATACCACATATTTTTAGTATTTAGGAACCTTAGGTTTTTTTATATATAGTGAGTTGTTTTCTAAAATAAACAGAGAAGGAAATATTGCTTTGTATCACAGAATATCTCTAAGAGGTCTTTTCAGATCCCTGTACAGGGATGCAGTAAAAAATAAGAAAAACTACACACCAGGAAAAAATAAACCTGAGTTCCAAAAACTTGCCTTATCATTTCTGAATATTAAAGAACATTAAAAGTAGGGACCAGTCATCTCTAAAACCCCTTAAATTGATATCACCATAAAAATACCAAATTCATGAATACATTTGTGCATGTATGTGTACACACATGCCATACATTTAGAACCATGCAGAATCATACCTTTAGCTACACTTCACAAAGGACACAGTCTTATTAAGTTACTTCTGAGCATGTAATTTATTTTTAAAGATATTTATCTTGGGACAGTAAGGAATTCTGAGGGACAGTCCAGGCAAAATACATCCTAACTTTCAAACAGCGTATGTCTGACCTGTGGGTCAAGCCCATCATTTCAAAGTAAAGGAAGCAAAACCTTCTCATAGGGAGGGTCTGGGGAGTTGAGATCTACTCTGTTCATGCCTCTGAAAAGCCTCTCATGCCTGATGGTCCCACGGGCACAACCACCAACCATGCAGACTCAGGGTGGCTGTTGCCCAGGGGGACAGAAAGCAGAAGCCCAGCCCAGACCTTCTGAGGATGGGGAGATGAAGATGGGAAAACTGATGCGCACAGAGCTTGTGGGATCTGCCAAAGCTCAAAACCAAGAACTGGAAAAGTTCTTCCATGATGGACATCTTAGGTCATCTGAATCAACCGCCAGGGCAGCTGGTGGACTGGGCTGAGGGAGAACAAGGCAGAATAGGTGAACGGAGAGTTGGCGAAGCCTTTACGGAGGCACTAGGGAACGCGGATTCTCAGCAGTCAGGGGCTTAGCAGACAGCACCGGGAGAAAGCAGGCAACCTCGAGAAAGCAGGTTCACACTTTGTACGGAAAACTCCTAAAAATAGCCCTTCTTCATTTGAACACCTCTAACACAGAAAAACATATTTTATGGGACTCTCATAAAATACCTAAAAAATGGAGCTCTGCCCATAGGGGCTTATGCAGACTTTTTTTTTTTTTTTTTTTTTTAGCATTTTTATTGAGACATAACAATATATTACAAAATTCACCCATTTAAAGTGTACAGTTCAGTGATGTTTATAGTATACTTACAGAGGCATACCACCATCATCACTATCTAAACTGAGAACATTTTCATCATCCCAAAGATCAACCCCATCCCCATGAACAGTCACCTACCATTCTTCAACCCCCAGGCCCTGGCAATCACTACTCTACTTTCTATATCTACAGATTTGTCTATTCTGGTCATTTTGTAAATATGGACTCATAGTATGTGGGCCTTTATGACTGGCTTCCTTTATGAACCATACTGTTTGCAAGGTGCATCTCTAGTGAGCAATGCATCACAGCTTCGTTCATCTTTACAGCTTAATAATATTCTAATGTATAGATATACCACATTTTATTCAGTTGATGAGCATTTGACTTATTCTATTTTTTGGCTGTTATGAATCATGTCATAGACATTCATGTATATATTTTTTCTATGATGTGTTTTCAATTTCTCATGTGTGTGTATAAGCTAGTGTTGAGAGTGAAATAATTCACATTTCAAGTCATTTGGAAAGAAGCTGGAAATTGTATTTCTAAGTTACAATATTAGTTGATGGAGGAGAAAAGAATAAACAAAAGTAATATTTAATGGCAGGAACACATAAAGATGGAAGGTCAGATACAGGAAGACAGAGCCATGAAGGAAAAGCATTTTTACATAATCCTTCCAAATGGAAAAAAATTTTCAATTGGATAAAATAATGACTATAAGGCAAAAAACAATCACCTTCCTATTATGATCATAGAACTTTGCATTTCTTTTTATTAAGATTTTCCTCTTTTCCATGTAAAACAGAAAAGATACCAAAAATTGGTAAAACGCATAAATTTTCTGAGCCCTGTTCCACTGCCATTGACCTTGATGGCCACTTGGACTGCTACGTGAGTGGCCAAGTGGGAGAAAAGTCACCTGTGTGGGCTGCCCACCTCTACCCCATGGAAAAGCACCTCCACTTGGGGAAAGCACTTTCCCAGACCAAGCACTTTCCAAGATGGATGTTTCTTTCCATCCTTGAAAAAGGGCAGAGGGCTCGGGTCATCTTTCAAGTGTTAACCACCACCCACCTGCATCCAACTCTAGGCTTGAACAAACCTTCCAGCACAGATGAAGATTCTGTGCACGTGTGCACACATTACCTCCCGTGCCCAATTCACCACATTCGCCACAAGCCAAGAAGCACGTCTCATGGCCAGATTCTCCCTATGAATCTCAGATCCTAAACATTTCTGTTTACTCCTGGCACTTACCCACGGATCCCAACTGACAGAATTAGAAGCGCCAGACCCAGCACAGGTGTGTCTTGAGGCCAGATTCCTGCACTGCCCTGGCCACCAGCCTTGAAACAGGCCCGAAGCAAACCCCAGGATGATTCCTCTGCTCTGGCTGAAAAATGGACCAAACTCCTTGAAAACAAATGATACCAAAGAATAACTTCCAGGTACCCTGAAACCACACTAAATCAATCTCTTTGTCCTAATATGCCAAACATACCAAATTTTAAAGTCTTCAAAATCATACAGTCTTCCAAGCAAAAGTGCACTTTTTGTGTGAGAATAGATGCCATGTATTTATCCTCAATTTTGCACCTACTCAGCTTGTAAGATGACTACGTGGCAGATACCACCAGTAAGACTGAGGCAGGACCATCACCTTCAAGCACCTCACCGGGAGGAGAAGAGGCATAGTTCTGTTCCCAAACAAACCCCCTGAAGCACCCACAACAAAGCACATTCCTCCAGGTCAGTATGGGAGCTGCGGGAAGCGGGGAGAACCCCCACAAGCCTTGGGTGCAGGGCCAGCCTGAGCTGCGCTGAGGCTCAAGAGAGGAGCAGATGTGAAGCAAGCAAGTGATCTAGGCGGGAGAAGCTGAAAATGCCAGAGCAAAGGCAGGAAAGTGCAAGCAAGGCCGAATGGGTAGGGGTGAAGTGAGAGGGTCTGGGGTGGAAGAGGCAGGAGGGGTCCTACAAGGGACAGGCTCTGCTGAGGTGGCAGGACCTGGCCTCTGGGGAAAGCTGATACTGGGGTCCTTAAGCAGAAGAGTACATGGAAATGTGCATTTTAGAAAGATCAACCATTCAGACATGTTTCTTGTTTTTTTCCTTTTGAAGAGGAAGATGAGAAAATGTTAACAAAATAATAAAATGTACTTCATGTCACTATTCAAAAATACGGTCATTCAAACTCTGCAACAATTTCCTAAAAGTTTCCTATTTTCCTAATAGGTTCAATAACCTTGCGAATGTGTAACAACATGTGGTCATCCATCTGTCTGCAAGAAATCACACACCAAACACAAGAGTCTTTGTACAAACCATGACTTACATGGTTTTGGTAATCAACAGTCCTCCTCACCCCCAAAAAAGAAAAGTATATTTTCAAAAGTTACCGCCCATAAATTTATGTTTGTGGGGTTTCTTTACACCATTAAACTGAAAGTGAAAGTTTCTCAGTCCTGTCCGACTCTTTTCCCCAGGCCAGAACACTGGGTAGCCTTTACCTTCTGCAGTGGACCTTTCCGACCCAGGGATGGAACCCAGGTCTCCCGCATTGGAGGTGGCTTCTTTACCAGCTGAGCCACAGGTAAATTGCTATTAAATAACTCTTAAGGTTTCCATGCTCAAGGAACAGAAGCAGTGGCCCCTACACACACACACAAAATGGAGGTCCAGAAGTCAACCCAGAGTAAAGCTGTAACAGCCGTGATTTTTACATTCTCTACTTTATACACACACACACATAATGTGCTCTTTCTGACTGTGGTGTTGCTTAGGCAAATATTAACATTCCTACCTATTCTTTAATTAAATTACACACTGTCTTCCTGAGCAAAGAGGAAAAACCCAAACAGAACTAGCAGACTACTCGGGAAAGTCTTGCAGGCAGTCAAGTGAGTGACACCATTTGGTGAGTGAAACCAATTAGGGACCCAGATGCAGAGCTGAGGAGCTGCCCATTCATCACCCCTCAGCACTCACAGGCACCCTGCAGGGGAGGAACCTGTTCAAGATGAGGAAGTGAGGCTCCGTAGGGCTGGTCTACCCAAGGTTAAATGGTGAAAAAACCAGCGTTTCTGTGGACTGAAGGTGATCCTGGTCCTCTGCCCAGAAGAGAACTAGTCCTGCCCAAACACCTCAGACCCCCTGGACCATCAGACTGTACAAAGCCTCGGGGTCTCATCCTGGCGTTCCTGGCCCTCCTCAGCTTGGTCCTGCCGCCATCTGACGGGACAGCAGCCCAGGAGCCAAACTAGCCCTGATGCTCACCAGCAATGCCCGCCCTTCCACCCCTCAGCATGGCAGCCAACACGCTCCAGACTCACACGCCCGGACCCACCGGACACCTGTCAAACCAGGACTCCTAGGCCAGGCAGGTGGTTTTGGGGGTCACCCCACTACCCAGTTAGGAAGTGCCGTCCTAAATCCAGGCCAGCCTTCCCACTGACTAAGCCTAGTGTATGCAAACCCCAGGGATTCCAGGAGATTGCCACCCCCAGGCTATAATGACCACTTCCATCTCTGAAATCCAGAAGCAGCTACTCTCTGTATGCACCACCCTGTTGCTAATTAATGTTATTGCCTACTGTTATTCATAGTTTAATATATTCACCCTATTGCCCACATTACATTCTTCTTGAGAGCAAGAATTCAGCCTTACATTTCTTCATAGAGCATGACATTTTGCACATAGTAGCCCTTCAACAAATAAACAATTTTTTTAAAAAAAAGAATGGAGATTATTTTTTTCCTGCTAACCAGAGTTGAGGTGCACAGCAGGAAAAAATGGGAAGTCTCAGGCCAGCCCTGATCCACTGAGAATAAAGAAAGAGCAGGCAAAGCCCTGAGAAGCCAAGTGACCACACTACACAGTCCGGGCAGTTGGTGCTCTGCACCCTGTGTCCATCAGGGACCATGGATGAGTCAGGCCACAGGTAGGAGTAGAACAGTCCATATGGCACGGTCCTCCATGTCTCCAGGGCACCCTCCTCAGCGATGGTCCAGATGAGGATGGGTGGATGGGGAAGAACAGCCAAACAATTTTCACCCATCAGGGATCATAAACAGAAAAACAGTTTTTAACTGGAGAAAAAAAAAAAAGTGCTATGAATAACTGTAAGCCTTCAAATATCTGTTTATTGAGGACATTTCTGGTATTCAGTCACACCACTCCACTGCCCAGAAAAATGTATTTGTTTAACCTGAAAACAGCTTAAATATAATGCCAAAAATTAGCCCCATCACACCACAAAATGCTCACTGCAGAGAAAGTCTTAGTGGCTTGGGATCATTCTTTCTCTTTCCTTTTTCCTTTAATTTCTTTCTTTCTTTTTCCAGCTTAGCTGGTTTTTATACAAAGCCATAAACATGATCTTCCCCCATTCTCCCCCACCAGATGGGAGTTCAGCATGGCACATGTCACCTAGCAACCAAACACCACTCTACAGCTACCCAGTTACCCAGTTCTTCATGCAAAATTTATCTTGTTCTATTCAACAGTAAGGGGTAAGGAAGAGATAAGAGGATAAAAGTTAAAACAAGTGTTAATAAGTGTTTGCTTCATAACCATTTTAAAGGAGGTGGGCAAAATGGAAAGAACCACTAAAGTTTCATCTTAGCCATTACCTGATCATTTAAGAGGAAAAAAATACAAATGGACCTGGAAGAAACTCCAGCTCATCCAACACTGGAGAGTCAACAGTCTTGTGATCCGATGACCGAACTTTGTAGACCACAAAGCCCATTTTAAAATTTACCTGCTGAACTGTGAATTGCACTTAAAGAGAATTTAAACAATTTTGGAAGCCCCTGAATCATCTCTGAGTCATTTATATCCAACTCCAATAACACCGTCACTCTCTGAGCATGATCCTTCCTTCCTTCCATCTCCACCAGGAACAATAATCAGTCTCACGCCTACCCTTCAAAACTCAGCTCTGATGCTGCTTCTCTTGGGTGCCTTCCCAGGTGCCCTGCAGAAACCGACGCTTCCTTCTTCATGCTCCCCAGTCATTGCAAAACCACCACCACTGATACCTAAAGACAAAGTCCAGCTCCCTCACCGAGGCCTGTCAACTCCATCTACTCAAAACCCCAGAGGCCTGTCTTCTCCCCACTGCATGTAACTCGCCAGTCCAAAGGCTGGCTACCCTCACTTGCAGGACCGTGTAGCCTCTCTCCTTGAGTCTCACAGTCCAATTTCCACAAGCAGCCAGTGGATCTCACAGATGTCCAGCACCCAGAACAATGCCTCAGTCACAGTAAATGCTTAAGAATTTCTGTGGAGCATACAAATGACCCAAACAACTACATTTTTATCTCCCAAACAAGCTGTTCCACCCACATGCATCGTGTGCATAATGAAATATGACTACTGTTAAGCATGTTAATGTTTAAGCATGTAAATGACTAATGTTAAGCAGGTCCATTTTAAGCATGTAAGCCAAGAAATGTCCATCACTCCTCTGCACTCAGAACCTGGGCACACTGCAAAGTATATATTATTCTCTTTCCTCTCACGGTTTATTTTGTTGGTTTCCTGAGTACACGGGCAATCTAATTATTGGTACCGAACATTTAGATCACAAACTCTCACCCATAAACAACCCTTTAAAATGCTCAAGGTATGTTCAGAGGTTGACAGTGGTTCAAGATAAGCAGGTGCCCAATTTCCACTAATTTTATTTGATTTTCAATAAAAGTTCAACCAACTGTAAGGAACATTTTAGAGCCGTGAAGTAAAGTCAACATCTTCCATCACTGTCATGTTCTTAAACTTCCCCAAGATTATCTTTAAAAGGCCAAACGTGGGCTAATTTTCCTCTCTCCTCAAAACAGGAGTGTAAAAAAATTTTTTTCCTCTGTGGCCCCCAGACCTACAGGGCTCAAACCACTCCAAGATCGGGGACAAAACGGGAATTCTTAAAGTGACTGTGCTTTCCAACCAACGTTCCTCTGGCGCAAAGGAAATATCCTCAGGTGCTTGAGAGAAACTTGGGAGGCGTGGGCTGTTGTCAAACAGACACAGACGATAAAACAATTTAACAAAAAGCCTTTTCACTTCTGACACATCGTAGAGGAATGCAGGGAAGTGGAGACAATGTTATCACTCCACGGGGAAAAGGGAAATCCACTCCACTCGAGGCCGGGGCGCGGCCCGGGCTCCGCAGGGAGCTCGGTGCAGACGGGTCCACGGGGAGGTGCCGGCAGGAACACTCAGAATTCGGTGACCCATCTCCAGGCTGTGCTCCTCCCAGAAGCCAGCTGTGCTCCCGGGCCTCTCGGTCTCCGAAGTGCTGGGCTCCAGCGACGATCGCGAGCCAGCTGGAGCTGGTCGCTCCCGGCGCCGCGCCCCCACCCGCCCCGGGACCCCCGCCCCGCAGGGCACGCAGGAGGGCCCCCCAGCCACCGCCCGGCGGGGGTGGGGGGGCGCAGAGGCACCAGCGAGCCACTCTCCCCGCGCGCGGGCCGAACTCCGCTCCAGCAGGAAAAGTTCCCTCGCCCGGCCTCCGCCCGCGGCCCAGGGCGGGGAGCCGGGGCCGCAGCCCGCGGCCGGGAGCAGGCTCCGCACGCCCCGCCGCGGCTCGGGCTCGGCTCCCCAGAGGCTCGGGGCGCCGGCCGCCAGGCCTCGAAGGAACAGCGGGGACCGGGGCGCGGGGGCCGGGCGCGGGGAAGTTTGCGGCCCGCAGCCCGGCCGGGGGGCGCAGGCCGGGGCCGGCCGCCGCGCGCTCGCTCTCCCCGCCTCCGCCGCCGCCTCCCCTTCCAGGAAGCGCCATATTGATCCCGGCGCCTTCCCTCCTCCCGCTCCTCCGCCCCTCCTCCGCCCCCTCGGCCGCCCGCCCGCCCCCGCCCGCGCCCCCGGCCCCTCACCTTGGCGATGGCCTTCCGGTAGCGGGTCACCGCTTGCTGGATGAGGCTGAAAACTTTCATGTGGCCGTCCCCGCACGGCACGACCACCCGGGTCCTCCCGAAGCACACGGTCACTTTCATGCCGCCGCCGCCGCCGCCGCCGCGGGCCGGCCCGCGCCCCTCGGTGACCGCGGCCGGAGGGGCCGGAGCGCCCTGGGCCGAGGCGACTGCACGCGGGGCGCGCGGCGCGGGGCGCGGGGCGCGAGGCTAGGGGCCGCGGCCGGGGGCCCGATCGGCTCGCATGCCCGGCCTGTGGCCCTCGCCGCGCCTCGCCCGGCCTGGCCCCGGGCTCGCCCGCCTGTGCCCGCGCGGCGCCGCAGCCTCCGGCCACCTGTTCGGTGTGTGTCGTCGCGCTCGGCGGCCGGGCCGTGTGGCGCTGGCGCGGCGCTCGCTCCGGGCCGCGGGGGAGGGGACGCGGCGAGGGGAGGGACGGGGAGGAGGCGAGGGGAGGGGAGAGGAGGGGAGGGACAAGGAGGGAGGGGAAGGGACAGGACTGGAGGGAGGGGAGGGGAGGGGAGGGGCGCGGCCGGCCCACAACACACTGCACACGCGGAGACCTGGCGCGAGGCGCGGGGCGGCCTCCCTCCTCCGCCGCCCCGCAAGCCTGGGCGCCGCAGCCCCCGGCCCCCGCCTCCCGCACCCCCCTTCCTTTGTCGCTGTGGATCCCCCTCCTGGCGCTGGAGGGGCCCAGGCGGAATCGCGGCTGACTCCACACTACCCCAAAGGTCCGGGGGGGACGGGGGGGGGCTCCCGCCCGATCCCCCCCAACTCCCAACCTCCCCACCCCGCCCCCAGAGGCCAGGAGTGAGGGGGCTGCTCTGCGGGGAGTCCTTTCTCCCCAGGCCACCACTTACCTTGAAGTTCCTTTGACCCCGTGGTGACCCACCCGCTTTGTCGTTTGCAACTCCGACATCAGCAGTTCGCATCGTTTTATTTATTAGAATTCGGCAACCCAAGCAATCTGAAAGCAAAGTCAGGAACAATGCACTAGGAAGGCCACCGCAGCCCTGGGGAAGAAAGCAGCGCCGCATGGAGTCACCTGCGTGGGGACCCGCGACAGTTAATAGAGGAACCGACACCACGTCAAGAAAAGTAACTGAGGCTCCTCTGTTATGGCAGGAATCTCAGTGTTCCTGGCAACTGTGTGTCTCTCTGTTCAGAGAATGCAAGTGTCAACAAAGAGTCATCGCTGGCCCAGGTCTGTCCCAAACGATAGTGGATTCATTTTTGCCAGCGTCTCTAGGGCTTGTGAAAGTGATCAACAGCTCCGTGGGCTCTAAGAGAACTTCAGCAGGTACAGTTGGTGACCGTCCACTTCCCTTTTTAAACTAAGGAAACTAGACAGGTTAATCTGCTTTTTGGATCCCTGCACTTTCCACTGCCCCAGGTATAGTGTGGTTTGTCATACACAAGGTACTTCCACTCCTCTGCAGCCCTTGACCAGTACAATCAATTATCCTGGCAAAGCAGTGCAATAAGTATGCACCATGTGTCATCATCCCATCTTACCCCAGGATGCTAAGGAGTGTTGAAATCACTAGCCCAAGGCCAGCCAGAGAAAGCTAGAGGATGACCCAGAAAGAGAGCCCGTTTCCTGCCATGCATTCATGGGAAAGGCTCTCTTACTCCTCTTCTGTTTAGAGGCAACCTTCAACATTTCTACCCAATAATTAAGTTTGTAACAGCGACGACAACAAATCTTGCAGAGGTCTCCTTGCTTCTGTATTAATACTTGGATCCACAACAACAATTACTGATAATTATAGATGTTGTCTCTGTTTTAATGCTTTGGAAAGAGAGGAGTATACTAGTTTAGAGTGGGTCTTTCTCAAAATAGTTCTGGTTGAAAGGCAAGTTCAGGAATAGCCAGAGGACATCAGACAATGCTGGGATGTAGGTAGAAATAGTAATTGTACCATTTACTTGTGCCTTAGAAATGCCACTCAATCTCTCTCCAGCCTCAGTTTTATTTGCTGAAAAGTGGGGCTGATGATCTCCATAAATTATGAGATAAATTATTAAGATTAAAATAATGTGTTAAGATACTTGGTGCATGCTGCCACATGGGAGTGTGTAGTTTTGTAGAGTCCAGTTACTGTAATGTAGGGTTCCCTGGTGGCACAGTGGTAAAGAATCCACCTGCCAGTGCTGGAGACAGGTTTGATCCCTATGCCTGGAAGATCCGCTGGAGAAGGGAATGGCAACTGGCTTCAGTATTCTTGCCTGGAAAATTCCATGGACAGGAGAGCCTGGCAGGCTACAGTACATGGGGTCACAAAGAGTTGGACACGACTAAGGAACTGAGCACACACGCACACATCATGAAGTTGGGTGAACGGTAACACAGTCAGGACCAGATACCAAAGGAGGGTGTTGAGGGGGAGGGAGAGCCTGGGAGAGGAGTCCAAGGCTCCGAGAAATTGCTGAATCGGTGATACAGCTGTTTAGTCTCTGGACCAGGACTCGTGACCTTCAATCAAATCTCTGCTCACTTCCCTTAATTTGATCCCACACACAGTTAGAGAACTTCCATGTGGAAAGCAGAATTTTTTTTGAGTAAGAAAAATATAAATTTTTAAAATAAGATAGCTACTCCAATAACTGTAATTCAGACATTACAAATTCAAGCCAGCAAAGTGTTTACAGCCGAACTGGGGAAGGAGGCCTGAATTCAGAAAAGAGACAGCATCCAAGTACTCCTGTACCATTTTGTGTACATCAATGCCTTCCACTATTAAATCATTAATACGTTTAGACAGCTTTTCAAAAATGTGATCATAAGATTAATAATTACAATGTGATTTAACTAACCAGATAAAACCTTAAGTCTTTATTTAAATCTACCTAGTTTATCTAGATACAGTGATTCCCTCTATATTAATAACTGATGAAAAACTAATGCTGTGTTAATTTTAGATACCAGACACTTTGGTGTCTTGAGTCAAATTCATAAACTTTTCTCACAAACAATAAACCTGTTTTCACGAATATACTTATCTAGTGTCTAACCATAAAGATGCATTAGGGTCAGGCTGCACTCACATCCACGAAGTGTTCAGTTTGACCGTATTGCTTCTGACCTGAGATGAGCATAAAAGCAAACCCAGACCCCTGAGAAGCAAACTCATCACAGTTAATGGTCAAATGTTAAGCAAATATTTTCTAGTGTGTTTACTGTCTTAAATTCTGCTTATTTTGGTTAAAAAAAAGTATGACTCTTACCTAACTTATATCTCTCTATTTTATAATTGATTGATTTCAATTGGTTTTGAAAACATCAGAGAATTCTGAAAATTGATTAGAATCTAGCTGGGTTTTGTGCCTATTTTGTAAATGGGCATGTGTGACCACATGGACCATAAATTCAACTCTATCCAGCAGCATTCATGTACACTGTGAAATAAATACACACCCCATGTGTATAGGAACAGTATTGAATTACCTAACAGCATACCCTTAAAAGTTCTAATAATTAGGAATAAAATATTTCCAGGAATTTTAAAAATTCATATGTATTTTAGAAATTATCTCTGAAATGTTTCCCACATATACTGAATGCCTATGCAGTATTATACTTAAGACCACATTAGCAATCGTAAATGCCTTGCCTCACACAAGTTTCGTCTAATAGGAGCAATTGATCCGTATTCACCAATTAATTATTGTCTGTCTATTTTATAACAAGCACAGCACTGTGGGCTGTGTATGAAAGTTTCTCCTTCAAGAGGTTCTGATGCTGGAAATGGTTTCAGACATGAATAGGCAGCCACTAGGGTATGAGAAGGAAATGGCAACCCACTCCAGTGTTCTTTCCTGGAGAATCCCAGGGACAGGGGAGCCTGGTGGGCTGCCCTCTATGGGGTCGCACAGAGTCAGACATGACTGAAGTGACTTAGCAGCTTAGCAGCAGGGTATGAGAGGTGCTACATATGGAGATGATGATGGTACCCAGAGAAGTGCTCCTTCCTGGGAGAGAGGAAAGTGAAGGGGGTGGAAGCAGGCCATCTAGAGTGAAACTGTCCAAGAGAAACACCAAGCGAACCATATTCCTAACTTTAAATCTTCTAGTAGCCACAGATGAAATTAATTTCAATAATATATTCTATTCAACCCAGTATATCCTATTATCCTTGCTTGGAGAATCCCATGGACAGAGGAGCCTGGTAGACTTCAGTTGATAGGGTTGCAAAGAGTCAGACAGGACTGAATCGACATAGCATGCATGCACACAAAACATCATGGGCATGTTTGATCCATGCCAGATGGTTTGGGACAGGACCAAATATCAAGGACCTTTTGACATGGACCAAATGTCCCCATGGGTGTTTTGGACAGGGCCAAAAGTGTGAACTCCGGGAGTTGGTGATGGACAGGGAGGCCTGGCGTGCTGCGATTCATGGGGTCGCAAAGAGTCGGACACAACTGAGTGACTGAACTGAACTGAACTGAAAATTGACCAAATATCGAGAACCTTTTGGTGTAGACCAAATGTCCTGTGAAAGTTTTGGACACAACCAAATGTCTGTTAACCACTATTTTTCATACTTTTTTTTGCCTACTAATTCTTCTTGACACTGTGCATAGTTTAAACATACAGCACATCTTCCTTTGAACCAGTCCTCCATATTCATTCATCATGCATTCACTCTTCTGTCAAAGACTGAGTAACCAGCATGTGTCTAACCTTCTGAGAGCTCAGTGGCTACATGTGGCTGGTGGCCACCATATTGGACAGCAAAGCTCTACAGGATGGAACTGCTAATGGCTGGAAGCCACATGCACTGTTGAGGAACTTACAAGTGCCCTCTCTGACAGCACTTTCCCAGAATTGTTCTCCCAAGGCTATCTGCACACTAGCTTCTAAGTGTGATGAATGAGTGCATGAATACAGAGGGATGGGAGAAAGATGGTTTCTTAACATATGTACAAATATTGTAATAGTAAAGTTGTTTAGGATAGAATGCAAAGATTGAGGGAAATTAGAATGGCACATAAGGGACTTCCCTGGTGGTCCTTTGATTAAGACTCCACACTTCCACTGCAGGTAACCTGGGTTCAATCTCTGGTCAGCAAACTAAGATCCAAGGCCCAGTTGCAGCCAAAAAAAAAAAAAAAGAATGGCATTTAGATTCCGCGGATCTTCCTATTGTGCAACATTAAACAGAAGTCTAAAAACAGTGGTTTTTCTAATGAAGCTTGAGCTCATATGAATTGTTCAGGTGAGAATAAGTCTATGAAAGAAAAGGAAAAGAACAAGAAACAGGAGGAGCCTTAATGATCCCTCATTATCAGACATGAAAAGTACACAGATTGACCTGGTTCCGATCAGAAGAAAATCTCATGGGATGCGGTGGGCCCATCTCCATTTCCCTTGCATCTGACAATGTCTTTACCCTAGAGGCTGGTGTAATCCAAAAGGCACCTGACTCACCAGGTTATGATTTCCAGTGGGGTGGTGTTGACTTTCACACCCAACCATGGGCATCCAAGTCCTCCCTTCAAAATAGTCCAGGTTGCCCTCAACCAGTCCATCGGTAGTCACCAGACTATCTACCATATTCTTGCTGTCCTATGCCAGTTCCCAGAAATGCCTGGAAGCTGTGTCAGCCCCACTGCCTTGCTTGGAAAACCACTTCTAGATGCCTCCATGTCACCCAACCTCAGTGTGCAGGAAGAGATCCCAAGTTCCTTACAGAAAGCCATCCCCTGCATCCTTCTATCCATCCATCCAGCATCATGATCCACCACTCAAGAGCCATGGTTCCTTCATCAAATGCCTCTCTGCTTCCCATGCTCCAAAGCCTAAGAATGAGGGAGCTTGTCAATCAAGTCCTCAAAGGCCAGCCCAGAAACACATGGAGCAGAGTTAAGGCGGCACCACTGGTGATGTTAAAACCCAGCTATTGGAAGACAGATCTGTAAGAAAGTGAAAGTCACTCAGTCATGTCCAACTCTTTGTGACCCCATGGACTACACAGTCCATGGAATTCTCCAGGCCAGAATACTAGAGTGGGTAGCCTCTCCCTTCTCCCGGGGATCTTCCCAACCCATGGATCGAAACCAGGTCTCCCACATTGCAGGCAGATTCTTTACCAGCTGAGCCACAAGGGAAGCGCAAGAATACTGGAGTGGACAGCCCACCCCTTCTCCAGCAGATCTTCCCAACCCAGGAATCAAACCAGGGTCTCCTGCATTGAAGGCAGATTCTTTACCAACTGAGCTATTGGAGACAGATCTGCAGGAGAGCCAAGCAAAGCAGTCTGAGCTGCCTACGTGCCAGTGGCCACTTGACCCAAGGCAGATGGGAGCAGCCAGTAGTGTGGAGAGGTGTCTCCACCTGAGGTTCTTTCAGCTGAATTTTTGAGAACAAAGTCCTGGGTCAAGTTCTGCTGACCTTCTAAGCTGGGGGAGTCCAGAGGCACAGGAAGTGAGGCTCCTAGTCTGAATTGGGATTCCCAGCTGGGAGGACCACTCTGCAGTCTCTCCAAGGTGGGCGTGGCTCTCCTAGAAGCATGAAGTACTGAAGTCATTGTTTGTTTTTTATTTTTACTCCAAGACTTTGAGAAAATGAGGTAGGAAGGGGAACAGATCAAGGAAATGATTGTAATCATTTCTTAAGAAGAAAAATTCTCCTCGGCCAGAGGATACTTAATCTTTGATGATTAAAAGGAAAAGGATGAAATGAGTTCACATGAAGCCTCGCACCAATGCTTAGATAAATCTCAGCTCTAAAGGACTTCGGGTCAGGGGATATGAATCCGCTTTTAAAGACTGTTGTTTTTTAGCAAATGTGACTGAGCAGCTTCATTCAGTAAAGAAGGGAAAAAATGCATTGTGGTTGATCATTGGAACAATATATTTTTTTCTTGACCTTGTCAAGATTAAATGTCTGAAATTCTCAAATCTTGAAACAATGAGGCTGGGTGACAGGGAAGCTTTAATTGCAGTCACTGTGGTGGAATTAACCATGCGGCAGGACTTCCCCAGTGGTCCAGTGGTTAAGAATCTGCCTTGCAATACAGGGGATGTGGGTTCAATCTCTGGTTAGGGAACTAAGATCCCACCTGTCCAGGGGCAACTAAGCTGACATGCCACAACTAAGACCCGATGCGGCCAAATTAATCAACATTAAAAAAACAACCAACCATGCAGGACCTTTGCCGAGGACCTCTGGGCAGTGGGCCAACCTGGGTTACCCCACCTGAGACACACCCAAAGCCCCTCATCTCTACCGCCACCCAGAGTACCCCACCTCCACCTCCACCCAAAGTTCTCCACCTCCACCCCCCAACCTCACCCAGCTGACAACGGGAAGTCTTCCTTCCACAAAGCAAGACTGCTCATGTCAGAAGGACCCACTTGGCAGCGAGGCTGCTCTGTGATACAATCCAGCACCCGGGTGCTGGTGTTCTAGGCAGTAATGCAAGTGTGCTGAGCAGCACACACCCAGCCCGGCTGCTCCTCTGCCCCTGACATGAGATGGCTGAGTCACCCTCCCTCCTCTTACTATGCTGCTAAGCTAGGAGTTCAATTTCAAAAGCTCGCTCTCTCTGTGCTTTGGAATGTCATCTGCTCAGCATCTCAGCAGAGGCTACCAGCTTGTTCCGGATGGGGAAGTTCTCCGAGGCAAGCTGCCCTTTGTGGCCCTGGGTCTCTGCTCAGCTCAGAGATAGCATGGAGACATTCCTGCCAGCATCCTGAGGGTGGCTCCCAGGAACTTCAGGAAGGGAGTCCCACTGAGCAAGAAGCAGGATGATCCAGGCTTTGGGCAAAGCAGTGATGAGCAGACAGGCCTTATGGAAGTGGAACTCTTGGAAGTGGTGGCTGAAAGTAAAGGGAGAAAATGTGTGTTAGGGGCCTTTTATACCAAAGTCTCTCTTTTAGGACTTCCCTGGTAGTCCAATGGTTAAGAGGCTGCCTGCCAATGCAGGAGACATGGGTTCAGCCCCTGGACTGGAAATATCCCACATACGGTGATACAGCTTGGCTGTCTCTCTCCCTCTGACACCCAGCACTCTTCTTCCCGCTTGTGACACCCAGAGTTCATGTGCTTCAAAGATGTCCCTTTGTAAAAAATTTACTCATTCACTCTTTCAGCTTTCATTGGGAAATTAGTATTTTGCCAAGCACTGTGCTAAATAGTGATAAAAGGTAAGACGCAATCATGTCCTCAAGGACAGCCTTCTTCTTGGGATGGAGACAGCCAGAGAGCGATGTAAACAGACTGTTATAACACAGAGTGTATAAATGGAAACACAGAGGCTGAAGCCTCAGTAGTCAGACAAAAGCTTCCAGAAAAGGGCAAATTTTTAAATGGACAATTGGCAGTGAGCCAAGTAGGAAATTAAACGTCTGAACCAAGGGGGGGATGTCCAATCCATGGAAATGGATTATGAACAGATCTAAGTTCTTCTAGAAGAGAAGCTAAAAGATTTAAAAATGACCAACTTTGGAATAAAATGAGCTGGAGAAATCAAAGAAAACTGAGGTTTGAGACTGTGATGCTAGAAAAATGATGGAGTCATTGACAGGCAAGGCATCCAGGAAGAATATAAGTTTGAAGGTGGGAGGGAACACATAGAGATCCTCTTTAAAGAGGAAAGTGGAATATAATTCAGGAAAATACTGTCAATGAAGGCCATGCCAACATGGCTTTATTGTGTCCTGTGCACCAGGGGACCACGTACCCTCCACAGGGAGTGGGCTGGGCGAATGCTCCCTGACAACTAAATATTCTTTCAGGGCAGCCCTTGATGTTATGCAATAGGAGGAATATGGGACTCACAGGCAGAGACTTAAATTTGAGCCTTATCATTACTAGCAGTGTTGTTGGCCAAGCGAAGGAACCAACAATTATGACTGTTTCTGTTTCTACACCTGCACAATGTGAATAATTCAAATGCATATCCCCAGGGTTACTGAAACAATCAAATGAGATCATTAAGATGAAAATCTGTTGGAAAATGGAATGGCCTCTACAAATGTTAGCTACAATGATTGCTATTTTGTTTTTCAACTTGCTCTTTCTCACCATATTTTTTTTTCACTTACAGAGATGACTTTTCGCCCTAGTATTTTAGATGGGCATGTTTGTCATCACAGCTCTTCTGATTACAAAAGTCCCCATGCTCTGCTTCCATAATTCAAACACGGTGGAAACAGATAAGAGAAAAAGGGGACAAGTTCCTGTCCCCACCCCACTGGAGATAACCGGAGCTGGTGGTTCTCTTCTGGGACCTCTTACCTTGTTTATGAAACCAGTCTTTCCATGAAGCACAACGAAGAGGTGTGAGAATAACACTGCTGTATTTTTGTTTCCAAGGCCCCTTAAAATTGATCCAGCAGGGAAATTTTCCCCTGCCACTGGCTAATCACTGGGCAGTCTCCTCAATTTTCTTGCTCAGTTTTTAGGAACTAGACTGTCATGCAGTCTCAAAACACAGTAGCAAATCAGAAACTAGATATCCAGTCCAAGCTTTGGTTCATCAATTCAGCCTTCGTTCAAAGAAGATACTTCCTTTCCTGCAAATGGTGCATCTGGTTCTCTCTCTCTTTTTTTTTTTTTCTTCTCCTCATGGTGTCTCAGATGGTAAAATGTCTGCCTGCAGTGCAGGAGACCTAGGGTCGATCCCTGGTTCAGGAAGATCCCCTAGAGAAGGAAATGGTAACCCACTCCAGAACTCTTGCCTGGAAAATTCCATGGACGGAGGAGCCTGGTAGGTTACAGTCCATGGGGTTGCAAAGAGTCGGACACAACTGAGCGATTTCACTTTCTTTCTTTCATTCCCACTCGCTGGCTTGGCCAAGTCGAGGGTGGGGAGCAAAAGTGATGAGAGATGTGGACCTCCCCACTCAGCTGCTGGCTACTACACTGGGCGGAAAAAATGCTTCCAGTCAACACCTCCTTCCCGGGGTGTTTCAGGGTCACCTTGTGGGTCCCCTGCTAGGCCCTCAGGCCTAGAGGATGCCTCTGCTTCGACGGGATCCTGCCCAATTCAGGTCTCAGGATCCACTCCTGGCTCAGACTCTCTGAGGGAGGCCCTGGCCTTTCCCACCCCTCCTTTTGAACTTTAGTGGACTTTAAGTGACAGCAGACTGGCTCTCTCACCAGGATCTGCAAGAAACAGCCATGCATTACATCTCCATACACACAGATCCATGGGAGCATGGTCACTTTGCGGAAACAGCCCTCTGCTCTTTGCCCTGCCACAAGCCTCTTTTGCTTTGTCGGGCATGAATCAGGCACCAATCCGTGAGGTCCCCCAACTCTGAGGGACACAAACCCAGCTCTGCAAGGGTCTGGAGGAGCCCATCCTCAAGGGGCTCCAGCACTTCCCCGTTCCTGGCCTCGGTAGCAGAACTCTTCAAATTCACTTTCTCCCAAAGCCCTCCATCTCCACTTGCTTATATTCTCAAAATGGGTGCCAGGATTCAACGGTCCCAGAACTAGTTTTCTGTATTTACTTTGAAGATTCCTCCAGGGTGACCTGTGTCATTCTCTGCATGGTATCTGACATCTATCCTACCTACAGTGTTGATGTCATTGAATCTTCCATTTTAATGTCCAGTTCCACAAACTAATATATATGTCAATACCAATAATTTAGCAAAATGTTCTGTTACAGATACAGTTTTGCACATTTTTGTTCACTTAATATATCTCGGGCAGCTTTTCACATTAGTACAAGGAGATTCATCTCATTAACGGAGATTATTGTACTCTGGATAGCATATAACCTACAGACATAAGACAGCAGTTTAAGACAGTGCTTCTTGAAAGGATGGTCATCTAACATTGGTTTAGACCTTGGGAGAGCATTGGAAGTGGTGGCTCTGGGCCTGGGCTGGGCAGCAGTGATTTTGTGGGTGGGGTGGTAGAGAGGGAGGTTGGAGGAAGCATCACGGCATTCCCCGAAGGGCTGTAATTAGAGCAGCTGCTGCAGGGAGCTACGCCTTGGTCCCCGGGGTGTGCTGAGAATTTAAATTATGGGATGGGGACTAAAGGTGCAATCCTCCTACCTTTTTTCAGGACCTAAATCCATGTCCTCATTGTTTAAGGGCCCAATGTCTCTTGGAGGAGCACTTTTATCGTCTAGGCCCTTTTAGGCTCTCTCCCCCAGTGCTTGGGGTTGGGGAAAAGAGTGGGTGGTAGGAAACATTAGTAACTGTGGCTAATAGACTTGGGGCTGAAACAGGAGGAAGGATGTTATTCCAGAGAAATATGGAACACTGAGAGAGCTGAATGGGATGAAGTGAGAAAGGCAGTTAAAAGCGAATTCTCTTCTGTGTGTGTGAGTGATCAGTCACGTGTGGCTCTTTGTGACCCCATGGATTGTAGCCCGCCAGGCTCCTCTGCCCATGGGATTTCCCAAGCAAGAATACTGGAGTGGGCTGCATTTTTTCCTTCTCCAGGGGATTTTCCCAACCCAGGGACTGAACCTGCATTTCTTACATCTCCTGCATTGGCAAGTGAATTCTTTACCACTTGTGCCACCTGGGAAGCCTTACTTTTTCTTTCTTCCCTCCTCTCCCTCCATCCCACCACTTCAAGTTGGGACGGGCAAATATTTTTCTCTTAACTCCAAACTCACATAACTTAGAGAAACAACAACCAAAATGGGCCACTAATGGAGCTCATGCACAACCATGATGATGTCCCTTTCTGCTCCATGCCCACGTCTCCATTGCCGCCTAGGTCACCAAGGTCATAAGTCATTAGGAATCTGATGGTCTGAGGTTATAAACATCTGGTTTAGATGTGCACAGAGCAAAACTGTAATCTCATAGAATAGCTGGGTTTTCATGGAAACAATATGGACAACCGTCCTCATCACAGGCCCCGCTGTGGACCAGGGAAGGTCCACCTGGGTTGAACTGTTGAAGACGGAAGAAGGTCCCACAAGGGTAATGAAGATGGAGCTTCAGAAAAGAATGATCTGAATATCAAAGGATTAAGAAAGGCCCCTGGGAAAACTGATGAAACTAGGGCACATTTTTGTAGAAACAGTTCTTTTTATGGTCACAGTGTAAAATCAGCAGAGGACTATATGATTGTGTCAGAAAAGTTCTCTCTCTCCTCAGATTAAATAATTTCCTTAGAGTTTATTCTGAGACTTAGTTCAGGGCTTCCCTGGTGGCTCAGTGGTAAAGAATCTGCCTGCCAATGCAGGAGCGACACAGGTTCGATCCCTGATCCAGGAAGATCCCACATGCCCCGGAGCAACTAAGCCTGTGCACCACGACTATTGAGCCTGTGCTGCAGAGCCTGGGAGCTGCAACTACTGAAGCTCTTGCACGCTCAAACCCAGCAACAAGAGAAGCCACTGCAATGAGAAGCCCAGACACTGCAACTGAAGAGTAGCCCTGGCTCACCAAAACTAGAGAAAGCGCAAGCAGCAACGAAAACCCAACACAGACAAAAATAGAGAGATAAATAACATTATTTTTAAAAAGGACATAGTTCATATTATAATGTGACCTAATCTAAACCTTCTTAATACACATTTTTTTAAATTTAGTTTTTTTGCTATCTAGTTTCATTTTTCTAGATAAATCCCAATCAAAAAAAATCTAAAATTTTTTATTAAATGAGGCTTATGTGTGAAAAGAATATAAATAAGAGTAGATATAACACATTAATTTTGCTGTACACCTGAAACTAATACAACACTATTAATCTACTAACCCCAATAATTTTTTTTAATTTAACTAATATGAAAATTTTGTTCCTCATTGGAAGTGGATTCCATTGTATTAATTTTTTATGCTAAGATGATGAGGGCTTCTTCTATGGCATACATGCACCAAAAAAAGTTTTTTTCAAAGTTTAGCAATCGATCGATCATTCCCCAGGTTGATGTTAAAAACTTGTTCAATCAAGGATCCAATCCAATAAGGTTCTCATTCCCTGGAGTTCTTCATGACCTAGATAGGAAGAAACTCAGTAAGTCTGAGATTTCCACACACACTTGCCATCAACCAGACAGCAGCTCCACTATTGAACAGCTCATCAGAATACCAAGCTCTTAGAGAATGATAAAGGAAATATAAAAACAGTGAAAAATACAAGTCCTGATCTCCAGAAGATTGCCATACAAAGATGCACATTTATCTATGAACTGGAAATAAGGAACCTGTGGAAAGTACAAATAACCTTAAACACAACTTGCTAGAACTTGTCCTGACAGGTCATATTTATTCTCATGGGACTTTTTGTTTTCAGGCAATAGCTGGTATGTGAAAATAGCTCTTGCATTAACAGTGGTAACCATTTCAGTCATGGGAGAGATAACGTAACCATTTCAAACAGAAAAAAATGTTCTAAACAGAACAGTGAGACAGGTTCCCAATTGTGGTACATCTTGCTCTATGGGAACAACAGCCCAGGGCCTATGGGGTTTGCAGAAGCACAGGGTGGAGGGAGGTGGTGGGGCTTGCCAGAGCTGAACATCACTGGGCAGTCAGAGCACCTGGGCATTAGCTAAGAGTCTGGATTTGGATCCTAGACCGGCCATCTATTCATCACCTATCTGCCACTTATTCACTGCCAGCCCATGAAATGCTCTGAGTCTCAACTTCTTAATTTGTAAACATTTCAAAAAATAAATAAATAAATTTGGGAACTTCCCTGGTGGCCCAGTGGTTAAGACTTCACCTTCCAATGTAGGGGGTGTGGGTTTGACCCCTGATTGGAGAGCTAAGATCCCACATGCCTCACAACCAAAACATAAAACAGAAGCAAAAAAAAAAAGAAGAAGCAATATCATAACAAATTCAATAAAGACTTTTAAAAAATGGTCCACATCAAGAAAAAAATCTTAATAAATTTTTCATCTGTGTGTTGTCAGAGTAATACAGTGACTAAAGCAGCAGAGTCTCTGACTTACAGAAGGTACTTGATAAACATGGTTCTTACCTCACATTGTCATTATTGTTATTGTTAATATTTATTTTATAGTCTATTTTATGGAGTTAGGGAGAATGATTTTTTCAAAATACATGTTTAGTAACACGCATGTTGACAATAATCTGAATTCTATGTTCCTTATGTAATCCTCTTGCCTTGAGAACGTTGGTCCCCAAATTTTTAATCAGAATTTCCCTATGTTGTTAAATCATTCCCATTAGCATACAGACAAGTTCCAGAAACTCATACCTTGAACGAAAAACAAAAACCCCAGCACCTTCCTTTGTGCCCACGTCTCCCAGAAGGACTTCCATTTCTCTGCTGCTCTTCAGAGCATGCCTTTGTAAAGGACTGACTTGGTTCAGCCACCCACACTCTCATTCCTATTTTCCCTTTTTTTCTTTTTGAGAATTTTAAAAATTTTAATACAGTTCAAAGCAGCGTACGTGATTCATTTCAGCTCCTTCACGGCCAAACCGGGGGGCAGGGACTGCTTCAGCTTCTCGACCTTCTCTTTGTCTGTGATGACCAAGGTGTAAAGGTATCTGCTGCATCGAACTCTAAACTTCACATTATCCTTATTTTTCTTGATCTTGACGGACTTGGTGTCCTTGCGGCGGGCTGTGAGCAGGAAGTCCTTGATTTCCTCAGTTTTGAGAGGCTGCAACACAGAGCAAAAGAAATCAGCTGCTGAGACGCATCTGCTGGGATGCCCAAACCCGGCAGCCCCTTTGGGGCCCCTGAAGACCCTCGCAGAGGCCGCCCTGCCTGCACCCCCCCACCCCCTGCATTTTCTCTTGAATCTGCTTGAATCATGTTCCCGTCTCCACAATTCCACTGAGATCCCTCAAGGTCACACACACCTTCCTTGTTTCCGCGTCCAACAGTCTTTTTTACTTGGCCCTTGTACTTGGCACTGTCCTGTCCTCTGGAAGCACTTCTTTCAGGAGCTTCCACGATATCACACACTTTGATCTGTTTCCTGCCGTTCTGGCCACTCCTTTTCCATGACCTTGGCTGGATATTTCAAGTCTGAAGAATCATTAAATGGTGGAGCACAGCAAGGTTCAGTCCCAATATCTGCTCCATTTCTCTTGGCTGCCTAGATATCCCATCCAGCCCATGGGCTTAAATAGAATTCATGATCTTCATTCTGATGGAGAGAAAAACAGATGGGAGGATAGAAGGATGGGCATAGGAATCCAGCCCCCAGCTCTCCTCTGATTCCCAGACTCCTTTTCCCATGTACTTACAAGATACTACATCCTGGATGGAGAAAAGGCATCTGCAATCTGAAAAGAACCCTGGATACCCACCCTATTCTTCTAGGCTTCCAAATCTCAGTCAGTGGCACTGCCATCTGCTCCAGCCCTAAAGCCGAAAATCACCCGGAGTTCTCCCTCCCCTGCCTTCCCCTCCACCGGCACAGCTACCCTGAATTTGCCCAGTTTGGTCCAGATTCTTTGTGAGCACTATCTAGGATATATTTCTCAGGAGCTGGGCTTCCTGGTTGTAGTCCTGCACATGTTGGCCTCACTAGTCACTGCCAAATTTGTTTCCCAAGTGGAAATTTCCATGTCTCTACATCTTCTCCAGTATGTAGGATTGTTAGACTATTTAACTTGGGGGTGAGTGTGAAATCGTATCTAATTGGTGCCTTTAATTTTCCTTCAGAGAAGGCAGTGGCAACCCACTCCAGTGTTCTTGCCTGGAGAATCCCAGGGACGGGGGAGCCTGGTGGGCTGCAGTCCATGGGGTCACACAGAGTCGGACACAACTGAAGCAACTTAGCAGCAGCATCAATTTTCCTTACCTTGATTGCTATATGAGATTGTGTGCCTTTTCATGTATTTATGGACCATCCGTGTTGCCTTTTCTATGAGGTACATTTTCATGCCTCTCTCTGTTTCCCTATTGGGTGGTCTGTCTTATTTTTGTACCTATTTGTTTTATTAATTTGTATATTGATCCTTTGTCAGTGGTATGTATTGCAAATGTCCTACCCCAGGTTGTTACTTTCTTTTTAACTCTCATAAGTTGTCTTATAATGAGCAAACATTTTCATTTTTAACATAGTTCAACTTATCTTTATTTTCTTTCACAGTTTGTTTTTTGCATCTTATTTTAAAAATCTGTACCTACTTCAAGCTTATATATTCTCCTAATTGTCTTTTAAATTTTTTCATAGTTTTGCCTTTTGATTTTGTCTTTAAATTCACATAGAATGGATTTTTAATGTGAGAGGAAGCAATCCAACTTCATGCTTTTCTATATGGATAGCCAATTTTTTGAATCAATAGCATTTGCTGAATTGTCCACTCTTTTTTTCACAAATCTTTGATGCCTCTCCAGTCATAAATAGAGCTTCCAAATTTCTTCCATATTTGCATTAGTCTGTCCATTTGTCTGGAGAAGGAAATGGCAACCCATTCCAGTGTTCTTGCCTGGAGAATTCCAGGGATGGTGGAGCCTGGTGGGCTGCCGTCTATGGGGTCGCACAGAGTCGGACACGACTGAAGTGACTTAGCAGCAGCAGCAGCAGTCCATTTGTCTGTCTAGCTTTGTGCCAATACCAACAGTCATTGCTGCCATATGATGGGTCTTATGTAATTAGTCAAGACACATTTTCAGGAGTGACGCTTTTTCAGTCTTCACGCTTTGCTATTCTTCATTCATTTCTGAATCACTTTGTCAAGTTTCCACTAGGGAGGGATGGGGCAGAACCTTTGGGACCTTGATTTAAAATGACCATTATAGGAACACTTGATATTGACTCTTTCCATCTACGAATATAATACATCTTTCCACTTACTTTGCCCTTCTTTACTGTCAGTCCACAAAGTTCTAAAATGTTCTCCTAAAGAGCTTACTCATTTTGCAAGATTCCTGCCTTGCTCCTTCATACTTTTGCTGCTGTTTTTTTTTTTTTTTTTTTGCAAAATTATACTTTTTACTTTCAGTGGTATACAAAAAGGCAATTGGCATTAGTGTGTTGATTTTGTATTCAACAGCCTAGCCAAACGCTTATTGGTTTTCATAATTTTTCTTTATATTCTTTTGGATTTTCTATGTAGACAAGCATATCATCAATAAATAATAAGAGGTTTATTTCTTCCTTTCTACTCATGTATCGGACAAAAACGAAAAATACTTTGTAGTTATAATCAGAAAGTTCTGAGATTTGTTGGATTAAAGGATTAGGAAAAAGGGAAGAATGAGAATATTTCCCAATCCAGATTCTTTAGAGTCTATATGGTGGCAGATGGTGTCTCTATCTGAAGGCTAACAAAGGAAAAAAACACCTTAAATTAGCTAAAAGCAAGCAATATACACAGACAGGTAAATGAAACTTGCTTTAACCTATATAATGGAACCATATCCTTGGCTTTTATCATCACCAGCTTTTCAGAGTGATGTCGATGTAGTCAGGGCTTTATTATGTGATTGCAAAGTACAACATGCTTCAAGTGTAACCACGTAGGCTCATTTTCCAAGGAATTTTGGAAAATAAAGGAACAATATTTTTGTCACCTCATTACCATGGTCTCCTTTTAAAACTGAACTGTATCACTTCAATATAAATATTGTATATTATGGTGTTATCATATAAATTCTATTGAGGTAATACATCTTTGAATGTATTTCTTTTCAATGATCAAAAAGCTCCCTAAGAAAAGCTGAAAAGTGAGGGCAGGAGATGAATCTTAGGTCAGTGAATATATGCTTTTGGGAAGTGGTGAGGTGGCCCTTGGGAGGATCCTGAGGATGTGGAGGAGAAGAGATCTCAGCAGATATTTGGAAATGGTCTTTGGAGGAGGGCATGATCTGTTAAATTAATTGGGGAAATGCAGAAAAGGAACATGGTTTTCCCAATAAAAACTAAAACTATAGAGATCTGGATTAGAAACTTTGAGGTCTACATCCACTCAAATATCCTCAGATCCAATCACAGGAGTATAAAATAAATCAAAGATAAAAATCTAATGTTTTTAACAAGGAAACTTGACAACACTAGTCTTATGAAAATTATCTGGTAAGAAAAAGGTTTGTATTTTTCCAAAGTGTCTACATTTACAAAGAAAGAATTTTCTACAATTACAAAAAGAGAAAGCTGATGAAGAGTCTCTCATAATGTGAGACATAAATATTCAACCAAGTTTCCTGATATTTGTTTGAAAAATAAAAGTAGGGGATGAACTGCTTTCTCATGGAAGAGATTCTTCTAGTTTAGTCTGTAGGGGAGCAATGGGCTTTGGGATCTGACAATTTCGTGGTGCATTTTTCTACACATTCAATATGACTCAGACTTCACATTTGTATTATCTCAGAAGTCTAGTCAATTGGAGAGGTTTAAAAGTGAGTGAATGAAGCTTGAAGACCAATAGTCTGGAGAAGGGGACTCTGGGGTGGGATTGCCTGAGTCCGATTCTGCCTCTGCCCCTGTAGCCCTGTAACCTTGGATAATCTTAAGTCACCTCTCTGGAACTCAGTTATCTCATCTGTAAAACAGAAAGAATCACAAATATCTTCTGAATAGAACAGTGATGAAGTTTAAATGAACCAGTGAACTCCTGAGAGTACTACCTGCCGACGTGCAACAGGTGTTTGTTTATCCATCCATTCAGTCCCCAATGGACTCTGGCACTTGTTGTGATTTTCTTGTTTTTTCTTTATTTTTTGGCTGAATCCAAATGACCTTTTATTTTTTTATTTTTTGTCCATGTCACATGGCATGTGGGATCTTAGTTCCCTGACCAGGGATTGAACCTGAGTCCCCTGCATTGGAAGTTCAGAGTCCTAACCACTGGACCACCAGGAAAGTCTCTCTGATACTTGTTGAAGGTAGAAAGCTCAGTTTAAGTGTTACTTATTTTTATTTTGTTATTGTTATTATTAGAGAAAAAGACCACAAAACCCATGAAGTAATCATTAAAGAGATTTGGACAGATTGAGTTCATGAAGATAATGAAAGCTGCAAATCTAACTGAAGAAACATTCTGTTCCCTGTTCCCTCAGGGAACTAAACACACGTTAGGAACAGCTGAAGGCAGCGCAGGTCCCAAACGCAGGGCATCCTGCATTCGGAACACGTGTTCTCAACCCCTCGGGGTCTCTGCTCCTTGTCTTTCCTTCACCGCGGAGCTTCTTCCCGTGATTGCTTCAGGTCGCATCCAGCCTCTTGACTGTGTCTTTGTGTTGGTTGTTTTCTGCTGTTTCCTGAACTTCTGTCAGCAATCCAGCTTTACAAATTACTTGGCTGAGATCTGTGTTTGTCGTCTTCCTTTGAAACTGTGATTCACAGTGTACACCCTTTACACAGAATCCTCGCAGCCGAGAGACTGAAAAGCTTGTTTTCAAAACAAATTGCAGAACAGGCCGGCTACCCGGGGTTTCCACGCAGCTGCTCAAATGGTCAAATGTAATTAAGGGAGCACGTTCAAGATCTCTATTTTTTTTAACTTAGCCGAAATGTTTTTAGATGCTGATCAGATGGTGATGTCACTTCGCCCACAATCTAGTCAGCTGAGAAAACAAACTTGAAGAAGAGAAAGAGAACACTTGGGCTTGAGGATTTGTGTAAGATGCATACAGACTGGACTTTTTTGGGTTTTTATTTTTATTATTTTAGGACTTTTGATGTGGACCATTTTTAAATGTCTGTATTGAATTCATTAAAATATTGCTTTGTTTTATTTTTATTGTTTTAGGGGGGTTTTTGGCCCCAAGGCATGTGGGCTCTTAGGTCCCCGACCAGGGATCAAACCCACACCCTCTGCACTGGGAGCTCAGAGTCCTAACCACTGGACTGCCAGGGAAGTCCTGAGACTGGGCTTTTTAATTGAGTAAGAAGAGGGTGATGATCACAGTAAGCTTGTAGGATCCTTGGTTCCTAACCTTTTAACTTGGGACAGACACAGGAATAGCTCTTGTCCCATTCCGTCACGTGTAGGATGGGAAGCAATGGCACTAACTTCTGTGCATTATTTTGGGGTTAAGTAAGACTGTGCATGTAAACACTCAGTGCCACGCCTGGGGCCGGCAAATGTTGCACAGATGTTGCTGTCGTTGTTATTATTTATTGCATGGACTGAGCTGCCTGTACTTGCCCAAGGGGGAAATAGGGTCACGGTAACAAAGTATATGTCCATGACCTTGTCCACTGGCAGAATTTAAGAACCAGCGGTGGACAGAAGTCCCAGTGGTTCACAGAAGCCCTAGGAGTGTCATTGGTCTGTTTGAGAATTGAACCCTCTTGGCTGCTACAAAAGAGACCTCATTTTCCTCTGCCTGGTCCCTGAAGCCATCCCCGATGAATCCTGCATCTCCAAACACCCTGACAAGGGCTGCAGAACCCATATATCCTCCCCGAGCCTCGGGCCTCCAGTCTTCCCAAGGTGGCCAGTGCGTTCTGCCCCCCAACCCCTGCTGCACGGCCTCCTAAGCAGCCCTCCTGGGAATAGACCTTTCATTTTTACTACCTGCTTGATTCAGTGCTCCTGTACCAGCCCTCCTTTCCTGGCCCGTTTCTGTCCCCCAGATGGGGGATCGGCCCACTCTGTTCTCCAAAATGCTGGAACACTTCAGACTTTCAGACTGAGGTTACACCTCCTACTTCTGGAAAGACAGCAAACAATACACGGTGACGAAGGGAGGAGATGGGCAGACGTGGGTGCCAGATGCGGCTTGGCCTCTGTGTAAATGTGGGCAGCCACCCCACCCTTCTGCATCCCGGTCCCCTTCTCACCTGGGGATCCTCCCCTCCAGGGGCTGCTGTAAGTGCCAATGGCACAAACCCAGTGAAGGGCCAGCTCAGCTCTGCTGAGAGAGCGCGCACAGCTCCACACCCAGACCCCTGCGACCACAGGACAACTCCGACCTGAGCATCATCCTCCTTCCCTGCTTCATCCAGCATCGCAACATCCTGCCATTTCCGGTCCAGAAACAGCTCCTGGTTCTACTGACCCCTCCTCTCACCACCAGCACCATCCTCCTTCAGACCTTAGGGGTCCCCAAAAGCACCACTCCAGCCTCCTAACTAAACATCAACTCCTGTCTTGGCTCCTTTCCTTCCGGAATGTTCTCCACACTGCAAAAGTGTGCAGACAGTCTACCAGCTCACCCTCACCTGCAGGGAAAGGCAGAATGCAACACCTCAGAAAAGTCATCAAAGGCGCTTCATGAGTCCTGAGCTTGCACCTCTCAGCTGCCAGAGTGCCTGTGCTGCCCTGGGCTGGCTTCTGCAAACCAGTCCCCTCAAGCTCACCCTCCCCTCCAGCTGTCAGGGGTTATACCATGACCTCCACTCAGGTGAGTCATTTCACAAGTTTCTGGGACCTCATAAGCTTGGTGGTCCCTCTTGGAAATGAATTAGTACCCTGTTCCCGGTCTGAGCATCAGGGTTATGGGTGATCGCTGCTCTCATCTTTTGCTGAGCCCTGAGTAGTGTGGCTGGTGGGGGTACCTGCTCAGCAGAGAGAGAAGGGTACTGTGCCCTGGTCACCCCAGACTTCTCACTCATCTGATCAGTAATCCGCAGTCTTGGCTGACGGTTAACCTTTTGTACACACTATACAGCATCTCTCTAGAATGGCCTTTTCTCCCATTTTCATCTCAACAAATTCCTACTTCTGCTCCAAGTAATATCACCCACTCATATCACCTTGTTCTTACATGCATACCTGGGGTTTCCCAGGTGGCAGAGTGGTAAAGAATCTGTCTGCAATGCAGGAGACTAAGATTTGATCTCTGAGTCAGGAAGACCCCCTGGAGTAGGAAATGGCAACCCATTTGAGTGTTCTTACCTGGAAAATTCCATGGACAGAAGAGCCTGGTGGGCTACAGTCCCAGGGGTCTCAAAGAGTTGGACATGATTGAGCCACTGAGCATGCTTCCATTACTAACTTTAAGCTCCTCAAAGTTAAGGAACTTGTTCATCTTTGGATATCCAACCCCTGGCAAACAACATAAAAATTTCTCAACAAATACATGTTGCTGTTCAGTCTCTAAGACATGTCTGACTCTTTGCGACCCCATGGACTGCAGCACGGCAGGCTTCCCTGTCCTTTACTGTCTCCGGGAGTTTGCTCAAATTCATGTCCATTGAGTCAGTGATGCCATCTAACCTGAAAGCTGGAGTTTTTGCTTTTCTTTTCTTTATGGATAAGTCACAGTTCCAAGACTTTGTGTTCTGGGAAAGTAGAAAATAGTTCTTTACAAAAGGCAGGTTCCCAGGGCTTTGAAACAAGTTCCCAGATAAATCTCACTAACCTGACCTATCTGAAAGCTACCTTCATTCTCTGCTTGGCTTTGTGTGGGGGGGGGTCAGGTCCTTGGGCATCTGACAAGAAGGGCCAGCTACGCAGAACCTTGGAAGGCTGCCCTACAGGGTGGACCTAGACCTCTGGGCTAACTCAGTAAAATGCAAACTTCCTGCTATTTAGAGTTTTAGAGAAATAAGCATGGGCTCTTGAAAACAAATCTCTAGGGAAACGTGAAGTGCTTTCTAACTGTGGGCTGTCCTCCACAGAATGTTGCAAGACCTGCAGTGAAAGAGGGTTTAAACCTCATGGCAAGTGAACAAAAGTAATAATAATAGATTAATGTTAAAGTGCATCTGAGGCTGACTGTGAGAGAAGCATTTTAAATGCTTTAAAATGCATTAACTCAGCTCTTGCAATCATCATGACAACCCCATTTACAGACAAGTAAACTGAACAAACCCCCAGTCTGATCCCCAGTTAGGGCCCTGGAACTTAATCCTGTACCTCCCCCACTCCCAAAAAAAGGGAAAGAACTCAAAAATTCTCTATTGAGAGCGACATTTACAGTCTTCATATTGTCTCTCACAGCATTGCTTTTTTTAAAAGGAAACTCCGATTAGTATGAGATCTGCACTCAAATCCAAAAGCCTGACAAGGCGGCTGCCCGCAAACCCATGGTAAGACGGGCAGTCCCCCACTCGAGGGTGCCCTCCCACCACCATATCCACACAGCCCGTTTGTCCGTGGGGCAGAGGGAAGGCACAGCCAGCCTCTCTGGGTGTGTCCAGCTGCCCTGGAGCACCGCTTCCTGTTCCATGATGAGAGTCTGGTCAGACAGGGCATCAAGGGCCCGCTACCTGAAAAGCCCTCGACGTGGACCTTGATGCATCCACACGAGGTTTTCTTTCTGTTCAGCTCCCTTGGAGAACAGAGCTCACTGCCTGCTTCTTCCATTCGTACCTACTGAACCTCACAAAAAAGAAGCACGTGACTCAAAAATGAAAAAAAAAGAGAGAAAGAGAAAGAAAACCTTCCTTCCTTCTGATTCAGGTCAGTAGACAGGGTTTGGGCTTCTCCCATTCTCCCAGCCAGAATGAAGACAGAACTTCGGCGACCTCTGCAGCGGGAGGAGCTAAAGATGCTGCCAGGTACAGAAGCTGAAATAACAGCAATAACAGTGGCCGGACTTACTAATTTATGTTAAATGGTATATATTTATCACTGTGTGCTGTGCTTAGTTGCTTAGTCATGTCCAACTCTTTGCGACCCCCATGGACTGTACCCCGCCAGGCTCCTCTGTCTATGGGGATTTTCCAGGCGAGAATATTGGAGTGGGTTGCCATGCCCTTCTCCAGGGGATCTTCCCAACCCAGGGATTGAACCCAAGTCTCCCTCATTGCAGGCGGATTCTTTACCGTCTGAGCCACCAGGGAAGCCCATATTTATCACTACTAAATAGTTTATAGTAGTATAGTACATTCAGAAAACTGAGATAATGGCATCCGGCCCCATCACTTCATGGCAAATAGATGGGGAAACAGTGGAAACTGGCCGACTTTATTTGGGGGGGCTCCAAAATCACTGGAGATGGTGATTTCAGCCATGAAATTAAAAGACGCTTACTCCTTGGAAGGAAAGTTATGATCAACCTAGACAGCATATTAAAAAGCAGAGGCATTACTTTGCCAACAAAGGTCTGTCTGTCTAGTCAAGGCTATGGTTTTTCCAGTAGTCATGTACGGATGTGTGAGTTGGACTATAAAGAAAGCCTAGTGCTGAAGAATTGATGCTTTTGAACTGTGATGTTGGAGAAGACTCTTGAGAGTCCCTTGGACTGCAAGGAGATCCAACCAGTCCATCCTAAAGGAGATCAGTCCTTTAGGGTGTTCATTGGAAGGACTGATGTTGAAGCTGAAACTCCAATACTTTGGCCACCTGATGCGAAGAGCTGACTCATTTGAAAAGACCCTGATGTTGGGAAAGATTGAGGGCAGGAGGAGAAGGGGATGATGGAGGATGAGATGGTTGGATGGCATCGCCAACTCAATGGACATGAGTCTGGGTGGGCTCTGGGAGTTGGTGATGGACAGGGAGGCCTGGTGTGATACAGTTCATGGGGTTGCAAAGAGTCAGACACAACTAAGCGACTGAACTGAACTGAAATAGTATATGTTTAGGGGCCCAGAAAATCCAGTGTTCTATCAGATAAAAAACAAACAGGACATAATCACATGGAAGACTTCAAAGGAGACCCCCATCCTATTTTTCAAAGTGACAAGTACCACACTTGACTCAGTGTGGGTAAATAGGACTCTTGAAACTGCCTCTGAAACCAGCTACCTTCTCAGGGGTGTGGCCCTGCCTTCTGTACTTACATGCCCCAAGAGGCATCAGCCTGCTCCCTGAAATCCAAAGCACACAGTGTCAATGCCGGCTCCCATGCAAATATTTGCTGCAGGAAAAGAAAAGTCTTAAATGCCTGTTCACCCAATTTTCTAGCAGGCAGCAGAATGAAAAGGAGAATTCATGCGTGCATTAAGAGATTTCTTATCTGGGTCCTATCAACTCCGCTTCGCCTTCATCACCGCACACTAAATGGCTTTTTCCTTACTCCCTCCCCTCTCCCTCCCACCTGGCTCTTCTATTAATAATAAAAAGCACAGTAAGTCTTTAGCTCTGTTGGCAAGGAGAATTAAATTGCTATTTGCCACCTGGTGTTGTCTTACTTAACGTATTTCCAAATTATTCTTAAATCTCCCTTTGGAATTCTGAGTATAAATACTAGAAAGAAGGAGAGGGAGTAAGAAGAAAGAAAAACAGTGGTACAGCAGAAACTAACACAACACAAGCAAATATGCTCCAATAAAAAATGTTTAATTAAAAAAAAGAAACAGATAAAAAAATAAAAAATAAAGTGACTCAGCTATAGTAACTCCTCCATAATTATTTGCTCATTGTAATATTAAAAATATCCAGGCAAGAATACTGGAGTGGGTTGCCATGCCCTCCTCCAGGGGCTCTTCCCAACCCAGGGACTGAACCCAGGTCTCCTGCAATGCAGGTGGATTCTTTACCATCTGAGCCACCAGGGAAGTCCATATTTATCACTACTAAATAGTATCTGTTTGATCACACATCTTGAGATCAGATGTCTGATCTCAAGTTTGAAGAATAAAGGTGGGAGATTTATCTCTGTAAAAAAAAAAAGAAAAGAAAAACAGAAATGTGCTCACATTTCTGTTTTTGTTTTCCTTTTACCAAACTCATCTGTTTTTCTTCTTCGCCTTTATTTTCTGTTCACCTCATTCAAATTTTCCTGGCATTCATCTTTTTTTCACCCCTTTTCTTTCTCTAAAATTTTATTCAAAAAAAGAGAAACACATGCTTTCCTCATGACAAAAATCATACTCATGCTCACAATGGTCTGAATGTTTTTAATTGAATTTCATCCCAGGAGCTGAGATCTTACATCATGACTGTTTTTAAATTTTCAGGGCTCCTTTTCATTCATTCAGCAAATATTTGTTGAGAATCTATTCTTGCCCGGCACTGTGCTCTCTTCTTTTTCCTCTGTTTTCTGACTTATTTCCTTTCCCATTCAATTATCAACTACAAGGAATGAGTAGAGTAATAAATTTAAAGAGCTCACGTGAAAACAATCCATTCTTAGCAGCTGTAAGGCGCTCTTCTTTCTACAGCTTTTGGTGATAAAATGAGGCATTATAATTAGCACAAAGTTCTAGAAGACTCATCAAATGACAAATACTTAATTTCTACTAAAACGTGTTACTTTCAAGGGGTAAAACTGAGTCATTCTCCATGACCCATTTTAAAGTGCTGTTTGAGGGACTTCCCGGTGGTCCAGTGGTTAAGACTACCTTTCCACACAGGAGCCATGGGTTCAACCCCTGGTGGGACTAAGGTCCCACATGCTGTAACATGCAACCGAAAATAAAAAAAATAAAGAAAGGGAGGTTTTCATTCTAAGTGGGGTTTCTATGTGCTCTCAGAGGCCCACTGGAAGCTGCATTTCATTCATTGCAGTGGCAACTTTCTGAAGCTTACCACAGAAACAAAGGGGGGAAATCAGTTGATAAACCGATAGGAATCACAGAATCAATGTTAGGCCCCTTAGGGAATTTAAAATCAGAGGGAAAAGATAGTAGGGCCCAAGGATGAAAACAAACCATAATGAAGCACCAGCCTTCAGCTATGGATGGCCCAGCAGTGTAGCCAGGGTTACACAGCATGGAGAGAAACCATAGCTTTCAAACAAGCTGGACAGACCTGGGGTGAGAAGGAGCCTCTCTGACATGTTTGGACACGTCCTGTTAATAAGATGTTTAAGATGTTTAGAATTAGGATTATTTTATTCAACTCAGAGCGAGAAGGTCTGCCTTAGTCGGGATTTCAGTGAAGAGAGATGAAGTATCAGGTCTGTACTTCTGCCTGGAGGGCATATCCATGTCCCTCTAACCGGGGCTGATGGGGAGAAGAGTCTGAGTTGAGCTGCTCTGAAAAATCAGAAGCGAGGTTTGGGTGTTGAGAACCTCATAGCTGCTTGGGGGCATTCGAGGCTTCTAGCAAGGAGCAGGGAGATGTTAAGGAGGTAATTAACATCTGTATTCTAAATAGCAGCGAGTACAGGTTGGAACAGATGGGTTCAGAAACCATAAAAATAGCCTGGATAGTCTGTAGGTAGAAGAAAGAGCTTAATATGTGTGAGCATGTGAGCGACAAGATACTACAGGAAATGGTTCATTAGGGTGTCTTTTCCCTAAACACTTGCTTTTACTGTGTAGTTTGGCCATTAAGAGAAAGTGTCTCTTGTACTATCATTTAAATGAATAACTCCTCTGAAAAAAGTATCCGTAAATGTTAATGAATGTGTATCTTTGCATCTCTCTCCTCTGTATCTGGAAGTCAATTCAATCCCTGTCAGGAACTATACATAAAACAGCAGAAACTGTTAGTCCAAAAGCCACATGTACATACAGTATCTTGCAGGAGTCTCATTCTATGTGCAGTCCTTCACCATGAAAAGTTTACCTTCAGTAAAAGGTGCTGAGTAAAATCTAGAGAACACGAGTGGGTTCATATACGAAAGTCAATCGAAAATGCGTCACAAATGATACAAGAAAAGTCTCATGCAGTTAAGTAAAACCTAGCAGAACCACTTGCTTTCAAAAGGTTAAATTCTAAAAAGCAAAGAATTCACTGATTTTGTGGACATTAAAAAAAAAAATCTAAATGTTATATGCTTCAGAAGCACCTTGAATCAACTTATATACACTACTATATAAACATAATAGATAATCAATCGGAACCTACGGCAGAGCACAGGGAACTATACTTAATATTTGGTAATGACCTATAATGGAAAAGAATCTGAAAAAGAATATATGCATATGAAAAAGAATGCATATGTAAATAACTGAATCACTTGGCTGTCCACCTAAACTAACACAGCATTGTAAATCCACTATACATCAATAAAAAAAGAAAAAAGGAAGCACCTTGAATTTTGAAGAGCTCAGAATAGAGAAAGTGTAGGTGCTCAGAGGAAAACATTAATTCACGTCTGGGCTTGTTTTCTGCTTAATGAGGTACTTCACAGGAGGACTTTGAGTTTGCAGCAACAAAATGACATTTCAAAATAAAACATTTCATTACCATTTAACACAATTATCTGTGTGCTTAACCCTCATTTAAGTTGAATGCTTCAAGCTGATTCTTTTTTATAGAAGCATGTCTTGTCCCAAATGCTCTCCCTTACCATATCCTTTATTTACAGACGATTAAACATGTAAATGTTGCTGAACACTGAAGCTAAAGCTCCAGTATTTTGGTCATCTGATGCGAACAGACGACTCACTGGAAAAGACCTGGATGCTGGGAAAGATTGAGGGCAGGAGGAGAGGATATCAGAGGATGAGATGGCTGGATGGCATCACTGGTGCAATGAACATGAACTTGGGCAAACTCCAGGAGATGATGAGGGACAGGGAGGCCTGGTGTGCTGCAGTCCATAGACTCCCAGAGTCGGACACAACTGGGTGACTGAATAACAACAACAATAAATGTATAAATACAGCCACTAAGAAGACATGGATCGATGAATTTGAAAACAGGGAGCATTTTTCTTTTGTCTAGAAAGTTCCCCAGGATCATAGTAACTAAAGTGCCATGAAGACAGAGCAAATCCAAACTAAATATTGCCACCTACAAGGATTTGATCCAATTTCTAACTTGCCGAAATCACTTGACAATGTACTATTTATCTCTATGTTTGTTTATTCCACAGGTTGTTAAATTAGATTTGCAATGTGATCATGATAGCAGAAAGGCATGTTCATTTGGTGTTTGCTGGAAAGAAAAATTTCAACAGTAATTAGCATGCGGTAATTACCAAGTAATACTGGAAATTCTAGAAGTTTGTATTGAAAACTGAAACTGAATCCCAGAGGCTGGAACACAGGAAGGAGGACCATTCGGAAGCAGGCCTCAAAAACGACAACACATCTCACTGGCAATGGGTCCGTGGACTTAGGAAGGCGAGCCAGTGGGATGCATAGAGGAGAGAATGACTTGGTTGAAACAGAGGGGTGGAATTTGGGATGAAGCATCAGAGTCAAGGATCTACACCAGCCTCCTGGGTCCTCTTTCTCATAAAAGGAATTGTTTAAACTACCAATGTCGTATGACACTTCCCATGTAGATCACTGACAATTTTTTAATATTGCCAAAGGGCTATGCTTCACCTCTTTCCAGAATTTGACACTTTCTCACCTCCTCTGCTGTCCCCTCCCTGGTCCAAGCCACCTGCTCTTCTCACCTGAACGGTCATCATAGCCCCCTGCCCGGTTACCTTGCATGCATGCTTGCCTCCGTCACACTAAGGTGATATGAAAATACACAAGAACACACGCCAGGCCCCAGTGCCTCCTGGCTGAAGAACAGCTCTGCTTCAGACAGTTGCCAACAGAGCAGCTGGGTTAACCCTTTTATAGCAGACGTCTGACGGGGCCGTTTCTCTCACCAGAAGCCTCCATGTCTGCCAGTGAGTCTTGACAATGGCCCTGAGGCCCTGCACTGACTGTGACCCCATGTGTTATTGCTTATTCTCCTTCATCCTGCCCCCCAGTTCATTCTCTGCCCCAGGGCCTTTGCACCTACCATCTCTGCTTCCTGGACTGGGGCTCTGCATGATACTAGAACAGTCCCCTGAGTCCTTCAAATCTATACAAAATGTCACCTCCACAGGAATCCTAGCCCAACCACCCCAGTGCTAAACTGAAACCCTAGACAGTTCCATCTTCTATCCTCCTCCCTGCTTTAGTTTCTTCCACAGCTCACTCTTTTAAATCTGTCTGTATTACTGTGTTACGCTTACCATAGCAGACATTTTATTTGTAGCATGAATAAATGATTGACTGAATGAACAAATAATGGTGAGTAAGAGGAAAACATCCCTAAGACTTATATCACCATTATGCTGCAGGGATAGGGAGAGGATTACAGTGGTAAAGATGAGCCAAAGCGAGATATATATATGTATATATTTATAATCAGAGCAAACTGGACAAAGAAATGACACCAATAAAAATAAGGATAATGAAAAACTAGGCATGTTTTAACAGCAGATATCATTCCCTAAAGGAATTAAACTGAGTCTTTTAAGCAGAAGTAGATGCAGAAAGAGCTTCCCAGGCGTCTCAGTGTTAAAGAAACTCCCTGCCAGTGCAGGAGACGCAGGAAACTCATGTTCAATCCCTGGGTAGGGAAGACCACTGGAGAAAGAAATGGCAACCCACTCCAGTATTCTTGCCTGGAAAATTCCATAGGCAGAGGAGCCTGGCAGGCTGCAGTCCATAAGGTTGCGGAGAGTCAGACACAACAGAGCGCAGCAGCAGACAAGATAATTAGCAGCGTTTCTGCTTGGACACACCCTCTCCCCACTTACTCTCTTTACCTCCCGGTGTCTCCCCTTCCCCCTCAGCCTTCCCCTCCTTTCCCTCTACACCTGCTCTTTTTATCCCTTCACACTGTTCACTATGCACTTACCTTCTCTCACAAGACTCCTTGTGGCCACACCCAAAATGAGTCCAAGTCCTGCAACTAGCAAGACCTGTCAGTGTTGCTCATCACAGCACACTAGCTCAGGCCTTCACGTCTGAACTCTTGAGACGCAGCAGTTGATTGGCCCAGGTGTGTGGGGCGTCCACCTGGTTTAATCACTTGTGGCCGGAGGAGGAGGGGCAAGATCACACCTGTGTTGGTCTGTGGCTTCTAGGGCTGTGGAAGTTTCTTTAAATTAAGACAATGGTACCTCTGGTGGGAGAAGTGAGGAGAGGTACCCAAGTGTCTGCAACTATTTTAGTTTGGGTTTATTTCTTAAATTCTGTGTTGGGTTCCCTGGTGTTTGTTATATTCTTTTTCACAATATTTTGAATGTCTGAAACCCTTCTTGAAAGTTTCCAAATGAAAAGAAAATTGCACTTCTTGAAATTAAAAGGAAGAAAACGTGAATAAAATTGCATGTATATGGACACTGACATTTCTACCCACGATCAGTTTTTTAAAAATATTTTTAATGTTTGCTTATGTATCTACTTGCATTTCCTGCTCCTTTATTATTAATTTTTTGATGGCATTTTGTTGTTACTTTGTTTTTATTAGTTTGTTTATCTTTAGGCTGTGTCATATGTGGTATCTTAGTTCCCTGAGCAGGGGGATCAAACCCCTGCCCCCTGCATTGGGAGCTCAGAGTCATTACCACTGGGCCACCAGGGAAATCCCTGATCAGCACCATTTAACAGGGTTATTAGATCATTCTGCACCCATCCTTTGGTTCTCAAACCCTAGTTTACTGATTGGCATGAATTTTTTCAGGAATTGGTGATACAATCATTCAGCAAGAACTGATTGTCTGCCCTCCATGTGCCATGCATGGGCTCACAGATGAAGCTGAGGTTCTGAGGCTTAAACAGGAGACAGCCATGCAGTATGATGGAGTCTTTTTTTTTTTTCAAACCTAAAATGAGCTTCCATTTAAAAGTTTCTCACAATCTCTATCTAGACAAACTCTCAGTTATTCAGGGATAAATCGTCTTCGTGTTGGAAAGGCTCACTTGAGTGGCCCTTCTTGGTCACAGGAGGTGAGCGACCCCTTTACTCTAGAGCAAGGGGATGGAAGGCCCATGTCTGTGTGCCTGACTGCAGCTGCTCTCCACCTCCTCCTCCAAGCAAGCGGGCGAGGGCAACTCAGACAGGGGCCAGGCCTTCCTGGGATGAAGGGGAAGGAGACCTTGATAGAGGGTGAAGATTGTAGGGCTGGAGGATGAGATGGTTTCAGCCATCAGCTAGCAGAGAAAATCTCAAGGGTGCTGATGGGAGCTCATCTTGGAGAAGGGGGTCTCAAGTCTCCTCCTGCAGCCACAGACCCTGAGGTGAAAGGATTATCAGTACATGTTTCCAGGGTGTGGCTTGCGTGTGGGAGGCAGGACCGCAAAGAGGCAAAGAGGGAGGAAAAGTAGCTGGATCCCATAAGGGACGCTGGAGTGTAAGCTGTCTACACTGCAGGCGACTGGAGTCCTCAGGGATCTCCCTGAACACATTCTCCAATGTCTCGAAGCAGCTATGCCGGCTGTTGGGCCTGTTATAGAACCAGGACACCCATGGCCACCGGGCAGGGGTGGGATGCCAGGGCTGAGCCCCAGAGTCATACCAGACACCCCCTCATGCAGTGTGCCCCAAAGTGTGAGCTCAGCCAATGAAGGTGGACCAGCAGCAGTGGACACTGACCCCTCAAGGTGCATGGGGTCAGCTCTCAACAAGGAGCACAGCCCTTTTACAACCAAGGACAGCCTTGGTGATCCAGGGGTTAAGAATCTGCCTTGCAATGCAGGGGACATGGGTTCAATCCCTGATTAGGGAACTAACTTTCCACATGCTGTCTGAGAAGCCATTAAGCCTGCATACCACAACTACTGAACCTGCTGGAACCTGTGTGCCACAACTAAATAATTTATATTAAATAAATAGTTATTTGTTTTTAAATAAATAAATAGTTTAAAATTTTTTTAAATAAGTCTACTACTTTATAAAAAGTAAAACAAGGGAGCCAACTACTGAACTCTTCAGAGGCTATAACTGACTCTTTTTCTTTTTTTTTAAGTTTTAGCAGAGCATAGCTGCTTTACAATGTTGTGTTAGTTTCTGCTGCACAGCAAATTGAATCCGCTCTGTTTCTATATAGCCACTCTTTTTGGATCTCCTTCCCATGTGGGTCACCACCAAGTACTGAGTAGAGCTCCCTGTGCTTCACAGCAGGTCCTCCTTAGTCCCCTACTTTATGCATGGTGCTCTTGACAAGATGTTTGCGGCCAGGACTGGCCCCTTCAAAGCAAGTAAACCCCTGAAGTTACTGGACAACTTGATGGGAAAAGAACCTCCCCTAACCTCAGGAAGGGCGTAAGCTTCCTGGAAATCTGGCTCATGGAACCAGAGCCAGTTCTGACTTGAAGATGTAAGCACTGTGACTTAATTTTCACCCCAAGCTGGTGAAGCCGGTCATACCAGTTACACACAGGAAGGGAAAATAATTTCAAATTGTGATAAGTGCCGTGGTTGTAAAAGATAGGTGAAAAAGAGACAGGATAATAGGGAGATACCATTGGATAAGGGGCTTAGAGAGGCCTCTCTAAAATTGTGGTATTTCAACACAGCCTGAAGAACCAGTAGTCAGGGGAGAGCCTTGTGTTAAAGAATACTGCTTGTGCAAAGGTCCTGAGGCAGGAAACCATTTGATGTGCCTGACAAAAGAGGCCCCAGAAGAGTAAGTGAGGAGAAAATTGCTCCTGCAAGGCTGAAAAGAATGTGGCAGGGTATTATGAGCCATATCAACCATTTTCTACTTTTTAAATAAGTCCACTGTCCCTAGGCTTCAGAATCACCAGCATAAGGATGCATATATGCAATTTCTACGTAATGTTCTAGGTCTCTTGAGGGAATATGATACATATTTCTTCTACTAATGTTTTTTTAAACCTTGAACTGCATTGCCAATATCTTAGGCACAAAATATGAATTGGTATGGCTCTGAAGATCTTATTTCAATAGACTATGAGATAGGCCAGTAGGGGCAAGTAAACATTTAGCTGTGATAAAGGTAATGAAGCCAAGGATGATGTAATTTTTCATGGCCAAGCAACACCAAGTCAAGCTAAGAACTACATTCCTGTGTGTCACAGACAGCCAGCAGGCTCCCATTAAATTTCATGGATCCTGGACCAATTAAATTAATTTTTTTAAAAAGAAAGTTTGTTAGCTGATTCTTCTGGGAAGACTGGGATACAGCTAGCTGCAGACCAAGCTGAGTTCAGATGCTCAGAGGATGTTATCAGGCTCATCTCTACCTCTTGGCTCTGTTTCTGCTTGCATGGCAGGTGAAAGTCACTCAGTCTTGTGCGACTCTTTGTGACCTCATGGACTATACAGTCCATGGAATTCTCCAGGCCAGAATACTGGAGTGGGTAGCCTTTCCCTTCTCCAGGGGATCTTCCCAACCCAGGGATCAAACCCAGGTCTCCCACATTGCAGGCAGATTCTCTACCAGCTGAGCTACAAGGGAAGCCCCACTCAGCAAGTGGTGACTAACAAATCCAGCCTTAAGTCCTTTAAGGCAAAAGAATAGCTCCACTGAAGTCCTAGCAGGAAATAAATGGCACACTCCAAGTTAGGTGACTTGAGGGTTATCTAATGAAGGGGCTATTCATGGTGGTGAGTGCAAGTTTATGAAAGACGAGAGTGAAAAATTTGGCTTAAAGCTCAACATTCAGAAAACTAAGATCATGGCATCTGGTCCCATCACTTCATGGGAAATAGATGGGAAAACAGTGGAAACAGTGTCAGACTTTATTTTTGGGGGGCTCAAAAATCACTGCAGTTGGTGATCACAGCCATTAAATTAAAAGACACTCCTTGGAAGGAAAGTTATGGCCAACCTAGATAGCATATTCAAAAGCAGAGACATTACTCTACCAACAAAGGTCGTCTAGTCAAGGCTATGGTTTTTCCAGTGGTCATTTATGGATGTGAGAGTTGGGCTGTGGAGAAAGCTGAGTGCCGAAGAATTGATGCCTTTGAACTGTGGTGTTGGAGAAGACTCTTGAGAGTCCTTGGACTGCAAGGAGATCCTACCAGTTCATCCTAAAGGAGATCAGTCCTGGGTCTTTATTGGAAGGACTGATGCTAAAGCTGAAACTCCAGTGCTTTGGCCACCTCATGCGAAGAGTTGACTCATTGGAAAAGACCCTGATGCTGGGAGGGATTGGGGGCAGGAGGAGAAGGGGATGACAGAGGATGAGATGGCTGGATGGCACCACCGACTCGATGGACATGAGTTTGGGTAAACTCCGGGAGTTGGTAATGGACAAGGAGGCCTGGTGTGCTGTGATTCATGGGGTCACAAAGAGTCGGACATGACTGAGCGACTGAACTGAACTGAACTGAGGGCTGTCCTTAGTGCTATAAACCACAGAACCTATCATTAATATAATATTATTCCCAGGCCTGAGGATGCTGGAGAAAGAAGTGGTTTGGAGCAGCTGGAGTGGGGAGAGGTGTGGAGAGGGCTTACTAGCAGAAGCCATGGCATTTTGGGGGAGCACCGTGAACCCAGGCTATCTGGCCTTTACTTCCCCTCTCACTGGTTTCCAGGGAGTGCCCCACAGGTTCAGTCCAGTGGGAGGCTGATAGATCAGAAAGCCTCTCCGGACAAACACAGGACAAGAACATCTCTGGACAGGCAACAGAAGACAGGCAGCACAGAGGGGTTTTTCCCCCTCGGATGTGTTATTAATATTAACCACACTGGCCTTGCTTGAGCTCCCATGACTATCTTTGTGGTCAGACAGAGGGCACCATGATTGACCAGCCCCACAAATGAGAGGATGGTGATTCTTCTAAGAAGTGCTCTCAGACAAATACCACATGGTCCCTCCAGACCCAGACCCACAACCTCAGTCTCAACGAAAGCAAAGTCCATTGCTTGACTGGATAGAGAAGTCTGCTAGAACTTTCTTCTTTCTATCCCTTTCTTTATAAATATATTTGTTCTGGTTCATCGTATCATTCCATAACAGAAGCAGGGACTCACTAGGGAGTTACCCAGCCAAATGGTCAATCATTTGTAAAGGGAAATCATGACAACTTTAGATATGTGAAGTCTCCAAAAAATTTGCCTTCTATGCACATTACTTTGCTGACAAAGGTCCGTCTAGTCAAAGCTATGGTTTTTCCAGTAGTCATGAATGGATGTGAGAGTTGGGCCATAAACAAAGCTGAGCACCGAGGAATTGATGCTTTTGATCCTGTTGTGGTGTTGGAGAAGATTCTCGAGAGTCCTTTGGACTGCAAGTAGATCAAATCAGTCAATCCTAAAAGAAATCAGTCCTCAATATTCATCGGAAGGACTGATGCTGAAGCTGAAACTCCAATACTTTGGCCACCAGATGGAAAGAATTGACTCATTGGAAAAGACCCTGATGCTGGGAAAGATTGAAGGCAGGAGAAGGGGATGACAGAGGATGAGATGGTTGGATGGTACCACAGATTCAATGGACACAAGTTTGAGCAAGCTCCAGAAGTTGGTGATGGATAGGGAAGCCTGCTGTGGTCCAGTTCATAGAGTTGCAAAGAGTCGGACACAACTGAGCGACTGAACTGATGTACTTTCTTAGGAATATCCTAGGGGATATGCTTCATCAAATGAGGGAATAAACCAAAAGAGAAGACATGAGACTCAGGACACAAGACGTCTAGGATGGGAGGGAAAGAAAGTAATTTCTTGAAGAGCTATCACAGGACGACAACTGTGGGGAGAACGGCTAAAAGGGAGTGAAGGCTGAGGTGGAGGATTTCAGAAGACATGTCCTCAAGGGGAAAAAACAAACATAAAAAAAGTAGATTACTTAATGATTCTGAACATATCAGAGATTTATTGTGGAAGTTAGGAGGTGAATCAGCAATAGGTAAATGCGAAATAAAGTGAACAAAAACTCAGAAGAACCAAGGAACAAAATCCAAGTCAGTTACTATCACTAGGGGAAAATAGTACAAGAAAGAAAATGTATTCCTAGTAGAACCAGCAACTCTGTTGTGAATAATATCACATATGATCATAAAATATAAACAATGAATTTAAATTTAATAAAAATTGTGATATAACCCTACAGATAAGATGAGGGTGTCAACAGGAAGTGATAATGTGTGTAGAGTAGAAATTAAATCCTTTCTTCCACTTACAGCCAGTGTATTGAATGAATTAGCACAGAGAAATCTTATTGTTATCAAACCACTGCCCTTTTTTCAGATACAGTCTAGCTGAATTATTTTTCGCTATCTAAGATAACAAGTTCACACAGATCTCACAGTTAACTTTCAGTTAATAACAAGAAGTCTCTTTTTTGGGTATTAAAGGTCTATTCATGTCTATTCTGATAGCAAACCTGCAATCAGAATTCTGCTTCCCTTCCTTCCTCCCCTCCCGCCTTCCTTCCCTCCTTTCTTTCTCTCATTCCTTCTTTCTCACTCTCATATATCAGACCCCTCAAGCCACATGGCATTCAGGGGTCCTCCCTCTGGCCATTACCAGGCTCCCGTGAGTTCCTCAGCGACCCGCGTGGAGGAAATACAGCTGCTCTCTCCAGTCCTCCCAGCCGTCTGTCGCTATTTCTGTAGCAAAATCTCATTAGAATTTTTTCTTCTCTTAAAAAAGAAAAAAAAAGACTCTATCTCTAGATTTAATGGACTAACACACAATCAGACAAGCCCTCAACCACCCTCCTTGTAGGAAATCTGAACATGAAACAAAAAGTACTGGAGACGGAACAGAAGCTGAGAGTCTGGCGGGTGTGGGGAGGGGTACCCATTTATTGGGGAAGGCGAGGGAAGGGCCATGCAAGTAAGTTCCCAACTCTGGCGTTTTGCCAGGGGCTAAGGCTGGTCTGTGCAGCACGCGCAGCAGCACTGTGGCAAACAAGGAAAACCCCACAGGTTTTCTATCCTGGGAAACAAAAAATAAATAAAGACAGGAAGCCAGAGAAATGAAGGCAAGAAATCATGAGTGGTGAAGAGAGCGACAGGGGAGTCCCAGGAGGGAGAAACTCAGAGGTGGGATCCTCCATTGGTCTGTGACAGACCCTGAGCCAGGTGTATGTGAAACAGGCTTAAGTCAGCTCAGCTAAGGAAATAAGATCTAGACCGAGACCGGTATTCATATCGAAAAACTGAATTACCCCATAAAACTCGCCTGTGAACATATGAAACACACTCACTGAAGAACAATAGCAGAATCCAGAATCTCTACAACTTAACAGTCATAATGTCCAGGATCGGTCCAAACTGACCTGTCATCTGAAAAATCAAGAAAATGGAATTTGTTCTCAAGAGGAAAGAGAAGCAAGGAAGCCGTATCTCAGTATGAATCTAAGATGGAACCCACAGGCAAGACTTTGAAGTGACTATTGTAGCTATTGTCTGTGAAGTGAAAGAAATACGTTTTAAATAAATGGAAAACAAGACATCTCATTAGAGATACTGACACAGTTAAGAAAAAACTAAATGGAAATTCTAGAACCGAAACCCCTCAAAACTTCTGAAATAAAAATTTCACAGGAATAGACTTATGCTGGAATAGAAATACCAGAGTAATAAGTGAAATAAATGCAAGATAGGTCAATTAAAAGGATTCAAAATGAAGAATACAGAGGAGAGAAAATTCTGAAAAGTTCGAACAGAAATTCAAGGACCAGTTAAATGATATCAAGTGGTCTAATACTTGAGTCATTGGGACACTAAAGGGAAAGAAGAGAGAATGGGCAGAAAAAATTTTTTTGAAGAAATAAAGGCCAAAATTTCCCCAAATTGGATGAAGTATAGAACTTTGTAGATGCAAAACGATAGGCAAACACCAAGCAGGATAAACGTAAAGAAGCTTATGAGTTACATCCAGGTCAAACTGTTAAAAACCAAGAATAAAGAGTAGTATTTGGATGTTTCAATTCATCCACAGCAACCAGTAGACAAAGGACACCATTTAAAGCCCCTCCGTCTTTGGCCTGCTTGTTCTCAGGTACAGTCAGTCCTTGCCCTTTGGCTCCTCTGGCCAATATCAGGAGACGGCTGATCCCAGCAAGTTTTGTGGCTGCAGCCTGGGCCTGATGTCTGTGGCTGGATTGCTAGAAGGAGCCTGTGGGATGCTGGAGGGTGGGGGCAGGAAGCCTTGGGCAACAGCAGCTGCATCTCTCCTGGGGCAGCACCTCAAGGTATGTCTGGTCCCTGACTCAGTAAAACCACCTCCTCCCAGCCCCGAAGGGAAGTACCAACTTATCACTTTTACTAATCTGCAGAGTCTTACTGGGACTTCTTAGCATTTCTGCCACCTGTGTACCCACTTCCTTGGTTTATAGTCATGCACGCTCAGTTGTTCAGTTGTGTCCGACTCTTTGTGACCCTGTGGACTGTAACCCACCAGGCTCCTCTGTCCATGGGATTTTCCAGGCAGGAATACTGAAGTGGGCCACCATTTCCTCCTTCAGGGGTTCTTCCTGATCCAGTCACTTTGGTTTATCATGGTTTCTGTTTTCCTAGGCCCTGACTGATGTAAGAGCTGACAACTTAAGTGAAAAACTAGAAACTTGTTTAAAGAACAAAGATGGATTGTAACAAATATCAAATTATGAGCTACTTGAAAATGCGCTGGTAGTAGAATGATGAGAAAGAGGAAACATACTAATTTTGCCATTGCTTGTAGTAGGGAAATAACCAGTTCAGTTCAGTCGCTCAGTCATGTCCAACTCTTTGTGACACTATGGACTGCAGTATGCCAGGACTCCCTGTCCATCACCAACTCCTGGAGCTTGCACAAACTCGTGTCCATCAAGTCGGTGATGCCATCCAACCATCTCATCCTCTATTGTCTCCTTCTCCTGCCTTCAATCTTTCTCAGCATCAGGGTCTTTTCCAATGAATCAGTTCTTCACATCAGGTGGCCAAATTATTGGAGCTTCAGCTTCAGCATCAGTCCTTCCAATGAATATTCAGGACTGATTTCCTTTGGATGGACTGGTTTGACCTCCTTGCAGTCCAAGGAACTCTCAAGAGTCTTCTCCAACACCACAGTTCAAAAGCATCAATTCTTCAGCCTTCAGCTTTCTTTATAGTCCAACTCTCACATCCATACATGACTATTGGAAAAACCATAGCTTTAACTAGATGGACCTTTGTTGCCAAAGTAATGTATCCACTTTTTAATATGCTGTCTAGAAGAGATTAGTAACAGTGATAAGTTGCTTAGGGAACTAACAGATACTTTCTATACAAATATTGGGTTGGTTTGTTCAAGTTTTTCTGTCACATCAGATGGAAAAACCCAAATGAACTTTTTGGCTAACCCAGTAGAATGTTAACATTATTATTATAAAGATAGCTACTAGAAAATATATTAATTTCCTAAATATCACAAAGATGACACTAAAAAACAAAGGCAAACAAACAGACCAACAAATAAAATGGAATTATGTTGACTTATAAAGAAACTCTAAAAGCAAATCATAATATAAAATAATATAACTGAACTAAGACTAAATATGCCCTAGTTTCATCAATAAAGAAATACAAACAGGGTTAATGCTCAAAGAGAAAGAATATTTTCATATTTGATTATAAAGTAGAGCTGAATTCTGTATACCTGGGACACAACTAAAGCAAATCAGAATATTGAAAGTAAAAGCGTAAGTAAAGGTAGTTTAGTGGAAAATGCCCCCAAAGTCTTCCCTAGTGGCTCAGGTGGTAAGGAATCCCCCTGCAACGTGGGAACCCTGGGTTCAGTCCCTGGGGGAGGGCATGGCAACCCCCTCTAGTATTCTCACCTGGAGAATCCCCATGGACAGAAGAGCCTGGTGGGTTACAGTCCACGGGGTCACAAAGATTTGGACATGGCTGAGTGACTAAGCACACACACACACCCAAAGGAAGCAGGGGTCCTGGTTTTTCAGACAAGTTGGAATTCAGGCCAAAAAAGTGATTAAGCAAGACCAATAAAAGCACCTTATAAAGCTAAAGGGCATGATTCACAGTGAAGATAAAATAGCTATAAATTTATAACTATTAGTCTGTATAAATATAAATAGATAAAACAGTTATAAAGCACCAAATAGCCAAGCAATAGTGCCCATAAACTTGAAATTATAGGAGAGGAAAGCAGAAATAAAGAGAAACATGCTGGCCTCCTCCCTTGTCTCTACGGTTTATAAGTCAAGTGGGTAAAATGAAATCAATAATATAGAACTTTTGTATAGCATATAGTAAATATGATAGCTCTGATTAATACATGTATCAAACTCTCTTCTCTACACATAGAGTATTCTTATCTTCTTTCTATTGAGGGGGAGTGATTACATTTTTATTGAGTATCAGGTTGATGTTGTTCACTTGCTGAGTCATGTTCTACTCTTTGCAACCCCAGGGACTGCAGCATGCCAGGCTCCTATGTCCTCCACTATCTCCCAGAGTTTGCTCAAATTCATGTCTATTGAGTCAGTGATACTATCTAACCATATCATCCTCTGTCGCCCCCTTCTGATTTTGGCTTCAGTCTTTCCCAGCATCAGGGTCTTTTTCAATGAGCCGACTCTTCGCATCAGGTGGCCAGAGTATTAGAGCTTCAGCATCAGTCCTTCCTGTGAATATACAGGGTTGATCTCCTTTCCGATTGACTGGTTTGATTTCCTTGCTGTTCAGGGGCTCACAAGAGTCTTCTCCAGCACAATTCAAAAAGCATCAATTCTTCAGCATTCACCCATCTTTATGGTCCATCTCAGTGGTAAAGAATCTATCTGCCCATGTAGGAGACACGGGAGACACACGTTCGATCCCTGGGTTGGGAAGATTCCCTGGAGTAGGAGATGGCAACCCACAACAGTATTCTTGCCTGGAGAATCCCATGGACATGGACAGAATAGCCTGGCGGGCTATAGTCCTGGGTGTCACAATGAGTCGGACACGACTGAGCAACTGAGCACACACATGTACCAGGGTTTCGATGATAACCATGGGTGGATTTCCTTGACTCTTTGGTTGAGTAAGTGATTTTAGTTTTAGCAACACTGTGGCATGTTAAGAAAAAGAACCCCGAGGCTTGTAGGTACCTGGTGGCGGGGAGACACATGCATACCTATGGCCGATTCATGTTGAGGTATGGCAAAAAACCATCACAACATTGTTAAGTAACTATCATCTAATTAAAACAAACAAATTAACTTTTAAAACATTGACAACTCTACAGCTCCTGGTTAAATGCAATCAATTAGCCATATACATGCATCTCCTTTCCCTTTAAAATAAAAAATATACAAAGCCACAAGGGCAAAGATTTTGGTAGAGGAGATACCAGAAGATGAAAGATGGGAACACATTTCTGAGAGCTACAGGTGGAAGGCTGGCCAATCTGCAGAGTAAAGGAAGACAAACTGGATCAATGGTCCAGTCTGCAGGTTGACTCAGAGCCCCTTCCCTGTCCTGCACCTGGATGGAGTGCATCCAGCAGGCTGGAAAGGGACTGGCAGACAGACTCAGCAGTCCCCACCCTTTGGAAGAAGCCCCCTCAAGCTGCTCTGTTTCAGGCTGGACTTGCTTGGCCAGGTGGGATCCGGCCTCAGGGAAGGGCTGCAGACACCCCAGAGTTTCAGCCCTCTGCCAGGCCTGCCTGTGGACAACCGCGCCTGTCCCAGCACCCACCACCAAGGCATATTTGCTGATTTGCTTTTTAGTTTCTGCAGTCCACCCTTCCTCTGCCCTGGAGCTGTGGTCTGTGTATGTAGCCCCAGGCACAGAGTGACTTGTGTTAGAAGCACAGAGGGGAAGGACACAAGGAGATTTTCAGGGGAAAATGGATTTCAGGTCTATAGACACAAACATTTGCTGCCTTATGGTCTTCCAAACAGACCATCACCTCCTCTTGGACCTCAGCTTTACAAGGATTTTAGAACAGGAGGCTGACTCTTGACCACATCAGCTGGGCACAGGGAGAAAACCAGCCTACCCAGGGCCTTTCCTGCTTTCCTGCAGCAGTCTCTGCCACTGTGGGCAGAAGAAGAAATTAGAAAAACAAGAGACTGTGGTAGAAGATCAGCTTTAAAAATCTGGGCTGTGGGCATAATAAGCTGGAGACACAATCCCATCAGAACACCTAGGATGGGACAAGAGGGAAATTCCATTTTAAAACCACAGGAGTTGCTTGATTTCCAGTATTTTGATGGCTTCAACTGCCTTCACAAAGAAATCCAAAGACATCTTAGGATGGGTGGATACGCCCTGCCCTCTGCGTCATATCAGCAGACTTGAGATAAATGCTTACCTGAGTTTAAGCCATAAGAACAAATGCAACTAAAAATGGTTTTATTCCACTGGAAGATGCCAAGTCTTTCACTAATATGGGGGCCTGTGTGGTTTGGAATAAGCCTGGTCACCACAAGACACACCTATGAGGAATCTTGGTGGGGTGGGGCGGGGGACTCCAGCCTCTCACGGGCATGGGAGCCTGACCTGTGCTGCAGATGTGCTATGCTAGTCGCTCAGTGGCGTCCAACTCTTTGCGACCCCAAGGACTGCAACCCACCAGGCTCCACTGTCCATGGGATTTTTCAGGCAAGAATACTGGAGTGGGTTTCCATTTCCTCCTCCAGGGGATCTTCCCCACCTAGGGATCGAACCCACATCTCCTGCATTGCAAACGGATTCTTTACCATTTGAGCCATTTGGGACACTGGATTGGAGTGAAGGTTCCAGCCCACAAGCCGGTCAGGGCGCACGAAGTGTGGCAAAGAGGAGGAGGTTGACTTCACAGCCCAGGCCAGAGGGGCCCTAAGGCAGCTCTCTCATCCCTGAGATGGAACCAGAGGCTCAGCACGTGCCTTGGGAGACTTGGGAAGTAACAAAATCTGAGGTGTTCAGTCTCTCTGTGGAAGGGGAGCAATTCAAGTCCATTGACATCATCCTAACAAGAACAGAAATGCTCCCTATGCAAACTGGAGAAATAGCCAGTGTAACGCACAGCTTCCTGGCCACCAGAACCACTCCCCATTTCATCTTTGCAGATAGAACCCTACCTCCTTTTTTTTTTTCTATTCTTTTCTTGATCACAAGGCTTGTAAGATCTCAGTTGCCTGACCAGGGATCAAACCCAGGCTCCCTGCAGTAGAAGCGCAGAGTATTAACCTCTGGATCACTGGGGAACTCTCCAGAGAGCCCTACTTTCGCCGCCACAGTGTCTGGGCTTCTCTGTGACTCATGGATAAGCCAGTTCTAATGGCTCCATCCCCTGGACAGTGATTTATCTAGGGATGTGCCTGTGCCCATTTCTGGTCACGTGTCATAAGGGGAGGTCTTCTGAAGGAGGAGGGAATTTTAAGAAACACTTTCTTGTTTATGAAAAGTGTCACAGGTGAAGGAATGATCATTTATCTTCCACCCACACGGCCGTATCTGGATGTGAGGCTTGGCTCTACCGTCATGTTCTTGTGAACACGGGGTGAGTAGTCAGTTTTTGCTGAGGCTGCAAGGGAGGAAAGAATGAAGAGCCCCACTGACAGCGACTAAATGAACCAGCCCCAAAGTTCTCAGAAAATATTGTGGTCGCAAAAACATGATCTTGATACATAGGACTACAAAATAAGCCAAATAGATAGAAATATATGTATTAAAATATTTAAGGGGAGTTCCTTAGTGACTTAGTGGTTAGGACTCAGCATTTTCATTGTTGTGGTCCAGGTTCAATCCCTGATCAGGGAACTGAGATCCTGCAAGTCAAGTGGCATGCCCAAAAAAACAAAAAAAAATTAAGTTGTTACCTCATGCTTCTATTAAAAAAATAAGACCAACAGGTCTGATGAGTACCATAATTTCCAGTGATCATAATTTCCAAATCATAATTAGACGTATCCACAACCACTGTTTTGTGATATGAAAACATCAGTGATTTCTGTTGGTAATGAGATTACGAATATTTCCATTACTTACCTCTGTGGTTTCTTGCAGCATTCATGATTGAATTTCAACTAGAAGTTATTGCAAATACAGACATGAAAAAAAAAGATATGATATTTCTCCCATCCAACTTCAAGCACATTCTAACCACAGACTCCCCCCACTCCCACCATTCATGGATCCCAAGTTAAGAAAGTGTGAGTCAAAAGGTTTTCCTCTGCCTTTCTGATGTATCATTTTTGCCCAAAGTCATGAATGGGGCTGACCAACTTAGGGGAGGTCTAAAAAATGAAAGCAAGTTTCCAGAAACAGAATTTCATCCTGCCTCAGTTCGGAGAATAACCCATCCAGTTCCACTGGGTGCTGCGTGGACACTGGACAGGTCACCACCTGGAAGTGTAGGAACCCTCTGCTCTCTCCCTCATCACCACTGCCAGTGAAATTACTTTAGCAAAATTGATGTGTCTAAGGCTCATGGTTAAATGCGATCAATTAGCCACATACATGCATCTCCTTTCCCTTTAAAATAAAAAATATACAAAGCCACAAGGACAAAGATTTTGGTAGAGGGGACATCAGAAGATGAAAGACTTGAACACATTTCTGAAAGCTACAGGCAGTTAACATGCAGAGTGAAAGAACAGACCACTGGAATAGTGATCAGCACTGGGTCAGTACTTTGCAGTGAAGTGTTAGTTGCTCAGTCATGGCTGACTTTTTGCAACCCCATGAACTGTAGCCCTCCAGGCGCCTCTGTCCATGGGATTTTCCAGGCAAGAATAATGAAGTAGGTTGCTATTCCCTTCTCCATGGGATTTTCCTGAGCCAGGGATAGAACCCAGGTCTCCCATAATGGAAGCAGGTTCTTCACTGTCTGAGCCACCGAGAAGCTCATATAGTTTGAAGAGGGGATGCTAAAAAAAGCATCAGTTTTTTCCATGGGATTCAGGAAGGCTCAGAACTGGAGACAGGGAGGTGGGAGGTGAAGTTCATTCCCCCACCCCTGCCCAGAAATCAGGAGCCTGCTCACCCGACCCCACCCCACCCCCACCCATGCACCCTCCTTACCACCCCAAATGCCAAGAGACTAGAAGTAGATAGAAAGAAAGCAGGATGAGCCTGGGGCTTGAACACACAGTTTTTAAGTGAAATTCTTCTAGTTGACTCCCTTCATTCCTAATTTGCTTCCAGAATCTCAGCAGGATGCCCTCTGGCCCCTTGGAAAGTGAAGGCTGGGAGCAGTTGTAGGAATCTTCTCCTAACACCCTGAAAATGCTGACTTAGGGGCCAACAAAGAGGCCACACAATCATTCAATGAACAAGTTCCTGAGAGGACAAGCTCCATCTGCATAGACAGCTTCCAAAGAACATCCCAAGGACGTCCTTCTCAAGTACAAATGGACAGGCAAAGAGCAAAGAGCACCTGAGAAAAGTCTCCAATACGAGTTTTGCACAGACTCAGATTTACCTACCATACATTCTTCCACAAGAATGAAGCATCTCCCCCTGCAAATCAAGAGCATTAATGTAGAAGAAAAGCACCCCAGGAAGCGGGATTCAATACAGACAGCAGTAAGTAGTATAGGTCTTTTCTATGAGGACAGCTTTGTCCAGGCCAGTACAGAGGGGAACAGTTTATAAAAAAGCAAAACAAACAAGCAAACAAACAAAAAACCATAACAACAAAACCCTGATTATTTATTCCAGAAAAAAGGGAAATGCTGTATGAGAAAGGAAACGGCACCCTCCGTGGCTCAGCAGTGCACAGTAATTAAAAGGGCCTAACAATGCTGACACTATTATCACAGCCTTCTCTTTTTTAAAAATTTACTTTATTGATCTATAGCTGACTTACAAGGTTGTGTTAATTTTGACTGTACAGCAAAATGACTCAGTTATACACGTATATACATTATTTTTCGTATTCTTTGCCATTATGGTTTGACACAGGATATTGAACATAGCTCCCTGTGCAATGTAACAGGACCCTGTTGCTTATCCATCCTATATCTACTAGTTTGCATCCGTGCAATTCTCTCAAGATACAACAGCTGAATGGAGGAGGGAGGAAGAAGGCTATGTGACAGAGAACGCTCAGCTGTTACAAGTCCACAGAAAATGTCCGGATGTGATGAAATGAAAAACAGCAGAGAAAGTGAGAAATATGAAGGTAAAGATTGGAAGAAAGAGCCACGAGCAACTAAAGTGTTTGCCCCGGGGAGTGCACAACTGGGGCTCCTTTACTGGACCGAGCTGCCAGGAAGAGGCAACGTGAGAGAAAGTGGAGTTGGTGAAGGACAGGGAAGCCTGGTATGCAGCAGTCCATGGGGTCGCAAAGAGGCAGACACAACTGAGCGACTGAACTGAACTGATCAGGCAGATGCTGTGAGGCAGAGCCTGGACTCTTAACCAGCCCCTCCCCAGATCCCAGTGTGGGGTGGCTGCCCCCACTCTGCTTAGGTTAGCTGTAAGCTGACTTCTTACCAAATGAATCAGAGTTTCAGATGAAGCTCCTATAAAACCATGGGCCGCTTGGAGACTGCAAATTGCTAACAGATGTCTTTTGGGTTACAGTACAGTCACATTTCTGCCACCGATAAAAATGAGAGGTTAGAGAACAGATCATTTTATTATCACACAAAGAAAACCAGCCAATTGAGCATTTGTGTTTTTCAGGTATATGTGGAGTGAATTTTGAAATCTCCTGAAAAGGACCATATTTTCAAAGTTAAAGAAGGCCTTGGCTATTAGAGGTGCCCTGTGTATCTAAATTTTATTAATTCAAAAACAGAGTAAAATAGACTGTGTATGTCTGCATTGCTTATATATTGGGCTGGGGGGGATTCTTTTAAACTTTATTTATGCTCTGCTACCACAAACCATTCCAACATATTTTATTGATAAAATTTCATCAGTGCCTAAACCATTTCCGTATTTGTTTCTATTCTATAATCATATACAATAAATTACAGGATTTCAGCTAAAAGAAGATCTATGTATGTACATGTATAAGCTGTAATTTTTCCCTTTGTGGCTAATGGGTGAGGTGTCCATTGCATATTTTTACTTATCCAGCTTACAGTGTGGTTATCATACGATTGCTATTTTAAGAGCACTTATTAGCCTGGTTAAACACTCCTAAAATGTCCATTGTCAAAAACCTTTAAAATTAATCAGCTGAGCTTGATTAGGGCAAGCTCAATTTAGCAATTCATCTGACCAAATTGTCTTTTACTATCTAAGAAGAGTTTATAATAAAGAACATTCCTCTGTATAATTATTTTTGCCAGGCACCGTTATTCCAAAAATCAAAACCCATACACATACGGAGGCAGCTCCAAGCAAAGAGATGCCAGCTAAAAATGTCACTGGCTTATAACGAAATTCAGATCCTCAGTGTTCCAGGTTAAACCTAAAGATGAAGATAAACATTGCAGTGTCAAAATTACCAGGGGAGTTAGACTTTCCCTTTGCTGTTTGAATATACACAGCCACTAGCTCCCTTGTAGCAGGAGTTAGAAAGTTCCAAGGGGAGCATTTTGACCATATTTCTGATTAGTTCATTCTGCCAGAAGCCAGCAGGCCTCTAGCACTGATTTTTATTTGGTTGCAGAGAGACCTGAGCCAGAGAAGACAGCAAAGCCTGGGTCTGCCACAGATACAATCTCTTCTCCTGCCCCCCACCCCACCTCCACCAAAGCTTGAGGCTTTGAGCACTTTGATGCCCCTCTGGATTTAATCATGCAATTGTGAGTCTTGGAGCTGGGTGGCTTGGAGGAAGAGGCCTCTGAGGCTAAGCTGGGTGCAGCCCATCCCTCAAAAGCACATCGTCCATCACTCCGTCCCTGGAGGAATGCACTGCTGTGACCTAAGCAAAAAGCAGGGAGCTCCAATCAATCAACCAATTAGTCACCCACTCACTCAATCAATTGATCGCTCGCTCTGTTTACTGAGCATCTGCCAACTGCCCAGCTCTTTGCACTCTGCACACCATGCCTGGAGGTGAAGATGAGTGAGTGGAAAAGAGGGGCCGCTGCATCACCAGGAAACAAAAGCAGTATTTGCTGACTCATTGCCAACAGCCTAATTCAGAAATAACACCAAACAGTGCAATGCGAGGAAGACGTTCTGGGGAAGGCAAAAGTTCAGAGGAGATCGACAGTGTGGAAGCATGGTGTGTCTGGAGCAGCCGCTCCCCAGAGTTAGCAGGGCAGGGGCGAGGGCTCCAGGCTCTGCAGCCACCAGCCCCTCACGCCAGGGGGGTCCCAGCCAGAAAGGACTCAGGGACTCTGTCCTAAGTCCCCAAGTAGTAGGATCCACATCATATCCATATATGAACCCTGGTGAACAGACACCACAAGAATGAGCTTTCAGGAAAGGCAACCACCGAGATGATCATCTAGGTGGATCAACTTCCAAGTTTCACTCCAGCCACCAGCTGAGCCAGTTTGGTTGAGAATTAGTTAACTCCTCCAAGTGGACTCGGAGGGACAGTGACAGGCATTGTCATGATGAATCACAGGCTGAAATCTAGACCTTTCCTCCCCAACGGCTGAGCACCTGGCCTCATACGTGAGGGACAGGCTTGTGGGATGCTTAGGAGGAGGGAAAGGGCCGCACATGTCTCATTTTGATTAAAAATGATCATCCCTTAGCTTCATCTTAATGTATTTTCAGAGTAGCCTCCATCTGTTCAATTACACTAGCATAATAGAGAAATGCACCTGGAAAGCATCACCTGGCCCCTTAAATGATCAATTTTGTTGACCATTTTGAGTAATGAAAAATAATGAAAGTTCTAGTCGCTTGGTTCTGTCCGACTCTTTGCGACCCCATGGACTATAGCCTGCCAGGCTCCTCTCTTCATGGACTTCTCCAGGCAAGAATACTGGAGTAGGTGGCCATTTCCTTCTCCAGGAGATCTTTGCAACCCAGGGACTGAACCCAGGTCTCCTGCATTGCAGGCAGATTCTTTACCATTTGAGCCACCAGGGAAGCCCATTTTTGAGGAGATGATCAAGCACTTCTAATGGTAACTGTTTCCTTGAGCATCTCTGAAGTAGAGTCACAGAGATATACGACTCATTTTCAGAAAAGTCATCTTAATGGTGTTTACTTGCTTCTTTATGGCAGACTGAAAACTTGCTTTCGTTTTCTAGAGCTAAAACCCTGCCTGCTGTGAACCCTTTGAGGTGCAAATCTATGCCAGAAGGCCAATCCCACTGACAGTATGCACTTTTTGAAGAAGTCAAAAGATGGTGAGTTATTTCTACCCATTCTTTTCCATTCTAAAACTAGTTATTCAGGGAAACAGGATTGCACTGGTCCTTAACGGAAGCACTAAACCTGCCAGCATGGAAAACTGTCCAGTATTATGTGGATAATAATGGAAGCAAAAGGTAAACCCCAAGAAATTTACAGCCAAGTAATTATAAAACCAGAAAAAGCCCTCAGACTTTTGCGGGGGTGTTCTTTTGTCTGAGGCTTCCCTGGTGGGTCAGCAGTAAGGACTCTGCATGCAACACAGGAGACTCGGGTTCGATTCCTGGGTGGGAAAGATCCCCTGGAGGAGGAAACGGCAGCCCATTCCAGTGTTCTTGTCTGGAAATCCTATGGACTGGTGGGCTACTGTCCATAGCGTTGCAGAGTTGGACATGACTGTGTAGACACACTTTTGTCTACTCTAAGCAAAAAGCTAGGGTGGGTCCTGAATGGTAAGTTTATTTCTACAAATGTGTGACCACCTCACAAGGGGAGAAGGATCCAGAAGATGTACCCTTTAAAGAAAATTGAAGTCCACAGGATAAAAAAATGAGTTTCCTCTACTCTCACTGAAGACCAGGATTCCTACACAGACCACGAAACAGCTTTAACTCAGCAAACTTACTTCTCTCAGATTCTTACAGACAGAACTTAGAGGTTTCGGCTTATAAGCCTTCTAGCTACTTCTTCCCTTCTGCAGACCAAGTAGAAGTTGTCACTGATGGCAAACAGAGATGCCACCTGGAAATCCCCCTATCTACGTAAAAAATGGTATTTTCCATTTTTCTTTCAATCCGAGTTCCTTTCGGCTTGGCTCAGTTCCGTTCAGGCCCTGAAACAGTGAGTCAAAATCAGTCTGTAGCACAGACCTACAATGTTCTGAGTTTCGATAGCGTTACACAAGAAAGAAAACAAGGACAGAAGGACTATTTCAGCATCTGAATTTATTAGTTCCACGTGACATTTGTCTGAGAATGGCCTCTGAGTGACATACTGTTGATGTTTCTGCATGTGTTGGATTTCGTGATTTCACTAACAGCTTGAATTTTTAAAAAACTGCTTCTGACTCATGCACAGGTGGTGCCTAACATGAGCCCCCACACCATTTGCTCACAAATATGTCAAAGATCTCATTCACTTAAGAGCCTTGTCCTGAAAACCCCGGCTCCAAACTACCCGGAAACTATTGCAGTAACTCACATGTCTAACAACTCCCTCACCTCTCAGCTCCTTGTTCAGAGGAGCTGTGTTAACTGGGGTTCTCCCTTACAGACACACGCACAGCTTTGGCAAAATGCTGTGTTGGTCTGGTGAACTCTGAGTTAGGGTATTTTTTTTTTCCTGAGTGTTGAAGATATACAGATACCATCTGTATCTCTCTGTATCTGTCAGATGTCTGTTCAGGTCCTTTGCCCACCTTTTAATAAGACAGTCTTTTGAAAATCCAGTTCTTAACTGAATAGATTGGGCTTTCCAGATGGCTCAGTGGTAAAAAATGTGCCTGTTAATCCAGGAGTCGTGGGTTTGATCCCTGAGCCATGAAAGTTCCCTAGAGGAGGAAATGGCAACCCACTCAAGTCTTCTTGCCTGGGAAATCTCACGGACAGAGGAGCCTGGCGGGGCTACAAGTCCATGAGGCTGTGAAAGAGTCAGGTGCAATTTAGTGACTGAAGCAACAACAACAACAGTAAAATCAGAGTAGACTATAGGCCGCAGAGAGAAGCCAGGTGCAGGGAGATTACAAGTGCAGACTCTGGAGGCAGATTGTGTGGATTTGAAACTCATATCCGCCCCTTTCTAGCTGTGTGTCTTTGAGCAAGTTCCTCACCTCTCTGAGCCTCCATTTCCTCATCTCTAAAATGGGAATAATAATAACAGTATCTACCTTGGAGGGTTGTTGTTATGAGAGTTCCACACATTAATACATGTCAATCACTTTGATCAGCCTTGGGCGTTTGGGGTGCACTTGGCGTTCAGCAGGCCTTCCAAACAAAGGACACCCACCTAAGATCTGCTCTGTTACCAACTTATCATCAAAGCTCATCTGTAAACGCCCATCAATTAGTAAGAGCATTCTTCCAGATCATGAATTTTAAGGTTGAATTTGGTATTATTACCTCCATTTGAGGGAGACAGTGACCCACATTAGACAGCCAGGGGGTAGCATCAGGGTTTCAACTCAGGCCTTTCTGACTCCTCAAACTGAATTCCTAATCACTTCTGTGGTCCCTTAGGCTATTAGTTAAAATAATTTATGCTTCTTTCAATCTGACATCTATTAGGCGAACTCTGTGAGACTGCTGACTTTTGACCACTGCTGCCCTCAATTTTGTATGGATCATCCTAGTAGTGAAAAGCTACTTTATTTAGAACGTGATCCATGAGGGGGGAGAAAGATGGCTGTGCCGAGCTCCCCAGGGAAGAAAATGCTTGTTCCAGATAGCCGCGGGGGTTTGTGGGAGCAGTGGACACTCAGTCCTGGAGGGAGGTTCCTGAGAGCTGGACCTGGATGGGAAAGACCAGCACAGTCCACTTCCCCACTTGGCCAAGGGCAGCCCCTGTGGGTCCACCCAGCTAGAAACAGCAGCATGGGTGGGCTCAGCCACTCCAATATCAGGGGGAAATTTTTTCTTTACTATCTAAAAATCTGTGATTACTGTGCTTTCAAAACTGACTCTGAGAGCAAGAACCATCCTATTAGATACACTATAAATAGTATTTGGCTCATTTGAAAGCTTAATAGATATTTTAGAATTAGAAGAAAAGTTATAATAAGTCCTTTGTTTCTGGAAACACAAGAGCTCTCTGGGTTCTGCCAGCTCCCCTCCCCAACCCCAAGGGAACTCTGAGATGCCCAGATGCAGGTGGGCTGGACTGATTGAGCCCATGAAGGACCATCTCCCCTCAGTCCCTGGTCCCTGCATCTTCAGTCTGGGGTTCCCTCCACTTCTGTCCAGGGAATGATGGTCCCACCATCTTATCAAAGGCAGTCACTTTAATTCCAACTTGGGTTAGACTAACAGGACCCTCTGCAAAACTATTATATTCTGTCAACACCACATTTTCTATCTTGTGACCAAAAAAGCAGGTACTCAGGGGTTCCTTAGATCTCCCCACTGGCTACTTCCACCAAACAGATGGCACATTTCTGCCCTTGGGGTTAAGAATCTACTCAGGCAGACTGACCGATGTGGCAGGCAGTTAGAGACACATTGTCACTCCTGAGTGTGAAATTCGGAGGAAATCAGCGACACCCTACCTGGGGGACAATCACAGCTAAACCTCAGGGAGAGTTGGATCTGCAAGGTGATGAGGAAATGGGAGACCAAGATAACAGCGGGAAGGTGTGGAGATGGCAGGAAGATGACTGGGGAGAGCGGGGTGTGTGTGTGCGTGTGCATGTGTGTGTGTGTGTGTGTGTGTGTGTGTGTGTGCGCGCCCGCGGAGGGGTGGGGGGGCCCGCGGGAGAGGGCCGGAGGGGCGGAGCTTGGGCAGGAGCAGGGATTCCCGGAAGCCCCGTGTCCCCAGCACAAGGGCTGCCCTACAGTTGGCCCTGCCCACTACAGTGGACAGATCGTCCACTTCGCTCACTCCCCTCACTCGACTCCAAATGACCATCTGAAACCTGTCCTGTCCCTGTTTGCAGGTGGGGACACTGAGCCCAGGACACGACCACGGCCACACGGTTTGCAAGACGCAGAACCTACACAACCCAGGTTCAACCCCAAAAGCTCTGTGTTCTTTGCACGGAGACCCGCTGCTCACAGGAGGAACAGTCATTCCTGGCCAGGCCCTTTCCAACCTGTGGTCCAGTAATAACGACAGCGCCTCACATGTGTGACTCTTCACCCAGCTGTTCATTCTGATCACAGGTCTACTACTGCCGCCCGATTGTCACATTATAGATTTTCTCTTCCCTTTTCACAGAACAAATAATTATGGGGAAATGACACTAAAAACTTAATGTTCCAACAGCCGTTTCTGAAAAAATGAGATGTCGGTCCGGGTACCAGACAGCATCCATGGAAAGGCAGTTGGGCCAGGAGCTGAAGGAGCATCCGTGAGGATGTGGTGATACCCAGGGCAAGGATGCTGCCTGCGCTCCAGGACTTGAGCCATGCCTCAATTAGCAGTTTTTACAGGAGCCACTGGAGTGGATTAACCTCATGACCTGAGGACTTGCTCAGAAGTGGGCTCTTTTTCCACTCTCCCAGCCTCTGTTGTCGGCTGGCTTCATCCCTTAATACCCAACGTGAAATGAAATATGTGAAACAGTAACCAAATCACCGACACCAGATGTGACGCCAAATGTTCGGAATTATCCAAAACAGCTGAATCGGGGTCGCTGTCCTCACTTCCCCAGCTTCCGGCCTGGAGGATGGCCCTGTGGGGTCCACTGGGGCTGCGGCCGCAGCTGTCACCTGGCAGCTCAACCCCAGATCCCTGCCTTACCGGCCTGCCAGGTTGGTGGCGCTATCTGGGCCAGTGACACCCCTCCCCCAATCCCGGAGGCTCCCCTGCAGCTGCTCTCCTTTTGTGTAATCAGTAGTTCACCCCCTGGTAGGACTTCACAGCTGCCCCAGGAAAGAGCCACTTCCCACACCCAAGTACTTTGTTCTCATTGCCTTTTCCTGAGAAGTCAGAACTTGCACAGTCTTATCAAGAGACTATTGAATTTAAGAGGCAAAGACGTCCCCTTAGATGTCGCTAAATGCCCACCGCTCGGAGCACAGCTGTGTCTTTCACGCATCCCTTGCATGTTGCACTGGTGCTGGACATCTGATGGACGTGTGGAAGCTTTGTCCCGCTCTGTGCAGCTGCCACTCTGTACCACACATCAAAGGAGGTGCATTTCCACCCGCATCTCCTGGCACACTGTGTGCAGCATTTGTGGGAGTTTTAAGGAATTGTCTGAGCAAGTACTTGCATTTAATAAAATTCATCCTTCATTTGTTCCCACTCCCAGCAAGATGGTTTTGCATTAACAAAATTATAAAGCCATAACACTCCATTTTAATTATGGCCAGTGACAGCTGGCACCCCAGTTCATGTTAATGACATGCAACTCGCAGACACTGATTCCTACTCAAAGTTGGGAGCACTCTGTCAAGTGGCGGACCTGAGACTGGAAGGGCTAACCTGCTCGTCACAAGCCATTACATTCAAGCAAATAACACCCCCTACTGCCATGCTAGATGATACCCATGCTCCCCATCCCTTCAATAAACCTTCATTCCCTCCTAGTACTCACACCTTTCTGCTACTTTCCTCATTTATTGTTTGTCTTCTCACTAAAATATAAGCTTCAAGAGGCAGGAACATTCTCTCTTGTTCTATCTGTGGTGCCTACAGAGTGCCCAGTCCTCAACAACAGACTGCAGGCACTGGATGATAACTGTCCCATGAATGAGTGAAACTTCCACTCGGGAATTCAGTGTTCCTGCCCATGAGCACACACCACTGGGGCACAAGGCTTGTGTCCATACATGCTGATGAGAGAGAACCAGCCACAGGAGCCACCCCTCAGGGGCCTGTCCAGCCTTTGAAAGCCCAGACGAGGGCCATTGGAGACAGTGCTGAGCTCAGTGGGCCCCAGGGCATCACCCTCCATAGGAAGATGGGCACTTTCATTACAAAACTCCTTTTAAAAGTATTTTTGAAGAAAGGGTGCTGGAATTTTTCTGATCAGTCACTGTCCTTTGGGCACCATGCATCAAAGCCAAGACTCTTTTTGTTTTCACATGTATGGTTTCAAATCAGCAGATCAAGATTAATATCGTCAAACTGGCCAAAAGAACAGTTCCATCTATTTCCTTGCTATTAACCCCACTGAGCATATACCTTGGAGAAGAAAGTAGCAATCCACTCCAGTACTCTTGCCTGGAGAATCCCGTCGACAGGGGAGCCTGGTGGGCTGCCGTCTCTGGGGTCACACAGAGTCGGGCACAACTGAAGCGACTTAGCAGCAGCAGTAGAGCATATACCTTGCCAATGTACAAATGGTGAATGACATTGACACTACTTGCTTCTACACTTGGAGGAATCCAACAGCTAGACAGGATGGTGACCCATCTTTGAAAGTATGATGAACACCTTGTAATTAAACTTTACTTAAAAGTTCTGGAGAAAATAAAGATGTTTCATTTCTAATTTCCTTATAGGAGACTAACTGGAAAACCAACATCTTCTTCTTATAGAAGCTGAGAATAACCCACAGGTTTTATTAAGCCAAGAGTCACAATGCCCTTGAACTTGAGCCAAGACAATTGCACATGAACCGTTCCAGTTTATCTATGTTTAGTACCCAGAATTTACTTCCTTCAAGCTGAAGAATATTAGGACAGAGATGACACTGTTAAGCGAGTAGATGTGCGAGGCTGGGTCCTACTCCAACAGAACGAGACTCAGTAGGATCTTTTAAGCAGTAAACCACATTACAGGAACAGCAACTTTTGGGAGTCTGCCAGCCCCCTGGTGTAGAGTTTAGAGACCTTAGGGAACGCGAAGCTAGAGTGTGATCTCTGGGAAGACCCTCCACCAACACGAGGTCTTTCTGTGTATCTTCTCCCCAACCTTATTTATCTTCTCTGGCCACTCGTCACGTGGGAACATACATACCTAAGCTTTCCTGGTTCCTTTTCCCTCCTCTGCGTCTCCAGAATTTACACTAACAAAGAGGTTGTGTTAACTATGACCCTCCTCTGGCCACACATTGGTGTTTTTAAGGCACCTGCTCGGAAGTCACTTAGAAACCCCAGAGAAACATCTTTAATGCTGAGGCCCTCTATCAGTGGGGAGAGAAATACTCCACAAGCCTGCCTGGACTCTAATTAGATTTGTGATCTACGGGGACACTTCGAAAGATTTTGCCTTGTGCTGTTATTCATTTTCAGGGCTTTGGAAATGCACTCAGAATTTTATAGAAAGCAGACAAGACTCCAGGCCACGAGAGAGACCACACACGGAGTGCACTCCTCACGCCCTCACCAGAGCTTCAGGGCTCATCCTGGACAACACATGAAGCCTGACATTTCTCATCACTCATACCCTGGAGCCATCCCTAAAATGTAGTCAAGAGTAATTTTCCATTGAATGTAAATCATATTCGTTTGAGTAATAAACACTTTTTTAAGAGATAGATATTAGAGCATGGGGGCTTCCCAGGTGGTCAGGGGTAAAGAATCCATCTGCCAGTTCAGGAGACGCAAGAGATGTTCCCTGGGTTGGGAAGATTCCCCTGGAGAAGGCATGGCAACCCACTCCAGTATTCTTGCCTGGGAAATCCCATGGACAGAGGAGACTGGTGGGCTGCAGTCCATGTGGTCTCAAAGAGTCAGACATGACTGAGTGACCGAGCATGCGTGCAGGCATTAGAGCAGATATCAGTAACAATGTCAAAAGATGCAGACCACCTTCCTCAGAAGCCTGAGTTGATGTGTGCTTACTCAGGCCTTGGGTGGTGGGGATCCTGGGAGAGATGGAGGAACTCTGGGTATAACTGCTAATAATAGTTGCAATAATATGCTATGATTTAATCATTGCTTCTCTCCACAAAAAGTTTAATTAAGATCATTCTAAAGGTTGTATGGTATTTAATACATATTTATGTTAGTGTATATGTGTATTCTATGTGGATAGAGAGATGATAGATGGATAGATAAGTAAATACATAATCAGTCAGTTCAGTCGCTCAGTTGTGTCCAACTCTTTGCAACCCCATGGACTGCAGCATGCCAGGCTTCCCTGTCCTTCACCAACTCCCAGAGCTTGTTTAAATTCATATCCATAGAGTTGGTGATGCCATCCAACCATCTCATCCTCTGTCATCCTCTTCTCCCCCCACCTTCAATCTTTCCCAGTACCAGGGTCTTTTCCAATGAGTCGGTTCTTCACATCAGGTGGCCAAAGTACTGGGGTTTCAGCTTCAGCATCAGTCCTTCCAGTGAATATTCAGGACTGATATTCTTTAGGATTGACTGGTTTGACCTCCTTGCAGTCCAAGGAACTCTCAAGAGTCTTGTTCAACACTACAGTTCAAAAGCATCAATTCTTCAGCGCTCAGCTTTCTTTATAGTCCAACTCTCACATCCATACATGACTACTGGAAAAACCATAGCTTTGACTAGATGGACCTTTGTTGGCAAAGTAACGTCTCTGCTTTTTAATATGGTGTCCAGGTTGGTCATAATTTTCTTCCAGGAGCAAGTGTCTTCTAATTTCATGGCTGCACAGTCACCATCTGCAGTGATTTTGGAGATAACAGTAAATCTGGTTTTTAAAAACATATTCTCTCACTTACTGGTTTGTTGGTTTATAACAAATGGATTAAGGAAATTTTCCTTTGAGAGGAAAATGTAAATTCTATATTCACAGAAAAAAGCATTAAACTATTCATGGTAGACAAGATTTTTTCAGATATGCCTCTATTAACCAAAGGTGCCTTTGGGGACGAGTATGGGGAGGAAGTTTCATGTTTTTCTTTTTATGTTTTTTATATACTTCTATGGTTTGATTTTTTTGGTCCCAAGCATTTGAAAATGGCATTGTCAATTTTGAAATGAAAATGATATTTTGACAATAATATTGTATATTTCCCTTTCAATCGTGGTCACATAATGTAGGAGTGAAAGACAGAAAAAGCGAAGACAAGTGAGAGAAAAAGAAAATCTAAGGTAAAAATAAGGTTGATGGCAGTTTGTTTGAGAGACTTTAGAGAATAACCTTTCAAGCATTCTAAAACAGTTTGGAAATATTTGATTACTAATTGCCTCAGCATTGATTTAGAGTTAATTTCTGCACAGTCACTTCTGGGCTATTTTTGTTTCAGTCATTTTGTACAGATATCTAAAAAGTCTATAATTCATATTGTTCTTTTCTTAACGGAACTGAAAAGTCCAACTGGGGTGTGCAGAATTCCAACCTCACTGCACCATAGCCTAAGGTTGTTCAGGAAGGTATGGAGTGAGCCATGTGGAGCCACCTGCTGCCTTCAGGGTTTAAGGATGGTGAGCACATGGCTTTGTCATCTGCTGACGTCACTTGAGACTAGGAATCAACTCAGATAACTAATGAGAACCTACTGTGTAGCACAGGAAATTCTACTCAGTGCTCTGCAGTGACAGAGAGGATCTATGTATACGTATAGCTGATTCACTTAGGCACACAGCAGAAACTAACGCAATATTATAAAGCAACTTCAATTAAAAGAAATTTTTTTAAATAAGCCAGTTACTACCACCAGCCTTTTTTGTGTGCACTTAAATTGTTTGGTTATCCTATAACCAAAATAAGAAAGCCTTCATTGCTAACTTCAAGATGGATAGTCAAGCGTTATTTTGTATTGCATTCGTGGTGTTCCATGTAAGGTTCAGTGTACAGTCCTCCTCCATCAAGGAGGGACCTCGTGTTGCCCTCTTGCTCACTCTCTCTCCAAGCAAAGCACCTCTAACTTCTCAGGCCCTCCAACCTCCCCACTCTCTCTCTTCTTGGACACAAGCCCAAGCTTGAGTTTCCCACACTTCCTTCTTTACACTCAAGTCGCCCCTAACTGTGCCTGCAGCAGATATTCCTAATACATCGCAGCTTTCTTCTCCACTGAACCTGAAAAATCTTAATTTAGTGCTCCAAGAAGCCATTAAGAATTAATCACAGGCAACGTGGGAACGAAAACCGATCGTCTGTCCCTCTCTTGAATTAGATTCTCACCGCATGGGGCCCCAGACACTCAGCCCTCCATCCAGTGCTTCACTCTTTGGGACGGGACCTGAGGTCTCAGCAGCATCACTCACTCCATTTGCCAGCTCTGACCTTCCATTTCTCAATGGAAGCCTTCCGGGCTGGACTTCTGGAATGTAGCAGTGTCGCCCACCACTGGCCCTGGGAAGTCTTATTCTTATTCTTATTCTGCAGTGGGTTAAGGCCCACTGCAGCCCTATCCCTCAGAGGAACAACACTGGCAGGCCTGTGAGGTGTGACTGGGGATCTGCTCACTGTTTGTGCTCAGTTCAGTTCAGTTCAGTCGCTCAGTCGTGTCTGACTCTTTGTGACCCCATGAATCCTAGCACGCCAGGCCTCCTTGTTCACCACCAACTCCCGGAGTTCACTCAGACTCACATCCATTGAGTGAGTGATGCCAACCAGCCATCTCATCCTATGTTGTCCCCTTCTCCTCCTGCCCCCAATCCCTCCCAGCATCAGAGTCTTTTCCAATGAGTCAACTCTTCGCATGAGGTGGCCAAAGTACTGGAGTTTCAGCTTTAGCATCATTCCTTCCAAAGAAATCCCAGGGCTGATCTGTGCCTCCTGTCCTGGAACCTAGGATAGGAAAGGGTGCTTCTTGAGCTCCTAGGCAGCTAGGGCTCTACATGAGGTTCAGGTGCTGCTAATGGGAGGCACTCATGCAAGACTTGAATTTAGAAGGGAATTATATGGGGGAGAGGCAGGGCATAGAGCCCCCAGCCTGTTGGCATGCACAGTAGCCAAATCCTGTAGATCTGGGGCCAGTCGCTGCAGGGGAGGTCTCCCAGGTCTGCAGGCAGCTTCCACATGTGGCCGGGCCCCTGGCTCTCTGTGCCCGCTGCTGGATTGTGGGAGCTGGCCACTCAGCCCAACTCTGCTTCTTCTGTTCTCCCCCTTCTCCTTTCAGCCAGTCAATACCCTGTACTAAATCCCTTCTGCTTCAAGCACAGCTGCACAGTATGGACATGGGATGCAGTCATGAGATACTTCCCAAACATCTTCCTGTTGCTTCTTTGATCTGACCTGGCTATGCTCTCAGAAATTGTTGGGCTTCGAAGAGTGAGAGTACAGGACCATGCCAGGTAATCTAGTCACCAACACCATAGATAAGAAAGGAAATACAGTAAGTTTTTGGCAGTCCTTGGCCAGAAGATACATTGAATATAGGAGAACACAGAAGGTTCTTGATTGATTACTGCAGAGAATGAATTGTTTTGTGTTTTTTTTTTTAATGGGAGAACTTATTTGCAGCACAGAGAGAAAAGGATAATGATAATTGTAACCTTAATGAATCACAGGACACCTCCCATGCTTGTTCGATATTTATGTTGAGAACTGTTTTTCCACTGTGCTCCTACCAAAATGCGACCATTACTTTCACATTACTCACAGGTTTTAGCAGCTGAGATACCTGTATTTTCTCTGGTATCATTTCTGTTCATACACACTCAACAGAAACTGAAAGGATCTTAGAAAAGTTTTCTTATTTATGAACACCTTTTAAAAACCTGGCCAAGAAATTAATCCCGACACTAAAATGAGGTCCATGCAGGTATTATGCTTCCTCATGTGGAACCCATACACAAATTCTGCGGATCTCCATCTTATTAAACAATCATAAAATATCAGAATATATATCAACTCTATCTCTCTCCAACTCACTTAGGCTCACACTGGCTGAGATGAAGACACATAACTTTAAATGCTTACAGTATTGACCATCAGGAAATTTTAAAGTATGCTGTTATTTATAGCCCACCTGAGAAAGGCAAAAATATCTTGAAAGTTAAGAACTCCAGTTGGTAAAATTACTAATAGAGTAGAGAGAGAGCTGGAATTCTTACCAGAAACTCTAAAAGCACATCTGAAAACAAGACCTGTCTGCCGGTGTTGGCCCAGTCTTGCCTAAAACAGGATGGACCAGAGAGAAGACATGAACATCTCCTAGGAGCAGGCACGGGGGTGGTGCCCTGGTGCCTGCTTAATCCCTCAGAGTGCACAGCCTGCTTGCTGGGCGTGTAGGTTCACCATTCCCCAAGAAGGATAAGGCGGGTCCCCTATACCTTAGGAAACAGGCTTGCAGAGAGGAAGTAAGTTAACAGAACCCAACAGCTCTTAAGGAGCAAAGGCAAGAACCAAACCCAGGTCCACCCAGGTCCACTGAGAACAGATCATGCTTCATTGGCACTTCACCATTTACTGAGAAGCATTTCTGCATCTGATTAAAAGAGACTTTCAAAGGCTTTGGGAAATCTTTTCACTTCCATTTTACTTTAATTTTATTTTTGCAGCTTTTGCAAGATGAGGTCAAAAGGCCCTGACAGCTGCACAGAAGACTATTTCCACCTTCACCAGTTCTCCTGTTCTAAACTCAGGCTCAGAAGAAGATCCTGGGGGCTGAGCTGCGGAGTCCTTCTCCCTGACTTCATTGCGAGGCAGCCAGCAAGACTAGTCAGTAATTACCTCCCAGGGGATTGTACAATGTCTGCAGTGCCTTGCAAAGCTGGTTGGGAGCCGTGTAGATACGTGCAGGCTGAGAAGTCTCTGCATGACGGGATCTGCTGCTGCCTGCACGGCTCTTGCCACCCCCAAGGGGATGATAAGGAGATAACTGGTTGGGCCATGCCAGAGTTTTGTTTGGTGATCACACACAGGGGACCCAGTCCTCAGAGGGTTAGACCCTAAAGATCTTAAACATCCTTGACATTTACATAGCAAACACCAGTGTTTGAAACATCTGGAATAAATCTACAGATGGAGCACCAGATTTCATTAGGGCAAATGTGGATGTGAACTGAGATTGCGTAAAACTAAAAGTCCCCTAACAGGACTTCCCTGGTGGTGTAAGAACAGTTCTTTTCATGGCCAGATGGTAAAACTGGCAAAGGATGCTATATTATATGACTGTATCAGAAAAGTGCTTCCCCCTCCCCAAATATATAATTTACTAAGAGTTTACTCTACGACTTAGTTCAGGGCTTCCCTGGTGGCTCAGTAGTAAAGGCTCTGCCTGCCAAACGCAGGAGAGACACAGGTTCGATCCCTGATCCAGGAAGATTCCACATGCCACGGAGCAACTAAGCCTGTGCTCTGCAACTATTGAGCCCGTGCTGTAGAGCCCGTGAGCTGCAATTACTGAAGCCCGCTAGACCTAAGGCCCGTGCTCCACAACAAGAGAAGCCGCCACAGTGAGAGGCACCACAGCTAGAGAGCAGCCTCCACTTGCCACAGCTAGAGAAAAGTCCACCCAGCAACAGACGCAGGGCAGCCAAAGATGAATGAAATTATAAAAAAGACTTAAAGAAGTCCCCTGACAAAAACAGAGAGAGGGGGAGGGGAGAGACAGCTGAAGCAAAGCTTCTGGTCCTTCATGAAGCCTTTGCACTGTTGGAACTTTTAAACCAGATGCATGTACCATTGTGACTATGTTCAGTAGCTTATTAAAGATGAGAAACAAATCATTTATATCCAGCCAGCAGCCCACGGCAAGGGACAAAAGGCAACCTGGGCCTTCAGAGTCTGGGGACCGTATTTCAAGACATCCCTGATGTGAAGTATTTGTTTCTTGAAGATGGAGGCTATACAAATACCCATGATACTTTTCTCTTGCTCCCCGCCGTTTCACGTTGAAGTCACCGGTTCTTTACTGCTTGTTTCAGGAAGTGTTAAGGAATAAGCACAGACATTCAGCTACCTGATGCAAAGAACTAGCTCATTGGAAAATGAGATGCTGAGATAAGACTGAAGGCAGGAGGAGAAGGGGCAACAGAGGATGAGATGGTTGGATGGCATCACTGACTCAATAGACATGAGTTTGAACAAACTCCGGGGGTTGGTGATGGACAGGGAAGCCTGGTGTGCTGCAGTGCATGGGGTCGCAAAGAGCTGAACATGACTGAGCAACTGAATAAGAGTAACAACAATGAGGCTTTTCTCTTACCCTGCTCATTTCACATTGATGTCACCGGTTCTTCACTGCCAGCTTCAGGAAGTTTTAAGGAATCAACACAGACATTCAACCAGAGAAGCGCTCAGAGGGCAATCAGCCCTCATAATCCAAGCTGGCAGGAGCCTACCTCCAAGACCCTCAGCCTCCCCGTAACCAACCCCTACCAGGAATGTGGAAAGCAGTGAGCTTAGCACACTCAGTGCTCTGGGCTTTCTGGTCTTTGAGGATTAGTTACCGTTAAGTAGTTGCAGGCAGGCCAGGCTGACCCCTTGCCAAAGGTCAGGCAGCCCCTGGCTCCTCCTGCCTCTTTGTCAGAAAGAATATTTTTTATGACTTGATATGATTTTAAATCTGCTCTGTAGAAGGCTGTCCCTGGAAGAGGAGATTCTGACATTCTGAAAAACATGTCAGCAGTCTCTGCAAAAGCCATCAGAACATGGGCTGCCAGTACCAGTCCTCGGCTGCATCGCAAGTGGCAGGCTCCCTCCTGGGGCTGGATAGGGCTTGGCGGAGGATGAAGGGCCAGGTCAGGCTGCCTGTGACTTGCATCTTGGGCAGGGGCTATTAGTGGACCACGTGGACCCTGGCAGGACACTGGAACCACTGTTGTTCCAGATAATTTTCCTTTTTTCCTGCCAGTAAGTCCCAAGGAGTCCACATACTGTTTCTCCAAGGATCATCCTAACCCTGGAAGAATGGAAACTCCCCATGTCCCCAAGAATGATGGCTTTTCTGGTGCCAGATGGATGGTAGAAAGGATGAGTCTCTTCTAAATGAACCAAGCACCCCGAGTAATTTGCCTTTAAAAGCATCCTTAAAAATTCCCAACCTTTACTTTTCAAAGAATACTGCTAGAATGTTATTTTCCTTTCAGGTTTACAAACACCGCCTTCAAGACATTTCTTTTTCTTTACAGGACTTTCCCTGCAATGAAGAGTATGTGACTGCAAGGTGGCCCTTGTGGCTCTGGCTACCTGGGTTCACCCAGCTCATGAGCTGTGTGGTTAATTACTCTCTAGAGGGCAAAAATCTTTCTTAAAGGTGGTTATGTAAACCAATGTTAAAGACTGCTTTATTTCAAAAGATTGAGTTTTCTGGAAAAAAGGTAAAGAAACAGATATTCATTCATCAGTGCAGCTATTCAACAAATCTTTTTGGAGTGGGTGCCGCTCTAGAGCAGGCCTGGTCTCAGTCTGGGGCACAGTGATGAACAACGGAGAAAACAACTCCTACTCTCCCGGGACACAACCTGGTGGCAGAGGACTGGCAACAAACAAGCGAACCGTACGCAGTGTTAGATGGTGAAGGTGCTATGGAGAAATCAGAGCCGGCAAATGGAGGGGGAGTGTTGGGGGAAGGAAGGGTGCAACCCCAGCAGGGTGGTCAGGGAAGGCCTTCTGCAAGAGAGGAGGACACAGGTGCATGAGGAAAGCTGGAAAGCAGGGTGACTAGATCAAAGGATGCTGAGTTCAGAAGGGACACGGCCGAGGGGGAACATAGATATAAAGGCTTGGAGGCCATTCTTCTGCTTGTTTTTTTTCTTACAAAACGTGTTCTTTTTAACTTACTTTTAATTGAATGATAATTGCTTTACAATATTGTGTTGGTTTCTGCCATACATCAACATCAATCAGTCATAGATTCTTTTTTAAAAAAATATCAACCATTTTTAAAGTCTTTCTTGGATTTGTTACACTATTGCTTCTGTTGTTTATGTTACGGTTTTTTGGCTCCGAGGCACATGGGATCCTAGCTCCCTACCCCTCAGAGGTTGAACACACACCCCTCACATTAGAAGACGAAGTTCTAACCACTGACTGCCAGGGAAGTCCCCCTGGAGGCCATTCTTAAAGATGAAGGCTTTTCTCTGAACAAGAGAAGCCTATGCAAGGTGCCCAAGCCCAGAAGTGACACACTCTGTTTCAGCAATAAAAGCATTGCCCTGGCAATAATACCATTTGCAGAAATATGGTTGGACCTAGAGATGACCATTCTAAGTGAAGTAGATCAGAAAGGCAAAGACATATAATACCATTCAGATGTGGAATCTAAAAACATGATACAAATGAACTTGTTTACAAAACAGAAACAGACGCATAGACATAGAAAGCAAACATCGTCACTAAAGGGGAGGGGAGGTGGGGATAAATGAAAAGTTTGGAATTAATGCATATGCAACACTATGCATGGCTTCCTAGGACTCCGTGGTAAAGAATCCGCCCGCCAATGCAGGAGATGCCAGTTCAATCCCTGGGTCAGGAAGATCCCCTGGAGGAGGAAATGGCAACCCACTCCAGGATTTTCTCTGGGAAATCCCATGAACAGAGGAGCATGGCAGACTACAGTCCACAGGGTTGTAAAGAGTTGGACACGACTGAGCATGCAGGCACACACCACTATATAAAAAACATAAACAACAAGGAGCAAAACTGTACAGTACAGGGAACTATATTCAATATCTTATAATAATCTATAATAGGAAAGAATCTGAAAAATAGTTTCACTTCACTGTACACCAGAAACTAACACATTGTAAATCAACTATTTGTTGTCCAGTCACTAAGTCATGTATAACTCTTTGCAACCCCATGAACTGTAGCCCGCCAGGCTCTTCTGTCCATGGGGTTCTCCAGGAAGGAATACTGTAGTGGGTTGCAATTTCCTCCTCCAGGGAATCTTCCCAGACTAGGGATTGAATCCAGTCTCCTCAACTGGCAGGCAAATTCTTTACCTCTGAGCCATCAGTTCAGTTCAGTCGCTCAGTCATCTCCAACTCTCTGCGACCCTGTGAATCACAGCACGCCAGGCCTCCCTGTCCATCACCATCTCCCGGAGTTCACTCAGACTCACGTCCATCGAGTCCGTGATGCCATCCAGCCATCTCATCCTCGGTCGTCCCCTTCTCCTTCTGCCCCCAATCCCTCCCAGCATCAGATCAGGGAAGCCTAAATCAACTATACATCAATAAAACATAAATACATAAGTTATAAAATAAAAGCATTACTCTGGCTGTTTTGTTTTGTTTCTGTTTGTTTATTTTGATAAGAGAACAGACTGGGGTGTGGGTGTAACGAATCCAGCATAGAAAGGTGCGCTGAGGTTATGGCGATCACCTGACAGCCTGAGCGCTGTCAGTGATCAGTGGCAGGTAAAGTCTGAATGTAGTCTGAAGACATATTTGTTGACAGGTCTCTCTGTATCTCCTTCTCTTCTTAAAAGGACGCAGATTCTATGGGATCAGAGCTACCTTTATGACCTCATTTAACTCATAAGGTTTTCTCTCCAGTACACTCACACAGGCGGCTTAGGGCTTCAATATGTGGATTTGGGGGACACAATTCAGTCCAAAGCAGCAACCGAAAGCATGAAATTGTCATTTACTAAAATGAGAAGCAGCAAGATTTGAGAGAAGGAGAAAAACCTGGAGGCGTGATTCTGAGACTATGCCCTTTCTATTTTTAAAATGTCAATGCATCCTTTGTTTTGTGAAATGAAGGTGATTTTAAATAGTCAGGTCTTTTTTTTTTTTTTTTAACATCCTTCCTGGACAAAAGCAAGTTGTTGTTCCTAAAGTCAAAAAAAGAGAAGAGTTGGAGGCTTGAGATGCCTGTTCACCTAGGGTTTTGCCCATGAACTTGGAAATAAGGGGGCAGGTCTGGGCCCGAGATACGAACTTGGAAGACATCACACTGCTGCTGGCTGGGAGACTAATGAGATCCCTGGAAGGAAGAGGACTAATGACTATGCCTGAGCACCCCAATGGGCAGCATTTGGGGGTGCACTTGAGACTCCAAAGCATCAGCGAGGGACAGAGGAGAAAACCAAGGGAGCGTGGTATTCCCCAAGCCAACTGAAAACAATCATGTCATGAGGCATGTGGCAAGAGCCACAAACCGGTCAAGAAAGAGGAAGACTGAGATGTGTGGGTTGATGGAACCCCACGAAGGTCACTGGGGACTCTGTCATTGGCAGCCTTCACAAAGCAAAGGCTAATGGAGCAGGCAGGAGAGACAACAAGTCAAAGCACAGGAGGATGGTGCAAGAGGCTGCCCTCACCTGGAGCCCTGCTGTGGACGTGGGAGGGAAGGGAGGGCCCTTCCGGGAGCAGAGAGCAGGAGGAGAGAGGACGCAGTAACTGAAGGGGCACGCGGGCCAGAGAGGGATCCCTTTCTGGGCAACGTCATCTACATCACATTTGCATGTTGAGAAGAGGGAGGAATAATGAAGAAAAACTACAGTTTTTCTCCTCTCACTAGGTGATTGCTGATTAAACCATCTCTTCTCGAGTGAACCATAGACGCTGTCCTACCCTCAACTGCCATGTTTGGGCTTGTTCAAAACTGAATTTTGCCTCTTAGGCTCCATCTGGTTCACCCCATCCTGCACCTGGTTTCTCTACTGCTTGCTTCTGCACGATGCTGACCTTCATGAATCCTAAGCGCCGGGATCTACAGCTCCCCACTAATTTAACCTTCAATATGGTCATTTATAGGGCTCCCAGATGGCATTTGTGGCAAAGAACCCGCCTGCCAATGTGGGAGACATAAGAGATACAGGTTCAACCCCTCGGTTGGGAAGATCCCCTGGAGGAAGGCATGGCAACTCATTCCAGTATTTGTGCCTGGGGAATCTTCATGGACAGGGGAGCCTGGCAGGCTACAGTCCATAGGCTGGCAGAGAATCGAACATGATGGAAATGACTTAGCAGGCACCCAGATACGCATGGTCATTTGTGGTCTTCCCGGTGGCTCCGTGGTAAAGAATCTGCCTGCCAATGCAGGAGATGTAGGTTCAGTTCCTTGGAGAAGGCAATGGCACCCCACTCCAGCACTCTTGCCTGGAAAATCCCATGGACGGAGGAGCCTGGTGGGCCGCAGTCCATGGGGTCGCTAAGAGTCGGACATGACTGAGAGACTTCACTTTCACTTTTCACTTTCATGCATTGGAGAAGGAAATGGCAACCCACTCCACAGTTCTTGCCTGGAGAATCCCAGGGACGGGGGAGCCTGGTGGGCTGCCATCTGTGGGGTTGCACAGAATCGGACACGACTGAAGTGACTTAGCAGTAGCAGGTTCAGTCCCTAAGTTGGGAAGATCCCCTGGAGAAGGAAATGGCAACCCACTCCAGTATTCTTGCCTAGAAAACACTATGGATAGAGGAACTTGGCAGGCTCCGATCCATGGGGTGGCAAAGAGTCAGACACAACTTAGTGACTCAACATGGTCCTTTATTTATGGGACAGTGTGAGAGAACCATCTCTCGAATGTCTATCATATGACATCATCTCAAGGGTTTTGCCTTTATTTTCTTGGTTTTCACCCTAGCTCATTTCCATCTTGCACAGGAGAAGCTGAAGCTCAGAGGTTAGGTTAACAAGGTCAAGATCCCACATTAATGAGCGGAGAAGCTGAGAAAGGGAGCTGGTTCCTCTCATTCCAAGTCTGTGTGGGCTGCCTGTGTGATGCTGGCTCCTGAATCCAAACTCACTCTGGACTGGCTCATGGCACTGCCGAGTGTTAACACACTCACTCCCAACGGAGAGATGCATTGCGACCGGACGTGTTTTACCCAGTCATCATCCCTGTCTCTCCCCAGAAAGAAAACGCACATGGAAATGCAAAGGAAGCCAGGAAAGGTACTTACTGGATATAAAGACAGATCAAAAGAGACCCGACATCCTTAAATGATCCCCTTATCAGGTCCTTTTGGCCGTGGCTGTCCTGCTGCAACTGAAGGTCGATGTCAGCCTGCTGGGGCGGCCGCCTTCTGACACATCCCTGGAGTCGCCCGGCCAACCTTTATTCCGACTTCTCCTTGTGACCACATTTTCTCACCTGTGATTCACTCTCCCTTGGCCAGCTACAGCTGGAACATGTCACAACTCATGGCTTGTTTGGCGTCAGGTACATTTTAGGTTGCCTGCTTCCTACTGGGATCTGGGGAGCCTCCTTGCCCCTCTCCAGACAATAGCTAGGAGGCATTGTCTCCAGCAAATGGTGAGCTCTTTAAGTCTCATCTACAGGGCTTTCCTGGTGGCTCAGGGGTAAAGAATACGCCTGCTGATGCAGGAGACACAGGTTCAATCCCTGATCTGGGAAGATTCCACTTGCCAAGGAAGGACTCAGCCTGTGTGCCACGATGCCTGCGCTCTGGAGCCCGGGAGCCACAAATACCGACGCCTGTGGGCCCTGAAGCCCGTGCTCTGCAACGAGAAAAGCTGCCAAAATGAGAGGCCCGAGCACCATGACTAGAGAGCAGGCCCCACTTGCCACAACTAGAGAAAAGTCCACACACAGTGAAGACCCAGCACAGCCAAAGTAAATAAATAAAATTATATACGAAAAAACTCATCTACGGTAAGTGCACCAAGTAACTCTCACTGACTTTGGACGCTGCCTGGATGGCTCCCAGAGCCAATGAACATTCCAATATCCTTCTGTCTGTAGAGGCCATTGTTTACCGGGCATGGCCATTGTTTTTGGTTTTTTGGCTTATTTTTAATGACAGCATGTGCTCATATTAAATTAACAGTATAAAAGGACATTCTGTGCAAAGAAACTCTCCTGCCTGCTGACCTCTTGAGCTCTGATCCCCAGTTGACTCTTCCTAGAGGCAATGGGTCTTTCCCACTGTTGGGGCATATTTACTTTAAGCTTTTAAAATCAAAAGAACAGTGTGGGGGTTTCCCAGATGGTCCAGTGGTTAAGAATCTGCCTTCTGTAAAATAGATAGCCCGTGGGAATTTGCTGTATGATTCAGGGAACTCAAACCGGGGCTCTGTCACAACCTAGAGGGGTGGGATGGGGTGGGAGGTGGGAGGGAGGTTCAGGAGGGAGGGGACAAGTGTATACCTGTGGCTGATTCATGTTGATGTATGGCTGAAACCAACTCAATATTGTGAAGCAATTATTCTTCAATTAAAAATAAATAAATTTTTTTAAAAAAGAAAAAGAATTTTCCTTCCTATGTAGATGTAGAAGGTTTGATCCCTAGTCGAGGAACTAAGATCCACCGTGCCTCGGGGCAACCAAGCCCGTGCACCATAGTTACTGAAGCCTGAGTGCACAGAGTCTGTGTTCTGCAGCAAGAGTAGCCACTGCAATGAGAAGCTCACACACCACAACTAGAGAGTAGCCCCCATTCACCGCAACTAGAGAAAGACCTCGAGCACCAGCGGAGACCCAGCACAGCCAAAAATAATAAATAAATAGTTTTTTTTAGAGTAGCAATGTGTGTTTCAAATTATAGTTACATGTGTCCAGATTACATAAACATGTCATAAATGTTAACTCCGCTTCTAACCTAAGCCCTGGCTCTGCCTCTGGCAGCCAGCTCCTTTCCTTGGTACTGTTTGTGCAAGCCTTGGCTAACCTGGACAACAGAACTAAGATCCATTTGGCAACCCAACAGTAGATCAATCTAGCAATGGACTTAGTACACAAAGAAGGTGAATTCAGGAAGTTTCCTGGCTGTCCTGTGATTAGGACCCCACGCTTCAAATGCAGGGGCCTGGGTTCGATTCCTGGTCAGGGAACTAGATACTGCATGCCGAAATGAATACTTGGCACAGCCAAATACATAAATAAATAAATATTTAAAAAATAAAGAATGATTCTGAAGATTTGGCCTCAGCAAGTAAAAATGTGCAGTTGCCATCCATTTAGGCTAGAAATTATTTATGCAGCATTGTCTATATATTGTAATAAAGGATGAAATCCTCCTAAAAAGACACTTAAACCCTGAATCTGCCTAAATCATCATAAAACAGAATGTAAAGCAGGATCCAATATCACTGACGTGGAGCGAACTGCCAGGACTTAAGTAGAAAAGTTGAAATCTGGAGACCATGCCTGACTCTTTAAAGTGTATACTAAGAACATGTGGTACATGGTTTTTCTGTGAGGTAAATTTCCAGAAATTTCCTTACACTCAAATCTAATCATAGAACCTAGTAAATGAATGGGAAATAAAATATTAAGAACATTCTCTGAGGGTTTAAAGTACATATAAACAGTGTCAACTATCTGCATCTTTTAATCTGATTTTTATCATGTATCTCATTTCCCAAGTGAAAATAGACATTTGCTTTTTATGGCAACTGCAGAAAATAAATTAGATCCCAGATTGTCCCTTTCCTAATTGTCTGTGTTGATGTGACTACAGAAGGACAGTCATTTTCTATCATGTATATTATACCCTGGGGAATGGTATAATTATTTTTTCACTTAGATCTAACTATCCATGGTAAAAATCCTAAAATAAATTAAATAGCATATAGCCAGATATGGGCAATTTAAAAATGAAGTAAAGATTTTTCTGAAAAGTATTTTTCTACTCTAAAGTTTTTTTTTAAATTTTACTTTTTCAGAGTGAAATATAAAATAATACATCAGTCCCTCGATTGATAAAGTGAACCTGAACATATTTTTGCAGCTTCAGTTATGACTCCCTAAAATACAGATAAGCTGTGCCAAATTCCAGGAGTGTGGGGGGTCTATGTGTTGGATATCTGCAGCTGATACGATTGCCAAAATTATTGATTTGCTACACTGTCTCACTTCAGTACAGTTGTACATCGTGTGTGTGAATGTCATTCACGGCACAAATCAACTGTTGGTATGACATGCATTTTTATGTTCTTAACATTAGTTCATTCTTTAAACACCAGGTGTACCTGTTGGATGAGATTTCTGGAGACAGATACCCAAATCCCACTAATTATACCCCCACTAACTTTCTGGATGGTCTCATTGGACTTTTGAGCCATTTCTCTGCCTTTTGCCATTTTCTCAATGAGTTGTCCCTCTCCCATGAGGGACCCTGAGCCGTCCTGCCCAAAATACGTCAAAACCACAAGCAGACAGCATGTCAGCCCTTCCGGGTGGAGTGAATGGGTGGGCCAGCCCTGAGCAGGGCATGATTTCTTGATTCAGCAGAAGGCCTCCTGAACCTCTTCGGACTGTGTTTCCATGAGACATGTTTTTGTCTCATATTTCTTTTCTTCTTAGATTTTTTTTGAATGTGTACCATTTTTAAAGTCTTCATTGAATTTGTTACCCATTTCTTCTGTTGTATGTTTTGGTTTCTCGGCCCTGAGGCATGTGGGATCTTAGCTCCCTGACCAGGGATCAAACCCAAACCCTCTGGATTGGAAGGTGAAATCTCAGCCACTGGACTGCCAGGAAAGTTCCCATATTGATTTTCTTTAAAAGCAAGTTTGTTCTCCATTCTTCAATTTCCATGGTGCTGCTTTAAATTAAACATCAGCCTGTTAGGATGCAGGCAGGCCCACATAAGGAGACCCTTGTCTCTCAAACACAGCTCAGTTCTAGGAATTCAACTGAGGGGCTCCCCAGGCTGGCAGGGGTGTGAGCTCAGGAAGAAATGGTCCCAGATTTCAGTCTGGGCCTTGCTGCTCACAGGGTCATTGCTAACTTGGCCAGCTGCTCAGGGTGCTTCCCCAGAACTCCCAGCCAAGTGCAGCACAGTGGGACAGCCAGCCTGGAAGTGCCTCCTCTTCCCCTTCTCTGGCCACGACCTGAAGCCCTGCATCGATCACCCTTTCTGCCTGGCCCAAACAACATCACTGCTGCCCAGGCCTGGGCCACCAGCTTCTTTTCAAACAGCACCTCCACCAGCTGTTGAAACTGGAACTCCACAGATGAGCTACGTCGCTTCATGCCAGAGGAAGGGCCCATCTCCATATCTACCTCAAGCGCAACGTGGAGGCTAGAACAGTCATCTTTTGTCTTAATTCATAGGTTTAGTCACTAACCCAGGAAAGTGCTCTCAAAGCCGCAGAGCATTACTCAAATACCAAGTGGTGTTTTGATTGCCGCGGCTGGCCTGCTAGAATCTGGCTGCTGTTGGATTTCACAATCTCCTTCCCTCTGAAAGTGTGCGCTTGTAAAGACTGCAAGGTGTGAGCTTATTTGAAAGTGCAGGGACTTAAAATCATTTTAGTTTTAGAATTTCACAATCGTCCTTGGAATAAAGACACCTGGGGGTGTCCTAAAACCCGGCGCTGGTATTCATTCACTGACTTTAACCACTTGGAAAGTCGTATAAGCAGGGTTGGGTGCCCAGGCAGACTTGAAAATCGGGTTTGCTTCTTTTCCGCAGCTCTCTGTCAGCTGCCCACTCTTGTCACTCCTGTGTTTTTTGCTTTGGGGTCTGGAAGGGTAGGGGTGAATAGGAAGAAACAGGGAGAGGATGCAGGGCGTTTGATACATACGCTTCCATCAGGGTCTCTGGGCAGCTTCCCAAGGAGGACCCTGCTGACTCCTTTCCTTTGAACACTCAGAGGCACCACGGGCACAATGATTATTTTTCCAAATGCTCAGAACTGTGGTTGCCCAGCTCCCCAGGGCAAAGCCTGACCCCACAGCCCAGCCACGGTATGTGCGAGATGCAGGGAACGAGGCTCATGTCTGCCCACTCCCAGGTCTCCCAGCTCTCTCTCTTGAAAAACACACCTCTTTTTAGAGTTCATGTGCGGGTCCCCTCCAGGCGCTCCTTGATCAGGCCTCCTCCTCCCTTGTGTTTTCCTCTCTTTGGCCCTGTCCTCTCCCCAGGGCAGCATATCAGGGGCTCCCTGGCTTCATTCTCTGGATGACTAACCCTGGTGGGCAGTACCTCGGAACTGGCATCATATGCGTCAGCGAGTCCAGGCCTGCACCGGGGCTCCCAAGGTCTGCTCTGCATCCGCATCCCTCATGGGGACTTGCTCTGCAGCGGGTCCCCCTAGGGTGGGCAAAGGCCCTCCTCCTGTCTTCCTGGCAGCTTTTTCCTTCCTTCAGAAAGTGGTTTTTGTGATTTGCAACAGTGTCTTCACCACAAAAGCAGTTTTCTCTAATGTCCCCTCTCTCTCAGGAAGTTCATTTCAATAGATACGATACAATGTACATCAGTGACAAACTTGCCAATAAGTCTTATTATGAATGAAGAGTAACAATGGGGACTTCAATGGCAGACCAGCGGTTAAGATTCTGCCTTCCAATGCAGGGGGTGCAGGTTCGATCCCTGGTCGGGGAGATAAGATCCCATGTGCCTCGCAGCCAAAAACTCAAAACATAAAATAGAAGCAGTATTGTAAAAAACTCAATAAAGACTTTAAAAATGGTCCACAATTGTGCTGGGAAAACTGGTCAACCACTTGTAAAAGAATGAAACTACAACACTTTCTAACACCATACACAAAAATAAACTCTAAATAGATTAAAGATTTAAACGTAAGACTGGAAACTATAAAACTCCTAGAGGAGAACATAGGCAAAACACTCTCCGACATAAATCACAGCAGGATCCTCTAAGACCCACCTCCCAGAATTCTGGAAATAAAAGCAAAAATAAACAAATGGGACCTAATTAAACTTAAAAGCTTCTGCACAACAAAGGAAACTATAAGCAAGGTGAAAAGACAGGCTTCGGAATGGGAGAAAATAATAGCAAATGAAGCAACTGACAAACAACTAATCTCAAAAATATACAAGCAACTTATGCAGCTCAATTCCAGAAAAATAAATGACCCAATCAAAAAATGGGCCAAAGAACTAGACATTTCTCCAAAGAAGACATACAGATGGCTAACAAACACATGAAAAGATGCTCAACATCACTCATTATCAGAGAAATGCAAATCAAGACCACAATGAGGTACCATTTCACACCAGTCAGATAGGCTGCAATCCAAAAGTCTACAAGCAATAAATGCCGGAGAGGGTGTGGAGAAAAGGGAACCTTCTTACACTGTTGGTGGGAATGCAAACTAGTACAGCCACTATGGAGAACAATCTGGAGATTCCTTATAAAACTGGAAATAGAACTGCCTTATGACCCAGCAATCCCACTGCTGGGCATACACATGGAGGAAACCAGAATTGAAAGAGACACATATACCCCAATGTTCATCGCAGCACTGTTTATAATAGCCAGGACATGGAAGCAACCTAGATGTCCATCAGCAGATGAATGGATAAGAAAGCTGTGGTACATATACACAATGGAGTATTACTCAGCCATCGAAAAGAATACATTTGAATTAGTTCTAATGAGGTGGATGAAACTGGAGCTGATTATACAGAGTGAAGTAAGCCAGAAAGAAAAACACCAATACAGTATACTAACACATATATATGGAATTTTGAAAGATGGTAACGATAACCCTGTATGTGAGACAGCAAAAGAGACACAGATGTACAGAACAGATTTTTTGACTCTGTGGGAGAGGGAGAGGGCAGGATGATTTGGGAGAATGGCATTGAAACATGTATAATATCATATAAGGAACAAATCACCAGTCTAGGTTTGATGCAAGATACAGGATGCTTGGGGCTGGTGCAGTGGGATAACCCAGAGGGATGGTATGGGGAGGGAGCTGGAAGGAGGGTTCAGGAGTGGGAACTTATGTACACCCATGGCGGATTCATGTTGATGTATGGCAAAACCAATACAGTATTGTAAAGTAAAAAAATAAAATAAAATTAGGAAAAAAAAGCCCACAATTAAAAAAAAACTTAAAAAAACACAGTGAGTGTGGGTAGTGATGGGTGTTAACAAAACATCACCATGATCATTCCTCATATATGTATCTATATATCAAGTCTTTATGCTGTACACCTAAAACTAAGATGACGTCATATGTTCATTATCTCTCAGTAAAGCTCAGGGGTAAACACCATGATGATACGTGAAGCCCTTTGGAAAGTCCTCCCCTGCGCTGCAGATTTCATAAACATGTCCTGCCACTCCCCTTGATGTTCCACAGTCTGAACTCCAACTGGCAAGGATATGGGCAGAGACCTCAGGCTGTAGGTGGCTGGTCACCTCCGGCGGTCTGACCTCCAGGTTGCCCATCTCTTCCAGCTTTCTGTGGCAAGAGGCCTTCCTCCCCACCCCAGTCAGACCTCAGCACCTCAGGCCTCACTCATCACAGAGTGAGGTCCCCACACCATCTCAACAGTCCCAGGCTTTGGGACCAGGCTGCTTGTATTTTTAACTCCAGCTTGTATAAATATACACCTTGGTGGATCCACTTGCTCCCTCCTTCACAGACACCTGTCCTGTCATGCTTCAATCAGCCATCTGCCCTGACACAGTGCGGTTTAAGATGACTGCTTTAGGATAATCAAGTCTCAAATGTCAATCTTGAGGGGCCTGGGGAAGGAGGAGGGTCAGGAGTCTGGGATAAAACCGAAGAGAAGGCATCGGCTTTGCAAAGGCTTTTCTTTCCTACGTAAGGACTAGGAAGAGGGCTACACACGTCCTTCAGGAGGAAGTGAGCTAAAAACCCATCTTCAAATAACTTTCCGTGGACCACGTGAATATGCCAGCTCATCCTATTAAGAGTACTTGATGAGCCTAGAAGCTGGCTCTAGTTCCAGCTCACAAAGCCCTTTTCTTTTTTCATTCCTTTTATTTTCATCAAAGTAACATGTATGCTTGGCTTCAAAAGAGAAAATCCATTTGAACAGTTCCACATCATGAAAACTGGCCTTCCCAGCAGTGTTTAAGCCTTGATGATTCTCAGCATGGCTCTGGACTGTGGGAGGCAGGTTCTGCCCATCCCTTGACCTCCCACACCTTTGACCTGAAGCCTGGCAAGGGGGACCTGTGTTTTGTGGCCCAGGTTGTAGTGAGGAGTCTGCGGCTGACAGCAGGGCAGTGTGTATCCAGGCAGTGGCCACTTCTGCAGCCCAGCATGGGACCCACCATACAAACCCAGCCTCTTCACATCTCCCTGAGATTCTTGGAGCTCCAGCTAGTCCTTACACTCCTGTCTTCTTAAGAAAAAAGCTAGAGTAGATTGTTATCTCAACTAAGAACCCTGACAGTCAAGGATTATGGGTTTATAATGAAAAACAGCAGCCCCACCCTAAGCCCCACTCTGAGCGGGAACACAGAAAGTGTTTTAGCTTCTGGTACATATTAACTTCAGCTCCAGTGTTTTCACACAACTACCTACTTCTATTTTCCCTCTTTCATTCTCCAAATATATTTATATGTTAAAGATCCATTTTATATTAATTATGTAAATATATACTGTTGAGTTAAGCAGTAGGTTTCCCTTCTCATGAGAGTTTTATGTCTTAACTGTTTTCCAGTTTAATTTTTCTAAGCAAAATAAAAAGATTTATTGCTCTTTTTTCCAAATATTTTACAAGATCCAGGATAAGAATATATACGCATTTTGCTCAAGATGCCCCAAAGAACAAAGGCTAAAAGTTGCAGTGAGAACACGGTTTGTGTTCTGAAGAGGCTTGCCATTCTCAGGTACCCAGATTTATGAAAGACACCCAAAAAAGCCATAAGGTCAGCAGTAATACACAGGAGACGAAATCCAGAGCTGAGTTCTATTTCAACAAGATGATGGTGGCCAAGGCAACGCCACAGACTCTCTACATCTATTGATTTACAGCTATTCACAAAATATTATAAAAGTCAATGACGTGGCATAATGCAGTTTTGCCGAGCCTCATTTCTTTCATTTTCTCTTAGGCTTCAAATATTTATTTGTATGGATTAATTGATTGATTTTAATATTGCATGGCTTCTTAAGAATTATCAAGGTAATAAATGGCTCTGGATCAAAGTTGACTGGCTTCCCAGGTGGCCCTAGTGGTAAAGAACCCCACCTGGCAATGTGGGAGACATAAGTGATTCAGGTTCGATCCCTGGGGCAGGAAGGTCCCCTGGAAGAGGGCATGGCAACCCACTCCAGTATTCTTGCCTGGAGAATCCCATGGACAGAGAGGCCTGGTGTCCATAGCGTCGCAAAGATTCAGACATGATTTAGCAATTGAACAACATTAAAAAAAAATCAAGAAAGTGATGGTTCTCAACCAGGAAAATCAAAACTGGGGGTGAACTAAGGGGTGGATTTTAGCTATGGTGTTGCCTTAGAACAAGGACGTGGACCTTGCTCTGCTCTATAAACAGAAAAATGAACGGGGACACTGTCTGTGGAACTCTCCTCAGCAGAGGCTCTCAGGGGAGCAGAATCGAGCAGGTGAGAAATATTCCTGAAAATCTGAGCTCTGATTGGCCTTGCAGAGAGGACAGTCCTGGAAACCACGAGAAACCAGACGGAAAGAGGTGTAACCAGCAGTCACAGCAAACACCTTCTTAGCCAAAACGTGGACAGATGATAAAAATCTCCAATGTATCCCTTGAAGATCCTTTTCTAGTACCCGAGGAAATTGCCAGGGAAGGAGGGGGACTTACGAGGCTGGACTCAGGGTGGTGCAGAGAGGGCATTGCTCTGAGTGTTAGCATCACTGCTGGGGCTGCACGGGGAGGGTCTGAGGTCCACTCTTCACGAGGAGCACCCACCAGGTGCCCAGGGGCTGAGTTCCCTTCATCCCATCCCAGAAAGAGGTGTCCGCTCTTACCTCCGACCTCAAGTGCCCCGAGCCCGTGCCCCTCACCTTTCCCGTGTATATGCTCAGAAAAGAATATGATGAATTCAGTTACACTCATGAGGGCTACGGAGGATTCATCCGTGCCCTTCATAGGCAAGGTTGCCAGAGAGAATACAGGACACTCGGTTAAATCTGAATTTCAGATCAACAATGAATAATTTTTAGTTTAAGTATAAAAATATTACATGGGACATCCTAAGACTAAAGTGATGAATAATCTTTAATGTATATGTGCCCCAATTATTGCATGGGACATACTAAAAAAAAAGAAAAAAGGTTGTTTATCTGAAATGATGATTTAACCAGTGCCCTGTATTTTTGTCTGCCAAATCTGGCAGCTCTATCCCAGTCAACAAAGAAAGTACTTCTCATCAACACTCAATAAATATCCACATACAGGAGAAAGAAATCCACGGGGCTGCAGAGAAAGGCAGGAATATCTAAACAGGCGGGAACATGGCAAATTAAGCTCCCCTTCCTGCCTCAAACAGCTTGAAGGTCGTGGTGATGACAGCCCTTGAGAAACTCAACCCAAACACTCCTTTGTTTCCAGACCAGATCCTAGTAAGTTGCAGGAAATCTCGGCTTCTTTTACGATTCTACCCCAAGACACCATCTTGAATGTAGCTGGCCATGCCAGGGACGTGGTTTGGGACGGGGCCCAGTGCAGTTTTTCCCACAGCTATTATAAGGAAGTAGTCATGAAACAAAACGAATCTGTGTGGTTGAAAACTGCAGTGCTGACCCAAAATATTTCTAATGTGTGGAACCAGCTGGCAAGCTGAGAGCCTGAGAAAACACAAAGAGCTGTCTGGCCGCTCCGAGATGCCCAGCGCCTCCAAGGGTGGCTTTTGCTCCACGCTATTAGCTGTGTTCCAACAGGCAGGGAGCCAAGGCGGGCAACTCCAGGGGAGATGTGTTGGCAGACACAGTTCGGCCTTGACAGCTTCATTTGGAGGACAAGCAAGGGTGAGAGGGAGGGAGCAGTAGGGGAGCAGAGGCCCCGGCCGGCCTCCGGGTGGCGCCCCAGAGCCTGCCACCCCATCACCCTGTGACCCTGGATATGTTTCCTCCATTTCACAGACGGGCAAAGGGAGGTTCCCTCGGTCATCTGAGGGTCAAAAGTCAAACTCGGCTCTTTGCAATCACACTTTATTTATCTTTTGCCCATGGTTCAAAATCCAAAATGTACTTTCTTGTTGTTTCTGTCACTATGTCCTACCCTTTGCGACCCCATGGACTGTAGTCCATGGAATTCTCCAGGCCAGGATACTGAACGGGTAGCCTTTCCCTTCTTCAGGGGATCTTCCCAACCTAGGGATTGAACCCAGGTCTCTTGCATTGCAGGCAGATTCTTCACCAGCTGAACCACAAGCGAAGCCCAAGAATACCAGAGTGGGTAGCCTGACCCTCCCCCAGCAGATCTTCTCGACCCAGTAATCAAACTGGGGTCTCCTGCATTGCAGGCAGATTCTTTATCAACTGAGCTATCAGGGAAGCCCTGAAGGCATTTCCTTCTCTAGGGGATCTTTCCAACCCAGGGATCGAACCTGCATTTCCTGTATTAGCAGGCAGATTCCCTACCACTGTTTGGGAAGCTCCAGAACGTACTTAGGGACTTGGTGAAAAGCCTGCCTCCTTAGACCCTGGCCTCCTAGCTCCCCTCCAAGGAAGTGATTGACTTTGCCAATATATGTGTCCTTCAAGAGAGATTTTATAAATATATGTTTTTTCTGATTTTATTTTTCTAGACAGATAACCATTTAATATACATACTATTCTGCCTGAAACTAAGCTTTTTCAGTCTTTCCAACAAAAAAAAAAAGAGAGAGAAAAAGAGTATTTTCCCATTACAAAATATAGTCAATTTAAGAAATTAGAGAAAATGGAACCAATACACTATGATCCCCTGCCCCACTGCCCAGAGGCCACCTCTGTTAACCATTTGGCTTTTCACTCCAGAATTTTCACAGAGATGTTATCTGGAAATGACTTTGTGTGTTCTCTTCCTACAGCACCATAGTCATCACTGTGGACAGAGAGGCAAAGAAAAGAAGAAAAGATGAAGAAACAGGAGCAAATAATTTGTCCAGAGGGCATGGAGCGTGTGGGCAGGAGAGGTCAGTCAGTCTAGGGAGGAAGTGAACACTTATTCACACATTTGAGAATACTTTTTTTTTTTTTTTTTTTGAGCCCCAAGCACCTGCTCTGTGGGAATGCAGATCCGATCATAAATCAGAGAGCAGGGGAAAATAATAAATCAACAGCCCATTTCAACACTGTGTGATAAGTGTTAAAACAACAGGAAGCCTGGGGAGGTGGGAGGCAGGGCCAGGTCCCTGTGGGGGCAATGGCACCGGAGCCGAACTTTGACCCAGAGACCCCTGGGGTCAAGCCAGTTGATGAGTGGAGGGGGCATCCCCATGGAGAAAGGAAATGCAGAATTAGAAACTGGTTAGTAAGGTGGCAGGAATGGCAAGAGACAGGAAAGGACAGGTGTGTAATATGTAAGGAATGTTGGCTTTATCCTGAGAATAACGTGAAGCTTCTGCAAGTCACAAGGCCAGAAAATGGACACGATTGCATCTGCACTTTGACAACAATCCAGTGTGGCCCCTGGGGGAGGAGTACGTTAGGAGTGGGCATGCCAGAGGGGCATCCGGAGGCTGGAGAGCTAGTTAGGGCAGTGCCGTGTCCATCCAGGTGAGAGAAAGAGGCGGCTGAACAGAGGTGCGGTGACCTAACGGATGGAGAGACTTGCTCGGTTCTTAAAGTGGTTGAGGATGTAGACTTGGTGACTGGGGAAAAGAATGCCTTCCAGATTGAATCCTGGGCATTTCTTGACTCCAAATTCTTCTCTGGTTCCTCTTTTTCTATAAAAGTTTAAGCTTCTGAACTTGACCTGGAGACCATCAATGACATCACTTCAACCTTCCTTTGATAATATCCTTTCTCTATCTCCCTCTTTCTCTCTCAACTTGTACTTGAGCCATAGTGGAAAGCTAGTGACTCTCCAAGCACACCATCCCTCTGTCCAATGTCCTCTTCCACCCTTCTGGACTTTCTGAAGCATTCAAGCCCAGCTCAGTGCCACCTCCTCCAAGAAGCCTTCCCAGACCTGCCCTAGCCTTTTCCCTCTACTCATTTGGAACTAGTCTCTCCTTCTTGGCTCCAGTAGCATTTTACTTCTTCATCAGCTGAAATATTCACCATATCACATATTTTGATCTCCTGTGGAAGTGTCTAATTTTCACTACAAATTTAAAGGTTTCTTGAAGGCAGAGGCTAAAACTCTCCTGGAATGTCAAGGAATGTTTGTTGAGTTGAAATGAACACTCACTGGGGAAATCAAGTTCAGAGCCAAGAAGGTTTGCGAAACAAAGAAAAGTCAGGTAGGCATGGGGGTTCAGTAGGTTATGTGCCTGCTAAAGCACTTCAGTTGTGTCCATCTCTTTGTGACCCTAAGGACTGTAATCCACCAGGCTCCTCTGTCCATGAAATTCTCCAGGCAAGAATACTGGGGTGGGTCGCCATACCCTCCTCCAGACTAGCACTACTTGGGAAGCCCTCAGTGGGATCAGTTCAGTTGTTCAGTTGTGTCCTACTCTTTGCGACCCCATGGACTGCAACACGCCAGCCTTCCCTGTCCATCACCAACTCCCAAAGCTTGCTTAAACTCATGTCTATCGAGTCAGTGATGCCATCCAACCATCTCATTCTCTGTCGTCCCCTTCTTCTATCTTCAATCTGTCCCAGCATCAGGGTCTTTTCCAAGTAGTTAGCTCTTCGCATCAGGTGGCCAAAATATTGGAGCTTCAGCTTTATCATCAGTCCTTCCAATGTATATTGAGGATTGATTTTTTTTAGGATTGACTGGTTTGATTTCTTTGCAGTCCAAGGGACTCTCAAGAGTCTTCTCCAACACAGTTGAAAAGCAATACTTCAGCACTCAGCTTTCTTTATGCTCTAACTCCCATGGGGTGAAAGTGAAAGTGAAGCAGCTCAGTCACGTCCAACTCTTTGGGACCCCGTGAACTGTAGCCCACCAGGCTCCTCCGCCGATGGGATTCTCTAGGCAAGAATACTGGAGTGGGTTGCCATTTCCTTCTCCAGGGGATCTTCCTGATCCAGGGATCAAACCCAGGTCTCCCGCATTGCAGGCAGATGCTTTAACCTCTGAGCCACCAGTAAATAGGGTCAAATAGGGTCAAACCTGTGAGAAGACCCTGACGGCAGGAATAGTTCTTATTAAGGCTGAGTCAGCTCTGAAGAGCGAGCAGGATTTTGATCTGAACCAGCTCAGAGATGAAAAGGAAGGGACAGTGAGGAGGCAACAGCCACAGTCAGTAAAGAGACGACAGCTGAGAGGCCGTGAGAGGAGAAGCAGGAGAAAGAGAGAGACCTTGGGATGAGTGTAGCCTCTTCTGAACCGAGGCATCAGACAACACTCAAGAGCTAGGCATGGCCTGAGGTGGAACTAGAAAAGGTTGTAAAAAAGGGCCTGCAGGTCAGAGGAGGGGGACTCTGGCGTGTCCAGCGCCCTTAGGAAGGTCCTACATGGCATATCCTGTGACTGGGGACGCGGGTTATGAAACCGTGCAGAGGGTTTCATAACCCTTGGACTCCCATCCTCCCCGAGGTCCCAGCGTAGCTGAGGGCCCTCAGCCAGCTCGCCTGTCTCTGAGGCCCCCACTGGTCCGGGTCCTCTCAAACTTGATGAGGGGACAGGGCAGAGGCTGGCACCCACCCCAAGTCGCAGCCCTGAGCCCTGCCCTGAGCCAGCATGGCCCTCAGCTTCGGCTCCCCAGGGCCTGTTGACAGCAGCTGGCAGGGAGGTGGGGCCCCACCCAGTTCCCTAACTTCCAGGGAGGCTCAATCACCTGCTCAAGACTTGAGCCTCAGGAAGTAGAAGCTAACTTCAAACTGGGGAGAGAGGCCGATGCTGGTCCTGACAGGTATTCCCTCGAGGGCAGCCAAGTGAGTGCGTGGAGGGCGGAGACCTCGCTCACCTGTTCTAAACCTCAGCTCACTCTCCCATATGACGGTCTCATGATAACCACCTCAGGGGGTTGACTCTATATTTAAATTATTGTTAAAATACTGGAGAGGGGGACTTCCCTGGTGCTTCCGCTGCAGGGGCACGGATTCGATCCCTGATTAGGGAACTAAGATCCGACAGGCTGCTTGGCGAGGCAGAAAATCAATCAATAATTTTTTTTTTAATACAGAGGGAAATGTGGGAAGCAGACCCTGCCGCAGAGTATAGTTGAGCCAACTCATCCCCCGCCCCCCACCTTCTGCCTTCTGCAGAGAAAGTGGCGGAGGAAGGAGGGCAGGGAGGCTGCTCCGCTCTCTGTCCACTTCACAGCAACTCTGGGTCTCAGGGCCCAGGGCCCAGTTCCACGATCAGAGAGGCCATGGAGCTCTGGAGGAGAGCCACTCACAGGCAAAGAGATGGGACCCCGGAAAGGAGGAAGGACCCTGTGACGTTGCCAGTCGAGGCGCAGGTGGGACCGTGCAGCCTCAGACAGTGGTCATGGAGCCCCGCCTCCGAGGGCCCAGGCCGGCAGAGCCCCAGCCTCGTGGGCGGTGCAGCCAGCCGGTACCGGCCCTGATGGAGCGTGCGCTCTAGCTGGAGGGTGACCGTAAGCAGCCCTGCTGAGAGGAGGAGCCTGGGGATAAGTCCAGTATCGGGACTACTTTTGCCTGGGAACTTCATTCCCTTGATTCCTATCTCATTCCAGACCTTGTCCCTCGTGACCCTTCCCTGTCTGGTTGTTTGAGGCTTTTAGGAAGACTATGTTTTTTAAACACAATGGCTGGCTTTTTCCTGGCTTTAGTCAAGCAATTGGAGTATTAAGTAGTTCAGCCCAGACCTAGTAGTAGAGAGGAGTCACTATTCTTTTCTTTTTTAAGTACTTTTTATTTATTTGGCTGTGCCAGGTCTGAGTTTCGGCATGCGAGATCTCTTGTTGCGGCACGGGGCATCTAGTTCTCCACCCAGGGACTGAACCCGGGCCCCCTGCACTTGGAGCATGGAGTGTTACTCCCTGGACCACCAGGGAAGTCCCCCATCATTTATTCTTTACTGAAAACAGTCTTTATTATGCCCTGTGGGCCATCTGGAGGCTTAGTTCCTACCCTGCAGCATCATTTCCCCAGGAAGTCATCTTTGAACATGCACCTTCACATTCCACAATACCCTGGGCATATTTAATTATCAACTTAACAGTTAGACTGTGAGTTGCTTGAGGGCAAGAACTGCTCCACTGTTTTCTCATAGCCTTAGTATTGACTATGGTACGTGGCTCGTAGGAGGTATTTGAAACAGCTACCTGAGGTGAAGGTATGATTAACAACGGCTTTGTTCTGATTTCTTCAATTTTTGACATTTCCTCTGCAAAGCTGATCTTATCTTTGGGAGCAAGAGTTCAACCTACTCTTCAAGGACTGAGTCTTAAAGGAGACCTGCGGAACGTGCCCAAGCTCGCTCTGGGTGCCTGTCCGCCCTCCTCTCTCACGCAGAGCGAATCCCTGCTCCACGGATTGCTTCCTTTTCAGGTCATCCTGTCCCAGCATGTCGGGAGGCACATGATGAGACGTGACTGCGACGTCAGTAAGAAGTCAGCCCGGGATCACACAACAGATTTTTAGAAGTCCACACACAGAGAATTTATTTATTTCAAAACGGTGTCCAGAGTTATTTGGGGGACTCATTTGAGAGGATCAATCACAGATGACCAGAAGCACCGGCTGCCCTGTGACAAGGTAGAGGGGTGGGGTGGGGGAGGGTGGGAGAGAGGTTCAAGAGGGAGGGGATTTATGTATACTCATGACTGACTTGCGTTGTTGTACAGCAGAAACCAACACAACATCATAGAGCAATTACCCTCCAATTAAAAATAAATTTTAAAAAAACATTAAAAAGATGACCAGGAGCATCCCTGTGTTTGGACAGGCTGGCCTTATTCTTCATCAGAGCAAAGCATCTTAGGAGGACCTAACATGTTAGGAGGATGGGATTTGGTACAGGCTTTCCAGGTGGCGCTAGTGGTAAAGAACCTGCCTGCCAATGCAGGAACTGTAAGAGACGCAGGTTTGATCCCTGGGCTGGGAAGATCCTCTGGAGGAGGGATGGCAACCCACTCCAGCATTCTTGCCTGGAGAATCCCATGGACAGAGGAAACCTGGAGGTTTCCGTCCTATCTGTGGGGAGGGCAGACTAGGGAGGCCATCACTCACTAGCCAGAGGGGCATCTGGTACACTGTGGCTTTGGCGATAGTCATGTTTTGTCTGGCTTCAGACATGATTATAGGGTGGTTTTGTCTTTACCATGATCCAGCGTGGTCAGAGTGGCCCTGGGGTTCTGCGAGATGGCTAGGGCTCAGCAAGAGGACACCAAGCCCTTCCTGTGGGTGCTGGCCTCCCAAGAGCACCACCGGTGCCCAACCGGTGGCAGCTGCCAGCGCCTAGGTGCCAGGGTGCTTCTCCTTCTCAGGGACATTCTGTAGAACTGCCTCCTGCCTTTCATCAGCTCACAAAGGACAAAGAAATACTGAGAAGTGTTTCCATGTTGAAACAGACCGAGGAGAAACGATACTGCCTAATCTGGGCTTCCATTCCAGATGAGAAAAATATGAAACGTGAATGGAGGTTGCCATTAGGGATGTCGTATAAACGCTGTCTCCTGCTTCTGATCACCCTGTGGTTATACAAGAGAACAAACTCAGCTATTTAGGGGCGCACGGGTACGGGATCAGCACCTTATTCTCAATCAGTTCAGGAAGAAGAATGTTTCCATAGATAAATAATAAACCAAACTGAGCAAATTGTAAATAATTGGCACATCTGAGAGGGGGTATCACAGAGTTCTTTGTGTTATGCTTCCAACATTTCTGCATGCTTGAAATTACAAAAAAAAAAAAAAAGAATATTCACCCCCCTCCACACACACACACACACCACCGAAAGGGCAAACCCTAAACAAAGAATGGATTTTCTTAATTTTCTTTTTTGCAAATGGTAACAAAAACATAGCCCTGCAGCTGGGCCTCCAGAGCCTGTACTTGCCTGGAATGGGTTGGACTCAGGCCCTGGTTTCTCCAGGAAGCACAGGGAAGGAAGAGGAGCTGGAAACTACGGGTCTCTGTGTCTTCTGCTGCTCTGACCTGGCAACTTCAGCCAGAAGTGGGTCCATCACCATTCCAGTTTCGGGCATCACTTAGACTAATTTTTCATATCCAGACATGAAAATTCTACCATAATTTTCCATTTCACTAGTGGATACCACTCTATACCTGGTACAATGGACACCTATTTCTCTACCACTATATGTCACAATAGAAACGCAGAGCAATATGATGTCTCTCCACCACAAAACTCCAGTCCTTCATCAGTAAGAAACCTTGAGGACATCACAGCTACCTTGCAGGCTCCCAGGCCCAGATGGGACACGCGGGCCACTGCTCCACCAGGGAATTTAGTGCTTTCATTTCCCGGCTACTATTATGGTTTTGCTCATAGAATTGTTTCTATTCTAAGATCCTTAGTTAGCGCGCACGGTACACAGTCCTGACCACGGTATCATTTTACATGCATCACAACACGCACTCTGCAAAGCTCCTTGCCCATCACGCCAACCTTGAGGTCTTTTTCTTTTCTGCTTTATTTATAGTCTGATTAGAGTTCTCAAGTATTTTCATCAAATGGAAGTAGATGTGCGATTCATTCTCTGAATCTTTGCAGAAAGAATATTCGCCTTTTACCTTAATGGTTGCACAGTAATCTTGGCTTCTTTCCTCTAAGCAGTTGTAAATGTTATTCCACTGTTATTCCAATGTTATTTAAATGTTATTCCAATGTTTTGGAAGACAAATCCAGTGCAAGCTGATTCTTTCCCTTTTAGTCCAGAGTATGAGAGATTTTTCTTTTTCCTTACAATTCAGGAATTTTTATCAGGATATTCCTTAAGTGGCTGTTTTATTAATCCAGCCTGGGATTTGGTAAATGTACTTGCTTTGAGCACTCAAGTCTTTTTTAGCACAGAGGAATTTATTATTGTTGCTTTTCCTCTGCCTGGCTCTTGTATCTTTCTGGAAATTTTACTGCCCATGTGTAAGGTCGTGCCCCTCCCAGGTCTCTACTGGTGTTTCTGATGCTCATGGCTGCATCGCTCCGATCTCTGCCTGTCTTCACGTGGCTGTGTGTCTGTGTCCAAACTTCCCTTTCCTTGTAACGACCCACATCATTGTATCAGGGCTCACACTAACCAGGCATGACCTTTCTATAAGGACCCCATCATTGTATCAGGGCTCACACTAACCTGGCATGACCTCAACTTAGCTTGATTACTACTGCAAAGACCCTATTTCCAAACAAGGTCACATTCAGAGGTTCTGGGTGGACATGCAGTTTGGGGGGACACTATCCAACACAGCACAGTAAGGAACAATACGTGGGTGTCGCTGGTGGCTCAGTGGCAAAGCATCTGCCTGCCAATGCAGGAGATGCAGGTTCAGTCCCTAAGTGGGGAAGATCCCCTGGAGAAGGAAATAGCAACCCACTCCAGTATTCTTGCCTGGGGAATCCCATGGACAGAGGAGCCTGGCGAGCTACAATCCACCAGGTCACAAAGGAGTCGGACACGACTGAGCGATTCAACAACAACCAGTATGCAACCAAAGACAGCATCAGATGAGTCCGATGAAAATGAACATACACACCCACCCACTGCAAAACAAAGCGGTTAATGAAGTAAGTCCTTCAGGCAGAGAAGGACTGACCCCAGTCTTCTGAGTTCACATCACACCTTGCATCCCTCCAGTGTACACTCAGAAACCCCAGCTCAGTGCTCCGCCGAGTTCCCTGAGCTTCCTGGTTGGCCCCATTCTTGCCTCTTGAGAGTCACCCCTGGAGGGAGGGACCATCTGACAGGGACAAAGATGCATTAGCTAGCGGCCTGGTCCTTGAGTGCTGCTTCTGGGATCGGCAGCTACAAGGAATTGGTGTCAGAGCTTTTGGACGGAGCCAGCTGGGATGTGACTGGGTCAGTAGTGAGCCTGACTGACTTGTCCAGAGCAAGGCTGGCCTCCTGGAGGTGCCACCCCCTTGGGAATGCAAGCAGGCTCTCTCCGATTGGACCTGGGCAGATGCCAGCAGGGAAGAGGGCAGAGGCAGCGGGTTAGCCTGTGGGCACCTCTTCCGCTCATCCTGCTTCATGGGGCAGTGCTGGGGGTTGGGGGCAAGCCAGGTGGAGGAGCGCTGTGCAATCAGGGACTGCACGTCCCCCCACCCCACCGCTGTCCTGGCCCTTCCTACCCTACTGCACGTCCAGTTTACCATTGCACCAGGGGGCTGGAGGGCTGGTATCTTTCTTGGCTGCCAACATTGAGAGATGGGTATTATAAAATGTACAGTCTAAACAAGGTGTCTCCAAAGCTTCCTCCATGCACAGCATAGATTTGAATTTAGTCACCTCAGCTGTATATAAACAACTAAAACAGCCTTTCTTTTTTCCTATTCAGTATTCAACTTTTTCTTTATCAGGGCACTTCTGCTGCATGCGTGACCTCCTTGGACCACATTAGGTACAGTTCAGTTCAGTCGCTCAGTCGTGTCTGACTCTCTGCAATCCCATGAACCGCAGCATGCCAGGCCTCCCTGTCCATCACCAGCTCCTGGAGCTTGCTCAAACTCATGTCCATTGAGTTAGTGATGCCATCCAACCATCTCATCCTCTGTTGTCCCCTTCTCCTCCTGCCTTCAATCTTTCCCAGCATCAGGGTCTCTTCCAACGAGTCAGTTCTTCACATCAGGTGGCCAAAATTAGGTACAGTTGATGCTAAACCAGCTTATTTCTGCTAAAAGTAGATCTTTGCTTTTCAAGCTTGTCCTTTCTTCCCCAAAGGATAAACTAATAAAGCCCACCCACTCTGAGGTCAGGCTGTCAGCGCAGTGCTGAGGTGGGCAATCCCACAAACCGAGTGATACCTCAATAGGGCGGTTACAAAAATCACAGAACATTTCCATCGTTTTCCTATGACCCCTAAGTTCTTCCAAGGAAAATACTGAACTGACCACATGGGATAAAATTAGCAACCCATTCACTTTACCCACCCTCCCCTGGACTGTGAACCTCTGACAGAGGCTGCAATTCTTCAATTACTGGAACTATAAATAGGAAGCACTGGAGAAAAAGAAAATAATAAAGAATTGAAAACTGAACAAACCCTTGAGTTCTTTTCCACAAGCTAGTTCTCAAATGTTTCTTCCTTTTGCTGAAAAATGGTACCATTAATGTTGTCAGGAGAATGAAAAACACTGATATGTTCCTCCGTCAAGGTTACTGCTTAACACTAACAAAGATTGTGAACAGAAGAAATAATCATATAACGGAGTGACTTACGGCTCAATTCCTCTACTTCTATAAACATGTCCTTGCCTCCAAGTAGGGTGACAAGGACCACTCTCTGAGGTTCTAGGAAGACAGACCGTAGAACATGTGTTCAGTCGATCAGTCATATCTGACTCTTTGTAACCCCATGGACTGCAGCACACCAGGCTCCCTGTCCGTCACTATCTCCCAGAGTTTGCTCAAACTCATGTCCACTGAGTTGATGATGCCATCCGACCATCTCATCCTCTGTCGTCCCCTTCTCCTCCTGCCTTCAATCTTTCCCAGCATCAGGGTCTTTTCCTATGAGTCGGCTCTCTTCACATCAGGTGGCCAAATTATTGGAGCCTCAGCTTCAGCGTCAGTCCTTCCAGTAAATATTCAGGGTTGATTTCCTTTAGGATGGACTGGTTGGATCTCCTTGCAGTCCAAGGGACTCTCAAGGCATGTACAAATGATCAAATACTCTCATTCTTGCTGGTTCTTAGTTTTCTGATGTAAGATGTTAGGTACTGTACTCATGTGGTAGTAAATACCCACTACTCATAGTCACAGTTATCTGGGACATTCATTCAAGGGCTGAAGAGTCAGGGGAACGAGGATGGATTCAGAAGCCTCTACGATCGGCTTCTGAGGTTCAGGATCAGAGCACCTACATCAGGAGCATCAGGCCCCTGGGACCCACTGCCAGCTCCACTGGGTCATCTCACACACACATCACAGGTATCTGGAGCCAGGCTCACCCTGCTCCTTCTCCACCTCTGTCTCTGTCCAGGTGCCCCACCTCACTGGATAGTATTTTCTGTGACAGCCAAGAGTCTCGGGTCCTCTTTGACTCACCTCTGCCCTCACTGGCAAGTGGTGTCGCTTTACCCACTGCCCCCACTGGAGGGCGCCACTGGCCCTCTCCAACTGCCCACTACCGCCTAGGCCTCCAGCGTCCTGCGTGGACGTCTCCCGCCCTCCCTCCAGAGTCCGTTCTACACAAACAGTGTCTCCATTTTCACTGAAATCGCAAATACTCTGAAACAGTTCATAAACACCAAAGAAATAACATAAACATGCACACTATACAGCATCAGCAAAGGAAATATTCATGCACTCACCACCTATGTTTTAAAAAACATCGTCACCCATTTCTTTCCGATACAACTATAACTTGCCCAAGTAAACTGTAAACACCAGCCCCTCAGGCTCAGCAAGTGTTCTGGCCGCTGCTGCCTACCCCGCGCTCTCCCACCTTCATTTTCTGCCTTTAACTTCTCCTACCCGACCTCCTGCAAGAGCCCAGGAGGCCCCTTCATCAGCACTTGGAATGCTGTGTTCACGTCTGACCAACACAAGTCTAAATGCCCCACTTGGGCACAGATCATACTTCGGCTGCTGATGGTCAGAGTCCTGGTACCCACACAATACCTGGCCCTAAGGCATGGCTGTTTGGCGACAAAGGAGCAGGGGGGGCGGAGCTTGCCTGAGCCCTAGAGGGAGGCCAGGGGGGTAAACTTTACATTTTCCCAGGCAGCACAGTCACCAAATGTGAAAACCATTCCTGCCAACCGGTGAAGCCCCCCTTTAATGAACTCCAACCAATGGGGCTTCTGTCTCACATGAGGATTTTACTGATTCGGCCTTAGATATGCCCCAGGAACACATCAACCCTCAACCAGTGAGCCTTTCCATATTCATTCCCACCCACTTAGCTATGGCCCACATACAGCTGCCCTTACAACTACTGTTTTAAAAGCCCATATCCTTTTTCTTCCGTGCACAGCCAAATCTGACACCTGACTTCACGTTGGAACAGTTTCTTTGACTTGTTTTCCATTGCTTTTGTTATAATCATACACAATGGCCTGCCTCAGAGAACCCCGTCCCTCTGCCTGACTGTTAAAACTGCTTTTGTTCAGGATTCTGTCCACCTGTAGATGGAGGAGGTTTTGAGCCAACTCAACCATGTATTTTACAGCTTAAATAAGTATCTTAAGAAACTAAAAAAGGAAGTGTTTATTACTCACAAATTAACTGGACACAAACTTTTATTATGAAAAGTTAGGGAAAATGATCATTCTTCACATATAAAATGGAGTTATTTCTATCTGATTCACAGGATACACTATATTAGGTCCACAGTTTTGCCTTGGTTTTAAGTTCAGGTTATGCAGTTTCTGGCAACGACTCCTGGAAAGCACTCTAGTTTCCTCATCTATGAAAAGAAAGGAATGCTGCTTATTTTTCAGGATTACCTGAAGATTCCAAACAAATAACATATAGAAGCAGCAGCCACAGTCTGCATTCAATAAAGATAAAAAAAAAAAATTAACCGAAATGTTATAGCATTGTGGCAATTACAGGTTATAAAATCCTATTAAGACCAAAAGTTATAAGGCAAAACACAAACTCCAGAATGTCTATCCCATTGCTCGGATTAGAGCGACTGTCATACAATACTGGACCAAACTCTAGAATAAACCTGCACCTACAGCAGCAATGAAAACATCTGGGTTCGAGCGGAAAAGACAAAGCGCACACAAGCTATCCATTGCGTGGCTGTAGGCCAGATCTCTGACTCACGTTAACCACCCCCGCGTGTGTGATTTTTCAACTTCTCAGAGTGTTCGTCACATTCTTTTCGTTTTCTGAGGCAAAGCACTGACAGCCTTTCCTGTCGCCCCTCGTTTTGCCCTTCTGTCCTTCTGACCCTTCCTGCCCATGGCTCTGGGCACCAAGCACGAGTGCCAAGGTTTGGTTGGTGCCACGACATCGCCTGCCTGACCCCACCCGACCCCGCAGCCTCAGCTCTTCCCCAGCTCCTTGCTGCTCAACGGAGGGCGCACTAAATCCATCCTCCCGGAAGGTGCCTTTGTTATGGGCGCCTGGCTCCTCCTCGCGGATGACAACCGTGCCTTCAATATGTCTCCTTTCAGGTCAAACGCAAAAAAGATGGGACAAAAACTCCTCTCAGTCATTTCTGTCAACCTCGGCTCAAGTATTTTCTCCATTTTTCAATATATTTTCTTGACAATTAGATAGCAGGATAAGACATAAGTATTTAAGAAAAAAGGAATCAATTTGGAAAACTTTATCAAGTTATCAAAACAAAGTGGATATACAGTGATGTACATCCAGTGGATGTACAATATTGTACAATATTGTATGATTTGCCATTATTTCCTCTCTAGGGGATAAAAGGGAAAATGAGAAATACAGTAGGAGTCACTAAAAGCTCAGATATTTTTTTTTTTAAAACACTTAAAGAGACATGAGTTAGAAATACTACCATCAAACAAAACAACTGAAAAAGCCACTTAGGCAACAATAAGAGAAACTGGAATACAAGCCATATATGAGATGATATTAAGTAATTATTATTTGTTAAGTGTAGTAAAGTAACTGTGGTTGTGTTTTTCTACAGGCCTTTTCTGTGACTGAAGTATTGCAAATGAAATGATCCACGAAGGATATGCTTTAAAAAAAAAAATGTGTGTGTAGTGGTGCAGGAAGGGTAGATAATAAATACGGAAATAAACCAGAGTATTCTAATACTGCTGTTGATACACATAAACAAAATAATGAACTTTCATGTCAATAAAAGCGGCACCTGATGTAATGCACTATACAGAAAAAAAAAGTATTTAGGTTATGCATTGCTAAGAGTATCTGTGACGTAGGAGCGAATCTAGTGTTAAACTGATAGGAGGTGGGAGCAACAGGCAGGCAGAGGTACGAGGGGAACGCACAGACAGACACCGGGACCGCAGGATGACCTACGACCCCGAGGAAGGCGGGAGGGAAGGAACAGAGGGGCGTCAGACCTCAATAGAACTGATGCACTATGGAGAGAAGTGACACAGCCTGGGTGGGAATGGCGGCTCTTTCTAAGCCAGACACGAGGCCACCACAGTCCCCTCGCTCACAGTTCTGCGCTGCAGCAGACCACCAGAAACTTGAGACAGAACCACAGCCTCACTCCTCACAAGGCCCACATCCACTGTAGTTCTAATCCATAAAAAGAAAGCATCACTTATGCTGAACGCATCCTTTATGCTAAAGGCATTCAGAAACAATAATTGAGACCTTTTCACGTAGGATTTAAACAGGAACACAAGGACTCACGGACATTTCTGATCATTGTATTGTGATACTCCATCCACATAAAAAAGGCATTCTATTTCTTTATTTTTTTATTTGACAAGCAGCAATATCATGTTTGTCATTTTAATGTAGATACAATTATTAGGTTATCTGTCATATTACAATATTTAGGTTTTTTTTTAATCTTATGTCCTTTAAGATACATTAAAAAAAAAAAAAAAAAACACATCAACTGCAAACGTGAAGGGGAGAAAAAGCATGGTACCCAGCCAGATTTCCACATTTCAGCAATACTTCACTCATCCTTTTAATAAAGTTTTAAGAAATGTCATAATGACATGAGCTTGAAATATCTCTAGGCATCTTCTCTGACGCTCATGACGTGGCACTGGTGATGTTGTAAACAGCAGAGAAACAGGGGCTGCCAAATGACCAAATTATGGAGGCACAGGCCTGCCTTCTCCCACGGGCACACACCGGATGCTGACGGCAACGACCTTCTCACACCGACGCTGGAGGAGCGCCGCCTCACGCGACGTAGCTGTACTCATCCGCGGACGCCTGGCTGCGTTCGATGTACTGTTTGTCTATCAGGACTTCAATACACTTCTTAATCATGCTGATACTAGGGTTAAACCGAGCTCTTGACTGGCTAATCACCTGTGGGAGAGAGGCGGATGGTAAAAATGCTCTTCTCGTCAGGAGCACTTCGTTCAACTCTGCTGCAATGCACAAAAATACCTTTTCATGCAAACTATGGGAATAGTTTTAACGTTGAGGTGAAGGAATTTAAATGGTGAAGGGCACAGATACAGCCAAACCTAATAACATACTAAATCAAATCGCAAACTAATTAACTATTCATACACGCCCTCGAGCTTCCATTTAATCCCTAAACAACTTCTGGCTCTTAGCTGAAGGAACACCTGCTCAAGAAAGCTTTCCCTAACACCCCGAGTCAAGACCTGTGTACACTCTCATTGAACCATATCCCTTTTCTCTGCTGCACATTAGTGTAATTTTATAGTTACTGACACATTACTTCAGTAATGCATTTCTTCCTTATGACACTGAACTCCCAAAGGGCAGAAGCCATGTCCTGAGCTGGTGTGCACCCCACGGCGACCAGCACAGTACTCCACCAAACGGGAGACACGTGTGAATTCAAGGAACGAGTGAGTGGTGCATGCCTGCGACCTCCTTCAATAACTGGACACAAGGCTCAGACCTCTAAATCTAAACGTGAATTTAATACTGGATTTATGAGCACTGTTCTCTTTCAGAAACAAAAAGCATTTCTTTATGCTATACAGGAGTCACAGGTTTCTGTATCATCTTCACAAAGAAACATGCCTAATTCTCATACTCTCTGCCAAGAAGTCTTCAGGGCTTTCCCCTTTTACCTCTTGAATAAGGGCGTTATGCCGCAGTACTTTTCTCGCTTTCATGATACGAACTATAGCAGCCTGGAGGTACATTTTCCGGTCTTCGTCTACAGCACTTCTCGTCTGCTCCATTTCCTGTTTTATGAAGCCCACAAAAAGCAAAGGAGACCCTCAGTCACTGCACTTGTTTTTAACTCCTTTTATTTGTGAGTTTAAATAAATCTCCAATCAATACTGAGAATCAAACTATATGACTATGTGCCCAATATAACATAACCATTACCAAAATATCTATGAGTTAGATATAATTTCTCAAGTTAAAGTGGGGAGGCTATTTTTTAAAAAATGAACACTACTGTACATTGTACTCAGTGTAAATAGTCAAGAAAGTAGAACTTAAGTGACACAGAGTAATAAGTCTCAAGATCACGGACCTATGAGTGAGTAAAGACTTATACCACAAAGCTTGCAGACTTTAGCAACTGGCTCCAAGTGGATACTGGATCAGGCTTCAAGGGCAAGAGCTGGGAAGGGCTCCATTTGACTCAAGCAGAGAAGCCAGGAAGGCTGGGCCAGAAGGGCCTCTCTCCGTGGAGCTCAAGGGAAGACAGTGGCAGGAAGGCACAGAAGCAGGCAGTGCCACATTAACAGGGACTTCACAGCAGCTAACAGACAGAAGCACACGTTATCACCATTGCCTACAGGCATGAGATCTTGACCATTTTAGGGGTCAAACTGAATAGCAACTGATTAACATTTGACCTTGGGGGGGAGTTAAGTTCCCAGAGGAGCCTGACATATCTGATACATTCACAACCTGCCTCAAGCCCAAGGTCAGGGTGGCACATGGGAAGCAATAAGGAAATCCTCAGTGATATGAACAGGCTGCCCGAGAAGAACCACCACGTCAACAGCGGATGTTCACGGTGCACACTGGCTCATCCCAGGTCGGACTCTACTCCAGACCTATGAACTCATCAGTTTGAGTTTTAACATGATCTCCATGCAGTTCATTTGCACAGGGAAGTCTGAAGGCATTTTCAACAGTTTTTCTTTGAAAGAAATGTGTTGCAAAACTTTCCCTTATTTTGTGAATGAAAAACATGAGAGACTGCATTATTCTTCAAGGCAGAAATTTTTGAAAAGAATATAAAACAAATCCATACATTTTAACAAAACCTGAAAGCAAATATGACTATGTTCATTGCAGCATTACTTACAACAGCAAAGATATGGAAGCAATCTAAGTGCCCAAAAATAGAAGAATGGATAAAAAAGATGTGGTGCGTGCACACGCACACACACTCACACACACAAAGGTATATTACTCATAAAAAAAGAATCAATAAAACCTTGCCATTTGGGACAACACAGATGGACCTAGAGAGTATTCTGCTGAGTGAAATAGTCAGAGAAAGACATGTCTCCATGGTTTCATGTATATGTAAAATCTAAAAAAAAAAAAAAAGAAAAAGAGCAAACATAGCAAAACAGAGTTACAGATACAAAGAATCAACAAGTGGTTGGAAGGGGGATGGGGGAAAGAGAAAAATCAGTGAGGGAGATGAAGAGGTATAAACTTCCAGCAGCAAAATAAATGAGTCTTGGGTATGAAATGTGCAGTGTGGGGAAATTTATGTGGTATCTTTATATGGTGATATATTGTAACTACGCTTCTCATGATGATCATTTTGAAATGTACAGAAATAAATCACTATGTTCCTGTAACATGAACTAACATAGCATCAATTATACTTCAAAAACAAACACACTCATAGAAAAAGAGACCACATTTGGTGTTACCAGAGGCAGGGGTTGGTAGGGGAGGGGAGGAAAATTGGATGAAGGCAGTTAGAAGGTATCAGCTGAGTTCAGTCATTCAGTCGTGTCCAACTCTTTGGGACCCCATGAATCGCAGCACGCCAGGCCTCCCTGTCCATCACCAACTCCCAGAGTTTACTCAGACTCACGTCCATCAAGTCAGTGATGCCATCCAGCCATCTCATCCTCTGTCGTCCCCTTCTCCTCCTGCCCCCAATCCCTCCCAGCATCAGAGTCTTTTCCAGTGAGTCAATTCTTCACATGAGGTAGCCAAAGTACTGGAGTTTCAGCTTCAGCATCATTCCTTCCAAAGAAATCCCAGGGCTGATCTCCTTCAGAATGGGCTGGTTGGATCTCCTTGCAGTCCAAGGGACTCTCAAGACTTCTTCAACACCACAGTTCAAAATCATCAATTCTTCGGTACTCAGCCTTCTTCACAGTCCAACTCTCACATCCATACATGACCACTGGGAAAACCATAGCCTTGACTAGATGGACCTTTGTTGGCAAAGTAATGTCTCTGCTTTTGAATATGCTATCTAGGTTGGTCATAACTTTTCTTCCAAGGAGTAAGCGTCTTTTCACTTCATGGCTGCAATCACCATCTGAGGTGATTTTGGAGCCCCCAAAAAGAAAGTCTGACACTGTTTCCACTGTTTCCCCATCTATTTCCCATGAAGTGATGGGACCAGATGCCATGATCTTCGTTTTCTGAATGTTGAGCTTTAAGTCAACTTTTTCACTCTCCACTTTCACTTTCATCAAGAGGCTTTTTAGTTCCTCTTCACTTTCTACCATAAGGGTGGTGTCATCTGTATATCTGAGGTTACTGATATTTCTCCCTGCAATCTTGATTCCAGCTTGTGCTTCTTCCAGCCCAGCATTTCTCATGATGCACTCTGCATAGAAAAATAAGCAGGGTGACAATATACAGCCTTGACGTACTCCTGTTCCTATTTGGAACCAGTCTGTTGTTCCATGTCCAATTCTAACTGTTGCTTCCTGACCTGCATATAGGTTTCTCAAGAGGCAGGTCAGGTGGTCTGGTATTCCCATCTCTTTCAGAATTTTCCACAGTTTATTGTGATCCACACAGTCAAAGGCTTTGGCATAGTCAAGAAAGCAAAAATAGACGTTTTTCTGGAATTCTCTTGCTTTTTTGTTGATTCAGCAGATGTTGGCAATTTGATCTCTGGTTCCTCTGCCTTTTCTAAAACCAGCTTGACCATCTGGAAGTTCATGGTTCACATATTGCTGAAGCCTGGCTTGGAGAATTTTGAGCATTACTTTACTAGCATGTGAGATGAGTGCAATTGTGCGGTAGTTTGAGCATTCTTTGGCATTGGAATGAAAACTGACCTTTCCCAGTCCTGTGGCCATTGCTGAGTTTTCCAAATTTGCTGGCATATTGAGCGCAGCACTTTCACAGCATCATCTTTCAGGATTTGAAATAGCTCAACTGGAATTCCCTCACCTCCACTTTGTAGTGATGCTTTCTAAGGCCCACTTGACTTCACATTCCAGGATGTCTGGCTCTAGGTGAGTGATCACACCATCGTGATTATCTGGGTCATGAAGATCCTTTCCGTATAGTTCTTCTGTGTATTCTTGCCACTTCTTAATATCTTCTGCTTCTGTTAGGTCCATACCATTTCTGTCCTTTATCGAACCCATCTTTGCATGAAATGTTCCCTTGGTGTCTCTAATTTTCTTGAAGAGATCTTTAGTCTTTCCCATTCTGTTGTTTTCCTCTGTTTCTTTGCATTGATTACTGAAGAAGGCTTTCTTATCTCTTCTTGCTATTCTTTGGAACTCTGCATTCAGATGCTTGTATCTTTCCTTTTCTCCTTTGCTTTTCACTTCTCTTCTTTTCACAGCTATTTGTAAGGCCTCCTCAGACAGCCATTTTGCTTTTTTGCATTTTTTTTCCCATGGGGATGGTCTTGATCCCTGTCTCCTGTACAATGTCACAAACCTCCATCCATAGTTCATCAGGCACTCTGTCTATCAGATCGAGTCCCTTAAATCTATTTCTTACTTCCACTATATAATCATAAGGGATTTGATTTAGGTCATACCTGAATGGTCTAGTGGTTTTCCCTACTTTCTTCAATTTAAGTCTGAATTTGGCATTAAGGAGTTCATGATCTGAGCCACAGTCAGCTCCTGGTCTTGTTTTTGTTGACTGTATAGAGCTTCTCCATCTTTGGCTGCAAAGAATATAATCAATCTGATTTCGGTGTTGACCATCTGGTGATGTCCATGTGTAGAGTCTTCTCTTGTGTTGTTGCAAGAGGGTGTTTGCTATGACCAGTGCATTTTCTTGGCAAAACTCTATTAGCCTTTGCCCTGCTTCATTCCGTATTCCAAGGCCAAATTTGCCTGTTACTCCAGGTGTTTCTTGACTTCCTACTTTTGCATTCCAGTCCCCTATAATGAAAAGGACATCTTTTTCGGGTGTTAGTTCTAAAAGGTCTTGTAGGTCTTTATAGAACCATTCAACTTCAGCTTCTTCAGCGTTACTGGTTGGGGCACAGACTTGGATTACTGTGATACTGAATGGTTTGCCTTGGAGACGAACAGAGATCATTCTGTCGTTTTTGAGACTGCATCCAAGTACTGCGTTTCGGACTCTTTTGTTGACCACGATGCCTACTCCATTTCTTCTGAGGGATTCCTGTCCGCAGTAGTAGATATAATGCTCATCTGAGTTAAATTCACCCATTCCAATCCATTTTAGTTCGCTGATTCCTAGAATGTCGACGTTCACTCTTGCAATCTCCTGTTTGACCACTTCCAATTTGCCTTGATTCATGGACCTGACATTCCAGGTTCCTATGACAGAATATGGTTAGAAGGTATAGACTCCCAATTATAAAATGAGTATTAGAGATGTAATGTACAACATGATAAATATAATTAATGCTGTTGTGTGTTATATACAAAAGTGGTTAAGAGAGTAAATCCTGAGTTCTCATCACAAGGAAGTTTTTTTCCTACTTCTTTAATTTTGTCTCTATATGAGATAATCAATATTCACTAAACCAACTGTGATCATCATCTCACAGTATGTAAATCAAGTCATTATGCTGTACAGCTTAAACTTACACTGTGATGTATAGCAGTTATATCTCAGTAAAACTGGGAGAAAAAACAAAAGGGCAAATGCGACTAAACTATGACACCTTTTCCCTAAGATTATATTACTCTTTTTAAAATCTAAAATACTGTTTGTGAGGCCAGTTAATGGAAAGAATAAACCAGAGAAGATGTATCATAATTTGATGTGCAAAATTCTGCATTGGTTTCAATGTTACTGCTTGTAAAATCCAATGCTTTAATATTTCCAAAAGAAATGACATCAGAAACCACTTACCTGTGGTGTGTCTTTCTGCATTGATGTAGTAATTTTAAATTTTGTTCTTTTACTGCTAAAGTTCATATTTAATGAAAATGAAGATTCTGCATCGATGTCTTCCTATAATTAAAAATAATTCATTTACATTTATAAAAATAAAATCATCAAATAACAATTGCTACAAATAACATGCCATAAAGTTAAATAATGACCAAGCAAAAAACACTGAACTCTCACAATCTCTTACATTATAAATATTATTTAAAAGAAAATAATTGTCTTTTGTCAAACCATGAAGGAGAAAACAATTCTTTCCTAATTTTAAACTTAATAGAATTTTAATCAGCTTAGATTCAGCAAAACTTTTTCTGGCCCAACTGTTTAGCAGAATTTTAACATTTTAATTTTTATTAAATACCAAGGCTCATAATTTTTCCATTACATTTTGAAAAACCGAATAACCAAATTTTTTTGAATGCTATTACAATAACAAAATACCAATTAAAAATAACCTAACGAAAGAAGCCAGCTGGTTTCAATGGCACACAAGCTCACTTCCCTACCACCTAGTGCAACTCTGACATTACCCCTTAATGCACATTTTATCCACTCTGCCAGAAGCCAGTGGTCTTTTCTCAAGTGGAAGTTGTTAAGCCAATCCTTAGCTCTTAAGCTCTATTGAGCTTAAGAAAGCCACTTTTGTCATGCACTGGAATTTCTCCACCAGCAGGACCATGCAGCACTTGGCAGATGGCACTTCCTCAGTAATAACCATAAAAAGTCTATTAAAGAAATGACAGCTTTGTATTTCACATTTAATGTGCACACAACATATCAATATTTATTTTGTACATTACTGAGCAGCAAAAATACATATTTAGAAAAATACTTACCTTTTTAAGCATTTTAATTAAGCTTAAAAATTTAAACTTAAACTTTAAGCTTAAAAGCTTTTACTCATAATTAATTAAAACTTTAATATTAAGAATTCAATATTCTGCTAAGTTTCTAAAGTCAGAAAAATTAATCATTTCTCAAAATTAAGAAAAGCTTGATTTGAATTACAGCATGCATGCCATTCAGAGGCCACAAAAGTCATCTTTAGCAAGAGGAACTGGTGTAGGCCATGAAGTAAAATAAAAACACAACATCATTTGCAAGAAGTTTTTCTTACAGGCACAATAATCTGAAACAGAAGATTGAACCCACATCTGTTGCTTTTTTAACTATTCAAATATCTATTAGATACTATGAAAACAAAACCATGTTACTAGGGGGGAAAAGTTATAAAGAAAAAAAGGAATGTACTATCAGCTTGCTAGTCCCGTGACAGACACTAAAACTATACGGTGTTGAGCTGAATCCTAGAGTTTAGGGCTCTAAATTAAATGTGAGAGTGACAGCATCCAAGATGGGAGTTACACGTTGTAAATTCGCAGGGAATAGACATCAATAAGCTGTGATTTCCTATCATAGAACCATGAGATTAAACATTAACTAAACACACAGAAGAGCCCAGAAAAACTTATGACAGACTAGTTTTAAAACCTCAATTAATCAGAATCCTTCTGATGTTACCTCTTAAATAATTTTCAAATAAAACTGATCTACAAAGGGCACATGAGTACCAACTGATGGAGCCTTCTCTGCAACACTGAAAGAGCGCTGCAAAGTACAAAGGGCATTAACGAATATAACCTTACTTTTAAAACTGCAAAGGTCCCACGAAGCTTTAATGTTTATAATACTTAAATTTCTTAAAGTATTACCCCATACCTTTTCTGAATCATGGTTAATCATTTTCACATCGAGTAATGATTTGATTGTTTTCGTCAGTTCTTTTTCATTCATCTGAGTGCTGTCTTGAAGCTCTTTATAGCTGACGGTTTCACTGTTGTTGAAGGCAAGAAGAACTGCCATTTGGTATGTTGTAACCATAGCTACGTATGGTTTGCCCAAATAGTTCATTTTTACTTCACCTATAATTAAGACAAAATTGTGACAATAAGCTGATCACTCAAAGAAGCATTCCAAAATTACCTGATAAATAATTATTTCCAATATTTTCTCTTGAAAGAGTGAACCAAGAACTTAATTATTGAAAAGTTATTCCTGCTAGCAATGCAGCATTTGTTTGCTGAGGGGATGGGGGAGGAGGGAGAATTGAGTGGAGGGTTATTAGTCTGGGGTATCTAATATAATCACAGTTAAGCTATCAAATAGTTAATAGGAAAGCTAAGACCTGGGCAGAAAAAACAGTAAGAAGTGGAGGTGGAACAGAAACAGACAAAAAGAGAAGACAGTCAGCTACCAGCAACTGCCTCCTGTGTGTCTATCTGGTCTACCCCAGGGAAGGTTCGTGCCTACAGGAGGATACCGTTATTGCAGCTCTGGCTAAAGCATAATTTCTGCTAAACTATAACAATGTTATTTTGTCTCATAAGTTTTTCTCCACAGTAATCTTCTAGAAACAAACACAAATGTGAGGAGAGGCAAACAGGCAGATTCATTATTTTGTTGAAATCAGTTCCGTTCAGTTGCTCAGTTGTGTCTGACTCTTTGTGACCCCATGGACTGTAGCACGCCAGGCCTACTCTGTCCATCACCAACTCCCAGGGCTTACTCAAACTCATGTCCATTGAGTCGGTGATGCCATCCAACCATCTCATCCAGTCATCCCCTTCTCCTCCTGCCCTCAATCTTTCCCATCATCAGGATCTTTTCCAATGAATCAGTTCTTTTCATCAGGTGGCCAAAGTACTAGAGTTTCAGCTTCAGCATCAGTCCTTCCAATGAATATTTAGGACTGGCAGATTTCCTTTAGGATGGACTGGCTGGATCTCCTTGCAGTCCAAGAGACTCTCAAGAGTCTACTCCAACACCACAGTTCAAAAGCATCAATTCTTCAGCCCTCAGCTTTCTTTATAGTCTGACTCTCACATCCATCCGTGACTACTGGAAAAACCATAGCTTTGACTAGACAGACCTTTGTTGGCAAAGTAATGTCTCTGCTTTTTAATATGCTGTCTAGGTTGGTCATAGCTTTTCTTCCAAGGAGCAAGTGTCTTTTAATTTCATGGCTGCAGTCACCATCTGCAGTGATTTTGGAGCCTCCCAAATAAAGTCTCTTACTGTTTCCAGTGTTTCCCTGTCTATTTGCTATGAAGTGATGGGACCAGATGCCATGATCTTAGTTTTCTGAATGTTGAGTTTTAAGCTAACTTTTTCACTCTTCTCTTTTGTCAGGGTCCAGTCCTGGTGGATCCAGGGAATTCGAAGCGGGGACAGAGTCGGCGAGGAAAAACTTATTTATTTAGAAATATAAAGAGAGACTAGGAAAGCAGAGTGTAGTAAGAAAATTAGTGGAGAAAGGAGGCTGATATTCCTTGGTTTACACAGAAAGCTAATAAAGTCTCAAGACAAGAAACTTGCACCATCTACGTTAGGCCACAGGCGCCCTCTTGAATAGCGGAGGGTGCCCCGCCTTGGGCTCCCTCTTGCGTGGGTCTTAGAAGCCCAGGCAAATAAGTAGACACAGAGAGCCTCCACGTTCCAAGGGATCAGCCTGAAAAGGAGAGGGAGGGAGAGGGAGAAAGAGAGAGAGAGAGTCGACATGGGGGAGGCCTGCTGCTGCTGCTAAGTTGCTTCAGTCGTGTCTGACTCTGTGCGACTCCATAGACGGCAGCCCATAAGGCTCCCCCGTCCCTGGGATTCTCCAGGCAAGAACACTGGAGTGGGTTGCCATTTCCTTCTCCAGTGCATGAAAGTGAAAAGTGAAAGTGAAGTCGCTCAGTCGTGTCCGACTCTTAGCGACCCCATGGACTGCGGCCCACCAGGCTCCTCCATCTATGGGATTTTCCAGGCAAGAGTGCTGGAGTAGGGTGCCATTGCCTTCTCCGTGGGGGAGGCCAAGCTTGTGCCAAAACTCCATAAGTTTATTTTTAAAAGGTGTTTATATACCCTAAGTTTTACATAATGGAACATACACAGTAATGCGGGGGCAGCATCCTGACCCTTTCTGTATATCTTTTTGTATACAAAAGGTCTCAGGTGATTTACATTATCTTCTGGCCAAGAGGCCTGTTAACACTTTATGGCTCTCTTTCTTAATGAATGTTAATCTCATTTCCCCTGAAGTGTTTTTCTTTAATCTGCATCACCCTCAAAGCACTAAAGTTACATCCCTATAGAACAATGGTGCAGTGGGTTATAACAAAGAAGGTACTTAATTCAAAGATCTATGTTGCTACTTGTTTTTTTTTTTCCTATATACCAACTATATCAACAAATAAAAGATTTGAAAATTTGGCAGCAAGTACTGGCTCAACAAATGAAACCCTTAATCAGCCCTATTCTAATGATTTTGACTCCTCGGAAGCCCCTACATTCTTAGATGTTTTGAGCTTCCTGTGCCTCTCACTGTCAAACAATCACATGCGCAGCTGTAAGAGTCCTGTAGGCAGGCTAGAAAGCCATCAGAGGGGTTTTTGGATTGAAACACTCTTATTATGCCCAGGAGTCTTATTATCTAAAAGCTTAAATTAACTTTTTCCAGAAAAAGTTGGTGGGGGGACAGCCCCCTGTTAATGTCACAGGAGTTGGTGAAAGCATAATGCTGTACGGCAGGCAGACTCTGGTTTTGGTGGTAGATGCTCGAGAAAATCCAGCGAGGCTCCCTTAAGGGAGCCTTTGCCTGTCGGACCCCTTAACCTCATGACCTTTGCCACAGGCGGGACTCCTCGTGCTGGCTCCCGGCACTCTTTCACTTTCAACAAGAGGCTCTTTAGTTCTTCTTTGCTTTCTGCCATATGGCTTCCCTTGTGGCTCAGCTGGTAAAGAATCCGCCTGCAATGTGGGAGACCTGGGTTCGATTCCTGGGTTGGGAAGATCCACTGGAGAAGGGAAAGGCTACCCACTCCAGTATTCTGGCCTGGAGAATTCCATGGACCACAGGCCATGTGGTGACAAAGAGTCAGACACAACTGAACAAGTTTGTTGAAACAGTTGATGGAATAAAAATGTTCTAGACCCCACACTACCCTGAGAGCTATAAAAACACATCAGGGTTTGGTCAACCACAGTTCTATCCATCTGGGGCCACCGGGGGTGGTGGGTGAGCTCACTGAAGAGCTTGTAGCCAACACTGTTGTCAAAGAGACATGCACTTGTAACATAAGAAACAGTTACTACAAGTCAAAGAATCTCTTCCTAAAGCACAAAGTTGTGGTTTAGTGATTGCATTTCTCTTTCTCTTACACGCACATACACATCCTACATTATTTTCTTTTACTGACTTGTAAACTAAATCAGTATGACATCTGGTTTTCGGGTTCTACATTTTAACTCAAGGAAGTTGAATTTTACATGAACTTACCCCAGAGGCTCTGTTAGTGATAATTAGCAACTGTGGTCAAGATTTTGTGCTTCTTTTATTATTTAATAATATATAATTCATTCATTATATAATTAGAGAACTTAAAGGCAATAAGTCAATTCTCCAACTTACTATCACTAGATAGATATGCTTTTTCTAACTTGCACTTTGCCTCAACTTAAAAAAAAAAAACTAACACTCAGAAATGTTTTTCAAAATTATTTGAACACCTAGAGAAAAAAAATTCTAATCTCTGAATTTCCACAAAAGGAGGTTTTAATACTTAATGGGAATATCCAATTCACATAGAGTTTAAGTATAAGAATATTACCATTAGGATTGTCCTACTAACAATTAGTATAAAGAGCATTTTAAGAGCTTCATCTCAACATTGAAGTTTAGGAAATGTGGTGAGAGGCAAAAATATAAACCACATAAATGGCATTAGACCATTTGTGCAATGACTGCTCGATCATATCCCAGAAACAAAGTATAAAATAATGCCTCAAGCATCTAGAAGATTAAGCTAGGACCATCACCCAGCTTTCAAAGATGCTGCAATGTACTGCCAAGGGTCTGGAAACAGAGTGAGTCTCTGCCACAAGAACCCAGAGAGCATCAGGAGACAATGCAATTAAGGGCTCAAAGTATCATTCATTGATATCAAATCCACTCTGCAACTTAGAGAAAAAATGAAAACTTGCTAGTTTTCTTGCTGTTTTCCATACATTATTAGTATCAATGGTACATGGACCTCTTCTTACTTTTTCCTGCACCATTCTCTTATTACTCCTCTCAGAGCTGAAAAGACTGGGGAAAGGGTGAGGAGCATGTGGGGCAGTGAAGAAACCCAAAATCTGGATGATTCACTTAATCACTGCTGGGTAAACAGGAAAGGAGAATGACAAAGAAGTCATTTAACCTTTAGAATAGGCTGACAAACTCTAAGAGACTCCAAACTAGAATAAAACATTCTGATACATACATACTTGACAAATTAGCCAACCATAATTCAAGTGATATTAACAGCTGCCAGAATAGAGAGTAGGCAGAACTCTCAAAACACTTTCATCTGCGTTTCTCCTTCCTTACCTATCAGCAACCTAGTCTCTAGCAGAAAGGTTTTCGTTACAGAACAATGTCAGCTGCTAAGCTGCTGAGTGCATGACAGAGTGTCATCGATCTGCAACCAGGAGTAAGATACCCGATTCAAGCCATGATCACCAGTGGATGCTCCAGCCACGAGTGATCAGGACCCCCAAAGAGATATTCTCACCAACATCTTAATACACCTAGTTTCCAAATGCCAAAAAGTTAAGTCCCTCATTAAAACTACTTGAAGAGATGGACTGATTACTGCTGAGGTAACTACAAAGAGAGTTTAAACTCCCCAAGATAGATATTTAGGGAAAGTAAAAGTAACTGTAATTCAAGCACATTAAAACACTGGTCCAGCAATGTATTGTTCCTTAAAACCAATTTACTAAAACTCACAACAGGTATGAAACTAAAAGCCAACTACTAAGTGACCACATACTAAGAATACCAGCAAACATCTCTTTATTTCATGAACAACTGAAAAATTAAAATGCTCAGCTTGTTCATTAAAGATACACTTGTATAAATATGTATTGAAAGTGAAGGTGAAAGTGAGGTTGCTCAGTCGTCTCCAACTTTTTGTGACCCCATGGACTGTAGCCCACCAGGCTCTTCCATCCATGGGATTCTCCAGGCAAGAGTACTAGAGTGGGTTGCCATTTCCTTCTAAAGGGGATCTTCCTGACCCAGGGATCGAACCCGGGTCTCCCGCATTACACTTATTATTATGTACTAACATGAATTACTAACATAATGAGATATCATATTTCAAACATAAAGTAATCAAATAAATGGTACTTATGTTTCTCTTTCCAACCCAGGGATCAATCTGCATATCCTGCATTAGCAGGTGGATTCTTTACCACTGAACCACCAGAAATTTCTCGAGTCAATTTCCTGACAAAGGTATGGCAACTAATCAGATTTTCCTGTATCATTTCTAAGAGACATTAACATACATGGATATCCTTTCCTTCTTATACAAACTGAAAGTTGACTCAATGCACTTTTCAAAGCATAGCTTTAGCAAAAGTAGACAAAATTCTGAGTGTTTGCTTTGGCTCACATCTTCAGGCAGCTCAGAGCAATTACATACAAGCTCTCACCACCCAAAATATTAATCCTACTTTCCAATAAGTCGACCCCACTGTTCCAGGAAGAAGCTAAGAAAATGATTAGATTTTGATTAAACTTTTCTAAAACTGGGAAGTACTCGAAGTTAATTGGGACATTTTGGAAAAAGCATTTTCTACAGCAGTTCACTACAGTACCACAAACAAATTCAAATGGTTAGGTCTCCTTGTGGTGCTGTAATAATTAATGAACTTTCTGAGGATATCTGGCATATCTAGAAAGAACAGGCTTTTTTAAGAGTATCTGACTCATTAAGTCTGGCTTTCTAAATAAAATTCCACAGAAATGTAGGAAACCGTTATAAAATTCAGAAATTCTTTATCAGCACCACACTATTAAAAATGCTGCATGTGAACTTGTTTATTGTTGCTTTAAGGGTAACCAGAAAGGTAGATGAAGAAGAAAAGGTTAAAAACTATAATTAGAAAAGAAAAGAAAAAAAAACAAAACAACTATAATTAGGTTCTAATAAATCTCTGTCCAAAATTTTAACATAATCATTATCAGGTAAATTTCATTAAACTAGATATAATTAAATGCATTTTACCTGTACAAAGATAGTGTAACCATGTAAGTTTCCTTCCACTGAAATGCTGGCTGTAAAATAATTCAAACTGTAAAAAAGAAAAAAGGAATCAAATTATTTTCAGCTATGACAACCTAACTTCCTTGGCTATCACTACACTAAAAAAGCAAAAAGAAAATTCATGTTAGAAAAAGACATTAGAGCCCACAGAGTATATTTACTCATTTTATAGACGAGAAAACACAAAACACATTAAAGCTCCTAATAAAGATTATGCAAATATCAGACCAGCCCTTTTCACTTACAACTCAGTCTGTAGTTTCACTGCCAAACCAGTCCTGCAAATCTGACTTTTTGTATAAAGTCAGAAATTACTGTTTTGAATGATATCAATTTGAACTTTATAAATACAAGTGAAAGTTGCTCAGTCATGTCAGACTCCTTGTGACCCCATGGACTGTAGCCTGCTGGCTCCTCCCTCTATCCACAGACTTCTCCAGGCCAGAATACTGAAGTGGGTAGCTGCTCCCTTTTCCAGGGGATCTTCCCAACCCCAGGATTGAACATTGAAGGCAGATTCTTTATCAACTGAGCCCCAAGGGAAGCCCAAGAATACTGGAGTGGGTAACCTATCCCTTCTCCAGCAGATCTTCCTGACCTAGGAATCAAACCGGGGTCTCCTGCATTGCAGGTGGATTCTTTACCAGCTGAGCTACCAGGGAAGCCAATAAAGCACTAAGCAAAAAACATTACTGTGCACATTTTAATATGAAAATATAAATCATTAAACCATACCTTCATCTCTAGTCTCCTATAACATATACCCTGCTGAAGGGACAGGTTGACCAGTGCCAACAGTTACTTCAAAAGTGACAGCCGTGATTTAACTCCCACATACAGTCAAACACTAATACAAGCAAAGCATCAGAGTCTTGACTTCGTATCCTTTTGTTGATACTACTGGGGAAAATTAAACATTCTAGTAACACAGCTTTGACATTAAAAAAATTCCTCCCTCTGACTGAATGTGGGACATCAGTCCAAAAAGTAGAGAGTTCTTTTTAAAGAGCTAGTACATAATCTACAGTGAGAAAATGATACTGAAATTGTACTAGGGAAAAAAAAAAAGGACAAACTCCCTCTACTGGTACTGAGAGAAAGTTCAAATGGAGAAAACAATCTTGAGAGCAAGATTTTACAGTCAGAAAGAAACCCACTTTTTGTTTGTAAATAAGGACACTGGAACCTGGGGGTGGTCATATGTTAATAAATGAAGTTTAAGGGGTTTATTCCAGTACTCCAAAAAGTACTGGAAAATAATTATTTCAAGGAGAAAGAAAAGAATGACAAAGTTACAAGGAAACTATTACTATTTCTGCCCCCAACTTCTCCTTTAATTTCAATTGGCAAGGTAGGCTCTTTAGAAGAAATAGGTTTTAAGACTGTTAAAGGCGAGGGGTCAGCCTTCTAAGTTTACCTTATGCGCAGCATCTTAAAATACACCTGACTGTTTACATTACGCTAGCCTGCTGTTACCACTACTATCAGCATTAGCATCAACTACTGCTGCTACTACTATCAGCTACCGTTCAGTGAGTACTTACTTTACACATCTCACTCTATCTTCATATCAGCACTCTGAGTACTAGCATCATCAGTTAACAGAAAATTAGAAAGTTATTTGCCCTGAGTCACAGAGCACAGTAAATGACAGAATTAACATGTAAAACCAGGATTTATGACTCCAAAGCTGACATGTTATTTGATTTATAATCCTTATTTTGAAAGAAACAAAAACATAAATAATTCAAAGATTCAAATGGCACATTGTGAACTTCTCTAGGAAACAGTGTAATGAAGTATCATTTTCAATTTATTTTTATTATTTTTAACTGAAGGATAATTGCTTTACAACATTGTGTTGGTTTCTGCCATACAGCAACATGAATCAGCTGTAAGTATAAATATGTCCCCTCCCTCTGGAACCCCCTCCCACCTCTCACCCCATCCCATTCCTCCAGGGCATTGGTCTGAGCTCCTTAAGTCATAGAGCAAATTCCCACTGGCTACCTGTTTTACATATAGTAGTGTATATGTTTCCATGCAACTCTCTCCATTTTCATTTTAAATAACATATGCATACCTTGAGGTTCACAACCTCAAATTATTGCCCAAATAAAAGACTACTAAAAGATAATGAAAGCCTTTTCGATACAAGAATACGTATGACTGAGTCACCTTCACTGTTTACCTGAAATTATCAAAAGATTGTTAATCGGCCGTGAAGGTGCAATTATCACAAGATTGTTAGTTGGCAGTGAAACTGAAAGTCGCTCGGCCATGTCCAACTCTTTGCGACTCCAAGGACTATGTAGTCCATGGATGCACCAGGCCAGAATACTGGAGTGGGTAGCCTTTCTCTTCTCCTGGAATCGAATGCAGGTCTCCTGCATTGCAGGCAGATTCTTTACCGGCTGAGCCACAAGGGAAGCCCAAGAATACTCGAGTGAGCAGCCGATCCCTTCTCCAGTGGATCTTCCCAACCTACGAATTGAACCAGGGTCTCCTGCATTGCAGATGGATTCTTTAAGAGCTGAGTTACCAGGGAAGCTCTGGTTAGTTGGCTATACTCCAACATAAAATAAAAAGTTAATGAAAAGGATAATGAAGATTTTGCTGGAAAAAAAAATGCTACCTAAACTTCCATCCAATCAAGAAATAAGAAGCCTTGTTTGGTGAGTTAGAGAATCAAAAAGGGTCAGTTGGAAGAGAAATGGAAACATGTCCATCCATTCAAGAATGTTCAGAGTAGCATGACTGCTGCTACTGCTGCTAAGTCACTTTAGTCGTGTCCGACTCTGTGCAACCCCACAGACAGCATGACTTATACACCCAAAAGATCAAAACAGCTCCAACGTCCATCAACGGATGTTGGATGAGTAAATAAAGTGTGGTGACTCCAAACAATGGAACATTATTTGGCACAGGCTAAAACATGGATAAATCGTGACATTCTGCAAAGTGAATGAAGGCAGTCACAAAAGACCACGTATGGCGTAGCACTACAACAGATGTCCAGAATGGGTAAATCTACAGAGAAAGAAAGCAGACTGCCTAGGGCTGGGGAGGGGTAGGGAGCTGGTGAAGGTGAAGAGTGACTCTTAATGGGTAGGGGGTTTCTTTCAGGGTAATTAAACAATTAAGCTCCCTGGTGGCTCAGAGGTTAAAGTGTCTGCCTGCAATGCGGGAGACCTGGGTTCGATCCCTGGGTCGGGAAGATCCCCTGGAGAAGGAAATGGCAACCCATTCCAGTATTCTTGCCTGGAGAATCCCATGGACAGAGGAGCCTGGTGGGCTACAGTCCACGGGGTTGCAAAGAGTTGGACACGACTGAGCAACTTCACTTCACTTCACTTCAAACAATTAAAATGATCTAAGGTTAATGGTGCTAACGAACATACTGTGAATATACTGAAAACCACTGAAAATGTACATGTTACATGAACTGTGTAGTGCTGTGGCCTGAATGTTTGTGTCTCCCCAAATTTGTATGTTGAAATCCTGATGCCCAGTGGGATGGTTTTAGAAGGTAGGGCCTTTGGGAGGTGCTTAGATCACCTCATCTGAGGCATTAAACCCCACAGAGCTCCCCAGCTCCTGCCACCACGTGAGGTCATAGTCTGTCACCTTCGAGGGCCTTTGCCCCACCATGCTGTCATCCCGGCCTCAAACTTCCAGCCTCGAGAACCATGAGAAATCAATCTCTGTTGTTTATAAGCCACCTAGGCTGTGGTATTTTGTTACAGCAGCCTTACAGAATGACTACACAACTATATGACTAAGCCATATGGTACATGAATTATAGCTCAACAGCTGCTGACAATGGAGTCTCCACAGTCTCTGCAAACACTTTAGGTTAGAATTCTAAGGTTTCTATTCAGTCACATTTTAAGACCATGTTTACTTGTATTTTCCATCTTCAATCCATTTTCCTTTCTAGAATATTTCCCATTCTCTATATATTTACTCAAATTATAGCCCAGAAACAAAAATAACTATTATAAAGGATAAATGAATTATAAAAATGGCTCCACATTCAAGTGAAAAATTAGAAGATTACTGCTTTAAGTCCTAGATTCTAAAATTTCTTCTAACATCAAAATTTTTGTAATTTAGAATTACTTACGACAGATAATTGATTTATTAAGAGTAAGAGACATGTTCTGACAAACAACTGACACCACTAAGTGTTTTAGAAACTATCATCATTTACATTCTTCCTACAAGGCAGAATAATCATAACTTGTGAATGTGTTTTTACATCACATGAGCCCTTAAGACTTTGAAGAAATATTTAAAGTGATATAACATGAAGACAATTATTAAAATTCCTTAGGTCTTCCAATATATCTTCTGTCCACTTACCATCTGTACACTTTTTTCCAATTCCTGGGGAATTGCAAATGTAGATGAAGGAGCCTGAGTAAGAGGCCATGCACCAGCCTAAAAGGAGAAGAGTAAAACTGTTAAGCAGATACACTTCTCACTTGAAAGTGAATGTTTATAAAATGATGCAAGCAACTACAATGGGAATGCCTGGGGTGACTCAGCAGTAAAGAATCTGCCTGCAATGCAGGAGACTTGGGTTTGATCCCTGGGTCGGAAATATCCCCGGGAGGAGGACATGCCAATTCACTCCAGTATTCCTGCCTGGGAAATCCCTTGGACATTGGCAGACTACAGTCCATGGGATCTTAAGAGCTGGTCACGACTTACCAACTAACACCACCACCACAAGCAACTAAAACAACTTTTTCCTCCTCCCTTCAAATGCTGATAAAACCCATCAGCATGACTATCAGGGCACAGTTCATTCCAAATCAATGTAACATGTAACTTCAGAAGCTATAACCCTCTGACTGAAAGAAAGGTAATCAGGCATCCATCTATTAATCAGTCCTCTGTATCAGAAATCATTAGTAAATGCCCACAATAAAACACATACCTGTAGAACATATATTTGAAAACTAATTCCCAAATCTATTACTGTGTCCTGATTTTTGATAAAATTGTTGAACTTATTGTTGAGATCTGCACTGACACTCATATCTGTATACATCCGATGTAGCTTGCTGGTAAATTCATAACCACAGGCTTGCTGTAGAAGAAAGTTTTAAAGATTTAAAAACAGAAATAATAAACCATACTGATTATTAAGAATGTTGTGCTACTGCTATGTGTCTGGTCAAAGATCCGGCCTGTACACTCACACTGAAGGCTTGTATTACTCATCACGCAAAGCAGTTACTCAAAATATTTCAAAAATTCCTTTCTTCTTTTTTTTTAACACAGATTAAATAAGTGAATGAAAACAAGTATTCATGAAGTAACAAATTTCCATTTAAAACAAGAACTTTTCTATAAATCTGTATGTCATTTCAACACTAAAAACTGCTTCATTACTGTAAGGTATAGGTTTACAGATAGTATCGAATACACATGAAAGATAACTGGGAGTATTTGAGCCAGTAGTTAATGTTATAAGGAGGACACTGAGGCAGATTTTTAATACTATCAGGTGAATAATGAAGAAATCTATTTCTTTGAAATTATTCCAAACTCTGTGATCATCAAGTCAAAAAATCTGGATCTCTAAGCTTGGGATATAAAAAGCTTTGTTAACATTATCTTTAAAAATTTCAAGTTATTTTTGGTGTCTTTGAAAAGGACTGCATATTCAATGTCTGCTATACAGGAAAATTATAAACTATTGAATAACTCAGGATACATATGAATCAGCAACTGCTTATCTCATCAGTGTGTAAGCTAAAATCACGTAAAAGTGAACTGAAAGTCAAATGCCCTCCACAAAACTTGTACCTAAAGGAATATTTTAGGTATGCTCCTTTTTAAGTAATACAAATCTTATCTTGTATATGATTCTATATCAACATATAGAGATTCTGTCTTTTAATACAGCCTTTGCATGTGCTAACATGAAACTACACTTTACATTTAACCAGTCAACTGCTAATGAATTATTTCCTGTTATTACTCATACTGTGAAAATGACCATCTCTGTGTGCTAGTGGAATAACTTCTAAGACATCATATCAAAGTCCTACAGTACCTTTAATTTATTGATCATGGCTTCTTCAGAATCCATAGACATAGATAACCCATGAATTAAACGCTTCGCCAACATTCTTGCGTAGAACTACATTTAAAAAGATTAAAAGATTATTTCCTTTCTGATTTAAAGTTCAAAGATTAATCAAAGGTGACACATAAAACTTTCAGACTCAAAAATTACCTTTTGAAAAACATCTTTATCGTCGATATATTTGAAGACAGTGATAAAGCTCGTGAGCTTGTCCTCTACTTCATTCTCTGTCATCCCCTTTGCTGATTTCTTCAGCAAGTTGTCACAGTACTTAGCGAGCTCAAATAGAAATTGACAGTAACTCTTACAAAGGGTCCTTCTCAAAGGAGGCACCATGGTAACAACGCAAAGTAGATCATGGGTTTTTGCCATCCTCAAGCTTATGTTTTGAAATTATGCACTAAAACTTAAAATACATGTCACTGGGTAAATTTTTTAAAAAAACTATAAACAAGTAAAATCTAATCAACACTGAATGATCCAATGGAGCACTGATATAAGTAATTAGGTTTTGAGGAAACACCTAGGTGAGTTTTGAGCAGTAAAATCATTTATGACATTAAAAAATACTTATTAAAAATCTTGAAACAACCTTATAAGCAAGTTTCCTTTAAAGGTTTTCATTTGTCATCAAATTCCCCCTTTAGAGTTGAGATAAAATTAAACCTCTATGAAATGTGATGCAAATTATTTTAAAGCAGTCATCCTTTCCAACCCAAACTTTGTAAGATGGAATATTTCTCCTTCAATTACTTTTTAAGAAAAGGCTACAGAGATGACCGACTGCATCCCTTATACAAATGCCAAATTATATACAATGTTGATCAGTTTCTATTTTTAATAATTAGTTTCATTAATTTTTCCAAAAAATGCTACAAAAACAAATCTGACATTCATCTCAGCTTGCATTCTCTAATGACAATTTTTCATAAGATTACATTTATGCAACCATCAAACTTACCAATTCAGGTGCTTTGCAAACAGACTTGGGTTCTCTGTAATTTACAACTGATGTAAGGGCCTAAATGGAAGACAGAACAGGAATTAGTCGCCAGTAATAGGGTAAAAGACCTTTTAGAACTAACACCCAAAAAGATGTCCTCTTCATTATAGGGGACTGGAATGCAAAAGTAGGAAGTCAAGAAACACCTGGAGTAACAGGCAAATTTGTCCTTGGAGTACAGAATGAAGCAGGGCAAAAGCTACTGCAGTTTTGCCAAGAGAAAGTACTGGTCATAGCAAACACTCTCTTCCCACAACACAAGATAAGACTCTACACATGGACATCACCAGATGGTCAACACCGAAATCAGATTGATCATATTCTTTGCAGCCAAAGATGGAAAAGCTCTATAAAGTCAGCAAAAACAAGACCGGGAGCTGACTGTGGCTCAGATCATGAACTCCTTATTGCCAAATTCAGGCTAAAATTGAAGAAACTGGGGAAAACCAATAGACCATTCAGGTATGACCTAAATCAAATCCCTTATGATTATGCAGTAGAAGTGAGAAATAGATTTACAGGACTAGATCTGATAGAGTGCCTGATAAAACGATAGATGGAGGTTCATGACACTGTACAGGAGACAGGGATCAAGACCATCCCCAAGAAAAAGAAATGCCAAAAAGCAAAATGGCTGTCTGAGGAGGCCTTACAAATAGCTGAGAAAAGAAGAGAAGCGAAAAGCAAAGGAGAAAAGGCAAGATATACCCATTTGAATGCAGAGTTTGAAAGAATAACAAGGAGATAAGAAAGATGTCCTCAGCAATCAATGCAAAGAAATAGAGGAAAACAATAGAATACGAAAGCCTAGAGATCAATTCAAGAAAATCAGAGATACCAAGGCAACATTTCATGCAAAGATGGGCACAATAAAGGTCAGAAATGGTATGGACAGAACAGAAGAAGATATTAAGAAGAGGTAGAAAGAATCCACAGAAAAACTGTACAAAAAAGATCTTCACAACCAAGATAATCACGATGGTGTGATCACTCACTTAGAGCCAGATATCCTGGAATGTGAAGTCAAGTGGGCCTTAGAAAGCATCACTATGAAAAAGCTAGTGGAGGTGAGGGAATTCCAGTTGAACTATTTCAAATACTAAAAGATGATGCTGTGAAAGTGCTGCACTCAATATGCCAGCAAATTTGGAAAACTCAGCAGTGGCCAGAGGACTGGAAAAGGTCAGTTTTCATTCCAATCCCAAAGAAAGGCAATGCCAAACAATGCTCAAACTACCGCACAAATGCACTCATCTCACATGCTAGTAAAGTAATGCTCAAAATTCTCCAAGCCAGGCTTCAGCAATACGTGAACTGTGAACTTCCAGATGTTCAAGCTGGTTTTAGAAAAGACAGAGGAACCAGAGATCAAATTGCCAACATCTACTGGATCAACAAAAAAGCAAAAGAGTTCCAGAAAAACATCTGTTTCTGCTTTATTAACTATGCCAAAGCCTTTGACTGTGTAGATCACAATAAACTGTGGAAATTCTGAAAGAGATGGGAATACCAGACCACCTGACCGGTCTCTTGAGAAACCTATATGCAGGTCAGGAAGCAACAGTTAGAATTGGACATGGAACAACAGACTGGTTCCAAATAGGAACAGGAGTACGTCAAGGCTGTATATTGTCACCCTGCTTATTTAACTTCTATGTGGAGTACATCATGAGAAACACTGGGCTGGAAGAAGCACAAGCTGGAATCAAGATTGACGGGAGAAATATCAATAACCTCAGATATGCAGATGACACCACCCTTATGGCAGAAAGTGAAGAGGAACTAAAGAGCCTCTTGATGAAAGTGAAAGTGGAGAGTGAAAAAGTTGGCTTAAAGCTCAACATTCAGAAAACGAAGATCATGGCATCTGGTCCCATCACTTCATGACAAATAGATGGGGAAACGGTGGAAACAGTGGCCGACTTTACTTTTGGGGGCTCCCAAATCACTGCAGATGGTGATTGCAGCCATGAAATTAAAAGATGCTTACTCCTTGGAAAGGAAAGTTATGACCAACCTAGATAGCATATTCAAAAGCAGAGACATTACTTTGTCAACAAAGGTCCATCTAGTCAAGGCTATGGTTTTCCCAGTGGTCATGTATGGATGTGAGAGTTGGACTGTGAAGAAAGCTGAGTGCCAAAGAATTGATGCTTTTCAACTGTGGTGTTGGAGAAGACTCTTGAGAGTCCCTTAGACTGCAAGGAGATCCAATCAGTCCATCCTAAAGGAGATCAGTCCTGGGTGTTCACTGGAAGGACTGATGTTGAAGCTGAAAGTCCAATACTCTGGTCACCTGATCCAAAGAGCTAACTCATTGGAAAGGACCCTGATGCTGTGAAAGATTAAGGACAGGAGGAGAAGGTGACAACAGAGGATGAGATGGCTGGATGGCATCACTGACTCAATGGACATGAATTTGAGTGAACTCTGGGAGTTGGTGATGGAAAGGGAGGCCTGGCATGCTGTGGTTCATGGGGTTGCAAAAAGTCGGACACAACTGAGCGACTGAACTGAACTGAATAGGGTAAAAATACAGCCGGCTTAACATATGCTATAATCGGTACATCCAAAAATTACTACCTGACACAAAACATGGCATTTTAGTGGTAGTTTGTTAATATTCTTTTCATATATAATACAGAGTAAATTCCTATCCTTGTATCCCTCATGACAATTATATAATGATTATATATATCCTGTTCCTACTGAAAGATGCTCTTTATAACTTATTTCTAATATCTGAACACAGACAAAATAAAACTATATTTTTAAAAAATCTTACAACAAACATGTAAGCAAATTTAAATTCAAGTTTGTAAAATATATTTATTTTTCTTTCAAGTAGTATTCAATATAGCCTAAGTATTATATTCAAAGGAAAAAAGAGCACTAAATAATACTAAAATTTTACATGTAATTTTCAGAATGTACTAGTATATTAACAAGTCTCCTTTTACAGCAAAATCATGGGAAATTCAATTCCCATATAACCTAAGCATTCAATTTAATAATTCAGTTATTTACTTAAAAATTATAAGTTACATACTTCTGACTTTCACTATGAAGTTGGTTAAGGTGAAGAAAGCTGAGTGCCAAAGAATTGATGCTTTTGAACTGTGGTGTTGGAGAAGCCTCTTGAGAGTCCCTTAGACTGCAAGGAGATCCAACCAGCCCATTCTAAAGGAGATCAGCCCTGGGTGTTCTTTGGAAGGAATGATGCTAATGCTGAAACTCCAGTACTTTGGCCACCTCATGCAAAGCGTTGACTCATTGGAAAAGACTCTGATGCTGGGAGGGATTGGGGGCAGGAGGAAAAGGGGACGACAGAGGATGAGATGGCTGGATGGCATCACCGACTCGATGGATGAGAGTTTGAGTGAACTCCGGGAGTTGGTGATGGACAGGGAGGCCTGGCGTGCTGTGATTCATGGGGTCACAAAGAGTCGGACACGACTGAGTGACTGAACTGTACTGAACTGAAGGTTAATCTTCATGTACAGATTAGAGATCTCATAATTAGTAGCCCTATTTCTGAAACTACTTGAATAATGATTAAATTAGGAGAATTATATATAGATAAAGATACATGTATTGAAAATTTACCTTATCCAACGCACTCATAAAGTGCTGATCACCATTCAAAACAGTGTTGATAAGTTGAACAAATTTACCATGTACTTCTAAAACTGACTCCACAAATAGTGTTGGCATCTAAAATTAAGAAATACAAAACCATATTTTAAGAAGTTCAGGGATAAAACCATTAGGCTTAGTAAAGACTGCTTAAAAGTAGTTTTCCCCCAGCAAACAATGTTACAAACAATACACATCCTCAGAAAATGTTTTTAGCTAAGACAGTCAAAATCTAAAACTTCAGTGTTGAAATTGGCTGTCACTCAACACCAGAAATGGAGGACTGTGGTTGGAAAACACACTTCTCTCTGGTGCTAGAATTCTGTATCATAAGGGTACAGCTGTGGCTCAGCTGGTAAAAAGTCCACCTGCAATGCTGGAGACGTGGGTTTGAGCCTTGGGTTGGGAAGTTCTCCTGGAGAAGGGAAAGGCTACCCTCTTTAGTATTCTGGCCTGGAGAATTCCATGGACTGTATAGTCCATGGGGTTGTAAAGAGTCAGACACAACTGAATGACATCTCTTTTCTTTAAATAAGGTCTATACACAGATCACTCCTCACAGGGGAGCAAACAGTTCTACTTAGGGAAGACAAGTGACATATGATGTCATGTCTACCTTAGTTGTCATCCATTACTAGTAAAACCAAGGAAGGTGGTCCAACAAAATTTGACAAGAGGAGCATACTTTGATAGGAAAGACACTTTGTTGTAAACTGTCATTTAAATGGCAGGGAACTCAAGAAAGACAGGAATTGGGGTCACTGTTGACTATTTTTGGTAATAAGCATATATTTAGGGAAGATAGTTTTAATCCAAATTTGCTTTCTGGGCTATCATACCCAGGACATGTAAAAGGAAACCAAATTGTAAGTTGTCTATATGATCAGTGATTAATACTAATAGTACTACAATTAACTTAACATAGATGCTAGTTATATAGAAACACAACTGTTTTAAAGTTGCAAACATACTTTTCTGGGAGAAATTAACTAAGAATTGGTAAATGAACACAGTAGTGTAAGAAGTCTTACTCAACTGATTTCCTAATCACTGATAATTCTAAAACATGTCCAACAAATTCTAGGTTTGAACATTTTAATAAAGATGTCTCATTTATTGGCATGGTAGGACTTTTCTTTCATGCTTTTAAACAGTAAAGTCAAAAGAAAAACTCCATGATAGTCTGATTAAGAGAAAAATCTTCCCATTCCTTATGTCACTCACATTTTCCTGAGTAAGATTACTGGTTGCTCTAAGGCCCTCATCATGGATATGATTTTGCAGCTCCTGAATCATATGAGGTAAACCAGTGGACACAGCACGGAGTAAGACATACATATTTGCCATGTCTGAGGGGAGAAAGAAATTTATTATGAAATTTACAAACAGTTTAAAAATATTTTTAATACAATAGGTAATACATGATTCAAAATGCAGAATTACAGAAGCATATGCAGACAAGCTCCCCCGACACCTTTCTCCTAATCCCCGTGGTACTCCTCCCCTGGGAAAGCAACGTTGTGGCTGTTTCTATCTTCTCAGAGCTGTTTCCTACCCATTCAAGCACTATTCTTCCCTCTGCCCACCTGTTTCAATAAACAGTGTAGCGTATTTCATATACTATCTACAACTGCAGAACACAACTTTTTAACTTGAAGATCTTTTCCTATGAGTACATAAAGCCTTTCCCCATATTTTACAACTGCTTAACACTCCATCTGACAGCTATATGACAATTATTTAACAACTCATGGGAATTTGGCTGTTTCCAATCTTTTGATATTTACACTGTTACGATTAATAATCCTGCATATGTGCAAGAGTATCCATAGTATAAATTCCCAGAAGTGGGACTGCTGTGCAAAAGCTGTCTTACAGAAGGACCTTGTAGACACAGCTCCCAAGCAGCTGGGAGCTCCGTCAACAAATGCTTTGATCTTCACACAGAGAGGTGCAAAATGACATCTCAGGGTAGTGGTTTTTATTTTAAACTTTTTATTGAAGTATAACACACATATGGAAGAGTATACAATCCCTAAGGGTATAGCTCAATGAATTACCACAAGTGACCCTCCTCCCCAGCCAGGTTCTCACCACCCACAGTGAGAAATGGACACAACCTCCTCCCGGAAGCCCCCTTGCCTTCACTCCTCCTCCTGCTCTTCCACAACGGTAATCACGGTCATGACAACACTATTCAACTACACCACAGATTCGATCTGCCTGTTTGAAACTATCTAGAAGAACAAGACCATCTAATTCTTTCCTGTTTGGTTTTTTCAGTTCAGTATAAAAGGTTCATCTGAGTTGTACACAGCTCTCAGGTGTTCCTTTCCACTCTTCTTTAACATTCCATTGTATCTCTGTGTGGCACTTTATTCATTCTACGGTTTCAGGACATCTGCACTGCTTCCAGACTGGGGCTATTACAAACAACGCTGTTGTGAGCATGCTTGCACATATTCTTCTGGGCATGTATGCATGCATTTTGGGTGGGCGCGTTAACACCTAGGAGAGCAATGGCTGGATCTTAAGAGATATGTTTATTCAGTGTTAGTGGCTACTCACTGTCAAGAGTTTCAAGGTGGCTACATCAATTTATACTCTATGTCCAATGTATAACAAGTCCCTATTACTCTATACACTTCCAAACACTTATTATTTTCAGTCTTTTTCATTTTATATCAAAATATCATTAATTACTGACACCTTAGTGTGATTTTAATTTGTATTTCTGTTTTAGTGAGATTGATAGACTTTTTATGTTTATTGGCCATCTGGATATATATATTCTGCAGTGCCTGTTCAAATGTCCTAATTATTTTATATTTTGGACATAAACCTTTTTCAACAATTACACATATATAACCCTATGACTGTCTTTTTTTCAAGTATAACTGACATATATTACTTTTAAGGATTATAACAAAATGATTTTCAATATTGTTATATACTGCAAAATGATCATTACAATCAGTCGAGTTAACATCTTTCACCATTACGTATTTATAACTTTTTTTCCTGTGATGAGAACTTTTAAAATCTATTCTCTTAGCAACTTTCAAATATGTAACACAGTATTATTAATTAGTCACCATGCTACACATTATTACATCCCTGACTTCAGCAACCACCGTATCTGTTCCCTGTATTAATGAGCTCACTTGTTTTGCTTTTTAGATTCCATATATAAGTGAGATCTTGCAGTATTTGTCTTTGTCTGACATTTCACTTAGCACAATGCCCTGGAGATCCTTCCATGTTGTTACAAAATAGCAATACTTCATTTTGTTTACATAGCTGAATAATATTTCTCTATGTGTTCATGTGTTTATTTTCATCCACTCACCTACTGACAGACACTTGTTTTCTTACTTTGGCTCTTGTAAATAATGCTGCAGTGAACACTGGGATGCCTGTATCTTTTTTAGCTCTTTTTTCTTTTTGGATAAATATCCAGAGGTAGAATTGCTAGATCACATGAAAGTTTTACTTTTTAATTTCTGAGAAACCTCCATACTGTTCTTCATAGTGGCTCCACCAATTTTCATTCTCACCAACAGTACACGAGAGCTCCCTTTTCCTTATATCCTTGTCAACATCTGTTATTTCTAGTCTTCTGGATAATGGCCACGCTAACAGGTGCCAGGTGATACCTCACTGTGGTTTGGATTTATATTTCCTTGATGATTAATGATGGTGAGCACCTTTTCATGTACCTGTTGGCCATTTGGAGGTCTTCTTTAGAAAAATGCCTATTCAGGTCTTCTGCTCATTTTTCAATCAATTTTTTTTTGCTGTTGAGTTGTATGAGCCCTTTATCAGATATGTGATTTTTTCCCATTCAGTAGGTCGCTTTTTCATTTTGTGAATGGTTACCTTTGCTGGGCAGAAGCTTTTTAGTTTGATGCAGAACCACATGTTTACTTTCGCTTCCCTTGTGGCTCAGCTGGTCAAGAATCTGCCTCAATGCGGGAGATCTGGGTTCGATCCCTAGGTTGGGAAGATCCCCTGGAGAAGGGAAACGCTACCCACTCCAGTATTCTGGCCTGGAGAATCCATGCATAGTCCATGGGGTCGCAAAGAGTAGAACACAACTGAGCGTCTTTCACTTTCACTTTAGTGTCAGTTTCAAAATATCGTCACTAAGACAAGTATCAGGAAGCTTATCACCTTTGCTTTCTTTTAGGAGTTTTACGGCTTCAGGTCTTAAGTTATAGTGTTTAATTCATTTTGAGTTAATTTTTGTGTATGGTATTAAGTCAGTCATCCAGTTTCTTCAAAAACACTTATTAAAGAGACTATCCTTTCCATGCTGTGTATTCTTGGCTCCTTTGTCCTATGACCGTTCTTGTGATGCTCTTTTGATGATCCAATGGTCTTATGGTTTTGTATTGATTTTAAGCTTTTAATGATAAAGTAATAAACTTGATCATCTTTCCCTGTGGTTAGTGCTTTCTGTGTCTCATTTAAATTATCTTTCTCTACCCTCAAGTCCTGAAGTTATTCTATGTTATATTCTGGAAGAGTTACTGCTTTATACTGAGATCAAAAGCCCAAGGTGAATTGACTGACTCTGTATACAGTGTTTGAAGTAGTGATCAAATTTCACTTTTTCCCCAACTGGTTATCCAACGGACCTGGCACTGTGTGTTCAAAATACTATCTTTCACCCACTGCTCTGCAGGCCGCCTTGGTCTTAAATGAAATATCTTCATATGCATGAGTTATTTCCTGGCTTTTTTGTTTTATTCCACTGGTCACTCTGACTACCCTTGTGCCACTTCCTTTTCTTAATTACTGTAATTTTTAGAAGTCATGCTATCCTGCAAAGGTTTCTCACTGTGCTCTTCAAAACTGTCTTGACCGTTTAGGCTAACAGTGTAACTTTCAGAGTTTAAAAAAATAATCTTGGGTTTTGCAAAGCTTGCCCTGGATCTATCAATGCTCCTTTCAATGATTTCAGTTTTTTGTGTGAGTCTGGCACATATCTTGTCACATTTATTCCCTATTATTGAAAAATTCTCATTGTTTTTTTCTAAAAAAATTCCATTTTTTCACTGCTTATTGTTAACATCTCGTATCTTCACTTTGTATTTCTATTTTGACTGAGGCTGAGCATCTTCAGATATTTAAAATCTACTTTTATTTCCCTTTCTTGTTCTTTGTTTTTCCTCCTCCTAGAAACTCTTAATGTATTAAAGAAATTAGTCCCTGTGATTTTTTAAAATGTGCAAACACACTTTCCCAGTTTTTCTTTTGACTTTAGAAAATAGTTTGAAAACATACTTTTCCAAACAGTCCTTTAAAATAGATAATTAATAATCTGTAAAAAGGCATATTGAAAAACGTATCAACATATTGCTTAAATATGTTTGAAGCCTAAGGAGGCTGGAAGATGATATAAAAAGTGGGTTTATAATTTCACTCCTATTCCTATTGATGTTTGGTATCACTTACCATTTTTTTTTTCTTGTCGGATGATATTATGACATTCTGCGTGTAAGAACTGTAAGTGGTCTGCTACCATTCGTTGTTGACATTCGTGAATCACTTTAGTATATGAACTTGGATGTAAGTATTTTCGACACCGAATTTCTTCATCTTTTAATCTACCTAGAACCTTTAGAAATATATTCTTATAGTCATGAACTACTATGAGAAAACACCTGAAATATAGAATTATTTACATAATTCTATTCACAATTCAAAGTTCCATTCCATAAATCATTTCAAAATCTTATTTAAGCTACACTTCAGCACTGCCTTATGAAAAAGAACAAAAGTTAACTGGTCTGCACTTTTTCCCTTATTTATTGACTCCAAATGTCCTATATATACAATCCAATGGTTTCTGGTATATTATTAGCGTTTTTAAATTGTGATCAAATATGTGTAACATAAAATTTGTCATTTTAACCATCTTTAAGTATACAATCTAGTAGCATTAATTGCATTTACAATGTTGCCCAACTGTCTATTCCCAAAACTTTTTCATTACACCCAACAGAAGCTCAGAAACCATTAAGCTATAACTCCCTGTTCTCTTCTCCCCAAAACCTTTAATCTACTTTCTGCCTCTCTGACTTTGTCTATTCTAGACATTTTGAGTAAGGTAAACCATAAGATGTTTGTTCTTTTGTGTCTGGCTTCTTTAATTCAGCATAATGTCTTCAAAGTTAATCCATGCTGTAGCATGTGTCAGAACTTTATTGTTTTTTAAGTGTGAATAATAGTTCATTTTATGTACATACATTTTGCCTGTCTTTTCAACTCTTGAAAGGCATTTGGGTTGTTTTCAGTGTTTGCCAACAGCCTGTTTTTGAGAGTCAGATATAATGATGAGAATTTATATATCACTGATACTCTGTGTATACCTTTCAAGACTGGATCTAGAACCTTTAGTAAGAGTCTAAGATGTAAAAAGGGCTAAAAGCTAAGACCCACTGACTTTGTGTAACCTGCACTTAATGGAGGAAAATGTCCTAGATAACTTACTCAAGGTCCCAGAGCTAATAACTGACAAAGCAAAAGAGAATTAAGCAACTCCTGGACCTGAGTTTGTGGAACAGACACCAGTGTATTATATCAGTAAGTACTGATATTTCCTGATCCATGTCCTATGGAGGCTTCACTACAGCTTTTCCACTTCAGACATTTATTAAAGGTAAACAAACTAACAAAAATCACCTGATAATAAAATGCCTGAGATTCAACACAGTGGCAGAAGAAAACTAGTTAAAATGTCTAACATATCTGATGACTGAATTTATAATCTGATTATTCTTTGACTAAGAAAATATACATAGCCGTTTTAAATATGGTTATCAATGTGCTGGTTTAATGATTAAAATTTCTCATGCAAGTTTTTCTCAGTCTCCACAAACTTAACAGACCAAAAGACTAAGTATCTAGAATTATTATAAGTTTACTATTTTTTCCTTCTATTTTATAGAAAGAAAGAAAAAAACTCCCAATACCTAGCTATTGTACTTAGCCTATTCTCTTAACTACTAAACATAAAATATAGCTTATTATTTTGTCAAGAATATGAAATATATTAATTTTAGATTAATCAGAATTATCAGAAAGCACTGACCACAATGAAAACTGGAACAGCACTTTTTCTCATGGAAAATGTCAAGCAAGAACAATGACTGATCAAGAAAAATGGAACCTTTTCCACCAAAAAAAAATATTAACTAAGATAACTAATATTAAATAAGCCACACCTGATTTATAATAGATGACAATAGTTAACATACTGCTTTCCTACCTTTTCCATATACTGTGAGCAGTTTGATTCTTGTAATAAATTTGAAGCTTCTTGTTTGTAATACTCTCCTGTTTCAGTCAGAAAGGGAGACTCAAAGATTTCCTGATAAAACTAAATAAATCAATTAAATCATATTTTAAAAATCAGAACAAGCAACCTTAGAAATTAAAGGTCTAATAATTTATGTTTTAAAGGAAGCTTTGTTACCTTTAAAGGGAATTTTTTCTTATACTGTTCAACATGAACAAAGGAGTTAATAACCCCGTGGATTACTTTCTGGTTTGGGTCTTCTCCACCACGATCACTAAAACAAGGTAAAACAAAAAACATTCTTGAGAATACAAGTATCCATGGAAATATACCAAAGTATGCCAAAATACAGCTGCTTATTCTGTTGGTCTAATCACTTTATTTATGAAGTATTTTAAAGGCCAATGCACCCATGATACTTAAAATGCAATTTTTAATATTGCAGCTGAATTAATATTTATGACAGTTAATGTACCCATCAGATGTCAGTTCAATAAACAACAGAAAAGCTTAATTGTAAAATTAAAAGATACTATTTTGATACTAAGATAATTCTTCAATTTTAATAGAGTAGCTATAAACCCATCAATTCAAGATTTGCAATACCAGTGGTTAAGAATATTTGAATTTCACTCACCACAAACTCTGTTACTAGAGGATTTGGTCTGAGAATCCAGTTTTTAAACCATCACAAGTATGCCTACAGTATTCTGATGGGACTCATCCCTCAAAAGTACACTCTATACAGTATTTTGCTCATTGAAATGACTAATAGCTATTGTTCTCTAAGACATTTGCTAGAGCCACTGAGTTGCTTTCATCTAAGCACAAAGGTAATTCTCTACTTAGAATTTACTGAGACATGCTTTAATATTTCTATATTCTTTTACAGCTACAAAGGGATCTAAAATCATCTCAATTATTGAGATGTGACCCAATTATGTGACTTTTGATAAGCTCCTAGTCAGTCGAGGGCACTACTGAGATGCAAGTCTTAGTCACAATAAGAAATGTAGGTGAATTTTTTATTTTTCTAATTATAGACATAGAAAAAAAAAAAAAAGTTTGCCTAAAGCCACACAGCCTGGCTCTATACTGGAAGGTTCTGAATCTAGTAATAATGCCTAAATCAAACCATTATCCAGTCAAAGGTTTACCTTTCTACTGGTAATCGTCCACCTCACTTTTAAATATCTTCTTTCTTTGAATGAATAATTATTTTACAAAAAAAGCAACAGAAAAGTATACCATCATCATTTCCAGTACAATCATCTGGGTTTTGCACTGGGATAGAAAGCACTTCTAACATTTAGGAGAATCACGGCAGCAATAACCTTTGTAAGTCAGTGTCCTTCCCTGCCTCCACCTCCCTCTAAGCTTCTTTCCTTCTTCCTTTAATTATCTGGATGTTCTGAGAAAAGTTTTTTTGTGATTGAATTAATATGGCTACAGTCCTTCTGACAGTCACAAAATGTTGGTTACAAAGTCTACGTTTTGTTATCACTAATAAGGAAAATAAATATATACAAAGTGACACTAGGTGAGCTCATGTCTTCTGCTCACCTTCCCTCTTGAGCCCAAATTAAATCTGGTGAAAAAATGATTTGACTTAATTTATCGATTTGGAGCGCACAGCTCTTTGCCTTTTAACTCTGTCTAGGACAAAGTGAGAAACATCTAAATCAGGTTACCTAAAGTTATTTTCATGACCAAATTCTACTGTCCCTGCTCAGCACCCAGAAAACACCCACTCCTACTCCTGCCCTTTTTGTTTCTGACCCCAAAAGGCCCAGAGAAGCAGCAATCTGGTAAGGTACTGCCTAGAAAGTATATCAATATTCCTAGCGCTTAGTGACTAAGTTGTCTTCTACTGTAAGAATAACATCTGAACTCAGAAACCCTTAGGCATAATTATTCAGTCTTTAAGATCACCACATACTTTTATAACTGCACAAAACGTACAACAAAATCATTATAATTTATTTCTATTAAGTTGACAGATAATGAAAATAAACTGAAATGATGCTCATAAGGTAGTACTATATAAAAGCAATGACTAAGCTGGTTATATGAATAAGCTCTGGATTTATCTAAGAACAGTGAACCCAAGAGATGAGCCCTGAGAAAACAATATAAAGAATTTTTATTATGTGGTTCATTATTTGATCTTGACAGAACTAAGTAGAAAATGCCTACAACAACCATAATGAAATCACTCGGCTGGGAGCTTATAGGAATTGTTTATTGTAATTCTTAAGACCCAGATTTTGGAGTCAGACCGCCTAGGTTCAAGTTCTGGTTGCATTAATATGTCAGCATGTGCAGGTGCTTAACCTTTCCTACTCAGAGATTTCTCCTTCTGTAAAGTGGGGATAAGAAATGCACCCACTCTCAAGAGGGTATGGTGAAGACTAAGCATAACCCAAGAAAGTATACAGCACAGTGCCTAGTAAATGAGTGAAGCATCACTAAGCTGGCATTTTAAGCACAGACTGAGCAAAATGGAAGCAAGAGAAGAAAGCTAAGAGACCAAAAAAAAAAAAAAGCACTGAGTGTGATTTTAAAACCAAGGCATTTAAGAGGGCAGACTAGGTTTGTGACGGTCATTGAAAGTTAGGCTGAGGGACTTCCCTGGTGTAACAGCAGTTAAGAGTCTGCCTACCAGTGCAGGGGACATGGGTATAATTCCTGCTTTGGGAAGATCCCATATGCCCAAGGAGGCAACTAAGCCTGTGCGTCAGTCACAACTACTGAGCCTGTGCTCTAGAGCCTGTGCTCCGCAACAAGAGAAGCCACCGCAATGAGAAGCCCACGCACCCCAACTAGAGAGTAGTCCCTGCTCGCCACAACTGGAGAAAGCCCTCATGCAGCAACGAAGACCCAGTGCAGCAAAAAAAAAAAAAAAAAAAAGGCTGAAACTCTCATAAATCCTGATTCTGCTATGTGACAATGGGCAAATTAATCTCTTGGTTGAAACCTTCGTTTGCCCCGTGATTATGATGAGAAGATTAAATTAAATGCAGTCTCCTGCCTCAATCCAAACCTGAGAAGTGATAGGAAGGATACTTTTTAATATTCCATTGTTGGCAGTAGCCCTTGGACCTGTAGAAATTGAAAATAAGATGGAATGAAGACTAGATAGCACAGAAAAACAAAAATGCAGAAGAGAAAGGACGGCTACAAGAAGGGGGTGGAAGATGTGAAGGAAGATGGGCAAGGACTGGCATTACTGAAACCGGGCTGGCGCAAAACCAGTGAGCTCACTGGCAGACTAGCTGCTCACTGCGTCCCTGCAGGAGCAGTGAGCACAGTCCCAGGAGGAAGGAAACTGCCTGCACCCAGACTCTGTGGTATCCACTTGAGGGCACCTCCGGTGCTACCGGGAAATCAAGGACTAGAGAGATTTGGTAGCATCAAGACTTGATGAGTGGTAGAGAAATGGGTTCCCATACTGTGCCTTTGGAAGAACAGTTACTTTATAGAGGGCAAAATTCTAAATACATATACTCTGTGGCTCTAAAAAGCTGCATATATGCATAAGAGACCTCAGAGTTGTACTAATGGAGACTGGAAACAACCTAATATACATCACTAGGAGAAGCGTTTAATAAAATGAGGTAGAACTGTACTCGATATAGAGTTTAGGAAGAAGGAGGAAGGTAAGATCTCTATGTACAAACACAGAAAAATTATCAAGAGAGATAAATCAGTATGTCATAAATGATTTTTAAAAGTTAGAAAAAAATGAAAAAATTATACACTTGAAAAAAGAAAACACAAAAATATTTTGTATCGTATTTATTTCTGTACATAGATATAAAAATTCATAGAAAAAAGTTTGAAAAGACAGTTAACCAAATGATAAACAGGGATTACCTCCATGGAGAGGAAAAGATCTGGAGCATTCAATGTTTTTCAAGAATGTATTTACATATCATTTGTGTATTTGGAACTAAGTTTTTCACTAAGTAGCTAGTGCCAGGTCTGAGGAAGAAAATGTACAAGATAAGCCTGAAACATCCTGACATACGAGATAGCAAGAAAGTTATCAAGGATGACAATGGTCATAGCAAAAAGACTCGGGCACCAACTAACCAGAGAGATGCTATTCAAACTTTAATAAAATTGAGACAATAGAGACAAATAAAATATATTTAAGTCTTTATGTTTCATCACGATATATTGGGTGGAAAAAGCTAACTGGCCACTTTCTGAAGATGACAGCAAACCAATTCATTATCCTGACAAATGGGTAAAGAAAAGGAAAAAAAGCAGTTATTTCATCTTTTGTATATGATAACCAAATAATAGACAAGGGTAAGTATATTTTTATAAAATTTTTCAAGTTAAAAAATGAAAATCAAACAACAGGAAGATCCCCTGGAGAAAGGAATGACAACCCACTCCAGAATTCTTGCCTAGAGAATTGCATAGCCAGAGGAGTCTGACTGGCTATAGTCCATGGAGTTGCAAAGAGTCAGGGACAACTGAGAGACTAATACACACACGTTACATTTTATTTTTATCCACGATTATATTTTTTCTTCAATGAAATCTATATTTTTCCTCAATGAAATCTTAACAGTTTAGAAATAGAATAAAAAGCCTATGAACATGTCAGAGAAAATACAAATCAGTCACAGCAGCCTATGTTATAAATTGCTCCTAATTCACAGGTGAACAAAGAATTTTATTTAAAGTTTTAATTTTTGCTCAAAGACTATCTGACTAGAAAGTTAACTACAGAGCTACTGGAAAAAGGAAAGCAATTCTGAATCCATTTAACATTAAAGAGTGTGTTTTCAGTAGTATCCTTAAGTACCTAAACAATTCCTTTTACTTGCATTAAAAAACTGATCTGCTTTCTTCTCTCCAATTTCACATTCTTACACTGTAACATTTAGATCCATGAAATTACAGCATTTTATTGATTAGAATTATCAATGTTAGGCTGTTACTACACTGAAAGTCCCAGTTGGCATTCTACTATTTTACTATAAAAGACAAGTTATTGTATGAACAGAGTTACTTCCATCTTTCCTTAGTAAAGCAGACACTATGAAAATATGCTGACACACAATCTATGACTCCATCGCTTGTTTCTTTCTTCCTTATATAGAAGGAACAACTTTACTTTTTGATTATCAATTAAATTTCGTGTGTACACATTTAGTGATACCACAAAAAACAAAAATTAAACTAAGAATTGTTTCATTGATTCTCTCAAGCAAACAAAAAAATTCTGCAATCTACAGTCTGCTTTTGAAAAAATCCTCCATTAGCCTGACAGATAACTTTACCTTAAGGCTGAGATGGCCCTCAACTTTCTGAAATCGTCAAAGAAGATTAACACATTATAAATGGTAAATCATACCAGTCTCCTGGGGTGGCGAGGATTAAATGGGATTAGCATGTAAAACTTCAATTGCTGCCTGGTAAACAGTTTCCATATTTTATTATTATTACTAAGCCTTAGTACCCCTCACTAGAAAATGTAAGGTAATACCTACTTAATAAAGCAGACATAAAAAAATAAATGAGATATTAGTAAAGCATGTCAAATAATACTGTAAAGGAAATTGACTATAACAACAAAACTAAAATGAGCTGGCCTAATGTCTCTGACCATAGTCTCTATGTCTTTTCCAGAATTAGTATCCTACAGTTATTATTGTTTTTCTTACACAGTCATGCTTTCCTTAATTTTTTATTAAATTCACTTTTAACAAGCTAACAATCACACTGAAAAATTTACTAGGTTGGATCAAAATCGTTATAAAAGAGACACTTATTAAAAGTACATTTAGAAAATTTTAACAGTATTTCCATTGTACTTGTAAAATAGCTGAATTTTAAGAATAAAGTTGATATTTTTAGCAAAGGAAACCTAAAACCCTTGTTGGGAGTGCCCTTTTAGTCATTCATAGTTCAGCAGAGAAAAGAGGAAGGAAGAAAACAGTTCCCCTTTGGAAACAACAGTATTATTAAAGTGTGAGTGACCATTTTTAAAAAACAAGTTATTAATTTCTATCACATACTTCTTATTTGGCATTAACATTAACTATTAAAACAGTGTCTTATCCTTTTTGGTGAACTTTTTTTCATAACCCCTTATTTCCTATTAGGAGCCCCGTAGTAAGAAAAATGCTTTCCTTTTTTTCCTCACATAAAAAAACTCCCTATTTGGGTCTTCTGAAAGCAGTTTCAGAGGGAGTGGCCATTATCATGTGGCAATTCACTGGTCTAGGGAATTCCCTTCACAGCAGTTCCAGTCACCTAGGGTCTAGTAAGAATCTGCTAGGCCACACCTGAGCCAAGGACGCCCCGCTCTGGACTCCACAAGAAAACTTAGACTGTGCCACAATCTATTCACACAGCAGCTCAGATAAGCCATCCTCTCTGGGCCACAAGCAGAATCAACCATTCTAGAGCCTTTTTCTCATAAATTTGCCTCATGGGTTAACTGGTTGTAAAGGTAACCCAACTAACTGGAAGAATATCTTTTCCTGAGCAGGTTATCGTCATCAGGGTTTCAACTGAGAACATGTTCAAAGAACTCAGCAGCACTGTCTACAGGATCCAAGAGGTTTCGGGACTACACAAGAAGTCATTTCCTTCGGGGACTTACTTATTTACTAAGCATATGATGTCACAGTAAAATCTTGTGGTTCCACCCCCCCCAAAACCAAAAGATTATAAAACCACTTTAAAATACTAGCTTTATTAAAATGGAAAAAGAGGATCATTACAGTAAAATGGGGCCTATGTGCAGTGGACAGCCAGGCCAGTGTTCAGTATTTTAAACCATTTCAATCAGCAAATCAGAACCAACGTAAGATCAATGTCAACACTCACTTTTTGATTTCTTGGAGCAACATTCGGATAAGGATGGTCTGAAGTGGTTCAACCATCAATTTCCTCCACATGTCCAATGCTAGCTGCCAGGAAAAATTGAAAATCATCAAGGCTGAATTACTCAGTGTTTGCTTTAAACATTTGTAAAAGTAAATACCCATCAGAAGAAGTATTTATAACTTTATTTCAAAATTCAAATAAAAACTGAATATACATAAGGAAAATAAATGGCTTAATTTAAAATGACACTGGCTCACATGTCAGACATTCTGAATAAGGAACAGAATTCAGGTTTTATCATTAACTGAAAATCTTACAGAAATAAATGGTTTTTATAAAACCTTAGTTAAAATAAGTTTGCTGCATCCACAGATTTCTATTTCATCTCTTCTGGGTTCTCTTTTAAGTCCATGTCCTTCACATTTTTTTTTTAAACTATAAGAGTCTCAATATTTTCTAAATATATTTTATGAGCTTCTTCATAAAGCAAAACTATTAACCTTCTGTCATTCATCCACCATTAATATAATTATTAAAATAATACTTTTCCCACATCTTTTCTGTTCTTCTCATCTATGTGAAAGTCTTAGTAAATCATAACAGTATTTCATTTATTTAACATTTAGGATGTTTTAAATCTTGACAATTTTAAGACAGTCAACTCAGTGTTCTTAAGAAGACAGGGAATCACATTACTTCAGTACATAAAAACACGCTTATGTTTGCCAGTCTTTTAAAGAATTTCCTACCTCTCCTATTTCCATAAGTGGTTCATTCATATCTACACCACCATAACCATATTGAAGGTCCGCTTCTGTCAGTTTATTCTTTTTAATAAACTGTGTGTTGAGATACCTGGAAAACAAATGTTTTCAAGATGCTATGTCACAATCAGTAGGAAAGAAATAACTTGGAATTTTAGAATAAAAACTTTAGAGTTATAATCAACTATAGAATAGTTCAGTAATACACCCCAAAGAAATTAGAAATATAATTTTTAAAAAAGATAAAAATTATCAGCCAAACTCTCTTTGCAAGGCCCTAAAAGACAAAAAATAAGACCTCTAGGGTAGAAAAAAAAAAATCCTATTACCACAGTCCCACTTAAAAAAACTCAAGGGTTTTGCTCCAAAAATTTCTAACACTCTTAGAGCTCAACAGCTGCTATCCAAGGTCAGACCCTCTACAAGTTAATTTGCTCATTCTCAGATTCTCCTTAAATAAGCCGAGTTCACTTTGCAAAGAATTAAACAGAAAATGCTTAAAAAGATCAAGTAAGTTCTCTAATTTATATTTTATCACCATTAAATATCTAACTTTTCATTTTTGAACCAAAAACAAAATCACAATCACTAAGTAAGAAAATGGAATAGACTGTTATAGACAGGTAGAAGGAAAAATGGACAGAATTAAGATCACTGTGTCAACCAGAGGGAAACAGCTTTATAAAGAAAGACCAACTGTAATGAACTCTTAGAATCACTGAGATGAACAGAGTTCTAAGATTAAAGGAAATGTGTGCAAAGGGTGCACAATATTCAAGTACCACTTGCCACCATCCCAGATTTCACAAGACCCTTCATGCTCACCTCCTAAAACTATTTGTTGGACAGGTTCTGCCAAGGTGAAAACGGCTATTGACGATACAAGTATTTAGGCAACAACCACGAAATCTCTGTATTAAAACACACATGTTTGCTGCATCGAAATCAAAGGTCTACTCAGTGTTCACAGACAACTGAAACTGAAAGCAAAGACAACAAAAATCTCAACGGTGGAACTCCTCTGCCAATTCTAGGAAACGATGGGAAATAATAAAGCACAAGGCCACAACCGTTTACACACCTTCCCTCCCACCTTCACTCACTTCAAGCTCTGGCCTCCAGGGCTTACACCGTGGAGCTTCAGTCAACATTTTAGTCTCTTCTGTCCACCGCTGACAAAGTCATTCCCCTCCAAGTACCACTGAACCTTCCCTTCCATTCTCACTATAACCCCCGTAATTTCCTGCTGGGTTTCCAACCATGCTTCCAGCCGAGGATAAGGGAACAGGAGAGAGAGGAAACCTCAGCTCCAGAGAGAACGCCTGCCTCACCTGAAACCAGACTCTCTGGGGCAGGGAGGCACCTCTGGCCTAGGTCACTCTGGTCGTGGCTCACACACCTCTCGGGCCTGACCTGACTCCCAAGCCAAACCAGCCTTCACTCCCCACCCCCAGTGAAGTTAGTATCCGATACACAACTGTTTCCTTTCCTTCACAGTACCTGCCACTATGTGAAGTAACCCTGTTCTTTCTTTGTCTGCACATACTCTCTAGAATGTGAGGGCTGCCAGACGGTGTCCAGAACAGTGGCAGGCAGACAGGCAGTCCTTGAAAAATACTTCTTCGAATTAACGAAATGAATAAACGGGTAACTTTCCAGCAAGCATGGATGGCAAAAGCTAACAGTAGAACCCAAGTCTGGAAAAGCAGCCTGGAGCCAGATCATAAAAAGTCATGAATGCCAGGAAATAAAAACAGTCACTAATATTTATGGAGTGGCTATTATGCATAACAGACAGCCCTAAGCATTGCAGCTGGCTGAATAATAGGAGGTAGGTATTTGTGGTACCATTAAGATCCCCATTTTATGTGTAAGGAAACTGCAGCTTAGAGAGTTTAAAGAATTCGGCAGAGGTCCATCCACTACTAAGTTGTAGAGCTGACTCAGAAAATTCACGAGGGTTCCCTCTCTCATTCAGCAAGTACTGACCAACTGCGTGCTACACACCAGGTACAACAAGGCAATGGGGACAGAAAAACAGAAAAACAGAAATGTAGTTTCTGCCCGGTGAGCTTACCCATCTGGCAGGACACAACAACAGGAAGAAATGTAACATTTCTGAGCAGGGGAACTTAGCTGTCACACCTGCACCATTACACGTGCCTTTCTGAAAGAGCCTCTGCTCCAAACCCCTCCTTTCCTGGTCAGTGTACCATGGCCACCAGCAATCCTACCCAGAACGTCAGCACCACCTACCTCGTGCTCCATTTTATATCCTTTTCATCAGCTGGTCCTCCTGTTCTAAACTATTCATCACCTCCTCCCATGATTTTCTTTTTTCACTTCCAATGCATTTGTGGACTCTTTGTTTGGATCAAGTGCAACATTCTCATGACTGGTCTCTGTTTCCCATTTCTGGCATCTCTCATTCATCTGAAAACTCTATTTTCAGGATACCAACTTCCTACCCAGGAGCCTACAGCAGCCCCCTTATTCCTATATTAAATGTAAACTTCTTAGCACTGCTGACTTGGAAGAGAAGCTGCTAGATCTGCGGAAGTCTAGATTCACTGACCCCTTCCCAAGGTCTCTGTGTGTATTTCAGAGCCAGTACCCTATGTCAGGGGAGCTTCATACGCTGTGTTATTTCAGAGGACCAGTCACTATTCTCTTTCCCTCATGGGATAAATTTTAAACTAACTTTTATTATCTAGATCCTTCTCATTCCAGATATTCTACTCTTGACAGCTTAAGCTTGATAGAGACACTTTTAAAATAATTTATATATATAACTGAAAAAAGTAGGGTAGTTGTTCATTGTGATTCAGACATGATTCTTAATTTCTAAGTCACTGTAACACTTTACAATAGAATTTATTAGGCACACATTTGTTTTTAAATGAACATATATATACTATAAGGTCGTAAAATAGCTTCCAATAAATTCTTTAAATAGTCTTTACTCTTTTGCACAGGTAATATCTCACTGCTCAGGTGCAATTTGTGCAGTAGTGCACATTTTTGTAATTCATCCTGGCTCAAAGTAGTTAATAATTATCCTTTGCTATTCTGGAGTACTAGCAGTATCCCAACAGCATTAACTAACAAGAACTAAGAACCTAAAGGTAAATTTGAAGCCTCTAAGAAATCAGGCATTTCACCTATCTTAAGAGAATTGCATTACAAGGACTGTTCTCATGCTAATACCTCCTAGATTTCAGGAGTTGTTAGGTCTCAAGCTAATTGCTCCAGTCCATGAGGTCGCAAAGAGTCGGACACAACTTAGTACTAAACAAATAACCTTGGGTCCCAGCAGTTCCATCAAGGGCCAGCAGGGCCTAAACAGGTATGGACTAGCAGGAGAAGTGGGACAGAAACATTATTATTTTCCTTTAAGATCAGAATCCTTAAGTCACCTATGCTAAGGCACATCCATTTTATAAATCAACCAGAGTAAAGCAGAGGCTAGAAATTACTTCAAAATAATATTTAAAAATACTTTTGAATCAAAACTTATTTTTTTTCCTTTATATTTCTTTACACAGATTTCCTTATAGACTGAGATTGCTAACAAGATAGCCTGGATAACCTGCTATCCAACAAGTATCAAACACTTTTCATCTAATTACTGCCAAATGTACCTCCATGAGATCTCATGACTCAGTCTACCGGTATAATTAAGCAATGATGATCACATGAAGCCAACCACATGGAGGTCAGATAAAACCCTCCAAGTGAATCCCGTGAGCCACTGACTCTAAGCCTTTGCTACAGACAGTGGAAAGGTACTAAGTGACCAAATTTGCACTTAAGGAATTTACTAAATAGAATAAATTAGAAATCAAAAGCTGGGAAACTGGTTACATTATCATTAATATACAGGTGAGAAATGATAAAAAAAAAAAAAAGTTGAACTACCATACTATAATAGCAATGCAAAGGAAATAATAAATTTAAGAGACATTTGCAGGATTTGACCAAGAGGCATCAGACAGAGAAGATGACCTCAGGTGAAGGATAACCGACTGCTGGCACATACATCTGGGTGTCCAGCACTACCATTAACTGAGATGAGCATTACTGGGGGCAGTGTATGCATAAAAGATAACAAGTTGTAAACATCTGCAGCAGTATGATGTACCCACAGAACACCTTAGAGGTACAGGCTGTCAGGTAAGACTACTCCTCTGAAACTGAGGCTACCTGAAATAAATGTCTATTTTGATGGTAATCGATATACAGGTTGTAGTTAAAACCAGGAATAACTGAGATCATCCTAGAAAGAATAAGGAGTGTGGCTAAGGAATGAGAAGAGAACCTACATGACTACAGTCTCTATCTAGAATGAGACTAGGCAGAATGAAGGGGTTGAATGGACTTACTCAGGCTGACCTGGGTTTAAATTCTCCCCTTGTCATTTTTCCAGCTCAGGGACCTTGAGCAAAGACATTTAACCTCTCTGACCCATAGTTTTCCTCCACTGCAAAAAATCACCTCATATGGCTTTATCTGTACACACATATATATGTGTGTGTGCATCATATATACTACAAAACTTAATAACGGTTCTTTAATAGTACTAATTTCAATAGCACCAAATTGATTTTGGTCAAGAGAGATGCAGAAGAACCAAGAGAATGCTCTCTCAGAAAACTAAGAAAGAACAGGAAAGTAACTTGGATCTTTGCTGAAGCATCTCAGCTAATGAGGGGTCCCACTGCCCCCACACAGGTGAAGCGCTTTCTCTTGTCATCTGTACAGCAGCGGCCCCAGCTTCTCAGCAGGAGCAAAAGCACACATGCGCCCTCACTCTGATCCTTAAACCGCCCTCTGGTCTCCCTCATAGCTCAGCTAAGGAATTCTCAAAGTTCTATTTATGACTAGGTAACTTTGGTGGATGAGGTAGGGAAAAAAATCAAATGGTCAGGATGTTTAATGGATGGCAGACACCATTTTATAAAAGCCAAAGCCACAGTAAGCCATGCCTTTGTTAGCCATTGCTGGTTTCTGGTTTGGTTTTATTACATTTTGCTCTTCTAAGAAGAAACAGAGCGACTGGCTATTTAGAATTAAGCTCCAGTTTCTAACATAAGCAACCTACATCTAGTAAAGTCCAGTGGTGATATAAAAACAAAAGGAAACAAAAAACGCATAAAGCAAATAAGGACAAACACGAAGAGGTGACCATACCTTGGCCCTGGTGTGGCTTCCTGCAAAGCATCATGTAAATGTGCAAGTCAGCTCGGCTTCTCAGTTTCTCCTCAGTAAGAAACTGAGGCAGCGGTTCACCTGTGGCCCAAGCCACAGTGCAGAGAGGGCACCGTTCTCACTGCAGCCATCACAAGCCACTGGGGCCAGCATCATTCCTTTATTTATCCACGATCCTTCAATAAACGGGATTCTGCCTGTGTACCCCAGTACCTATTTCCAGCGTTGGCGTGAATGAGTCAGAAAGGACCTGGCCAGAGGGCCATGGAACATGCAGGAGGGGGCAGTTAAGGCAGGAGATCTAAGCAGGAGACCGAGGCAAGAAGTTCAGGGCAGGGAATGGGGATTAGTCACTCAGGAAAAGGAAGAAAAGCAATCCAGACAGATGGACAGAATCGTGTGAGGAATGGCAGGATGAGATGAGGCTGGGTACCTCCATGAGACATAAAATACTAAATCCTGGAGTCAATCAGGAACACGCTGGAGGGTGCTGGCTTGGATCCACTAGACGTTTCATCCAAGCTGAAGCTTCACTTTAGATCTGTCAAGATTTAATGCGTGCTACCCAGTCCCAGACAACTGAAGAAACAGAGCTAGGCCATCAAATACAGCTTCAGTTTTCACAGACTAAGTTTCCACACATGGCCTGGCTCCCAAATATCCACATGACCCGCACTACAGACCTGTCCCCTTAGCAGAAAAGAGTCCATACATCACGAAACGCTTCAGTTCTGTGTATTTTAGTAGGTCATAAAAGCAAAAGCTCCTTCAACTACCAAATACAGGCGTCTGTCAGGGGAGTGAAAAGGAAAGTGCACTTACCTGTATAAGCAGTCCATATAGTCTGCACCCTTGCTATATTCCTCCCAGTACCTATGGTACATAACAAGCACTTGCTCTTCAGACTCCAGAACTCGCTAGATAGAGAAGAAAAGCACTTTTTACACACAAAGCAGTGATCATTTTCATTTGTAAGTGATGAAATTTATCAAAAACTAATGTTCTTACATGAAAGACATAATTTGAGCATTATATATTTAGAAATTACATTCTAATTTAACTACCTTGTAGCCAGGACATGGAAGCAACCTAGATGTCCATCAGCAGATGAATGGATAAGAAAGCTGTGGTTACATATACACAATGGAGTATTACTCAGCCATTAAATAGAATACATTTGAATCAGTTCTAATGAGGTGGACAAAACTGGAGCCTATTATACAGAGTGAAGTAAGCCAGAAAGAAAAACACCAATACAGTGTACTAACGCATATATATATGGAATTTAGAAAGATGGTAATGATAACCCTGTAGCAAGACAGCAAGAGAGACCCAGATGTATAGAACAGTCTTTGGACTCTGTGGGAGAGGGAGAGGGAGAGGGTAGGATGATTTGGTGGAATGGCATTGAAACATGTATAATATCATATAAGAAACGAATCACCAGTCCAGGTTCGATACAGGATCCTTGAGGCTGGTGTACTGAGATGACCCGGAGGGATGGTACAGGGAGGGGGTGGGAGGGGGGTTCAGGATGGGGAACACGTGTACGCCTGTGGCAGAACCAATACAATATTGTAAAGTAATTAGCCTCCAATTAAAATAAATAAATTAACATTAAAATAATAATTTAACTACCTTCAGTAACAATGAAAGAGCTAGGAAAAAAAAATGTGAGTCTTAGAGATGAAAATGAAACATCCACATTACAGAGTAAATGCTTCATTTCCTAAGATAAAAAAATAAAATGTAATGGTTTGATGCTGTTCCTTGGGCTAGAATACTAGGTCAGATTAAAACCGAATGTAATTCTATTGCCATGTATCTCTCTTTTTCCTCATGTCCATCAATTTTGATCAGATTGCTAGTTGTACGTCATCACCTCACATTATTCACTTCTCTGAATAAGACTATGAAAATTGACAATTTTCCACATTCTCCAAGTAAGTTATTGTATATTTACTTAATAAAATAAAAATAAAAGCCTACTATCTTTTGAAAAATGAAAATCAAGCTGAATCTGAGGCCTGGTATTTAAAAAGTTAATTTTAATTGAAATTCAGTATAGCAACAAAAATTCACTGACTAGGACGGACATTCCCAAAGTCACTGCTTCTTGTACCTCAACTGTCCTTCCATCAACTGTCCATGTGACCTTGGGCAAGTCCTGATCTCAATGCTCTTCTAGTAACTCTGATGAAATGCTATGCTTTTAAAGTTGGGATTTAAACAATTAAAGCTCACAATGATATGAATAGCCGACAAATAGTACTTTTTTTGCCTACCATGTGGTAAGTAAATTAAAAATACCAACCACTATTAATAACGCCACACTTCCCAGATGGCACAGTGTGGAACAGAATCCACCTGCCAATGCAGGAGACACAGGTTCAATCCTGGGGTCAGGAAGACTCCTTAGAGTAGGAAAGGGCAACCAGCTCCAGTATTCTTGCCTGGAATTCCATGGACAGAGGAGCCTGGCAGGCTGTGGTCCATGGCATCGCAGAGACGGACAGGACTGAGAGATTGACATGGCACAGCATTAACAATGCTAGGGAATAGGGCCCCCTTAGGAACGTCTGCGGCTGGTGGGGTAAAATATAAATCCAGAAACAATTTCTTACTACAGTCATTCCTGAGTATCAGCAGGGACTGTTTGTAGGATGCCCCATAGATACCAAAACCCACAGAGGCTCAACTCCCCTGCAGTCAGGCCTCCACATGCACCAATATGGAAGACCAACTGCATTAAGTTAAAAAAATAAAAAATGTTCATGACTTAAGACCTAGGAATTCTAAGTCTAGGGACTTGCCCTTTTTAGAAATAATAATAAACAAATAGATAAAACAGGCTTTGAAAAATTAGCTTTTCGTCAAAGATTATAAGGGAAATATCACAGGATCAATTGTGCTCTACTTATAGGTTACTACCCTTTGAAAAAGGCCTCATCCTACTCATGTGCAGGGTTAGACACACTACACAGTTTATGTTACTTTATCTCTATTTTATAGATAAAAGAACTTAAAGTTCAATCCAGGTTAAGTGAGGAAGGTTAAGTGAGTTGCCCAGGGTCACAGGGCTAATAAAAGGTGATCAAAAGTTTCTAGCTCAAACAATAAATGATCTCATCCAGTTCCTGATAAGATCACTAATCTGAAATAAGTCAGAAATGCTGCCATTAGCCAAATACTGCAAATTTGTTCACTGCGTATATGCAGATCATCAAGTCTGTGATGTTTCCCTCATGTGCATGGCACACTGACCGAAATAACTGGTCACGGGGAGTTCCTGTCGTTCTTCCTCATTTATCATTCTCCTTTTTAATCCTAGGATTTTCAAGACCTTACATAGGATATTGCTGCTAAGTCACTTCAGTCGTGTCCGACTCTGTGCAACCCCATAGACAGTAGCCCACCAGGCTCCCCCGTCCCTGGGATTCTCCAGGCAAGAACACTGGAGTGGGTTGCCATTTCCTTCTCCAAAGCATGAAAGTGAAAAGTGAAAGTGAAGCCGCTCAGTCTTGTCCGACTCTTCACGACCCCACAGACTGCAGCCTACCAGGCTCCTCTGCCCATGGGATTTCCCAGGCAGGAGTACTGGAGTGGGGTGCCATTGCCTTCTCCAACATAGGATATTAAGAGGCAGCTAAAAGATTGATTACAGAGATTCACCAAGAGGTGGGGAAGGGACAGTAAAAACAAAAACACCTGGTTCTACAAACACCATCCGAAGAACATGTAAGGACTTGATTTCAAGTTGAACAAATCTTGATTTGAAACTCTCCTCACTTACTAGTAGCATGACCTTGAGCAACTAAACTGATTTCCCTTGGAGAACCTAACCACACATTGCTTGACTCATAGCTCTTAAATACATTTTAGAAAAATGCTATTTAGGAAACAAAACAAATAACCTTAACTTGATACAAGTTCTGCACTGGAAAACAGTGAACTAGTCAAATAACTATGTAGCCATAAACACACTTACATCATGTATACATACAGCAGTCCTTACCTTGTGCAAATGCCGTACATGATTTTCCAAAAAAATCTTAGTTTCTGTATAAAGTCTTTCTCCAAGGGGTTCAGGATAGGCCACACATAAAGCATAGATATCTCTAGTTAAATTGTTAAGGTTTTCATATTCACTGGAAACATTACTTTAAAACAAATGAGATTTAACTCAAGTTAGAACTCAAGTTAAAAAATGAAAAACCTTTATTTCACTCTTATAGTTTAGGATTATATAGATACATACAGAATGAAGGACACTGACCCAACATGTGACAGGACAGGACCACATAAGATAAGTCACACACCCCGAAAAATGCTTTGTAAAAAATTAAGTACTAACATACGGTGCTGCACAATTTTCAGAGGAGGGTGGGGGGCTTTTTTTTTCAGTTTCAAAATATGAAAGGTTTATCACCGCTAAAATTTCTACCTAATATCTGAGTATCAGAAGTCAATTCCTGGGCAAAATAACAGGAAAAGGAAAAAGGGAAAAACTAGCCGTAGAACAATTAGGAACACAGTTCTTTGTTTTTCAAAATAAAAATTTAAAACTGAGATTCCAAGTTTGCTGTTTGCACAGACATTTTTTTATTTCAGGGGAGGAGCAGAAAACTCACGATCAGGTGAAGAGTAATTGGATCATCTTAGACAGATCAAACAATAAACATTTTAGAAATATCAATAACTGAAGGGACTTTTCAAGGAAACTAGCTATCTCAAAGCCACTTACAAATCAACAAGTAACTATATATTCTGTAGAATAAGAACACATTTAATTATTCCATTTTCTTTAACTTATGCTCATTTTCTCTTGTCATCTTCTATGACCAACTTTTTGTCTTTTTACTCATTATTTTAGTTAAAATAGCCTTAAAAGTACCTAAGTACTTGCCTAGCCCAACCTCATTCATGCACAAGTAACTTTTAACACTTTTTAAAGTTTTTACTAAGATTCCAATCAGAAACAGTTCATGATATTCCACATACACACACAGAACTTAAAAGAGACTAGTTCAATAACAAGCTCTTCAAAGGCAAAATCCATTGTCAATTATCATCTAGATAAAATGGAAAGTACAAGAAATCAGATGTTAGAAATCTTGCATAAAGTCTGTGCTCCATCATCAATTACCAGCACAGCGTGTGTGGGTCCCTTTACCCCTGAGTACCAGTTTCCACATCTATAATATCTGCCCCACCAGTCTGATAGGCGTGTTTGGGGCACCAAATAACACTAAAAATGTAAAAGATCTCTGCAAACTATGAAGCCGTCTAGAAAAGTTACCATCATTTTCTGTATCTGTAGTAACTAGAACACAGAGAGCCTATCAAATGTTTCCTACTGACAACTGCAACAGTAATGAATTCAAAGAACTTCACTGTTCCTGTACCAACATTCGGTTTAATATTAACAACTGGGTTAGGCATTGACAAGTTGAATCACTCTTATGAAATCCCAGCCTTTCTAGAGAACACACACCTTGTTCGGTGAGGCAGCCATCCTTCAGCCACAGGGCTCTGCTGGAGTGGGCAGTGAGCAGGAGACGACAGGAACCTTCACCCACGTATTAATACCTTCACGTCTCATCTTCCCTTTAGACGGAAAGAGTCTCTGGTTCCTGCAGGGTCTACTCAGTTCATAAAGCCTCCTACAGGGCCCTTCAACCCAGAGACCAGGCCTCAACCCTACTCCCTTCCTTCATGTGGAATGTCCCTGTGGTAGAAGGTGAAGGCAGGTCAGCAGTCTGCCAGGGCTGCCCCCAGGCCCTCCCAGCCACAGCGCCTGGCAGACATTGGGCAGAGCTGGTCAGACAGCCACCCACCCCTCTCCCCAGCTACCTGCAGCTGAGGGTTCCTAGAGACCGCTTTAACCTCCCAAATACTAAGAAGCTAAAGTACTGGAATGCTGTGGGTTTTCTCCAGAGTATATATCCTGGGTGCTGGAGGTCACACTGTGTTTTTACCTATATAATGATATCATTAACGCTATAATATACATATAATATACATGTCTGCCCTCTTAGCACAGAAGGCAGCAGGTCAGTCTCAATCTGAAGGTCCTGAGTTCGAACCTCAGAAAGGGCAGATTCCTCTGTTAGGGCTTCCCTGATAGCTCAGTTGGTAAAGAATCCACCTGCAATGTTCAGTTCCGGGGTTGGAAAGATCTGCTGGAGAAGGGATAGGCTACCCACTCCAGTATTCTTGGGCTTCCCTTGTGGCTCAGCTGGTAAAGACTCCATTTGCAATGTGGGAGACCTGGGTTCAATCCCTGGGTTGGGAAGATCCCCTGCAAAAGGGAAAGGTTACCCACTTCAGTATTCTAGCCTGGAGAATTCCATGGACTGTACAGGCCAAGAGGTTGCAAAGAGTCAGACATGACTGAGTGACTTTCACTTTCATATACATACATTATATTCAGTTCAGTTCAGTCACTCAGTTGTGTCTGATCCTTTGCAACCTCATGGTCTGCAGCACACCAGGCCTCCCCGTTCATCACCAACTCCCGGAACTTACTCAAACTCGTGTCCATCGCGTCGTGATGCCATGCAACCACCTAATCCTCTGTTATCCCTTTCTCTTCCTGCCTTCAATTGTTCCCAGCATCAGGGTCTTTTCAAGTGAGTTAGTTCTTCACATCAGGTGGCCAAAGTATTGGAGTTTCAAGCTTCAGCATCAGTCCTTCCAATGAATATTCAGGACTGATTTCCCTTAGGATTGACTGGTTTGATCTGGGACTCCAGTCCAAGGGACTCTCAAGAGTCTTCTCCAACACCACAGTTCAAAAGCATCAATTCTTCGGCTCCCAGCTTTCTTCATAGTCTAACTCTCACATCCATACATGACCACAGGAAAAACCATAGCTTTGACTAGATGGACCTTTGTTAGCAAAGTAATGTCTCTGCTTTTTAATATGCTATCTAGGTTGGTCATAGCTTTTCTTCCAAGGAGCAAGCATATTTTAATTTCATGGCTGCAGTTACCATTGGCAGTGATTTTGGAGCCCCCAAAAATAAAGTCTGTCACTGTTTCCATTGTTTCCCCATCTATTTGCCATGAAGTGACAGGACCAGATGTCATGATCTTAGTTTTTTGAATGTTGAGTTTTAAGTCAACTTGTGCACTCTCTTTCATCAAGAGGCTCTTTAGTTCTTTCTCACTTTCTGCCATAAGCATGGTGTCATCTGCATATCTGAGGTTATTGATATTTGTCCCGGCAGTCTTGATTCCAGATTGTGCTTCTTCCAGCCCAGCGTTTCTCATGATGTACTCTGCATAGAAGTTAAATGAGCAGGGTGACAATATACAGCCTTGACGTACTCCTTTTCCTATCTGGAACCAGTCTGTTGTTCCATGTCCAGTTCTAACTGTTGCTTCCTGACCTGCGTACAGATTTCTTAGGAGGCAGGTCAGGTGGTCTGGTATTCCCATTTCTAAGAATTTTCCAAAGTTTGTTGTGATCCACACAGTTAAAGACTTTGGCATAGTCAAGAAAGCAGAAATAGATGTTTTTCTGGAACTCTCTTGCTCATGATCCAGCGGATGTTGGCAATTTGATCTCTGGTTCCTCTGCCTTTTCTAAAACCAGCTTGACCATATGGAAGTTCATGGTTCACGTATTGCTGAAGCCTGGCTTGGAGAATTTTGAGCATTACTTTACTAGCATGTGACATGAGTGCAATTGTGCAGTAGTTTGAGTATTCTTTGGCATTGCGTTTTTTTTGGGATTGGAATGAAAATTGACCTTTTCCAGTCCTATGGCCACTGCTGAGTTTTCCAAATTTGCTGGCATATTGAGTGCAGCACTTTCACAGCATCATCTTTCAGGATTTGAAATAGTTCAACTGGAATTCCATCACCTCCACTAGCCTTTGGTCATAGTGATGCTTCCTAAGGCCCACTTGACTTCACATTCCAGGATGTCTGGTTCTAGGTGAGTGATCACACCATCATGGTTATCTGGGTCATGAAGATCTTTTTTGTACAGTTCTGTGCATTCTTGCCACCTCTTCTTAATATCTTCTGCTTCTGTGAGGTCCATACCATTTCTGTCCTTTATTGAGCCCATCTTTGCATAAAATGTTCTCTCGGTATCTCTAAATTTCTTGAAGAGATCACTAGTCTTTCGCACTCTGTTGTTTTCCTCTATTTCTTTGCACTGATCACTGAGGAAGGCTTTCTTATCTCTCCTTGCTATTCTGCTATTCTTTGGAACTCTGCATTCAAATGGGTTTATCTTTCCTTTTTTCCTTTGTCTTTCGCTTCTCTTCTTTTCACAGCTATTTGTAAGGCCTTCCCAGACAACCATTTTGCCTTTTTGCATTTTTTCTCTTGGGGATGGTCTGATCACTGCCTCCTGTACAATGTCACGAACTTCCTCCATACATAGTTCATCAGGCACTCTATCAGAACTAATCCCTTGAACCCAATCCCTTGACTCTATTTGTCACTTCCACTGTATAACGTAAGGGATTCGATTTAGGTCATACAGGAATGGTCTCATGGTTTTCTCTACTTTTTTCAATTTAAATCTGAATGTGGCAATAAGGAGTTCATGATCTGAGCCACAGTTAGCTCCTGGTCTTGTTTTTGCTGACTATATAGAGCTTCTCCATATTAGGTATAGTATATATACATGTGTATGTATATAAATTTAAAAAATAAGATTGCTTTCATGTAGGAATGCAAGGCAGCAGGTTTTAGAACACAGGGAAACCACCAATTTATGTTTTCATATACAACCCCTAACTTGCAAATGCAGACAACCCAGGTAAGAACTGTTTCTGCCTCACAGCCGCTGAACGTGCTATGTGCTCCTGCCTGCAGCGCTGCCCCTAGGTCTCTGTGTGACCTGCTCCCTCCCTCTGTCCTAGTCTTTGCTCAAGTTTTATCACCATCCTCAAAGAGACCTTCCCTGACCACCATCTGCAGAGTCGCACACACACTCCAGCCATACTCAGATGCTTGCCCTGCTTCACTCCCCCCCAACCCACTGCCCTGATATTTAACCTGTTATGATTAACAGAAGCACTGGCATTAGGTTTGCTTTCCGTGAATCTGAGTGAACTCCGGGAGTTGGTGACGGACAGGGAGGCCTGGCGTGCTGCGATTGATGGGGTCGCAAAGAGTCGGACACGACTGAGCGACTGAACTGAACTGAACTGAACGCCTATCTCCTTCAGCAGAATGAAAGGAAAGTGGCTTGTTTTGTTCACAGCTGTACTCCCAAAGCCTGAAGCGGTGTCTGACATACGCTAAATCTCAGCATAGTATTTGTTGAACAAAAAGTTATGGAAGACTGTTGGCTGCCACATACGGGCAATAAACTTGGAACTGTTAACAATAATACATTTGAAAATAGTTATACTGGAAAGTTCTTCCACTTAGGAAAGCTTAAACCTGTTTTCAACAAGCTTATGAACCCAGAGTGCTGACGGGCGCAGGCGTAGGTGCCACCAAAGGATACGAGAAGCGGTCGTTCCACGTTGCTCTCTCCACATACTCCAACATGACCACAGCTTTGATTGTCGTGAGGAGTTTGTTCCAGGTTTCATCAAAATCCACTACTCTTGGTTTCAAAGACATTGTGCAAGTTTAGTGTTGAAATCTGTTAATTAAAGACAATCCTAACATTAGCATGAATTACACGGGGTCAGTCACTTGTCTCTAAAACAACCGCATCATTAGGCAGCAGGATGCAGGAAGGCGTGAAACAGAGCCTGGCATATGTTGAGAACAATCAACGTTGGCTGCCATCTTTTCATGCCTGTCCTGACAAGGAATCCTTCAGAATGTTTGTATTCACTACAAACTCTGAGAAATAGAGAGCTTTTAACACAAATTATTTATAATTCAGGGTGGTCCAAAGAATGAGAAGCTTCACGTGCTGACAGAAAGAAGCTGGGACTCAATGAGCCAAAAAGTTAAACTCCAACATGAGAAATGCACAGCAGATACTCGGTCAAGACAAAAAGGCTTCGGCCCCAAATCCTCGTGGTTTGCACTCCTTAAACTGGAGACCAAGCCTATATATGAGGAAACACAAAACCATTAAAGGGTTTCTTTTCTTAAAGCATCAGTTTAGCTGGATTCCAAATCCTTCTCCATAACACACCAGAACAGAATTAAAAGAAAAACCTTGTAAAGCTACATTTAATTGCACAAGGGAGCATTTTTCCAGCCCAAGCCTTCACATCCTCCCCGAAGTTCTCCCTTATTACCCGGACTGTGAAGCACCAAGTTAGTCTGTAGCCAGGGCCAAACAAGAAGGAAACATTTTTCTTCTTTGTGTCCCACTGTGGGGAAAAAAGGAGGTAAAGAGACAGCAGGCAGAATTCATAGAGAGAAAGGAAACGAGACAAGAGACCAGTTGCATGGTCCACGAACTGGAGGAGGCTCTGGGCCCTTCTTATGTGGTGAAGAAAAGAATTCCAGAGGGGTCCAGGTAACAGACTTCAAGGAAGAGAAGAAAAGGAATCAGAGAGGTCAAACAAAAGCCCAAAGAGGGTGTGCCACACTGAATCACTCTCTTCTGTCAACAGACCAGGCCTTAAATTTCCTCTAACTAGCAGTAATCCCTGTGTGTGTATGTGTGTGTGTTTATTTGGGGAAGAGGGGAACCTAAAGCTCCAGTTTTAAATCAGAAAATTAACCTTAACTTCTCATGCTTTTCACACATCCTATCTAACTGTGTGGGATTTTCTTAAATCCTTCCATTCTTGTGCAACCCCATGAAAGCTCTGGGGTCAGGCCCCCAACAGTTCCAGTTTGCATTCATCTTTTATCAAAGAAGTACTAATAACGGTTATACAGTACTTACTATGAAAGTGAAAGTCACTCAGTTGTGTCTGACTCTTTGCAACCCCATGGATTATATAGTCCATGGAATTAATTCTCCAGGCCAGAATACTGGAGTAGGTAGCCTTTCCCTTCTCCAGGGGATCTTCCCAACCCAGGTCTCCCACACTGCATGCAGATTCTTTACCAGCTGAGCCACAAAGGAAGCCCAAGAATACTGGAACGGGCAGCCTATCCCTTCTCCAGCAGATCTTCCTGACCGAGGAACTGAACCAGGGTCTCCTGCACTGCAGGCAGATTCTTTACCAACTGAGCTATCAGGGAAGCCCATACTTACTATGAGCCAAACACAAATCTAAGTGCTTTATATAAAGTCACTTAATCCTCCCAACAATCTGAAGTAGGGCCCACTGTCCCCTCCATTTTCTGGATAAGAAAACTAATTACATGCTGATTGACAAACTTGCTTTTAAGTCACAGAGCTATTTATTGACGGCATCAGGATTCAGACCTGCGCTGGAACCCCTGCCCTCAACTGCCATATACAACTATGTGCTGTGTGCTCAGTGATGGCCGACTCCTTGCGACCCCATGAACTGTAGCCCACCAGGTTTCTCTGTCAATGGGATTTCCCAGGCAAGAATACTAGGAGTGGGTTGCCATGTCCTACTCCAGCAGACTTAGTAACATCCTTAGTGAGTACTTAGATACCTGTCAGGCATTGTACTAGGTGAGGATAACAGTGGTCAACAGAGTTCTTGACTTTCAAGAAAGTTAGACTCTTGGATCTGGCATTCAGCAACAAAAATAACCTACCTAAACCACAGAGCTGACCATGTCACTCTGGTACTTAAAGCAGCTTGAGATTTTCCACTACGGATAGCATCTGGTTTACGCTCACTGGCAACAGGATCATCAAGCTTCCATGATGTGACCTTGGACTGAAGCCCATCCTCACCTTGCTCTTCCCATGGGACTCCTTTCCTTGGCATCATAATCTGGAAACTTCTTTGCTTAGAGGTCACTGAACACAACAGGTTGATTCACAAACACTGAGTGTTACCCTGATTGCTTTCTGTACCTAAAATTCTTCTCTTCTCCATGCCTCCTCCTTTCAATCCATTCACCTAACTCCTACTGATCTTTTAGCCTTGGCCCAGAATATTAGCTTTTTAGAAATTTCCTGGGCCTACTTAAGCTAGGTAAGGTGTCCTCTTCTGTATGACTTAAGAACTCTCTTTAACCACTATTAGAGGATTAAACTACCCTCAGCCAACTCGATGGACATTAATTTGAGCAAGCTCCAGGAGCTGATGACAGGCAAGGAAGCCTGGCATGTTGCAGTCCATGGAGTCACAGAGTCGGACACGACTAAGCAACTGAACTGAACTGAGCCATGATTATCTGAGTGCTTCCTCAGGGTAGGGAGACTACTGTATAACTGTGTACCAAAAAGCTATCACTGTTTGCTTCACATTCCATTCCTCCCCCTATAAGAATGGGATCATACCACACACCCTGCTTATACATTATTTTAATGGTCGCGTCGATTTATCTGTTAGCTTTATTCAAGTTTTAGCAGAATCAGACTGGCATTGATTTCTCTGTTGAGAATAGAGAGAATGGGTTTATGTACAGTGATAATCCACTCTTAGATGGATGGAAAATGTGAACACCAAGGTGAGAGAACCATCAGCCCAGGGAAATACTCTAAAAACTAACAAACCAGTAACAGGAAGTATGCTAAAACAGTCGATTAGCTTCTATGCCTACCCAATAGAAAGCTCCTTTATTTAAGCTCCTTAAATAAAATGTATGCTCCTTCATCTTACTTAAATTGTTTACATGATCATTTACTCATGGAGAATTTATATAAGGGTGTAAAAAACAGAGGGCAAAGAAAGAAATGTTATGACAATAACATTTATGAAATTTGCATTACATTTGAAAATGATTCATAGACTAGATTTTCTCACTGAGAGCACCATTTCTAAGTATCATATGGCTGTTAATAATAATTACAAAAGTGATTTATATAAACGCAGAGCTACCACGTGACTCAGTAATTCACTCCTATGCAAGAGAAAACATGTCCACACAAAAACTTGGACATGGGGCTTTCCTGGTGGCTCAGTGGTAAAGAATCCACCTGGCAATGCAAGAGACTCCGGTTCGATCCCTGATCCAGGAAGATCCCACATGCCACGGAGCAACTGAAGCCTAGGAGCCACAACTACTGACCCCATTTGCCACAACTACCGAAGCTCAAGTGCCTTACAGCCTTGCTCTGCAACACACAGAAGCCACGGCAGTGAGAAGCCCAAGCACCACAACTAGAGAAGACCCCCCACAGCAACAGAGACCCAGCCCAGCCAAAAAAAAAACAAAATAAAGTAACACAAAAACGTGGACACGAATGTTCATAGCAGCATTTATTCATAAAGGCCAAAAAAGTGGAAGTCACTCAAATGTCTATCAAGTAAAAAATGGATAAATAAAATGTACTACGTCCATACAATGATTACTCTGTCGTACAAAGGAATGGAGTACTGACAGATGCTACAACATAGATAAACCTCCAAAACATACTCTGTGAATAAAGTTGGTCATAAAAGACTGCCTATTACAGGGTTCCATTTACATGAAATATCTAGAAAAAACAGATCAGCAGACACAGGAAGTATTCTAGTGTTTGCACAGGGTTAGAGGACCTGGAGAAAAATGGGAAGTGACTGCTAATTAGGTGATGAAAATGTTTTAAAACTGATTGTCACCATGTTTGCACAACCCTCACATGTGCTAAAAACCACTGAACTGTACAGTTCAAATGAGTACACTGAATGGTATGCGAAGGATAACTCAATAAAGCTGTTAAAGCACTTATGGTGAAATAACCATACCAAAAATTCTGGAGCAATTTAATATGGAGGGGAATGTAGGGGAGAACAGGTACTGAAACTCTGAAATTTCAGTCTCCCTCTCACTCCTATCCTAGAGTCACCAGGTCCCATCACTAGAGGAATCTATTATATGTGTCTGGGAGTATTTTATGCATATATGTCATTATTTCCCCTTTTTACATAATTGAATATAGAGATGGTCTTTCTTTACCTGTTTTATATAAATGGCATCACACCACTTAATATATTCACTTAACAGTACATTTGGAAAAGCATTTCATATTAACACATAAGGATTTCTTTAATCCTAGTAGCATTTCTTGGAGAAGGAAATGGCAACCCACTCCAGCATTCTTTGCTTGGAGAATCCCATGGACTGAGGAGCGTCGCAGGCCACAGTCTATGGGGTCGCAAAGAGTCGGACACAACCGAGTAACTAGGCAAATAGCATCTCACTGCTTGGCTGTACTTGGATTCATTCTATTATGTTTGATATGATATGTGATGGGTCCTCCAAAATTAAAGTACCTAGTTTAATATCAGTATTTTTGAGTTAAAAGTTTTTTAAATGTATTAGTAAGTTCTTTTCACACTGACATCAACAAAGTTTTCTTCTAAAGATACTGTTAACACAACTTAAGTTACAATTGCTACAAATACTTATTAATAAGAAAATTACAATTTATCATTAACCTTACTGTTCATTAAATACCTTCTGAATTCCTCCTATGTGATATATAATATATATACAAACATTACTAACCATCAACCTGCAAGTCAGCAAAATCCAGACTACAGGAAACCACTGGATAATCAGATTTCTTCAATAAATTACAGAGAAGGCAATGGCACCCCACTCCAGTGCTCTTGCCTGGAGAATCCCATGGGCGGAGAAAATTATGCACATACATAAGATAGAGAAGAGAAAATGAGAGTGAGAGACATTTACGGAGGAGAAACTAAACTAAAATAGACTGAAAAGGCACATTTAATCTACCATAGTATGATTGTTCCTATTTGGATCTAGATTTATGCTCCTTTTTAAAATTCATATTTATGATAACCCTGGAAATCTGAAAACACTGAGGGGCTATTTCATGACCTTAAAAATGTTTTTTATAACAATTATGAGAGCTTGAAAAATGAGAGTTCTTATCTGTCAAAGACACATCCCAAAATACTTATGAATGTAATAAATGCTATCTGACCTACCTCAAAATTAAACAGCTTCTTTATGAACTGTTTGATAATTGTTAAGAATGAGTGACAAGTACATTAGGCATTATTAAACTATTCATTCTCTGTATATGTTTGCAATTTATCAAAGTAAAAGGGTTTAAAAAAAATCTTTACCATCATCATTAACAGTTCCATAAATATGAGGATGAGTGGGGAGCACATAAAATAAATCAGAATCAGAAAGGGTTTTTTTAAGGATTATTAATCCAAAAGATCTAACATTCAATTAAGATGCATTCTAGAAAATCAGAATGAGAGGTAATTATCAAAGAAAAAATACTACAGAACTAATAACCATTAGTTTTCCAACCTAGAAGGGCATACTGAGTACCCAGAATATTTGATTTTAAAAATAACAAGGCACCACTTTTTGGCATACTAAACCACTGAGAATAAAGAAAGGAGTTTATAATTTTCCAGAAAAGAAAAAAGTCACAACAGACTATAAATTACATCTAGATTTACAATTGCAACACTGGATGCTGGAAGGTAATACAAAGCAACGGCTTCAAAATGCTCAGGGGAAAATGACTAATCACCTAGAATTCTCTATCCAGAGTGGTAGCAAATAATCTATATGAAATCATTTTACTCAGGAATCTATTGGGAGATATTCTCTATCAGGAGGAAATTAACAAACCAAGAAAGACTTGGGATCCCAGAAACAGAGGGATCTAACACAGAAGAGAGGAACCGGAATTTTTCAGGACAGAAGTTTGACAGATTTTAAAAACAACCTGTCTATACAGACACAGAACAAAGGGTTCCAGGAGGGTTCTTTCCAAGAAAAAAAAAAGAAGGAAGGATACTTCCAAACTCATGTTACAAGGCCAGTATTACCATGATTACCAAAGGACACTCCAAGAGAAGAAAATCTAGATACATATGTATGTATGGCTGAGTCCCTTCACTGTTCACCTGAAACTTTTATATTTGTTATCAGCTATATCTCAATACAAAATACAAAGTTTTTAAAATAAAAAAATAAACAAAATGGGTATCAAAATAAAAAAATATATACACACACCAAAAAGAAAAGAAAGCTACAGGCCAATATTCCTGATGAACATAGATGCAAAAATCTGCAAAAAAAAATTTAGCAAGTCAAATTCAACAACACATTAAAAGGATTGATACACCATGATCAACTGTGATATATTCCAGGGATACAAGGTTCAACATCCACAGATCAATCAATGACATTAATAAAATGAACAATGAAAAATCACATGATGATCTCAACAGATGCAGAAAAAGCATCTGTCAAAATTCAACATTCATTTATGACAAAAACTCTCAACAAAGTGGGCATAGAGGGAATGTACCTCAACATAATAAAGGTCATATAAGGCAAGCCCACAGCTAATATACTAAACAGTGACAAGCTGCCTAATAACCACTTAGGCAGTTTCTATTAAAGTTAAGCATATACTTTCCATGGGATCCAGCAACTCCATTTCTGGGTATTTACACAGGAGAAATGAAGACATACACTTATAGGAAAACCTAAACACGAATTTTCAGAGCACCTTTATTAATAACTACTAAAGTGCACAAACCCAAATGTCCCATCAACTAGTGGATGGAAAACAAAATGCGGTGAATTCACACAACAGTATATTATTCAGTATTAAAGTGGGACAAATCACTGATATGTGGACAACAGCAGAGGATTCTCAAAAGCATTATGTCAAGTGAAAGCAGACATACTCATCAAGCTACATATTGTATGGTTGCTGCAAAAGTCAAAAATATAAAAACATACATCAAATCACTGATTGTCAGAGACTCAGGACAGATACTTGACTAGTATTCTGACAACAAACATTTTCTAATCAGTTACTAGTTCTACAGAGAACAGCGAGGTAATCCAAGCTAAAGACAAAAATCAAATTGATAAGTTATCTAGATTTCTGATAGCAATGTTCTAAAATCTCTTTTCCTTTTTTCTCTTCACACACCTACCTCACTCCCCAAAACACTAAGAGATCCCCTGGAGGAGGAGATAGCAACCCACTCCAGTAATCTTGCCTGAAGAATCCCATGGACAGAGAAGCCTGGTGGGTCCACGGACTCACAGAAGAGTTGGACATGACTGAGCAACTGATTATGCACAAACGCACTAACCTTTCCTTTCTCCCAAGAATCTTAGCTTTGAAGTACAGATGCTCAAAGAGTTCTGAAACACAGCCTGACAATGTGTTATGATGTGTTAACACAGCCTGACAAAATTCCCACCCCAACAATGTTTCAAAGAAAACAAAGTTTCCAGCAATAGCAGAAATACAAAAGATATAATTTTGCCAACATCAGATGGATTTTTAATATGGAGTGATACTGTTTTTCACTCAGACATTTTTCACACAAAGAAGTGATTTGGATAATTACACTACAGCAGGTAAAGCAGTAACAGCATCTCAAAACACTGATTTTAAGAACAGAACTGATGCTGGTACATAATTAAATATTTTATTTGAAGCACAAACTATTTTAGTAAAATATATAACCATGTTCAACATACTGATCAGTATGACTACAACTTAATTACTGATAAACATTTCAGTTGCCTTCCAAAAGTATAATTATCAACAATGTAAATGGCTAAACACTTAATGTCTTTTTTAGTAAAAAAAATTAAAAATAAAACAAAAAACCCGTCAAATTTAACTTTTTATTTCAGTACTGATCATTCCCAGCGATAAAACTCTGGCATTCCAAAAATTATCAAAAGAATCAGTTCAGTTCAGTAGCTCAGTCGTGTCCGATTATTTGCGACCCCATGAACTGCAGCACTCCAGGCCTCCATGTCCATCACTAACTCCAGGAGTTTACTCAAACTCATGTCCATCAAGTCGGTGATGCCACCCAGCCATCTCATCCTCTGTCGTCCCCTTCTCTTCCTGCCCCCAATCCCTCCCAGCATCAGAGTCTTTTCCAATGAGTCAACTCATTGCATGAGGTGGCCGAAGTATTGAAGTTTCAGCTTTAGCATCAGTCCTTCCAATGAACATCCAGGACTGATCGATCTCCTTTAGAATGGACCAGCTGGATCTCCTTGCAGTCCAAGGGACTCTCAAGAGTCTTCTCCAACACCACAGTTCAAAAGCATCAATTCTTCGGTGCTCAGCTTTCTTCACAGTCCAACTTTCACATCCATACATGACCACTGGAAAAACCATAGCCTTGACTAGATGAACCTTTGTTGGCAAAGTAATGTCTCTGCTTTTGAATATGCTATCTAGGTTGGTCATAACTTTCCTTCCAAGGACTAAGTGTCTTTTAATTTCATGGCTGCAATCACCATCTGCAGTGATTTTAGAGCCCCCCAAAATAAAGTCTGATACTGTTTCCACTGTTTCCCCATCTATTTCCCATGAAGTGATGGGACCAGATGCCATGATCTTCGTTTTCTGAATGTTGAGCTTTAAGTCAACTTTTTCACTCTCCTCTTTTACTTTCATCAAGAGGCTCTTTAGTTCTTCTTCACTTTCTGCCATAAGGGTGGTGTCATCTGCGTATCTGAGGTTATTGATATTTCTCCCGGCAATCTTGATTCCAGCTTGTGTTTCTTCCAGCCCAGCGTTTCTCATGATGTACTCTGCATAGAAGTTAAATAAGCAGGGTGACAATGTACAGCCTTGATGTACTCCTTTTCCTATTTGGAACCAGTCTGTTGTTCCATGTCCAGTTCTAACTGTTGCTTCCTGACCTGCATATAGGTTTCTCAAGAGGCAGGTCAGGTGGTCTGGTATTCCCATCTCTTTCAGAATTTTCCACAGTTTATTGTGATCCACACAGTCAAAGGCTTTGGCATAGTCAAGAAAGCAGAAATAGATGTTTTTCTGGAACTCTCTTGCTTTTTCAATGATCCAACTGATGTTGGCAATTTGATCTCTTCTTCCTCTGCCTTTTCTAAAACCAGCTTGACCATCTGGAAGTTCACGGTTCATGTACTGCTGAAGCCTGGCTTGGAGAATTTTGAGCATTACTTTACTAGCATGTGAGATGAGCGCAATTGTGCGGTAGTTTGAGCATTCTTTGGCATTGCCTTTCTTTGGGATGAAAACTGACCTTTTCCAGTCCTGAGTTTTCACTCAGGACTGCTGAGTTTTCCAAATTTGCTGGCATATTGAGTGCAGCACTTTCACAGCATTATCTTTTAGGATTTGAAATAGCTCAACTAGAATTCCATCACCTCCACTAGCTTTGTTCATAGTGATGCTTCCTAAGGCCCACTTGACTTCACATTCCAGGATGTCTGGCTCTAGGTGAGTGATCCCACCATCATGATTATCTGGGTCGTGAAGATCTTTTTTGTACAGTTCTTCTGTGTATTCTTGCCACCTTGTCTTAATATCTTCTGCTTCTGTGAGGTCCATACCATTTCTGTCCTTTATCGAGCCCATCTTTGCATGACATGTTCCCTTGGTATCTCTTATTTTCTTGAGATCTCTAGTCTTTCACATTCTGTTGTTTTCCTCTATTTCTTTGCACTGATCTAAACAATACTGGGGCCTAAATAAATTTCAGTTAAGTCAATATACCCTAGTAAGTTTTAAAAATGACATACAGGGGGCTTATCGAGCAGGTTATAGCCTAAATACATAAAATAAGGAAAATATTTAATACCTAAGCAAAGAGTGTTATTAATTCTGCAATATTTTCCATTTCTAAGACTGTCTCTGGTATACACTGACCAAAAGTTATCATGATTTCATATGAAAATAAGCTCCAAGTATGCATCTAAACACTTTCATCTTACTGCACTGAATGTGTGACCCATGAGCTATAGCCAAGAGGTATCTTTGTTAACCGAAGGTTCAGGGTATAATGTTTACTGTTGCAATAAAGTGTGACACACACTGCTCCACACCACAAATGTCATTTCCATCATGTGACTTGCTTACTTAAGAATTTCTAGGGGACCTCCCTGGTAGTCCAGTGGCTAAGCGTCCATGCTCCCAACGCAGGGGGTCCAGGCTCGATTCCTGGTCAGGGAACTAGATTCCATATGCTGTAACTAACAGTTCACAGGCAACAACCAGAGATTACACATGCCGCAACTAAGATCTGGTGCAGCAAAATAAATAAATAAATAAATTTTTAAATTAAAAATAAAAAGAATTTCTAGTAGTGTTTTTTTTTTTTTTTTTTCAAAAAGGCAGACACTGGTGAAAAAAAGTTAACAGAAACACAGTGGTCTGTAACTGCAATTGGCAAAATGTACAGTGCAGGAAGAAAACCTTAGGAAGGGGGGACAGTAGGAAATACGGAATATATTTATAATACAACAAAGAAATTATAGAAGAATCTGCTTCCAAACTAAAGTCAACTTGACCAGAATTAAAGACCTTTCTCCTCCATGCTTTGAGACTCTCCCACATGTCTACAGACAGTATTTCTTTCCATGGCTCCTATCTCAATGAAGCTTTATGTCTTTTTTTCACTTACTTGCTCACTTTTTTCCAATTTTAATAAGCCAGGCAGGAATTTAAGACTCCAACTAGCCCTAAAAAAATTCTTACATACGTTTCAAGGATGAGTTAGAGAACTTGAATTAATCTGAGTTTCTTATGAGTAGGCAAGCCCACCCACTTTGGCGCACAAGTTAGACAAAGCTATGACCAATACGCCTTTTCACAAATAAACATTAAGACTGAGTTTTCTTTCTAGTCCTGACCATCTATCCAAATATTAAAAAGGATTACTCAAATTATACTCTAGTTATCCTTTTTAACAACCCAGTGACTTGTAATATTTGTTCTCCTATTCTGAGAGCTAAATTAAGTCACATTATCTAAAAACCTTGGACTCACTTTGGTAACTTCAAACCATTATTATGACTATTGGGAAAGTATGCTCTATTTTTATCAGAAAACAGCAATTATAAATAAAAGGGGATAGCAAATGTAAATGCTATAGTGTTTGACTGGAATGAGAGTTATCAGTATGGTTTTTAACACACACAGAGACGAAAAGATACAGAAATAAACAGATGTTGTGTATGCATGGATTAGTATTCATACACGTATTTCTAGCTCTGTTCACTGACACCCGGTGGCAATCAGCACACCTAACATCTAGATCTTGGTTTCTAAAAACCATTCTTCAAGAGAAGGAACCAGAGCTCACAGGAGAGGTGACTGGTTCCAGGACTGCAGCAGGGGCAACATAATGAGTCTGGACATGTTAAGATGTCAGAAAACAGAAAATGCTTTCTTAAAAAGATTGGAGGATGTTAAAAAGACAAAGAGCAAACTTGAAAGCCATAGCAGAATAATCTGAGTGATTAAATGAAGATAAAATTAAATTATAAACCATAGAGTAAAACAAGTATCTCTGACTCAACATGGATACAAAGATGGAGAAGGGACAGTTCTCCCTTACAGAAGAATTCCAATTAATAAGCATAGAAGGAAATGAGAAAAATATAAAATTGCCATCAGGTGAACACTGCTGTAATTATTGTTATAAGCAAGAACTACCAAAGAACGCTGAAAGGAAAGGACAAAAATTTGAGAACAGGATTTCTGCATAGTTTCAAAGAATCTCCCCTATATATCCAGCAATTACAAAGAGAAAAAATAGTAACTTCTACAAGCAAAGAAATTTAACAGACATGACCTTAATGAGGGCTAACATCACCTCTAATACAACATACTGACATCCTGTATCCCGCAATATGATATGCTGTAGACTCAGCATCACTTCTTTAGTATGCCTGCCAAAAATGTACCACCTCAATCTAACTATGAGAAACCATCAGAGAAACCCAAATTGAGTCACTCTACAAAATAAACTGACCATTCATTGCAAGCATGAAGATAATGGAAGATAAGAAAAGATCATCACAGATTAGAAGAGACTAGGGAGACAGATGCTAAATGCTGTGTCTGATCCTGAACTGAATCTTGAAAAGGTAAAGGACATTACAGGAAAAACTAGTGGGATTCACATAAAGGTCTGTAGTTTAATTAACAGCATGGTACCAATGTTAATTTTCCTCATTTTGATCATTGCGCCCTGGTTGTGTAAGCTGTTAGCATTAGGGAAATCTGGAGAAAGATGTACCTGAGCTTTCTGTACCATTTGTGCAACTTCTCTGCAGAGTCTCGAATTATTTCAACATTTAAATTTAAGGGACTTCCCTGGCAGTCGAGATTCAGTGCTTTTGCTGCAGGGGCCATGCATTTGATCCCTGGTTGGGGAACTAAAATCCTACTTGCTACATGATACAGCCAAATCAACAAAAAAGAAACAAAAATAAAATAAAATAAAAAAATTAAGTATCCTGTGCTTTCCATCAACTGAAGTAAAGCAAAACTGAGAAATTCAAGAAATATTTACACATGGTAAATCTGACATTTCATTATTTGAAAAGCAACCTACATTAGAACAAGACTTAAGTCATTGAGTTAATAGATATTTATTAAGAATTCACAATACTCAGACCTCTACCAGGTATTAAAGATGTTGCCTTCAAGAAGCTTACAGCTGATAAGAGAAACAAAGATGATAAACTACTAACCTGACTGTATATGTGTCAGAATTTTTCATCAGTCAGGCTATAATTCAATGATTTAATGCTCTGGATAACTAAGATCTTCAAATATAACATTAACATCTACATTTACAGAGTTTAAGTAAGCTTAATACACTAAACACACATATTTCATAGCATTACTACTATGCTTCAAAAAAAGAAAAACTAATTTTTTTAAAGATATTTCTCTAACCTAGAAACTAAATGCTTACTTATCTCAGACAAAAAAAAAAAAGGGAGGTAACAATAACATAAACAAAATCAAGCTGAACAAAACAGTTCATAAATCCAGAACAATGTTAAAAAAAAAAAAGGTAGATCAATTTACATATAAAGTGTCTGACTAAAGACAGCTAAGTGAAAATCAAAATGTCAACCAATATAAAAAATAGTATTAAATTCAGTAGGGAACACAATGAGTCTGAGTTTTTTAATTCTTCAGAAAAAATTAAGCTTAAGCAACTGAAAGAAAATATTCCATCTCCCCTCCTCTGGGTCAATCAACAGGGGAAGCTAACATTAACTGCACCCCAAAAGTTGTAGCAGATGCTAATATCAGGACCTTAACTCTAGTCATTGTCTCAAAACTTTTAAGACTTAAAGGAACTTCACTGTTTCAGTATCTTCAACAGGCCTTCCCAAATACAAAGTGGTAACATAGTCTGAATCTTATATAGATCTTCTTCAACTTAAGATCAGGTTATGTCTCCCCAAATCCATCAAAAGTTACAAATATTGTCAAGATACATTTAATACAACTCATACCGAACATCATACCGAACATCATACCTTAGCCTAGCCTACCTTAAAAGTGCTCAGGACGCCTACATGAGCCCATGGTTGGGCAAATCATCTAACAGAAAGCCTACTTTGTAATACCATGTTGACTATCTCATGTAATTCTGTGACTGCTACACTGATGAAAAACAAAACAGTTGCCCATGTGCGGGATAACTGTTCAGTGTACTGGTTGTTCCCTCTCATGACCGCTTGGCTTTCTGGGAGCTGAGGCTCGCTGCCGCTGCCCAGCATCACAAGATTATCATACTCCATACTGCTAGACACAGAAAAGATCAAAATTCAAAATAGGGTTCTACTGAATTCATATTGCTTTTGTACCACCATAAAGCTGAAAAATTGTTAAGGCAAATCATTGTAAATTGGGGACGGTCTGTATTCCTAAAGATGGTAACATAAGAATTATGCTAACATCTGCAACGCAACAGAAACTTGACTGTTAAGATTCAAACCTAGGCAAAGGGCCAGACAACTCTGAACAGATAGTCTGATTATTAACTGATTACTGAGAGAGAATTCAGTCACACATCTCAAGTACCAATAACTTTTGTCTCATGAAAACATTCCAAATTTCTGCTTGTTTTTCCAACCTTTAACATTAGCTAAACTTCCTCAAAACATTAAGATTCAATGCTGGTCTTTTTATCAACTTACTTGAATTTAACTGACAGTACATTCACGGAAATGCTGCTTTCGATCATAATCAAACATTTTTCTAGCACATAAAGAAAACAGGCAGATAAGAAAGGTGAAAGACACAAGAAACAGTGCAAACTTTTGTTAAAAAAAAAAAAAAGCCTCACCAAAACAGCTCTTTAAACTAAACTCCGTATCTGCAGCTCCTAAACTCACAGAAGATAGGGACCAAATCAGAAAATGCTGCGGTGCCCCAGGACCGTCTCCTCTTCTTTCGTACATTCTTATTTCAGATGGTCTCATACTGTTTCATAACTTTTTAAATACTATTTAATACTCTAAAAAATACAAGGTGTCAAATCAAAGCAAGTATGCTACCATTTTTGCCAAGTGGGGAGAAGAAACCTACACCATTTGTCTACATGTGCACAAAATATATCTTTGGAAAGATGTGTTGAGAGACCATCAAAATATTTGGCCTCAAATATGTTGGGACAAGAAATAGAGACTCTCATTCTATATTCCATCAAGCATTTCAAATTCTGAATCATGTGAATATAGTTTGTATCTAAAGATAATTATAACAAGAAGCAAAACAGAGGAGTTTTTAATTCTTTAAAAAATTAACATAATTATAATAACCAACAGATAAAGTCAGATGACTCCCCATATCTTTCTCTGACTAAAAGTTAAATCCTATGAAGGCAGAGATTTTTGTCTATTTTTTCACTATGATGTATCCCCACTGCCTAGTCCATAGCTGGCGCTTAAAAAACACTTGTTGAATCAATGAATGCCTCCCTAATCTCTCCACTGAATTCCAGACTTGTGTATCCAACCGCCTGCTTCTCATCTCTACATGCATACTGAATAGGTCCTACTTCAAATGTCCCATCCAACCGTACACCCATACAACAACCTGCTTCCCTCACTTCCCCATCTCAGTTCATGGCATCACCACGTTCCAAGTGAAGCCTCAAACCCAGGAGTCACCCCCATCCCAGCCAACTGCGTTCCCATCTGAACCAGGCCAGATCACTACTTTCAACTCCGAAATAGACCTCAGCATCTTTTTTCTTTGACTTTGGTCACTACTCAGACCTGCTGCAGCCTTCTCACCAGTAGGCCTGCTTCTTTCCTCTTATCCAACCTCCTTCACAGTCAGATTGTAAACCAGACCATATCACTCCCAGCTTTGCAAAAAGGGAACAGCTTTTCAATGATCCTTAAGAATAAAAGCCAAACAAACTCCTCTGGAACACAGACCTCACATGACCTGACCCATGGCTACCACCTAAGCTTTTCTTTCTCACGAGGGTCTCAGCCCAACTTCAGTGAGTTGCTTTCAGTTTGCTGAACCTAAGCTTGAAACTACCTTTGGACATATCCATTTGCTGTTCCCTCAAACTTGCAGAGGCCATATTCTCCCCACTTTTCAGATATCAGGTCAAAAGTCTCCTCAGACAGGTCTTTCCTGACCACAGCATCCGAAGCAGTCTCTCCTCGTCACTACCACGACTTCCCATTTTACTTCTTTTATAGCATTTTGGATTGGCTGAAACTTTTTCTATTTCTTACTTTCTGGCTTTCCCTTACCTCCCAGAACTGAAGCTCCCGGAGAGCAGAACTTTCACATGTCCCGTTTATGGCTGTATCCCTAAGGCCTCAGGTAATGCTTGTCATACAAACCAGGTGCTTAATAAATAGTGAACTGACAAAGGCAAGGCAAAACAGACTTTGAAGAAGGCCTACAACATTCCATTTAGTGACACTGGTGAAGATTTTTAAAAAAACATGAAAAAACTACCTTCCCACAGAAAACACTTAAAAATCACCAGAGGCTGGAGAATGAAGCAAAAGTATTTCAGATGCATGTGAGCATTCAGACATAGAAAGGGTATTTTTCACATACTATGTACAGATGTCCTTTCAACTTATAAACAGTATCTGGGGTAGGGAAGAGTAACTGAGAACACCGTGTACATCTGCTATTTCATCTCTGACTCTTTTGGAAGGGTCTTCCAACACCGTATTTGGGCAAAAGAGGCAAAATATAAACAATCTGTTTGATTGTCTGCCTTGGAAAGAAACGTGAGATAGTAAGAAAGAGAGAGCAGTCTTTTGAGTGTTCTTAAATGCCTATTATGTAGTGGGTGATAAGTCAGAACTAAGTGATTATTTCCCCTATCTTACTATGTATAGATCTGGGACTGGTCTAGTTCAAAGATGTTTACACTGTGAAGCCAAAGTCTGTAGTGAATGTTAATAGTTTTTAATCTTATAATCAAAATGTAAACTTCCAAGGTTCTCCCTTACAACTAGGTATTAGTACTCCCTGGGGAAAGGAGAGGATTTAACGACAAAACAGTCTGCAACTCACGAATGTTTTCTGTACATGCACGTTTTTGCAGGGTGGTAGGGAATGGTCCAGACTCCCTGGTGTGTATCTAAGTGCTCTTAAGAGTCTAAGGATCTTATTTCACCAGACCCCAAGGGTTGAGACAGGTCTAGCATGCACGCAGGGCACTCCTCCCCAGAGCTATCAATCTTCGCTGTCTGCGGAAACAAAAGTGAAGACACTCGTGGTAAGGATGTAGAGATTGATGCCCCCCCGCCCCCGACCCCTCACACCGCAAACACACAGAGCTGTGTAACCGCATGGGCGCGTAAATGAAAGAGAACACGCACTCGCACCTTTCCTCCCTGGGAGCAAAATGGGGCCGAGGGAGGGGCGGCCAAGGCCGGCTGGAGGCCCGGGATACAGTCCGGGGCCGGTCAGGCTCCGGGGCCGGCGCTCCTGGAGCCAGGGTCACCCTCAGGACACCCGGTCCCCGGCCTCCCCCCATGCCTCCCCTCCCCCTCCGCGCCCCCAACTCCTCTCCCCGCCCTAGCCCCGCCACCCACTAACCGGGAGAGGAAGTTTCCCGGAGCCCGCAGCTGGCTCCGGGCCTTCAGCGGGTTACCTGCTGCAGAGGCGGGACCCGGGGCAGGGAGCAGGGGAGGGAGACAGTCCGAGGGCGCGCAGGACGGTGCCCGGCGAGGAGGGTGGGCGGCGGCGGCTGTCAGCTCCGTCCCTGCTCACCGCGCTGCCATTACTGCGCGCAGGCGCCTCCCCGCCGGCCGCCACCACCGCCGAGGAGCGGGGGGGGGCCAGTCCGGGGCCGGGAGCCAGGGCGCTCACCTGCCGTCGCGGAAACACGGGACAGCTCCCGGATGGAACGGCGCAGTGGGGAGCGGACAGGGGAGAAGGGCGGGAGAGCCACGCGAGCGGTGAAACAACCGTCCTCCGAGGTCCTGCTTTCCCGGCACACCCTCGGGGCTCCTCTTCCGCGACCACCAAACACCCCCGTCCTGTGCCGGCGTTGGTAGAGTCCGAGTACGGCGAGGGCCGAGGGCCACTCTTGTGCGGTGGCGGAAGGCCGAGGGAACCTTGCTCCAAGCCACTGCGAGCGGCCCACGAGCGCTTGTGGTTCGCTGACCTGGCGACTGAGGACCCCTTAAGTCCAGGGGCTGCTGATAACAATGTGTTAGAAAAGTGGTTTCAACACAGGATTTTCCCCTAAAGTTCTTTTAGAACTACATGAACATTCTGATACACCACCATCTCCTTGCCACCTACTTACTTCTATGGGCTTTTCAAAGGATTGATAGGTATTAGCAAAATTAGTTTCCTCGGAGTATCCTTTTCTAGTGGGTTTTTATCTGTAGACATTCTGAGACATAAATATGTATTTTCAGTAGAGGCCCGTCCCTTCACAGCCTGTGACCCCAACTCTCTACCTCCCTGCACCTGTCAATCCAAGGGTGTCCTTCGCCTACAAATGCTCAGGGTGATGTTGACAAAAGTTCAGACAGTACCCATCTCCTCCCTAGTACGCACAGCGCCCCGGGGAACAAAAGCCTGGCTTTATTCTTTTATCAGCCTTTGGTATCCAAAGATCTCAGAAGTCAGTCTTGTCTTCTCTGTGCGTTTTGAGCCTTTCCCATCCAACACCCTTTCTTAAAACTCTGTACCATTCCTTCAATGCATGCGTGTAGGCTTAGTCTCTTCAGTCGTGTCCGACTCTTTGGGACCCCATGGACTGTAGCCCGCCAGGCTCTACTGTCCATGGGACTTTCCAGGCAAGAATACTGGAGTGGGTTCCATTCCCTTAAGGTCCACGTAAAATCTCCCCACCTGGTAAATCCCACGGATCTTTCTCCTCTTCTAATCTGCCTCTCACAGCACTTGAAGTCTGCAGTACTTATTCTAAGAAAGCTATCATATGTTAAAATCAATCCCACATATGACCTGTTTTCTCACATGGTCTCTTTCTTTTAATCCAGCAATTCTCAAAGTATGGCCCTCAGACCTCTGGAAATCTGAGATCTTTTCAGGGGTCCCGATGTTAAAAACAATCATCTTTGTAAATGACACGTTCTTTGTTATTTTTTTCTGGGTTCACAAAACTCGGCTGACATCTCCTCAGGCAGAATCAAGAGGGAGGCAAGAGACATTCCCTAGCCAACCAGTGGTTAGGCCTCTGCACTTTTACTGCCCGGGCCTGGGTTTGATTCCTGGTGGGAAAACTAAGATGCCACAAGGTGCCTGGCAAGGCCAAAAAAAAAAAAAAAAGAGGGTCGCACAAATCTGTCCTGTTGGTCATTGCATTGATGCCATACACTCCCAGTTTGGTACTTTGTTCTTGTTTTGTATTAGGAATATCCTTGGTGAAGTAGTAAAAAGTACTAATTTTATAAATTTCAACCCTGAATACAGGTCTTCTAACATTGTGAGGGAAGAAACGGGAAGCACACGCCTACTCTTGCTGAATACCACAGGACTGTGGTCTTGAAGAAAAATGCTTGAGTGGCTGAGTTGCCAGCTGAACTGTTTTTTTATGGAGTGCCATTTTTCCTTGAAAGAACAGTTGATAGAAATGTTAACATTACTCTGCCTTGGACATTTCTACAAAAAACAGTAACATGAGCCTAACACTTCAAGCAAAATAACTGACACTATTTGTGGCCAATGATAAAATTTCCCTTGCAAGTGAAATTTGAAAATGTGGGAAATTTGTGTCAATACTGTCAACTGAGATAATCAATGAACAATCTATAACAGGAATAGAAAAGAGTTTTAGTCCAGCCTAACTGAGAATGATAGCCCAAGAGACATAGATTCTGGCTCAAAAATGAGGGAGGCTTATATGGGCAAAACCCACAAAGTTAACCTAAGTTGTCAGGACTTAGGATTAGAAATAGCAAAAAGTAAGGATGCTTGTTAGGTAAGGATTGGTTGGGATCCAAAATGGTTGCATAGTTAAAAGGGAAGACCTTGAGACCATAAGGTTGCTGCCATCAGCTACTAACAGATAATTGTGTTTGAGAACTGCTGTCTTTGAATTCAGAAAATTCAAGTTCTCAGTGATGGAGTAACAAGTGTGAAACTATATCCATAATGGCAACCTGGCTCCCTTTTGAATGCCTGAACCACAATTACTACATTTTCATTTTTTAAATAATCCTTTTTTTAAGGGTTAAAGTAGACATACACAGTACCTTCGATAAGCCATAAGACATGCTGTTCCAGTTAGCCTAAAGTTCAAGCCAGAATGACTTCGCCATACTTCAGATGTGAAAATGTCTTCCGTCACCACCATGAGCTTGACAGCTTAAAGACTTTTCTGATGAGACTGTAGTGCTATTAATGACTGTAATTTTTTGATATTGGATGATAAGCCATCTCAATACATGGAAGATCTACACGACACATTGAACCAATGTTTTCCAAATAACTGATGCAGGCCACTTTAAAATAACCCATGGATAAAATATCAATTCAAAGTGAAAGATCAGAGGACAGATAGGTGTGGGAGTGTCTGTGTGCACATTCACATAAAACACAGAGTACAAAAGATTACCTGACATGGTTGCAGATTTTCATTGCAACTAACCCTTAAGAAACATCCACCTGTCAAATTTTCTGTATCAGATAAGAATATCCACAATCACCCCAAAAGACAATTGAATTCTCCACCCAAGGCTTTCTATTTTCTTCCTATACTTCCTATACCTATAGAGAATCTAGCTGTCTTTTATTAAGCCAGCTATTAAAGAGATACACACAAAAAGAAAGCAATGCCTTACTTCTCACTAAAAGGATGAAAACTCACAGGATCTTTTTATTTTGGAAATATAAGAGATTGGTTTAAGATGGCAGAGTAGAAGGATGTACACTCATCTCCTCCTGTGAGAGCACCAAAATCACAACTAGCTGTTGAACAACCATCAACAGGAGGAAGCTGGAACCTACCAAAGAAAGATACCCCATATCCAAAAGAAAAGGAGAAGCCACAAGAAGACAGTAGGAGGGGGCCATCACGACAAAATCAAATCCCATACCCACTGGGTGGGTGACCCACAATCTGGAGAACAGTAATACCAGAGAAATTCTCCCTCTGTTGACAAGATTCTGAGCCCCACATCAGGCTTCCCAGCCTGGGGATCTGGCAAAGGGACAGGAAATCCCCGGGGAATCTGACTTTGAAGGCCAGAGGGATTTGATTGCAGGACTTCCACAGGTCTGGGGAAAACAGAGACTCCACTCTTGGAGGGTACAGACAAAACCTTGTGTTTACCAAGACCCAGGGCAAAGGAGCAGTGGCTCCACAGGAGACTGAACCAGACCTACCTGCTAGTGTGGGAGGCTCTCTTGCAGAGGCCTGGGTCCACAGTAGCTCTCTGGCAGAGGCAGTGTCCTACACCATGAGCCCTCTTATAGGTCATCATTCACCCTATCATAGAGTTTTTAGACTCTTGGGCTGGGTCACCTCAGGCCAAACAACTAACTGGGAGGGATTGAAGCCACACCCATCAGTGGACAATCTGATTAAAGTTTTATGGAGAGAAAATATGATTTTCTGCCCACTAGAGAAAAGACGATTATTTTTCATAAAGACAGTTTGTTAAAATGTGTTTGTTTCTTAAAATTAATATTTTAAAAATCTTCTATTTTTAATTCTAATATGGTAACTAGTGCTAGATACAACCCACATAAACACAGCTCTTTAAGTTACCCAGTAACATTTGAGAGTATAAAGTGGTCCAGGGACTAAAAAGTTTCATAACAGTTCCCCTGAACTCAGGAAACACCTCTGCTCTCCCCACCTTCCTTGCAATCTCCAGCTGAAGGTGTGGATTAGCACAGAGGGTGCCAAACCTGATTCACTGTAACACTCATATTTCTTTTCTATTTTTAAGATTTCTTTATTTTATTAGTTTTTTGGGTTTGTTTTTTTTTTTTTCCGGCTGTGCTGGGTCTTGCAGGGCATAGGCCTTCTCTAGTGGGTGAGCTGGAGCCACTCTTGTTTCCGTGCATGGGCTTCTCATTGGGGTTGCTTCTCTTGTTGCCGAGCACAGACTCTAGAGAGTCTGAACCCAGCAGTTGTGGTGCACGAGGTTAGTTGCTCCGTGGCATAAGAGATCTTCCCAGACTGAGGATCAAACTTGTGTCCCCTGCAATGGCAGACAAATTCTTAACCACTGAACCACCAGGGAAGCCCATCACTCTTCTGTTTCCAAATTCTAGAGACCTTTCTGGAATTGATACCTTTCCCAACCTGTATAATAGGGAAATTACATTTTGAAAAGTTATAGCCTTCATATTAAATTGAGATTACGTCTTCCTTCCAGAAAAACAAAGTTATCCTTTCTAATCAACCCTTCAAGCCACTGCTTTAGGCAATATTTGGTCTTTACCGTCAGACCAAACCTTAAACTCTTGTTCATCTCTGAGTCCTCTTGTTTTACTTCTTAGCAAAAGCTACATGTATTACTTAAAAATGTGTTTTGGCTTTGTGTGATGTTTATTGAATTCCTTTATTTTTTTCCAATTTCATAAGTAATAAATGTTTTTTTGTTAAAAAAAATGCAAACAAACTTTTTAAGAAGACCAATATTACAGAAATAGATAACCATGTTTAGGTTGATAAATATTCCTCAAGATTTTTCTATGAATATGATTAAATACATTTATGCAACTCTGAACATATTATAGATTTGCCACTTTGTAGCCAGCTATTTTTACGGCTGAATCTTTCTGGCTTTGGTCTTTATGAGAATATTTAAGTAATTCTCAGACAGGCATAGTAATTTATAAATTTATATTTAAAGTAAATTAATGAAAAAAATGTTAAATAGAATATATGAAAATGTCATTACATAACTCAGTAAACCAAGTATATCTATTTCTATTCATTTTCCACTTAAGAGTATACATAGTTTTCTCTTTTCATTTCATAATCTACAACTAATACCCACCATTCAAGGAGCCCAACCAGAACTGTTTTCTGTGCTTCTAAGCATCCCTTACAGACGTGAAACCCAACGAGCCCTGATTTTTCTGGGACTTATAATTTCAAATAATTTTATCCTTTTTATAATCTATATGCTAAAATTGAATCATCTTTTCTTAAACCTTTACTGGAAATTTGCATTTCATAGTTATATCATTTATTAAAACATTTTTCCATCTTTTGTTTCTAGTAAACTAAAAAGGAAAAACAGATTGAAGAACTGTTTTCATGTTTGGAGTAGCTGATTAAGGAGCTGTTTTATGCTTATAAAAATGCAAGGCTCTTCTTTGGAGAAACATCTAACTGCAGGGCCAGGGCAGGAAATACATGAGTCTGGAACATCTTGTAGTGTGAGAAAGTAAGGAAGTGCTCAAAAATAAAAACATCCACGTTGATATGAGTAGGTCAAAGGACACAGAAGCTAACTGAAAAAGCTCCCATGAGTCAGAACTAGAACAATGTAAGCAAGAAAATAACGAGTCGAAGATGATAACTCAAAGTAGAAAGTAAATATCCATGAAAACTGCAAGTGAAAGTCACTTAGTCATGTCTTACTCTTTGCGATCCCATGGACTACATACTCCATGGAATTCTTGAGGCCAGAATACTAGAGTGGGTAGCCTTTTCCTTCTCCAGGGGATCTGCCCAACTCAGGAATAAAACCCATGTCTCCCGCATTGCAGGCAGATACTTTACCAGCTGAGCCACAAGGGAAGCCTGAAGTATCCATCGGTCCATACTAATATAAAGGAATGACTGAATAAGCCTTATATGAGGGAAAGAAAACAATCTCAGGCAGGAGAATGCCAGATAAATTATGTAGGTCTTTCACCTAAAGGAAAGCGACCATAAGTCCCTGCTTCTTAAGTATAGGCTAGGAAAAGTGATTTCCTTCCAAAGAATACAGTACAAAAAGGGAATTTAAAAGAGAAACTTTCTAGTGGAGAAACATGACAAATGTCACATTAGCCAGATGACGGTCAACATTGATAATGACAACTCATTGCTCATCCTATGTCCCCTTGATGTGATGGGGTGGGACTGGCCCTTTTACTGTGATCATCCTACCCCAAACCCCAAATTTCAGTCTAATCACGAGAAAAATTCTAATACAGGGAGGAACATTCTACAAAATACCTGCCCAGGACACCTCAAAACTGTCAAGGTCATCAAAAACAAGATAAGCTCTATCTCAATAAACCTGAACAGAAAACAGAAACAAGATAAGTCTGAGAAACTGTCACAGCCAAGAGAAAACATGACTGCTGAATGTAACATGGGGTTTCTGGAGAGGATCCTGGGTCACAAAAAAGACATTAGGTAAAAAATTAAGGAAAATTTCAACCATATATTAATAGTAATATATCAAAATATATTCACTAATTGTAACAAATGTGCCATCTCAATGTAAGATGTTAATAGGGAAAACCGGGGATGGGGGAAAGAGAGAAGGTAGGAATTATTATGTGCTCAGTTTCTGTGTAAATCTAAAGCTATTCTAAAAAATAAAATCTGTTAATTAAAAATAAAAATAAAAACCTCATCTAAATGTACATTTAAATAAAGAAAAAGTCTAGGGTCTCTAATCAGAAAAGCTAAGAGCACCTAAGATTTTTCCATATGGAGAAGTGGAGCCAGATGCCAAGTTTACATGTAGATAATTCTGGTTGGAAGTTGTTTAAAAAAAAAACAAAAAAAAGGAAAAGTATCTTCTTTTAAATTAGAAAAACAATTGCTTTAATTAAAAAAAAAAATTACCTCCGAATACTTTATATTTCTTTGCAGTCACATTCAGACAGGTAATTTAACAAAATCAAAGCTGTGTCAAAAGAGAGCTCATTTCAAAGAAATACATCCACAGCATTGTAAATCAACTATTCAATAAAAATTTTTTAAAACAAGAAAGAAAAATGAAATATCCATAAAGTTCACTGTCTGGAATAATGCATTTAGAAGGTGATTTCCCAGAACTGGGAATCAAGAGTGACTCTGAGTAATGGATTACAATAAATAACATGTGATATATGAAAGAAAGAGAGATGACATTTTTCTCAACTGTTATATCATATTAAAAATATGTGTGTCACTAGAGTGGAAATGAATCATGATCCACCCAGAGAAATGTGATGAGAGAAGATGGGAATACTTGTAACTTAATGAAAATAAGAAATGTGGTCCATCTCATTCTAGGAGAAAGGGATCAAAGAAGCAGAGCAAATCAAATGTGGCAAGTCTGGAAGGAAGGAAGGAAGCTAATTTTGTGAAAGAGTAAATGGCAAAGCATCACCAACTCAATGGACATGAATTTGAGCAAACTCCAGGAGATAGTGGAGGACAGAGAATCCTGGCACGCTGCAGTCCATGGGGTCGCAAAGAGTCAGACACGACTTAGCGATTGAATAACCACTACAACAAATGGCAAAGAAACAATCTCTGAGCAAAAGGAGGTCGATTAATAAAGTCAAATTGTGCAGAGTGGGTCCTAAGGGCTTCATCTGCTCAACATCAATGCTGAAGATAAGAACTGTGCACCATTATGCAACTGGATTTCTAAAGTAGCATATTTATCAATAGGTATGGCAAGGTCATGTCCAGCTCTTTGTGACTCCATGGACTCTAGCCCGCCAGGTCTTCTGTCTATGGAATTCTCCAGGCAAGAATACTGGAGTGGGTAGCCATTCCCTTCTCTAGGGGATCCTCCCAATCCTCCCAGGATCGAACTCTGGTCTCCCACATTGCAACCAGATTCTTTACAGTCTGAACCACCAGGGAACCCCATGGCAAGGATAAGAGCCAGTAAATAGAATGCAAGTCAAGTAAGAAAACAAAAAAAAAAAGAATTTGACCCTTTTAACCTTTAAGTTTGTTTGTCTAGATCTCTATGGATGAGCAAATAAGACCAATATACTAAGAACTGCACGATGGTTTAATGTTTAATAAAAATACTCATGTATCCCAACAACCTTTAAAAAATGTCAGCAACCACTTGCTTCCCAAAAGATGTTTTATGCTAGTGAAAAAACACAGAGAGAGAAAGTGACATTCACATAATCATACAATATGTAAGTAGTCTTAGAAATTAGCATGTGTAGCCTATACTATTTCTAACAAATAGCCACTTTGTAACCTAGATCCTCAACACATTTCCCTTATTACTGTTTAGGAAGATAGGAAAGATGAGAAGCCTAACTCTTTGCACTGTTTTACACTTTGTTTTCATTTAATTTTAAATTATCATGCAGTAACATTGATTAGGGGAGAGAGATGCAATGGCACCCCACTCCAGTACTCTCGCCTGGAAAATCCCACGGAAAGAGGAGCCTGGTAGGCTGCAGTCCATGGGGTCGCTAGGAGTCGGACACGACTGAGCGACTTCACTTTGACTTTTCACTTTCATGCATTGGAGAAGGAAATGGCAACCCACTCCAGTGTTCTTGCCTGGAGAATCCCAGGGATGGGGGAGCCTGGTGGGCTGCCGTCTATGGGGTCGCACAGAGTCGGACATGACTGAAGTGACTTAGTAGCAGCGTCCATTTTTTTTTTTTACCAATTTGAACACTGTTTAAAGACTTTTTTGATGTGTGGCATTTTTAAAGTCTTTATTGAATTTATTACAATATTGCTTCTGTTGTTTATGTTTTGTTTTTTGTTATGTTTTGATTTCCCCAAGGCATGTGAGAGCTTAGCTCCCCAACCAGGGATTGAGCTCGCACTCGCCTTCACTGACCACTGAAGCACCAGGGAAGTCCCTGAACACTGTTTAGATCTGTGGCGCCGCCACCACCACGGGATTCAAAAGAGCTCCGTCACCCTGACAAGCTCTCTCTCACTACTCATTTATATCACTCTACTTCTTTCCACTTCATCCTGGGTTCTCATCCAAGTTCTTTCTCATGTACGTTTTCCTCCAATTTACTTAGACTTTTCTGACCAATCGATCCCATAATAGAACAAGGGAGCAGGACGATGCCTATCTGGGTAAATGGGTACCTGGAGGACCCAGGAGAAGGAAGAGGAGGAGAAAATGAGAGGTGGTAGGGAAGCAGAGAATGTATTTACAACACAGTGTTCAGTCTTCCATTTGAGCAGCTCTCATAACCTTCAAGGAAGTCTCAGGTCTCTCATCCACGAAAACCAGGAGTTGGAGAAGTTAAACTTGTTTGAGAGATACAATACCTGGAAGTCAAGATAAATGACATATAACCTTATGTGAGTTTAAAGTATATAACCTGTCGCTTTGATACACTTACATGTTGTGAGATGGTTATCACCATAGCTTGGCTAACACCTCCATCAACTCACAAAATCACCATTTCCTTCCTGTAGTGAGAACATTTAAGATCTACTGTCTTAGCAACTTTTGATATATAGGACAGTAATGTTAACTATAATTACCATGCTGTGCACTAGACCCCCAGAACATATTCATCTTATAACTGGAAGTATGACCCTCTCACCGATAGCTCCCCATTTCCCCACCCCTATAGCCCCCGGGAACTACCACTTGACTATCAGATTTTTTAGATTCCACATGTTAAGTGAGAATACACTATTTCTTTCTCTATTATTTTACTTGTTTCATCCAAGTTGTCATGAATGGCAGGATTTCCTTCTTTCTCATGGAAATGTTACCAAAAGCTCAGCCTCTCTGTATACTGGTGCTGAATCAAATCCCAGGGACAGAATTTTGGGTGAAGTAGAAAAGGACAACTTCATAGCTTTGCCAGGCAAAGGAAGACACACTGGTCTTCAGCCTCAAAAAACTGGATATACACCCTAAAGGATTTGATGAGGGTTTTTAAAACAGTGGGCCAAAGGTGGGGTCTGACAAGATCAGGATGTGAGCCGACCTCTGTTATTGTTGGTTCCTCAGTCATGTCAGTTTTTGCAACCCCATGGACTGCAGTATGCCAGGCTTCCCTATCCTTTACCATCTCCCAGAGTTTGCTCAAATTCATGTCCATTGAGTCATTGATGCCATCCAACCATCTCATCCTCTGTCATCCCCTGCTCTTCCTGCCTTCAGTCTTTCGCAGCACCAGGGTCTTTTCCAATGAGTTGGCTCTTCACATCAGGTAGTCAAAGTATTGGAGTTTCAGCTTCAGCATCTGTCCTTCCAGTGAATATTCAGGGTTGATTTCTTTTAGGATTGACTAGTTTGATCTCCTTGCAGTCCAAGGGACTCTCAAGAGTCTTCAGCACCACAGTTCCAAAGTGTCTCCTTGCACTCCCCTAATCTCGTCTCAGGTGGTCCCTCTCCTAATCCTGATATGCTTCTCTGGTCCCTTTAATTGTGCCTCAGGTGATTTCATGGCTGCTCCTCCTTGATTAACAACTGTTCCAATCCATCCTTTGGAAGTCAGGGGAGGAGTCTTGCCTATAAGAAATGGGGGACAGAAAGGCCCCAATCCTTGGGAACTCCACAGGGTCCTGCTTAGTTTCAGAGACTCGGCAATATTCTCATCTCCTCCAGGAAGTCTCCTCTTCTAGGTCTATTGAAGCTTTTATGATTGTGATATAGAACACAACACAAATGTTTGTATTGGTCAGTTTTCTGAATCTGAATGATGAGCATGCTCGGGAGAATGATGGTGAATAGTCACAGATTCGTCATAGTGCCAGAACAATTTTGAGGTCATTATGAAAGTGAAAGTGAAAGTCGCTCAGTCGTGTCCAACTCTTTGTGACCCCATGGACTATACAGTGCATGGAATTCTCCAGACCAGAATACTGGAGTGGGTAGCCTTTCCCTTCTCCAGGGGATCTTCCCAACCCAGGAATCAAACTCAGGTCTCCTGCATTGCAGGTGGATTCTTTACCAACTGAGCTATCGGGGAAGCCCCATTATGGAACTTCATAAATGCTTATGGATTAATTGCTAAGTGTAATCACTTTTTTATTGACTGAACTGTGGGGCTTGAGAGGTCTTAGTTCCCCCACCAGGATAGAAGCAACACCCCCTGCAGTGGAAGCTCCTTGGGCTGATTGGAAGTCACATGCAGGCAGCATCTTTTTTATTTACAAATATGTTATTTATTCATTAATTTAACTAAACAAGTATCAAGAAAGTCTATTTTTTCTTAGATCTTATTCTAGAATCTGACACCAGAGAAAATCATACAGTTACTGCATCTAGGAACCTACTATTGACTTTGTTGTTTAGTCTCAAAGTCTTGTCTGACTCTTTTGTGATCCAATGGACTGTAGCCTGCCAGGCTGCTTCATCCATGGGATTTCCCAGGCAAGAATACTGGAGGGATCTTCCCAACCCAGGGATTGAACCCATATCTCCTGCATTGGCAGGAGAGTTCTTCACCACTGAGCCACCAAGGAAGCAAAGCAATTGACTTAAGGAGTGGAAACATTTCTCACTCTTCAACCTCATGATAGATGGGAGAAGGATGGGAGAGATATCCAAGAAGGGGACATAGGTACACATATAGCTGATTCACTTCATGTACAGCAAAAACCAACACAAAAGCAACCTGGACTTCCCTGTTAGCACAGTGGATAGGAATCCACCTACCAATGCATATTTGTTCCCCGGTCCAGGAAGATTCCACGTACCATGGAGCACATACCCATGCTAAGTCGCTTCAGTCATGTCCAACGCTTTGCCACCCTATGGACGGTAGCCCGCCAGACTGCTCTGTCCATGGGCTTCTCCAGGCAAGAATACTGGAGTGAGTAAATCAATAAATATAGCTGTGTGCACATGTCAAAAAATTTTTTTAAAGAAATATATACAATCTTGTGGGATTGCAATGTAAACCTTGCTAGCCTCCAGACAAGCTGATCTTGAGGTGTCCCCGTGGTAAAGCTGCAAAATCTGGGGCTCCAGAGGAATGTATGTACTTCTTTCTGGGAGATATTGGTGAGCTTCAGGGAGGCCAAGGGAGTGCACACAGATGACCTCTGTCACCTGAGAGCACCGCTGGAGTCTCTAGACGTGCTGTAAACCTACGCCTGCCCCTCAGGCTGAAGTAAATAAGAAAAGACAGGACCAGTAAACAGGCCTTTTTCCTGAGAAGACTGTGGGCACTTTTCAGTCTGCTGACGGCACCAAGCCCTGGGGGTGGTAGCATGACCACCACGAGAGACCCCCCAACAGGCCTTTGCCCCCCTGGCAGATGGTTTACGATAAGCAAATGAATCTCCTTCTCATGGGGTCTAGATACTTTTCACATTGCTACTTTTGCACTGGGTCCTGAGGTGAATAAGTTTGCCCTTGAGCCCTTTAAGAGCAGAGCTCTCAGCTCCCTCCAGCCTTTTGGGTCTCCTGGAGGTAAGCCCCATTGGTTTTCAAAGCCAGATGTTCTGGGGGCTCATCTCTTTGGAACTGGTCCCAATGGCTGCGGTACCTGATGTGGGGTGTGAACCCCTTGCTTCTTAGGGAGAAGCTCCGTATTTGTGAGATCCTCCTGATTGTGGGTCACCACGCTGTGGGTGGAGACCTTTTCTCCTCCCCATCTCAGTGTGGCCCTTTTATCCTTTGTTGTGCAGGAACTGCTCAGCTAGTTTCCAGACCTTTTTCAGAGAGAATGGTTCCACAAGCAGCTGGGGGTTTGGTGTGTCTGTGGGAGGAGGCAAGTTCAGGATCTTCCTACACCACCATGTTGAACTGCCTCCTCAATTCTATTTTTAAAAATTGAAAGCACAAGTTGTTTAAAAATTTGTGGGAAGAAAAACAGAAAATTGAAATACTAGGTCCCCTAGCCTAATGCCTTTTACTAATTAAGATAATTATTTTTCACCTTTAGTGGTGTGTGTGTGGTGTCCGTCACTAAGTCGGTTCCAACTCTTTGTGACCCCAGGGACTATAGCCCACTAGGCTTCTCTGTCCATGGGATTTCCAGGCAAGAATACTGGAGTGGGTTGCTATTTCGCTGAGCTAGTGGTGGAGTGAAAGTCGCTCAGTGTTTGTGACCCCATGGACTACACAGTCCATGTAATTCTCCAGGCCAGAATATGGCCTTTACCTTCTCCAGGGGATCTTCCCAACCCATGGATCAAACCCAGGTCTCCGGCATTGCAGGCAGATTTTTAAATCCAGCATACAAAGACGAGACTAGACTAGACTAGAAGAATCCTAAGTCTACTTCCATGTTCCACATTTTACAATTCTATGTATACGCTTTACCTATCAGTGCTAGGAAAGAATATATAAATTATAAAGGTGATGATTGATAGTTGGAAAGAGAGACAACTTACACTATAGCACTTGATCTTAAAATAAGACATTTTTCAAGCAGTTTAAAATGTTTGAAATATATATATATATATATACGTACACATTAAAAAGATGGGAATACCAGATCACCTTACCTGCCTCCTGAGAAACCTGTATGCAGGTCAAGAAGCAACAGTTAGAACCAGACGTGGAGCAATGGGCTGGATCAAAATCGGGAAGGGAGTACACAAGGCTGTATGTTGTCACCCTGCTTATTTAACTTATGTGCAGAGTACATCATGTGGAATGCCAGGCTGGATGAATCACATGCTGGAATCAAGATTGCCAGGAGAAATACCAATAGCCTGAGATATGCAGATGATACCACTCTAACAGCAGAAAGCGAAGAGGAACTAAAGAGCTTCTTGATAAAGGTGGAAGAGGAGAGTGAAAAATCTGGCTTAAAACTCAACATTCAAAAAACTAAGATTATCGCATCCAGTCCCACCACTTCATGGCAAATAGAAAAGGAAAAAGTAGAAAGTGACAGACTTTATTTTCCTGGGCTCCAAAATCACTGTGGATGGTGACTGTAGCCATGAAGTTAAAAGACACTTGCTGTGCTGAATAAAAGTGGCCAGAGTGGGCATCCGTGTCTTGTTCCTGATCTTACGGGGAATGCTTTCAGCTTTTCAACATTGAGTATAATGTTAGCTGTGGGTTTGTCATATACGGCCTTTATTATGTTGATATATGTTCCCTCTGTGCCCACTCTCTGGCGAGTTTCTATTGTAAATGGATGTTGAATAGAGCAGCTGCTTTTAACACTGGCAGTAGCAGAGCGAGCGTTCAGTTTATTGCTCTAATAGCACACCAAACAGAACGGTTACTAACTAGAGGGAGTAGACACAATAGAGCACAAGAAACAGGAGATCTGTTTTGTAGCTGTAACATCACATTTAAAGTCATTTAAATGTCTGTGCCTCGGGACTTCTCTGGTAGTCCAGTGGTTAGGCATCCGCTTGCCAATGCAGGGGTCACAGGTTCAATCCCTGGTTGGGGAACTAAGATCCCACATGCTGCAGGGCAACTAAGCCCGTATGCCACAACTACTGAACCTTGTGCACCCTAGAGCCTGTGCTCCACAAGGAAGAGTAGCCCCTGCTCGCTGCAACTAGAGAAAAGCCTGCACAGCAGTGAAGACCCAGCACAAAAATAAATAAATAAACTAATAAAATGGAGAAGGCAATAGCACCCCACTCCAGTACTCTGGACTGGAAAATCCCATGAACGGAGGAACCTGGTAGGCTGCAGTCCATGGGGTTGCAAAGAGTCGGACACGACTGAGCGACTTCACTTTGACATTTCACTTTCATGCACTGGAGAAGGAAATGGCAACCCGCTCCAGTGTTCTTGCCTGGAGAATCCCAGGGACGGGGGAGCCTGGTGGGCTGCCGTCTATGGGGTCGCACAGAGTCAGACACGACTGAAGTGGCTTAGCAGCAGCAGCAGCAAACTAATAAAATTAAAAAAAAAAATCTGTGACTCCTTGATAAAATAAGAAACTTGAACTAGGTGACCTTCAACGTTATTTCCATTCCAAATTGTTGGAATTCCATAAAACCTAAACTGAATAATGCTACCTTTTAAGGGAAAGAGCTAGTTATAAAATCAGTAGGGAAAGCTCTATAATTTGATACTTTTTTTCATTCGAAGTCTAATCAGTTGGATTTTTGCAAATCTTCTAAGCCAAAGACCAATGCGCCTTCTAGGTAGTCCCACCCAATATCTACTTGACTCAAAATGTGTTCATTCAAGCTTCTTGGAACTAATATTGACCTCTTATTCTATCCTCCATTCATCCTTCCCCCTCTATACTTAATCTAAATTTTTACAATAAAATGTAACCTCATCAGATCCAGGATTTGAGAGGTTGTCCTTAAGAAAAAGAATATAAAATAACAAATAAATATATTAGGACTCCACAGAGTGCCTTGGAAAGGAAATTAAAGCTGCATTAATGTTATGGTGAATCATTTCTCTCTCCGATCTCTGGAAGAGTTCAAATACAGCATATTAGCTATACAAAAACAATGTTACTATGAGACACATACACACTTAACAACATATACACACACATATACAGAAGATGGTGCAAGACATTTCTTTACTTTTCCTGTTGAACTTAGCATCTTGACTTTTGGTCTCTTTTCTCTCCTGCCCTCTGCCTTCTCAGTCTTTATGACTTCTCATTTTTCTTGGTTGCCTAGAAACTTTCATGCACTGGAGAAGGAAATGGCAACCCACTCCAGTGTTCTTCCCTGGAGAATCCCAGGGATGGGGGAGCCTGGTGGGCTGCCGTCTGTGGAGTCGCACAGAGTTGGACACGACTGAAGCGACTTAGAAGCAGCAGCAGCAGCAGCAGCATCCTAGAAACTTGGTGTGGTAGGAAGAAGGGACTGCTGGCCCTCTTTTCTGGTTCTTAGTTGTGTTAAAGATAGATGAAATTTTAGGAAAGCATAGTAATGTGCAAATACTAGGTGCTCAATTAATGTCAAGTTAATTCAATTTATGGGCTTTCCCAGGTAGCTCAGAGGTAAAGAATCTGCCTGCTGATGCAAGAGACATGGGTTTGATCCCTGGGTCAGGCAGATAGATCCCCTGCAGAAGGAAATGGCAACCCATTCCAATATCCTTGTCTGAGAAATCCCATGGACAGAGGAGCCTGGCGGACTACAGTCCCTGGGGTCCCAGAAGAGCTGGACATGACTTAACGGTTAAACAACAACAGTTCAATTTATAGGTCAAGGCAAAAACCACTACAATATTGTAAAGCAATTAGCCTCCAATTAAAATAAACAAATTAAAAAAAAAATAAAGGAACTCACAACGGACAGAAGAAAGACATCAGAATTGTATCACCTGAGAGCCTAGATTCTTCTACCAACCCTGTCTACTTGGTTGATCTTGCAGTGGTTCAGTTTTAGCTAGAATCACTTAGGGAATCTTTTAAAAGATTCTTCCCAGATCACAACTAGGATTAAATAAATCAAAACCTCTGGAAAAAAAAAATTTATAGGTCAATGCAGAATAAAGATGCTTAAAAACATATTCAAGGTCCAGAAATGAAACAAATAGCATGACATTCAGCAAGGGTTAAACGTGATGGCCTGGATTTGGGTTCCCCCCCAAATTAAACAATTACATACAATACAGGGAGTACAGTTAATGTTATTTACATGTTTAATGAAAAGCAATGAATCTGGCTCCTGAAAGAAGCAGCCTCCTTAAATTAAAAAAAAAAATCAATAAACACTATAAGAAAAGAAATTTCACACACAAAATATGTGAAAATGTATTTTATATGTAAAATACAGTTATGAAATATAAAGTTATAAAAAATAAAATTTTAGTTTATAAAATATAAAGAGACTTATGAAAGACAAGACAAAAAAAATATCCTCAACAATTACTGAAACAAAGAATGAATGGTTTGAAGACTGGAGGCTAAATCAAAAAATGTGTGGGTAGGATCCTGTATACCATGTTGAGAAGTTTAGAGTTCATTCTAACCATGTGGGAAATCTTCGGAGGTTTTTAAGCAAGGGGCTTCCCAGGTGGCGCTAGTGGAGAAGAACCTGCTTGCCAATGCAGGATACTTAAGAGATGCAGGTTTGAGCCCTGAGTCAGGAAGATCCCCTGGAGGAGGGCATGGCAACCAACTCCAGTATTCTTGCCTGGAGAATCCCATGGACAGAGGAGCTGGGAGGCTGTGGTACATAGAGTCGCAAAGAGACGGACACAATGAAGCAACTTAGCACACACGCATAGGTAACAACAAGCAAATGAAAATTCGCTGGGCTACAGGAGGATGTATTGGTTTTCTAGGGCCGCCACAACAAACACACAATGCACTGGGTTCCCTTAAACAACAGAAGTTTGTTTCCTCACAGTTTCAGAGGCCGGAAGTCCAAGATCAAGGAGCCAGGGGGCTGGTTTCCTCTGAGGGCCATAAGAGGAAGAGCTGTCCCAGGGCCCTCGCCTTGACTTACAGATGGCTTCCTTCCTCTCCGCATGTCCACCTCTCTGTGCGCACGCTGCTGGGATCTCTTTCTCTTCTTATGAGAACACCAGTCCTACGGGATTAGGTCCCCACGCTAATGGCCTCCTTTTAGCTTAATCATCTCCTTGAAGACCTTAGCTCCAAATAGGATTACATTCAGATGTTATGCTGCTGCTGCGGCTGCTAAGTCGCTTCAGTCGTGTCCGACTCTGTGCGACCCCATAGATGGCAGCCCACCAGGCTCCCCCGTCCCTGGGATTCTCCAGGCAAGAACACTGGAGTGGGTTGCCATTCCTTCTCCAATGCATGAAAGTGAAAGTGAAGTCACTCAGTCGTGTCCGACTCTTTGCAACCCCATGGACTGCAGCCTACTAGGTTCCTCCGTCCATGGGATTTTCCAGGCAAGAGTACTAGAGTGGGTTGACATTGCCTTCTCCGTCAGATGTTATGGGGACATATGAATTTGAGTAGGGAGACCCAGTTCGGTATGTAGCATGGTGAAGAATGGAAATAGAGACCAGTTAGGATATTACTGCAGCATTTCAGCAGAAGATACTAGTGTTTTGGATTATGGTTTTGGGCATAGCAGATAGAAGTGGATGGATTAGGGAATTATTTTAGAGGCAGCATGAATGGATTTGCCACTTTTTTTTTTTGACCACAGCTTGCAGTTCCCAGACTAAGATCAAACCCAGGCACCCTCCCCTACCCGAAGTGGAAGTGCAGAGTCTTATCCATGGATACTAGGAAATTCCCAAGTTTGCCATTTCTAAGTGAGAGAAAGAAAAGATTCAGGGATTATTATCAGATTTTGGTCTAAGCAATAAAGCTGAGTGTGCTGAGATAAAGAAGATTCTTTTCCTTAGACTATATCGCTCTCCTGAGCCAGGTTGAGGTGATTCTGTTTACATTAAAAAGGGTAGATTGTAACCGACCAGGCTCCTCTGTCCATGGGATATTCCAGGCAAGAACCTAGAACATGGCAAAAAAAGACTTTGGACCGTGATTTCTTTCTCACAGTCTCCTAACCATAAATAAAATTTTAATAGCCTGGTGGGTAAAATCTGAAATTATTCTTCTTCTGGAAGAAAACCCACGAGAAAAATCTTTGTTCTCCAGGCAAAGCTTTCCTAGGTATGACAATGAAGGCTTGACTCATAAAATAACAAATTAATTGATTGGATTTCTTCATCAAGTTTAAAACTTCCTTCAAAGTCCATTATTAGGACTATAGAGAGACAAGCTGAGACAGGGAGGAAATACTTGAAAAGCACGTACATAATAAGAACTTTTATTGGAATGTGTAAATAATTCTCATAGACCAATGTTATAAAAACTTTTTTTAATAAACAAAGGCCCTTCACCTATGATATAGAGAGGGAAAATGAGCACATGAAAAGTTAGTCAATTAAAATCCTTAGTCACTAGAAAAGTTGCAGATTAAAATGATGAGATACCTCTGCACAACTGCAGAATGGCTAATTGTGACATAATAAGAAATGTGTATTCAGGGACTTCCTTGGCAATCCAGTGGTTAAGACTCCATGCTTCTACTGGAGAGGTCATGGGTTCGATCCCTGGTTGGGAAACTAAGATACTTCATGCTGCATGGCACAGTCAAAAAGAAAAAAAAAAAAAAAAGAAATATACATTTGGTCACTGCCCCTGGTTCCTGACACAAAGTTCCATGGGCCCCTTGGGATTTCCTGAGTGACAGAAGCATCTTTGGTGGCCTCTGGATAGCTTCAGGATGGAGCCTGGTCTCCAGGAAGACCAAGCCAGGATTTGAAGCTTGGAATTTTAAGTTTACAGTGAGGGAAGGGAGCTGACGTTCACCTGCATGATGCAGTCTCCATAAAAACCTTTAAACTGTGAGATTCTGAGAGTTTCCAGGTTGGTAAACACCAAGTTGGGCCTGGTGGAGTGGTTTAGTTCAGTTGCCCAGTCATGTCCGACTCTTTGCAACCCCATGAACTGCAGCACACCAGGCCTCCCTGTCCATCACCAACTCCCGGAATTTACCCAAACTCATGTCCATCGAGTCGGCGATGCCATCCAGCCATCTCATCCTCTGTCATTCCCTTCTCCTCCGGCCCCTAATCGTTCCCAGCATCAGGGTCTTTTCCAATGAGTCAACTCTTCACATGAGGTGGCCAAAGTGTTGGAGTTTCTGCTTCAACATCAGTCCTTCCAATGAACACCCGGGACTGATCTCCTTTAGAATGGACTGGGTGGATCTTCTTGCAGTCTTTCTTGTTTTTGCTGATTGTATAGAGCTTCTCCATCTTTGGCTGCAAATAATATAATCAATCAGATTTTGGTGTTGGCCATCTGGTGATGTCCATGTGTAGAGCCTTTTCTTGTGTCGTTGGAAGAGGGTGTTTGCTATGACCAGTGAGCTCTCTTGGCAAAACTCGATTAGCCTTTGCCCTGCTTCATTCTGGCATACTGCACCTCCAAGGGACAGAAGAAGCTCCTGCACTGGGACCCTTCCAGACCTATGTGGCTCTTCATCTAGCTAATCATCGGTATGCTTTATTATTTTTTTAATTTTTAAAATTTATTTAGTTATGGCTGTGCTGTGTCTTCACTGCTGTGAGGGCTCTTCTCTAGTTGCCACGAGTGGGGGCTACTCGCTAGCTGTAGTCTGCCGGCTTCTCACCACGGCGGCTTCACTTGCTGTGGAGCACAGGGTCTAGTGTTTGTAGGCTTCTGTACTTGCAGCTCCCGGGCTCTATATCACAGGTTCAGTAGCTGTGGCTCCCGGGGCCCAGCTGCTCCGAGGCGTGTGGGATCCTCCCGGATCAGAGATCGAACCCATATCTCCTGCATTGGCAGGTGGATTCTTACACACACAAAATAACCTGAGGATCATAGGAATTGCAGGCATCTTCAAGCTATTGTATTTTGTAAGCTTTCTTTTATCATTTAAATGAATGTTTCCAAATTCTGCATGCTTACAACGAAGATTCAGAAGTCCCCAAATGAACCTTCACTCAGCCAGACTTGGTAACTAGTACTGAATGATAACTAGTGCCTGGGTGTGGGATGGCTGGGTTTCCAGTCATAGTGTTCTAGTCTCTATGACAAAAATGTTACATTTTATTTTAGGAAAATCAAGTATCCACATGATGGCACTATAACCTACAAAATAAGAGGCTGTCAGTTTATGAAAATCAAAGGCTTCCCAGGTGGCATTAGTCGTAAAGAATCTGCCTGCAAATGCAGCAGACCAAGAGATCTGGGTTTGATTCCTGGGTCAGGAAGATCTCCTGGAGAAGGAAATGACAACCCACTCCAGTATGCTTGCCTGGAAAAATCCCTTGGACCGAGGAGCCTGGCAGGTTGTAGTCCATGTGGTGTAAAACGGTCAGACACAACTTAGTACTTGTCAGTAGCAGTAAGGACCTGCTAAATTCTAGTTGTTGTTTAGTTGCTCAGTCGTGTCGTACCTTTGTGACCCCATGGACTGCAGCACACCAGGCTTCCCTATCCCTCACTATCTCCCGAGTTTGCTCAAAATTTATGTCCTCTGAATCAGTGATGCCACGCAACCATCTTATCCTCTGTCGCCCCCTTCTCTTCCTGCCCTCAATCTTTTCCAGCATCAAGGTCTTCTCTAATGAGTTGACTCTTCGCATCAGGTGGCCGGAGTATTAGCTTCAGCTTCAGCATCAGTCCTTCCAATGAATATTCAGGACTGATTTCCTTTAGGATTGACTGGTTTGATCTCCTTGCAGTCCAAGGGACTCTCAAGAGTCTTCTCCAGTATCACAATTCAAAAACATCAGTTCTTCGGTGCTCAGCCTTCTTTATGGTCCAACTTTCACATCCATACATAACTACCAGAAAAACCATAGCTGTGACTATATGGACATTTGTCAGCAAAGTAATGTGTCTGTATTTTAATAAACTGTCTAGGTTTGTCATAGCCTTAAATTTTTAAATTTTAAATTCTAGTTAAAATACTTATTATTGATGGAGCATGCATATATATAAGGCATTTTGGAGACTTCCCTGGTGGTCCAGTGGTTAAAAATATGTCTTCCAATGCAGTGGACATGAGTTCCATCCCTGGTTGGGGAACTAAGATCCCACATACCTCAGGGTAACTAAACCTGCATGCCATAACTACTGAGCCAGAGAGCCCCGAGGGAAACCAAAATTTCCCCATGCCACGACTAAGAGCCAATTCAGTCAATTAAATAGATATATTTTTTAAAATAAGGTATTTTATATACAAAATAATATGGATATCATTTCTCCTGTGTTTTACAGAGATGCACTGGCTAATCTTTCATTTCAAGTGCATTTTTCACATGGTTCATTTGATAACAGGATCTTATTCCTTATCTTTTTAGAAAACAGTTATTAATCATATCTAGCATATGGCCCTGAACTGGATAAGTAGAACAAAAGCAGGTGAACAGCTATGTAAGAGCCTAATATGAGGATGCAACTGTATTGATGTTACCCATACTATCATTTCTCCCTATTATTGAATTAAGGAATAACTTAGAAGTTATCAGGCAAACTGCATTGGAGAAGACAGATGTCATCATGGAGTTTACATTCTGGCAAGGGAGATGGGCTTTAAATACATGATGACATAATTACTTAATTAAACTTATGATAAGTGCTACAACAGATGAATCTAATAAAATGAGGATACGTAAATGGTTAAAGGGGCTGAATTCAGTCTGCCAAGTAAAGGGAAGCTTCATTGAACAAGACACAGTGAGCTAAGCTCTGAAGAATGAATAGACATTATCGATGAAAAAAGAAAAGGGAAAAGCATAATAGTCAGAGGGAATGGGCATATGCAAAAGGCCTGTTGTGGCCTGTTCCAGAAATTAAGAGCATGAAAAAAATCCTATCTTGATCATCATCAGTCAGTTAGTTAGGGACATTTTATCACCAATTCATTAATCTCTGAATTTGAACATAACATCAAATTTATAGATGAACTATATTCTAAAAGTTTGGTGAGAAATTGTTTAGAAGGAAAAATATTTTCCCATGACAAAAACAGTAGAAATAATAGTACCATGAAGCCTATTTAACCCATAAGGTAATTTCTATTGACTGTTCTCCTTGAAGTCTGTTCTCCATAGTTTTTTTAAATCACCCTTTGACAAAATAACTGGACTATTCCATTTAAAATATCAAGGTTAAGAAAAAAAAAAAGGTTGAAGAATAGTTCCAGAATAAAGAGATATAAATAGATAAGTGCAATGCATGACTCCAATGGGATCATGGATGGGAGAAGACAGTTATTGAGAATAATGTTGGGAAAATTGATAAAATTTGAATATAAGTCACAGATCAAGCCTGGGATACCATGATAGGAGAGAGCCACCCATGTTGGGCACAGAATTTATGATGGCACAAGAACTCAGTAATCAAAATAAATGACATTTGAATGTAATACTTAAAAAGAATATTTAATGCAAAAATCCATAATGAACATGATTAGATTGGTGTTCTAGCTTTCTAAATGAAATAGAATCAGAGAAAGTAAGGAAGAAAGGTGCTTTTGATGTTCTTCTCTAGCAACTAAATGGTAGTCAAAAAGGAAAAAAGGAGAAACTAAAGAGAGTATGGGCAAAGATGCGGGGGTAGGAGGAATAACAGGAAGCCATAGGTGTGGGGTGCAAGAGGAAGGCAGAGATGTAGATGAGGAAGGCACTGGTGTGGATGTGGAAGAAGGCATACATGTGAGATTTATGAGGAAAGCACAGCATGACAGACGGAGAACACTGTACCCACGGTGGACCTAAATGTTGAGAAAGGGAGTGTGGCAGGTATAAAAAAAAATCTCTCCAATGAAGAAAGTCAGAGAAGGAAAGGAAGGGCAATCAGACTGTTTCCTGCCTTCATGGGTAGGAAATATCCTTGCATCCTTGACTGCAAGGATATTGGATATTTAATGATTTAACAGCTTCCTGTGACTTGTCAGATAAAGCTAACACTAGTGAAAGTGGTTTTAATCACCTATGTACTATGCATCTGTGTGCTAAGTTGCTTCAGTTGTGTCCAACGCATTGTGACTCTATTGACTGTAGCCTGCCAGGCTCCTGTGTCCATGGGATTCTCCAGGCAAGAATACTGGAGTGGGTTGCCATGTCCTACTCCAGGGGATCTTCCTGACCCAGGGATCGAACCTGTGTCTCTTATGTCTCCAACATTGGCAGGCAGATTCTTTACCACTCAGCCACCAGGGAAGCCCCCTATCTACTATAGCAATAGAGAAAAAGAATCTAGCATGAACTGAATTCAACATCAAATTTAGAGAGGCGATTGAGTGTTTTAAAGGAGAATGGAAGAATAGGGAGGGGCTGAATGGGGCTGAGAAGAGTCAGGAAAGTGATTAATACAAAAAGCCAGAAGGCAGTATTGGGTCACTTGGATCTATTTGGGCATGTTAAGTGGTGCTTATGAAAGCTCCTAAGGATACAATAGATGCTTTCTGACTGAGGTGCTGGAGAAGACTCTTGAGAGTCCTCTGGACTGGAAGGAGATCAAACCAGTCAATCTCAAAGGAAATCAACCCTGAATATTCACTGGAAGGACTAAGGCTGAAGAAGCTGAAGCCACGATTCAAAGAGCCAGCTGACTGGAAAAGACCCTGATGCCGGGGAAGACTGAAGGCAAAAGGAGAAGGGGGCAGCAGAGGACGAGATGGCTGGATAGCATTATCTACTCAATGGACATGAATTTGAGCAAATTCCAGGAGACAGCAGAAGACAGAAGAGCCTGAAGTGCCACAGTTGCAGAGTCCACGAGATCTGAAAGAGTTAGTCACGACTTAGCAACTGAACAACAGTGATACAGGGTCTCTGTCTTGAGCTGTCACTGGAACGGGCTACAAATGCTTTTCAGCCCCCTCTGACTCATATTTGCATTTGAAGCCCTTTGTCTGATGGATTCTATCTACAAAGAATGTATACTTTGTTTAAAAAAATTTAGTGATAAACAAGTAGGTGGAGAACAATGTTTTGGGAAGGAGAGTGATCACTGCTGCTGCTGCTGCTGCTGCTAAGTTACTTCAGTCGTGTCCGACTCTATGCGACCCCATAGACGGCAGCCCACTAGGCTCCCCCGTCCCTGGGATTCTCCAGGGATTACAATTCCCCATAAATCACTGGAAGCTAAAAATCTATTCTTCCAGCACATGGTCAACCTTGATCAAAACAAAGGTTATGACTTTTCAGGTTTAGCAGTCTGGTCTTTTTTTCCTTCTCATTCCTTCTAATGGCTCTCTCTTTTTTTTTCTGAACTAAAATGAGCTTCATTGATTACTTACGAATAAATAACCCTGTGCCAGCCTTACCTCAGCACACACAGGAAAAGGACTTGGTTAACTTTTTTATTAGCTTTGTAATGTCCCTCATTTTTAACAGGAGGAGGAGAGAGGCATCTACTATTGTCCTGGAAGAATTTCAAAGCTCTGCTAATGTGGAAAGGAGAACGTGAACCGACCACGTTATTACCCTCTCATCTCTGCTAGCAGGCATTTACTGCTGACAGTACGTCGGAATGGCAATAATCTAGCACTGAACAGTTCAGGATTCTCCCCTTCCGGAAGAACCGCACTGGGATCCTACTATTTCTCAAAGCTGCCCTTCTCCACCTGCACTAGGTGGCTTATGCTCTTATTTTCTTTACTCAGCAACTTTTCAAATAGTGTCCTTGACGGCAGTTCTCGGTGTGACCCACTCCTGAGAACCTAAGGTCGGGCGTTGGGTCACCGTTATAACAGGGTTCCTGGTACACAACAGGTGACCGTTTTATCTGCCGGGACCTTACTAGAAAACCCCGGGTTTCCAGCTAGACGAAAACGAAACTCTCCCCTCTTCCAGGCGGGGGTTTTGCTTGTTGCCAAAAAGCCTTCCTGTCTTCCGCGAAATCACCAAATGGGGACCCCAGGACCCTGACAAGACCGCCGAGGATCGGCGGCGGGCGGGGCCTCCGGGGCTCGTGGCCGGAGGCGGCGGGGTGGTGTCCGTAGGATGCGCTCCCGGGCCTCGTCTGGCAGCTGGGGACAATCCAAAGGGAAGCCACTTCGGCACACACAACGGGACCACCTGGGTTAGCAGTTTCCAATGGACTGACTTCCGAGAGCAGGTGCCACCTAGCAATTTCCGGTTCTTTCCGTACAGCCTCAGATCCCGCCCGCAACGCGGTCCTCTTCCCCGCCCAGCCTACTTCCTTCTCCCGGCCCCGCCCCTGGCCCCCTCCTCCCCACCTCAGACCCCGCCTCCCACGCCCTCAGGCCCCGCCCCTCATCGCCCTCCCCCCCAGCCCCGTTCCATTCAATTGTTGGATTGTCGGCGCCGGACTCCCACAGGCGGCCGGCAGGGGGCGGGGTTCGAGCGTGGATTTCCCCGGCGTCCACTGGGCAGGGACAGGCGCGGAGCGGGGCGGGCGGGTGGACGCGCGGACTCCAGGCCGCGAGCGGGCGGGCGGCTGCGACGCCGAGTTGGATCGCGCTCGGCGGGGAGGCCGCGGCCGCATCAGCGCTGACGTGGGGCAACGTGGGCCGGCGGCGGTCCCGGTGGGGCTCGTCGTCCCACCTCCTCGCGTCCGTAAGCAGTGACGAGGTCCGCTACGTAAATCGCTTCGCTGCGGGTAAGTGGCGCGCCGGCTGGCGGGACCCGCGGGGCCTGAGGCGGCGGCGCCGGAGCCGAGGCGGGGCGGAGCGGGTAGCCGGGGGCCGTTTGCCCCGCGCACCTCAAGGGCTTTTTCCGAGGGGGCGCCGCTCAGGCTCCTGGGAGGGGAGGGGCGACGGGCGACGCGGGTCGGTCGGCTTCGCTCGCTCGCCAGAGCCGCCGCCCCCGATTCTCGCTACCCGAGACAGACCGAGCGGTGCTTCTGGAAGGCGCGCTACCTTCCTTCCCCGTGCCCCGCTACGCCGGGACCAGCCAGCCAGGCGACCGCGGTCCCGACCGCGGACTCAGAGGGACGAGCGTCCTCGGACGGCCGGACCTGGATCCATAGAGTGAGCCGCTTCCCTCCCTGCGCGGCTAGGGCAGCGGCGGTCGGCCGGCCCGAGGGTGAGCGATGCCGCCTGGCGGAACCAGTTCGGCCCACACCGGAGGCCCCGTAACCGAGCGGCTCACCCAAGCAGCTTCCGAACACCTCTGGCTTCCCCGCCTCATTCGCCGGGCTCCTGGGAGTGCAGCCACCCTCCCTGGAAATAAACACAAACCGAGATGCGCAGGGCTGGAGGTCCAAGGTGAAGACTGTGTTAGAAGACAGGAAGGTCATGTTCTCTGGTTATTCCCCTGTGGGTACCACATCTTTGGCCTAGTCTCCATGCTGCTTTTGAATAACAAGCTGCTTTCCCCTCATAAGTCACAGTCTTTAGATCTTTGACCTTAAAAGGAACTTTTTCCCCGACTCAGTTCACTTCAGTTCAGTCGGTCAGTCGTGTCCGACTCTTTGCAACCCCATGGACTGCAGCACGCCAGGCTTCCCTGTCCATCACCAACTCCCGGAGTTCACCCAAACTCATGGCCATCGAGTCGGTGATGCCATCCAGCCATCTCATCCTCTGTCGTCCCCTTCTCCTCCTGCCCCCAATCCCTCCCAGCATCAGAGTTTTTTCGAATGAGTCAACTCTTTGCATAAGATGGCCAAAGTATTGGATTTTCAGCTTTAGCATCAGTCCTTCCAAAGAACACCCAGGACTGATCTCCTTTAGGATGGACTGGTTGGATCTCCTTGCAGTCCAAGGGACTCTCAAGAGTCTTCTCCAACACCACAGTTGAAAAGCATCAATTCTTAAGTGCTCAGCTTTCTTCACAGTCCAACTCTCACATCCATACATGACCACTGGGAAAACCATAGCCTTGACTAGATGGACCTTTGTTGACAAAGTAATGTCTCTGCTGTTGAATATGCTATCTAGGTTGGTCATAACTTTTCTTCCAAGGAGTAAGCGTCTTTTCATTTCATGGCTGCAATCACCATCTGCAGTGATTTTGGAGCCCCCCAAAATAAAGTCTGACACTGTTTCCACTGTTTCCTCATCTATTTCCCATGAAGTGATGGGACCAGATGCCATGATCTTCGTTTTCTGAATGTTGAGCTTCAGCCAACTTTTTCACTCTCCACTTTCACTTTCATCAAGAGGCTTTTTAGTTCCTCTTCACTTTCTGCCATAAGGATGGTGTCATCTGCATATCTCCGGTTATTGATATTTCTCCCTGCAATCTTGATTCCAGCTTGTGCTTCTTCCAGCCCAGTGTTTCTCATGATGTACTCTGCATAGAAGTTGAATAAGCAGGGTGACAATATACAGCCTTGATGTACTCCTTTTCCTATTTGGAACCAGTCTGTTGTTCCATGTCCAGTTCTAACTATTGCTTCCTGACCTGCATATAGGTTTCTCAAGAGGCAGGTCAGGTGGTCTGGTATTCCCATCTCTTTCAGAATTTTCCACAGTTTATTGTGATCCACACAGTCAAAGGTTTTGGCATAGTCAATAAACCAGAAATAGATATTTTTCTGGAACTCTCTTGCTTTTTCCATGATCCAACAAATGTTGGCAATTTGATCTCTGGTTCCTCTGTCTTTTCTAAAACCAGCTTGAACATCTGGAAGTTCACGGTTCACGTATTGCTGAAGCCTGGCTTGGAGAGTTTTAAGCATTACTTTACTAGCATGTGAGATGAGTGCAATTGTGTGGTAGTTTGAGCATTGTTTGACATTGCCTTTCTTTGGGGTTGGAATGAAAACTGTCATGTTAAGTGATGGTAATGACACAGACATTTTTGGTGCATCTGTAAAATAGTTAAGAGTAAACTAATGCTTGCACAATGACTTGCTCTTCAACCTGGAGTTGCTTTGGTGAGTGTGAAGTTGTAATTACATGGATGTTTTGTGTACACATTTTGTAAGAGTGTATGAATAAATTTTTATTGAATGTGTAAACAAAGAAGAACGCTTTAGTCTTTCTGTTTCCCTATTGCCCCAGAAGCTTTCCTGAAATCTGGTGAATTTAACAAATTCCAGACTCCATAGACTAGTTTCCCACTGAGGCAAATCATTGTATGTTTAAAATATGAAATCATGTTTAGAATTAAGGACATTTCATGAATAGTACCACTCCAGTGTTCTTGCCTGGAGAATCCCAGGGACCGCGGAGCCTGGTGGGCTGCCGTCTATGGGGTGACACAGAGTCGGACACGACTGAAGCGACTTAGCAGCAGCAGCAGCAGGGAAGTATGTTCAGGTTAACATACAAAAGGAATCCTGACTGAATCTTTTATCAGTATAGACATATATTCCTGATCCTGTTTTCTCCACCTTCGTGTTCTCTACAAGTTAATATTGGGCCAGTTCAACTGGGGAATGTGCTCAAATGTCATGGCCTATTTAGATAAACTTTGAAAAATAAAACTGAACAATGCAAATACTTAACAACTGCACCACTGATGTTTTGACATGCAATCAGTAGTGGTCATTAAGGAAATAAACCTGAAATGTCATTGAATCCTGTTAATTTTCTACTTAATGAGACTGCTGTTGACCCATATAAAAGTCAACTTTGAGAAGAATTAGTATCCTACATTGAATCTAGTTTCAATATTATCAGTACAGGTATATACATTGTAAAAATATAGATTTCAGGGGAAGTGTTTCTCACCCATTATACACATGTAGATAACTGTGAAGAAACTGAGATATACGTTTTAAATCATTTTGTTAATTCCCTTTTAAAGCACACAAAGTATGTAAAATACTTTTTACCATGAGAATTGCACAATAAACAGTGCCCTGTTTTTAAATCTTTCATTCATGGGTTTTCTTTTAATGATGCTATAGGATATCCAGTAAAAAGTAAGAGAGAACGAAGAGAATAATGTAAGGATGACATTACTGGGGATTTATCTTAATATTGCTCATGAAGACAACTTGAGTCTTATGGTATAATTCAGTTATAGCAAATTTTAAAAATACCTATTTTGCAAATCTCTTGACTGACCATCCCAGGAGTATTATAGGAGATTACTGGCAAGGTGCACGCAAAACAGTTTTGAAAAGCATGGGCTGGTAAGGTTATTTGGAACTGTTTAAAATAACTGTCTCCCTGGTGAGGAAGGAGGCTTGCCTCCAAGAAAACCTTACTAGCAACTTTTTGTGAGGCTCTCCTGAAGTCCCTCTCCCCAAATGAGAAGCAGCTTCACTCACACTTTCTGAACACTGAACAGACCAATCAAATGTCAAAATGAAATTCTGCTAAATTGTAACAGTGGGGTTCATGTGATTCTAATATTTTTACTTTTGAGGATTCCTGAAAATAAACTCAGTTTCTTCAAAGTTATCTTAATGAACGTTTTTGTTTTTGTTTTGTTTTAAACTCAGCAGACTTAAAATTAGAACATCCTAACTCAGAATGTCAAATGTCATAGAGTTTTGTTCACATTCTCAAACAGCTTCAATTTTTTTCCACTGGTAGCACAAAACTTATTTTTTCCACCTAGAAATGCTTAGTAATTTATAGCATAGCATTGATTGTCATGAAAGTTTCCAGCTCTGGCATTGGGACAACTATGTATCGTGCATAAAGACACTTGGGATGCTTTTGCATTTCTTAAAATTATTGGAGGAGTGAAGTTTAATTTATTTAGACATGTGTCTGCACTTGGACACTAATTTTGTTCGTATACACAAGATAGGACCAACCTGAGTATCACAACATTGAAATTCATTTCTATAAACTTTAGCTAATTCCAGTGTCTTACCTACTCTTTCCCAAATTTACTAGTTAGTGGTCAATGCAGTTGTACTTTAAATGTAGGTAAGTGTTTTTGAAATATACTTAAAGTGCAGCAATGGAGCATGCTGTTGAAAAACCCTACAGTGATGATTAGTCAAGCAATAACTTCCCCAAAAGACTGAAAGTTTTGTTTCCTTTCATGAATTGGAGCTGGAGCAGGGAAGGGGGACTTGGAGACAAGGAAGTAGGCCATGATTATTTGAATTTCATTTTTCATTTCCTCCTTAGCAGCAGATCTGCTGTTCATTGACTGAAATAGACAAAAGCAGGCACCAGGGGGGAATGAATTGAGAATGAGATGCTTGAATAATTTTTAATCCTTTGGTGATTTTAGTAAAGAGTTAATATTTCTTAAATAATAATAGGTATCTGAGGTGGCTCAGTGGTAAAGAATCTGCCTGCTGATGCAGGAGATGCAGGAGACATGGGTTCAGTCCCTAGGTTGAGAAGATCCCCTGGAGGAGGAAATGGCAACCCAGTCCAGGATCCTTGCCTGGGAAACTCCATGGAGAAGGGGCAGCCTGGCAGCCTGCAGCCCATGGGATCGCACACAACTGAGTGACTGAGCATGCATACACGCACGCATAATAGGTATCTGAAGCAGTTAAACTGGGTGGTCTTGAATCTGTATTAGAATGCTGCTTGATTTTCTGGGTGATTCATGTTCAAAGTAGTAAAGACAGTATTTGCAAGTGTTTCAAATAATTATTTACAAAAACTATTCCTGACCACTTATATTTTTACAGAGAAGTGTAAAAATTGTCATTTGAAGGTTATTCTAATTTTGCTTCACAAAAATTACAAAAAGTTAAAAGTGGCATGATTTCCTGTTACTACTGTATTTTTTGTTTTTCCTGTACTCATCTTCACCTAAAAATACATAATAATCATAGGATCATCCCTGTCAACTTCACATATATGGCTTTTGGTAATTGAAGTTGACTCTTGAACAACATGGGGGTTAGAGGCACTAACCCCTGAATATTCCCATATACTTTTTGACTCCCCTAAAACTTAACTAATAGCCTATTATTGACCAGAAACCTCACCAATAACATAGTCAATTGAAATGTATTTTGTATGTTATTTGTAGTATATACTATATTCTTAAAATAAAGAAGCTAGAGAAAAGAAAATGTTATCAAGAAAACCATAAGGAAGAGAAGCATTTATAGGACTGTACTGTAGTTATCAGTACTATAAATTGACAAGACGAATCATTTGTCAGTACATCAATACCATCTTAGGTGATAACAGAACACTGTAGCTCTTATATGTATTCCTAACACTAGACATCAAAAATGAAAAGATAATATGAAAAGAAATTTTGTTTCATTTATAGATATAATGATTCATGCATTGACAGTGGCACAGTAGCCTAGGCTATACACTAATGAATGAATCATTATAGAAATTTATGACATATAATATTATAGTCATTTATAATACAGTATTGGAAACATTGTTACATTAAAAAATCAAAACACTCACCTATCATGACAGTTTCTCCAATTATGAGAGTGAGGCATACTGTATGGTCATGTAACCCTCTGAAAGTTATGAAAGAGTAAGAAAACTAACACGCTGTATTAAGTGCCTACCACTCACCTTATGCCTATGTTCAGCTAGATTAGAATCTCTGTATATTTTATGCATTCGTGACATACCTTTTCTTAAAAAATATTTTCAATATTTGTAGGCTATGAGTTTCACCTGAGAGTTTTTTCAAATTGTTGCCTGTTTCCCCCAAATTTCCAATATATTTATTGAAAAGAATCCGTATATAGGTGGACCCATGTTGTTTCAATCCTGCGTTGTTTAAAGGTCAACCGTACTTCTCTTTTCTAGCTAGCCTGCCCTTCCCCAACTTTTTAATTGACTTGGTTGAGAAGAACCAGCTTTACCTTATGAACTTCATCGTCTTCTCCTATCTTCTTCCAAACCTTACTGTTGCTGCTTAAATCATAGTTAACCTGTGAGGGTCTCCTACTTTCCCAAAGAGCTAAAATCTTTCTTCAACCACAGCCCAAGAAACAGATTATCCATTCCTGTGTTCTCTCTTTTCGTGCTTCCGTTAGAGGTGCGCTGCCCTTTTATTCCACATTCTTTTCATTTTGACCATGCTAATTGTGGTGGGACTTCAGTTTTGTCTTTCTTGCAAAAACCATAGTCCAGTAAGGGCTAGAACTCAAGTTGACACGCAGATCAGCCTGCAGTGCTGTGCTGTGCTGTGGATATCGCACACTGTGCTGCTGTGTATGACCATTAGACCGCACTGCCTCCTCAGGAACTGGGGACAGGCAAAGGAAGCAGAGTAAAGGCAGAGGATGCCCAGATACGGTGCCTGAGGCCATGGTGACATCAGTCTCCAACTGAGATAAAAAATATAGCAGGAAGGGAGATGTAGAGCAAAGGAGTTGAGGTTAGTTTTAAATATTTCAGGCTTGAGGATCTGTGAACAAACTGTTGAGAGATGTCAAATAGGCAGATACATACAGGCCCAGATGGCGCTGGTGGTACTGCCAATACAAGAGACAAAGGTTCGATCCCTGGGTCAGAACGATTCCCCTGGAGGAGGAAAAGGCTACCCTCTCCAGTATTCTTGCCTGGGAAATCCCATGCACAGAGGAGCTTCCATGGCGTTTCAAAAGAGTCGGATACTCCTGAGCATTCGACCATAGAGGGGTCAGGCTGGAGGTGAAATTTGAGACTCATCTAACAGGGATGAAGCAGTCTTGGAGAGTGTGGCGGTTTTTGTGACTGGGAGCATGGAAACACCAACCCTTAAAGAGTGGGCCAAAGGAGGCTGGGGCAAAGGACTGGATAACTTGGAAGGGACTTGACTGTGGTGCCCTGAAGAGTTCAAGGAGGACAAAGTTTGGTGAGTAGGAAATGCTGTAGGTGTATTAAGGAAGATAGAGACTAAAGATCATTGCTGACCTTTGCTCCATCAGAGCTCTGGTCCCCGTGTCTTTCTCTCTCTCTCTCTCTCCCTCCCTTTCTTTTTCAGGCTGATCCCCTGGAGCGCAGAGTCTCTCTGAGTTCACTTTCCTGCCCGGGCTTCTAAGACCCTCTTGAGAAGGTGCTCTGTGCCTTCACCCCATTGAGAGGGCACCTGAGGCCTTCATGAACAGAGCAAGCCCCGTGCAGGGGCTTTATTGGCTTTCTGTGTAAACCATGGAATATCAGCCTCTTTCTCTCCTTTACTTTCTTATTGTCGACTCCGGACCACCAGGTTCCGGTCTATTAAAGGACCTCAACAAGTGGCGCCCAGAACAGGGACCTGGTACAAGTAGGCAGATTCTCGGACGGAGTGACCCCAGGGCCTATTGAGGCCGATGGATCCAACGAATTCACATGGCTTCCTCTTAGGAAGATTTGACCCAAGGGGGCCCCTGGCCTTCAAAGTGGAGACGGGACAACAAGGACCCCAGGAAGAAGAAATTCCAGTACGGGCCATGGCGGCTCTAAAGATCTCCAGGAAGCACCGCCCTCGGCGACATCACCCCTATGTTCTTCCCACTTGCTGCTGCTGCTAAGTCACTTCAGTCGTGTCCAACTCTGTGTGACCCCATAGTCGGCAGCCCACCAGGCTCCCCTGTCCCTGGGATTCTCCAGGCAAGAACACTGGAATGGGTTGCCATTTCCTTCTCCAGTGCATGAAAGTGAAAAGTGAAAGTGAGGTCGCTCAGTCGTGTCCTCTCTGGGACCCCATGGACTGTAGCCTACCAGGCTTTTCCATCCATGGGATTTTCCAGGCAAGAGTACTGGAGTGGGATGCCATCTTCTTCTCCTACATTGCTTCAATTGATCAATAAGGAGAATGGGTTTTATATAATCTATTTCTGCTTTATTGACTATGCCAAAGCCTTTGACTGTGTGGATCACAATAAACTGGAAAATTCTGAAAGAGATTGGAATACCAGGCCACCTGACCTGCCTCTTGAGAAACCTATATGCAGGTCAGGAAGCAACAGTTAGAACTGGACATGGAACAACAGACTGGTTCCAAATAGGAAAAGGAGTACATCAAGGCTGTATATTGTCACCCTGCTTATTTAACTTCTACGCAGAGTGCATCATGAGAAATGCTGGGCTGGAAGAAGCACAAGCTGGAGTCAAGATTGCTGGGAGAAATATCAATAACCTCAGATATGCAGATGATACCATCCTTATGGCAGAAAGTGAAGAGGAACTAAAAAGCCTCTTGATGAAAGTGAAAGAGAAGAGTGAAAAAGTTGGCTTAAAGCTCAACATTCAGAAAATGAAGATCATGGTATCTAGTCCCAAGACTTCATGGGAAATAGATGGGGAAACAGTGGAAACAGTGTCAGATTTTATTTTGGGGGACTCCAAAATCACTGCAGATGGTGATTGCAGCCATGAAATTAAAAGATGCTTACTCCTTGGAAGAAAAGTTATGACCAACCTAGATAGCATATTCAAAAGCAGAGACATTATTTTGCCAACAAAGGTCCATCGAGTCAAGGTTATGGTTTTTCCAGTGGTCATGTATGGATGTGAGAGTTGGACTGTGAAGAAAGCTGAGCACTGAAGAATTGATGCTTTTGAACTGTGGTGTTGGAGAAGACTCTTGAGAGTCCCTTGGACTGCAAGGAGATCCAACCAGTCCATTCTAAAGGAGATCAGTCCTGGGTGTTCTTTGGAAGGAATGATGCTAAAGCTGAAACTACTTTGGCCACCTCATGTGAAGAGTTGACTCATTGGAAAAGACTCTGATGCTGGGAGGGATTGGGGGCAGGAGGAGAAGGGGACGTCAGAGGATAGGATAGCTGGATGGCATCACCGACTCGATGGATGTGAGTTTGAGTGAACTCCGGGAGTTGGTGATGGACATGGAAGCCTGGCATGCTGCGATTCATGGGGTTGCAAAGAGTCGGACACGACTGAGCGACTGAACTGAACTGAACTGATGGCTGATTCATGTTGAGGTTTGACAGAAAACGACAGAATTCTGTAAAGCAATTATCCTTCAATTAAAAAGTAAAAGTGCTTGAGTGGGTTGCCATTTTCTTCTCCAGGAGGATCTTCCTGACCCAGGGATCGAACCTTGGTTTCCTGTATTGCCGGCAATCTCCTGCACTGCAGGCGGATTCTTTTACCAACTGACCCACCAGGGAATCCTGGTTGGGGTTAGGGCGGGGTGGGGGTGGGGGGTTTGGTTCAAATGCTACCTTTTCTCATCTCTATTGTAGATTGGGGGCAGGTGGTAACAATAATCATTGTCCTAGTGCCCCTAGTGAGGGGTAGCACACCTGACTGCCAACTCAGTTTCCAAATTGGGTGAGATGGTGTAACATCTTTATAAAGGGACCATTATGAGGGAGCCCTGAAAATAGCCTGTTTGTGGCAGAGCACCCATTGCTGGCATAGGCGCCCGGAAGAAACTTAGGAATGCCAGTGTTTGTCCTTTCAAATCTAAGATAAATTGAGAGCTCGCTGCCCTCCTTTGGTCTTTTTCTTTGTCGATTTTATTTCATTCAGCATGTCGAGGGCTTCCCTGGTGGTGCATTGGTAGAGAATCCACCTGCCAGTGCAGGAGACACAAAAGATGCAGGTTCGATCCCTGAGTGAGGAAGATCCCCTGGAAAAGGAAATGGCAACCCACCCTAGTATTTTTGCCTGGAGCATTCCATGGACAGAGGAGGGCTGCAGAGTCAGACACAACTGAGCACTCCACAGCAGCAGCAGCATGTCAAATGTACATTTTAAAGAGATATTAGTGAAAAAAAGGAGTTTAATTTCTACAGTGTCTAAAACAGCTTTTTAAAATAGATTGAAGGCTGTCAGAGGAGATTTTAAAGGAAAAATTACTATTTTGTTTGGAGTTAAAATTTTTTAACAAAACCCAGTTTTGAAGTTAAGGTATATGAAAAACAGTTGACACATTTGTTTCAGTGAAATGAAATTTGAGAAAACGATAATTCATTCAGTTTATTAAATGTTTATTATCATAAAATAGAGCTGATAGAAGCACGTTGCAATGTGTATTAAATGATTCAAGTAGCACTGCTCTGTTCAATAGGAAATCATCTGGTAAATAGCATGCAATTTAATTTTTCTGAAAATTTTTTTCCTCCAAAGATGAGAAAATTGGGTAGGAGTAAGTCTGAAAAAAAAAAAAATATTTTCAGCTTTCTATGCATTTTTTTTTTTAGTTTTATGAAACTAGGGTATTTTGCTGTAGTTGTGAGATTTTAATTTTTTTTAAATAAAATCTTATGATTCCCCAATTCAACATTATAATTTACTGCAGGATAAATAAAGAAGAAAACAGGAAGGAGCAAAGCATTGATTATTAATGTCTTAATAATGAGCAAATGTGGCAGGAAAAAATATATGAAGACAAATCTAAGGTAGGTGGATATGTTATTTTTCTATTCTTTTGAAAGTTCTACTTAGCTTAAGTTAAAATGGATAAATTAATGGTGTGTGTATATACGTATATGTGTTTGTGTATGTATATGTGTGTGTGTGGAGAAGGCGATGGCACCCCACTCCAGTACTCTTGCCTGGTGTGTATATATATGTATATATATATACATATATTTTTTAAAATAAAACTATAATAGTATGTACCCAAATTGCTCAGCTGTTCAATTAGGGAGTTTGTCTTCTACCATGAGTTGTGCTAGGCATCATAGGAGTTGAGTGGTCATTCATGGTCAGCTTGTTCTAAGTGGTGACCTTTTCAGTTAGAAAGGAGATGATATATATGGAAGTGGACAGAGTTTTCATTTTTATTCTTGCCTTTAGTCAACACCTGTACCTAAAGTTGTAAAACAGCACATCTCTACCAATGTTTTCTGGAAATCCAAATATTATTTTTCAGATTGTCTTTTAGTTATTTTCAGAGACATTCTGGTTCATCAGTTGGGTCTAGCAGCGAAAAGAAAATGAATTTTTCATGACAGTTTTAATAAAACTATTTAAAAAGAGATAATAAAAACAACTTTAATCATTTTTCCTTTCGTTGCTGGATTCTGTTTTTTAAGCAGGTAAAAAAGTTTTGCGTGGATAAATAAAGTTGCTCTGCAGTATAATTTGTCTTTGCAAATTGGATACAACTAAGATTTTTTAAGTTATTAATTGTATACTTTAATTATAACTAGGAAACTTATTTTTCACTTAGATATTTTTGGCTTGTATGTCTTTGTTTGTTTCTTTTTCTTTTCTTCCTTTCTTTTAAGAATATCTTCCTGGGTACCTGGGATAGAATTTTTCAAAAATGTTTTTCCTTTTTCTTCTCATTTTTCCTTCTTTTTAAATATCTTGTGTGTGCTTGGTACATAGGTATGCCAGGATAACTTTGGTCATTAATTATCTCAATATTTCTATAATTATAAAAACATAATTTTTACAACTGTACTGCTTTGTATTCATTTCTTCAAAGTGTGTTATATAAATCATATATAAACAGTACTGTACTGTTTGCTGTAGTTCAGTATTTTGGGGAGTTTTTGAAATATGACATAGATGTTCTACTAAAAACCTAGAAAATAACAGAGTAACCTGCAAATACAATGCTACCCGCACTAAAGGTAGCTCACCCTAGAAGACTTGGAAAATTGTGCAACTGAGTGGATCCTGTTCTTTTAAAACAATGATTATATTAATATTCATTAAGATGGATCCCAATTTTTCAAAACATGTTGGGATAACATTTACTTTTCTACTGAAGAAGAGAATGGTTTGCTAATAAATAAAGATTTCAGAAGAAATATTTAACTTTCATAAGAATCTTGCTACTACCATTAATCATTTATAAGTTTAAATATGCCTGTGTTAGCAAATCCTTATCTGTTCTTTAGAATTGTAGAACCAAATGTTTCCCAGTATTTTGCTTACTTGTAGATTATAGTGCTTAATGGACTTTTAACTTTGTGTCTGTTTTTATCATTTTGTATGTGTTTATTTTTAAATATTCTGTAATTTCTATTTCCTAATTGGTCTTTTTCTCATTTGTATTTAAAATTGAAATATTATATAATTAATTAATATACAGATTATTAATACTAGTACAACTGTGTTTAAAATTTGGTATAGAAAGTGAGATTTGGGGTAAAATATTGTATGATTTACCTCTTTAATTTTTGCTGTAAAGTAGGTAAGTGAACAGTGCAAGATTAAAATGGGTCTGTCTCTTACACTTGGTAAACAAATTCCTTTGGAACTAGCTGAGACTGATTTACAGATATTAGTGTTGATACGTGTCATTTCCATCTGAGGTCTGGGCCCTTTATTTCCTGCTGGGTTAGTGTCTGAAAATGCCCAGTACAATGACTGATCCATGTTGAGCACTCCAGTGTTAGTTGAATCTTCTCCCCTGAGTCTTGGTCTGGGGTTGGCTTTTAGTGGGTTTAGGAGGCTGTACTGGAGAGGAGTTGGTTATAGATCAGCAGAATGAACTTATTTGAAGATGACAGGCTGTATAAATTGGTAGTACTGACCTGCTCTTCTGTAGATTTTTACTTTCAAATAAATTGATTTAGTAACAAAGTTGGACTGAATGACATGTACCGGGCCTTGTACAAGGCACTCCAGGAGAATAAAATGGGATAAAATTAGAGTCTGTACATCCCATCTGAGTGAAGACTGTGACACCAGTGGCAGCATACTGAGAAGCACACCGTTTTTGTAAGACGTATCTAGACGGGAATACTGCTCAGGGTACCAGCTGTGGGAGGAACCCTGGAGTCACAAACACCGGACCTCCTGTTCACCCTCTATCATTCAGTCTTCTGTGAGCCCTGGAACAAGACACCGAATCTCTCTGAACCTTCTTATTATTATTTTAGTAACCCCTGACAGTCATATAGTCTTCTGGAATAGTTGATTAATTAATTTCCTTACTTAACGATTATGGTAGATTCTATTCTAGGCACTGGGAATACATTGAAGTCTAAGATGTTGTGTCTGTTCCTCACACTATTGCAAGAACTTTGTGGACAGATGAACATGCTAGACAAGTGCTGAAATGGAGGGATTGCACAAGATGCTTTGGGAACTCAGGACAGAATCATTCTGCCCACGGCTATCAGAATAGACTTTTTAAAGATGGTATCCTTGATCTAGACTTTGAAGAATGAGTAGAAATGTGCCCGTTGGACAAAGAAAGACTGAAGGGCAGCCGAGGAAGAGAGAAGTACAGATATAGGAAATTAAAATTGGGGAAATAAGATGTGTATTCAGCCAAAGACATGGCTCGTAAGGAGGCTGGATTGCAGAATGTGGGAAGGAATGGAGTGACTGGAGATGAGGCTGTAAAGATAAAGTGAGCTCATGTTGTGAGAGAGATTGAATGGCAGTTTGGTTTGGTCATTGAGAATATGCTTTGGGAAAAGACCTCAGTTCGAAACTCGGCTTTGCCACTCAATCCCTTTGTTGAAAATCAGATTCTAAACCTCTTTATGTCTCCTTTCCCTCACCTCTATAAGAAGAACTGACTATATTGCCCTTTAGAAGTTGTTAAGGATGAAAACTAGCAGGCTTCTGTACGCCTCACCAGATGGTCTGCTGCAGTCAGCTACTCTGTCTTCCAAACGTGCTCTGTATTTTCCTTCCTCTCTTGGTTGTCCTGATCTTTTCTACCCTCTCCTTCTGCAGCATACAACTCATATGGCCCCATCCTCAGGCCTATTTCAGTTTTCCTGTGTTTCTCCTAGCATTTCATACATAGCACCCCTCACACAATTTGTGTTCATTACGGGTCTAATCAATATCATTTACCAATAAGCTAAGTTGTTCTCAAATTTTAATAGCTATCAGAATCTCTTAGATATAAAAATTAGACCCCTTAGAAAGTTTGAATCAGTAGGTTTGGGATCGAGCCTGGGAATCTGCTTTTTTTCCCCCTTACAAGTGTGTTTGTCAATTCTAAGACAGGTTGTCCGAGGACTTTTGGAGAAACTAAGGCCCAAGTGGAGAACGGTGTCCTTGAGAGCAAGGACTGTGACTTTTGTATTCTCAGGGTATGTCATGTAGATGGTGCTAAAGGAATGTTTCTGAAAGGGGGAAGGCCTTTCAGAGGGTAATGTTTGAGTGGAGACTCAAGTTCTTGACAGAACCTGAAGAGCTTTTAATAAAGGTGTAAGAAGAAGCATAAGACAACATTTCTCACAATCTTTCCAAACCATTTCTGCTAGGACTCGCTTTGTTGGAAAAGGGTTTGGGATGGTTCTTTTGGAAAATGCTGTTGACTGCATCTGCATCATCCTTCCCAAGTCACACTGGAATAGTCAAGCATCAGAGAAAGTTCTGCGGCCAAGAAACCCTTTTAATCACAGATATTTTAAACTCTGACCAAGCGTTTTTCCTCTTAACACTCTTTGCCCAGATAATACCTTTTCATATCCTGCAGAATCAAATGTTCTAGGTATTCTCCTTGGAAACTGCTCACAAGCAAAAGTGGAACCTCAGGAATTGGCAGTTTTTGCAGGGGGATGGCCTCTGCTTACCTAGAATTAGAAAGTCCATGCTGGGAAATAATAAGAAATAAAAGAATTGGGGAACATTGAGGGAAAGATGTCTTTCCAGAGTAGACTCTAGATTTTCGTAATTGCTCTAAACTGTCACGGTCAGTTGTAAGTATTAAACTGTCTGAATAGAGAGAAGTAACTCTAGGTGTAGTGCAGGCTACAGCAGACGGCTTTGAGAACAGAAGACTTGAATTCAAGTGACGCCTCTTGAAATGCAGAAGAATTCAATCTGGAAAAAAGGTCTGGACATTTCAATTTAAAGTTCTAAGTTGCCTGCATACTTTCGGGATACATATTTAGGCTACTGAGGTGAAAAAAACACTCTATATTATTAACGATTGCAAAGATACACAATTGCAGGGAGTAGTTCCTATAAGTTTAAAAATTTTTGTTGTTGATTTTGTTTGCATATTTTATATGTTCTCGTAGTAGGGTAACATTATAATGTGGCTTACCTTCTGTCTAGAAAGGGCCTATATAGAAATTATTAACTTAAGTTGAAATTATAAGATAAAAATTTACAAGTTTTTCCTGGAAAAATTAGATTCTCCTCTTTAAGTGAAGGAAGAGCTGCAGGACAAGTGGTCCACTCTGAGTGATTCAATTTGACAGGTTTTTTTAAATCAGACACTATTTAGTTCTGACAAAGCCAGACACATCTTTATATCAGAACACATTTAATATAGGTAATGTGGAAATTCTTTCATACTAAATCATAGTATAAAGCAGGTTTATTAGGCCGTGAGAGTTGTAGGATATTTAAACTTCATGTGAAATATAAAACCTAACTTTATCACTAATTTATGCTAGAGAGCTTAAAATAATTATCAAGGAGACTTTATTGTAAGATTAAAAAATTTTCAAATAAACTAATTCCCGTGGGACATTGCTCCCTTGGTATACTGTTCATATCCAGTGAGCAGAGAAGGTGCCTTTACATTTGGAGAGTTAGAGAGCTCGGCCACTGAATCTATTTCTTGAAAAACAAGGTAGAACAATTGGATGATAGAAGTGAATATCAACCAGAAATCCAGGTGAAAACAGGTATTTCAGATAGGGCCTTAATTCTTCTTCCTTTTTATTGTCTTTTCAGACAAATGACCATGGAAACAATTGACTCTCAGCAGGATGGAAGTTTACCAGATTCTGTGGCAGAGAGCGAATCTGCTCACATGCAGACGCAGACTGGTCAAAATTCAATCCCCACTTTAGCTCAGGTAAACTCAACGTAGGCATCAGGCAGGCACCCATGAAAGTCAGCCTGTGTGGAAATGAGAATTACACGCAGATTTTGTTTTCTTGCCATTGATCTTAAGTTTCCCCTGTTCCCTGGGTATCAGCCAGTCTTACTGATTTGCCTTCAAAGAGAAGATATGTGTTTGAATTACTTTTGCATTGTAACAGACACTATGTAAAGGAGAAACAAAACCCCCTGCATAGTGTGTAGTCCTCAGATTACTATTTGGTAAAGTTGGTAATTCCAGATTGATGTAGTTTTATATTCTCAGCTCTAAAGATGACAGAAATCTTGCCATTTGCCCAGTATATACTTGGTTTAATCTTTACTTTCTTTTTAGTTAGGCCTTAAACTTTGAATTGGTTTCATTTAGAGAGCACCAATATGAGTTAGCTGTTTTTCAGCTCTTAAACCTCATTTCTGAGATATCTATAAAACTATATAGTAAAAGCAGATACATTTATTTAGCTCATCAACTACTTACTGAGCCCCTTCCATATCTAGGCGGTGTTTTGGATGCATGAGGCTCTGGATTTCCTGTACTTGACATCTCACGGTTTAGTGGGGAGAGGTGTTTAGGGGATAAGTCTCGCCATGTAAGAAGTGCTGCAAGGTGTTACATAGGAATGACTGGGCTGTGCAGAGGGGAAGCAGCTGGGGGACCAGGAGTGCTCTGTTGCTGTTCAGTCACTCAGTCCGACTCTTTGTGACCCCATGGACTGCAGCACACCAGGCTTCCCTGTCCTTCACCATCTCCCGGAGCTTGTTCAGACTCTGTCCATTGAGTCGGTGATGCCATCCAACCATCTCATTTTCTGTTGTCCCCTTCTGGCCTTGCCTTCTATCTTTCCCAGCCTCAGGGTCTTTTCCAGTGAATCAGTTCTTCGCTATCAAGGCCCAAAGTATTGGAGCTTCGGCTTGAGCATGAGTCCTTCCAATGAATATTCAGGGTTGATTTCCTGAATATTCAGAGTGCTCTGTAGAGGGTTTTATTATGAAGGGTAGAGGTCACTGGGTATATAAGGAGAGGGAAGCATATTCTCTAGGCCAGGAAAAAGTATACAGAAGGCAGAGGATGGGGGCAGGAACTGCTGGTGTTGAGGCCAAGTGGTGCTGTGTCTGGGCTGGGAAGTGGAGCTGGTCAGGGTTAGCTGGAGGGTGGTATCCATCTGAGAGAGTGGACCATCCCGTGTTCTAAGTGTTCACCAAAGCAGGATACCTGCGGCCAGGTGGTGTGAGTGGGACATCAGCAAGCCGGGGGTGGGGACCCCATTTGGGTGGGATCACAGTGACATGAGTTCGAGCAGTAGAGAGACTGCAGTATCTGGAAGAGAGACTAGGAAGGACCAATGGCTGCCTGGAAGGCCCGCAGCAGTGCCAGGCAACTCTGGGGTTGTCTCCGGCCAGCCTGGTTCCTGCATGGTCTGGACTTTTCCAAAACGCCCTGCACTCAGCCTGCCCTTCTTTCCTCTTTCAGGCTCCCAACACCCACTTGCTCCCTGGGGTTTCCTCCTCACAAGTGCTCTGTGGAGCTGCATCTCCCTGGCAACACCCTTCTTTGTTACCGTGGAAAATTGGCATGCAGACCATGCTATTTTTCAAGAAGGCAGCCTTTTTCTCATTAAAAAAAAAAAGTTCATTTGTAGAAAATTGGCAAAATGTGTATTATTAAATGAAGAAGAAAATTAAAGCCACCTGTAGTCTTTATATGCAGAAATTTAATTGTTGTTAGCATCTTGATGTTTATCCTATTGTCTTTTTGTCTGCAAAAAGAATATTAATAGAATATACATATATCTTTTGATTAATCTGGGGTCTTCTAGAGTTTTCTTTTAAGGTTTTTAAAATGACATTTATTTCTTAAAAGTTAACCTGGGCATAATAGGAAACCAAAACAAAAACCAAAGTCATCCAGAATCATAAGCACTTTACTGTCTGATGCATCCTTTTAGGTCTCATTTGTGTATTTACACAACCAAGCGTCCATTTTTATGTAATTAAGATCATACAGTTGTGTATCATGCTTTTTTACACATCACAAATATTTACCATTTCAAAGTCCCAAATATGTTGTTAGTCACCCAGTCATGTCTGACTCTGCGACCCCATGGACTGTAGCCTGCCAGGCTCTTCTGTCTATGGGATTCGCTGGGCGAGAACACTGGAGTGGGTTGCCATTTCCTTCTCCAGGGGATCTTCCCAGCCTAGGGATTGAATCTGGGTCTCCTGCATTGCAGGCAGATTCTTTACTGTCTGAGCCACCAGGGAAGTCCAGTCCTGCCTTCCTTGGTGACAAAAATTTCAGAAAAGACAAAAATGGCAACTAGAGTTTTTGTAACTGTGATTCGAGATCTGTAGTTCGCCTTTTGCTGAAGCGCTAGTTGAGAGCAGCTCTTCCTCCTGAGCCCGCTTCTCTCCCTGTAGGTACTGCTTCCCTGTCCTCTACACGTGCCTTTTCCTCCAGCCTTCAGCCTGGGTGACACCCAGCTCTGTGAGTCTCAGTCAGAAGTTGCTGAAGAGGTCAAGTAATGTAGGGTCTGAAAAATAACCTCGGATTAATGAGGTTTTTGAAATCTCATAGGAGTCCAATTAATAGAAACCAGGCTTTAGTAGGTTACAGAATAAGAGAGAGAGAAAGTAGAAATTGGAAGTATAGATTCTTCAAGAAATTTTCCTGTGAAAGAGAAAGATGGGTCTGGGAGACAAAGGAGTGTGAGCTGGGGTAAGTTGGAAGTGTTAAATAGGAGTGTGGGGAAGTTTGAAGAGTTAAATAAAACAGAAGGGCTCAGAGATAGAGACTTGTGAGAAGACTGAACCACAGAGCAAGGAAAAGGCTGTGGTTTACATTCATAATGTTTACTTCCTTAAAAATCTCAAGTATATTAAATGTTGATAGTCATTACATCTGGATAGCAAGTTCATAGACCTATCTTATTCTGTTTTCCATATATTTAAAATACTTGGTCAAAAAATATATCACGGTATTTATCTTTCACATACTAGGAATGTTAAGAGATTAAGAAGAAATCTGTATGCTGACTCATTGATTCTTTTGATTAAATAAGAGTTATCCTCCATGGATGTGAGGCCATAAATCCTTTATGGATCATGATGTTTTGCAGAATTAGGACACAGTTCTTAAGAGTCATAATTTTTCTAAACATTATTATCAGTTTAGATTCTTGTGATGCCTGAAGCGGTTCATTTGAGTGTTCATTATCATGCAGTATATGATAGAAGGATCAGGAGATCAAGCTGAAATCTTCATTCATTAAGCCTATAATGTATGCTAAACACAACTGACTGAATAATTCCTGGTATTTCGTACATTCTTGCCACTTATTTTAAACTAGAGGATTGTGAATTTCCAGATGTTTTAGGCTTAAATTCAGTCTTGTATAAAGCAGAATTTATGACACTTACTTTCTTTTCCACATGGTCTATTTATCATTAAATAGTGTGAGAACCAAAGATAAAACCCCAAGTTTCAGTGGGTCTAATCCTTTGCCTCTGGTCATTCGATAGCAGTAGTTTTGCCTATCCTGGCCTTTCCAGGGCTTCTGCTAATCAAGTTAATGCTGCAAATCATCCCAGCTATAAAGATGTGAAAACTTGAGCTTGCTCTTGGCCCCCACACCTCTGCTCTGTTGACTGATGGAGGAAGGCTAAAGTTCTGAGTTTGCAGTTTTTCTGTTTTATAACTTCCCAGGTATCAGTGGAGCCTGCCACTTCTGTCTGTATCCAAAAGCAAATAGAGATCACGTGGTAACAGTATCCAAGGGCTAGAGGCTGGCATGGAAGATCGTTGAGGTTTGAGTACTGCGATTTGTGTATTTTCTTGCTTTGAATTATTTTTTATGTTGATTTTTTTTTAATTGAAGCTGGAGTCTTGTCTAAGTGTATATGTTGATACGTATATAAGACTAGAGTCTACTCTCCTCTCCCCCTGGAAAAACTGTTGATGATAAGTTAAGAGAGTCTATTTTATATCACCAAGCCAGGAGAAAACTCTTTCCCAAAGCCAAAATAGTGACAAGCAAAATTACTGTATATACAGGTAGTCTTAAAAGTTACACATACAGCCTTTGGAAGTAATATAATCCTTAAGTGGGTAATGGGAACTTATCATTTCTTTTGTGATGAAAGATTTCAGACATATATAACAGTAGAATAAGACTTCAACATTTATAGAAACCTAAAATTAAGATTTTGTAGCAGTTGCTACAAAATTTATATTTAAAAAATTTTTCTTTTTCCCTTTTTGAGGAAGAATTTTAAGCAGCTCTCCAGATCTCAGACATCACGTCATCTTGTTCCACCTTTCTTCTGGGTATGCAACGCTTATACATATTGTCTAAAATAACCAAATGTCATGATCATACCTAATAAAATTGAGTGTAATTCCTTGGCATAATATGCTCAACATACTCATGTTTTCCCACTTATCTGACAAAGTGTAATCTGCTCTGAAAGCAGCAGTGATGGCCCCCTGCCCTTTCTTTATCCCACGTCTCTTGGAAATTGATAATGCTGCCACAAAGCTCTTGGTTGAGTGAGGGAACCTGGATGGAGCCCTGAGAGAGGGTGTGCTGTCTGGGGTTTCATGCCTTACAGCTCCTGGTGCAGCCCAAGGCCTGACTCGGAAGGCTCAATAACTCTGCTGTGTAAATGACCAGTTCTCAAAGTTTCAGCCAAGATAGGAAGGAAAGATGCAAGGAGCAAAACCACAGGGATCACAGAGTTGGAAGGAAACTCGAGAGCATCAGGGTCAGCATAGTGCCTTGAGAGACTTAGTTCTAATATTCCACCTTTCTGACACCCTCTGTAGTTTTGGAACAAGAGGACTCTGTGGAGCAGAGGAAGCCACTAGGGAGTGTTGTTCAGGGATTGCAGTCTGCTCACTCCTTCCTTATCCTGTCTGCTGTAGATGCCAACGGTGTGTTAAAGAAGCGCCTTAGAGGAAAGCAGGCCTGGCTTGCAGTGAGGGATTGGAGTAGGAACGATTGATTTAACAAGGGATAGGTTTCAGTGTATGACTTACATGTTTGCTTTTTCAAACTGGTGGAAAATTGGGATGGCGTTTCTCATTGTTTTGCTGGCTGTGCCAAAAGTCTATCTCCTCTGTCCTAAGTAGGACCAAGAATAATATGAATAGCTGTCAGAAAACAAAACAAGCAACGTTTGTTATTGCTAATTGGCCGGCAACATCATATTTGTATATGATGATCTGCATCATGTTAGGTTGATTTGTTATATTTATTATTGGCTGAGTACATCTAGCTCAAGCTCAGTGTTTAACTGAATCTTGTTTTTTAAACCTCAATATGCTGATTCTATGACTTGAGAGGCTGTTACTGAAGGAGGAAATATTCCTCTTAAGATTGTAAAATAAAAAGTTTCATTTTATTGTTGACTTTCTTTCTATTGCTCTTTAATTTTATGTATGCTTTCTCCTGGTTATTTTTAAGTCCCATAATTTAATTTTTTTGATCATAATATTTGTATTCACTTAGCTCTAAAAATTAACATAAATTAGGAGGAGAAAATAGAACACTGATTTTTTTTTTTCAGTAAATGCTAAATCTTCATTGGTTTTAGCTAATTCAAGAAAATATACTACTTTGACATGTAACTCATTCTTGAAGGTAATTCAGGGTTTAAGGGACATAAGTAAAAATAATTTGTGAACTATTAATATTAGTGACCATTTTGTTTGATTTGAGTAATAATTTTTTATATAATCTGTACTCATATTTTGAGAACTCTGTATATAATAGTTGTGTTGTTGTTCAGTCTCTAAGTCAGGTCTGACTCTTTGCAACCCCAGGGACTGTGGCATGCCAGGCTTCCCTGTCCTCCAATATCTCCCAGAGTTTGCTCAAATTCTTGTCCATTGAGTTGGTGATGCCATCCAACCATCTCATCCTCTGTCACCCCCTTCTTTCCTAATAATAATAGCTAGTATATTTTGCTAGTATATTTCTTTCAGTTCAGTTCAGTTGCTCAGTCATGTCCAACTCTTTGCATCCTCGTGGACTGCAGCATACCAGGCCTCCCTGTCCATCACCAGCTCCCGGAGTTCAACCAAACTCATCTCCATTGAGTCGGTGATGCCATCCAACCATCTCATCCTCTGTTGTCCCCTTCTCTTCCTGCCCTCAATCTTTCCCAGTATCAGGGTCTTTTCAAATGAGTCAGCTCCTCGCATCAGGTGGCCAAAGTATTGGACTTTCAGCTTCAACATCAGTCCTTCCAATGAACACTCAGGACTGATCTCCTTTAGGATGGACTGGTTGGATCTCCTTGCAGTCCAAGAGACTCTCAAGAGTCTTCTCCAACACCACAGTTCAAAAGCATCAATTCTTCGGCACTCAGCTTTCTTTTTAGTCCAACTCTCACATGCATACATGACTACTAGAAAAACCATAGCCTTGACTAGACGGACCTTTGTTGGCAAAGTAATGTCTCTGCTTTTTTAATATGCTGCCTAGGTTGGTCATAACTTTCCTTCCAAGGAGTAAGCATCGTTTAATTTCATGGCTGCAGTCATCATCTGCAGTGACTTTGGAGCCCAAAAAAATAAAGTCTGACACTGTATCCACTGTTTCCCCATCTATTTGCCATGAACTGACGGGACCGTATGCCATGATCTTAGTTTTCTGAACGTTGAGCTTTAAGCCAACTTTTTCACTTTCCTCTTTCACTTTCATCAAGAGGCTCTTTACTTCTTCTTCACCTTCTGCTTCTTTAAAGGTTAATTTTTGGCTTTAAAATGCACTCTGTATTTTCATCCCAGTGTATTACATGTGATAATACTTTGCTTTGAATGAAAATTGGTGTTTCAGGAACTTCCCTGGTGCCCCAGTGATTAAGAATCCACTTTCTAATTTAGGGGACACAGATTTGATCCCTGGTCAGGGAACTAAGATCCCACAGACCGAGGAGCAACTTAGCTCATGTGCCACAACTAAGACCTGATGCAGCCAAATAAATATTTTTTAAAAAATAAGAAAATTGATGTTTCAAAGATAATTTCAGCAGGTATAAAGCAAAGTCAAATTTCAGAAAAAGATTTTGTTTTTTCACTTATAATCAGAAAAAAAACTGCATACAAATCTGTTTTAGTGTTTAAGAGATTGTTAGAGATGTTCTGTCATTTGTAATGATTTTAGGTACTTTTTGTTTGATGCTCAAGTCTTAATTTTAGTAGCAGATAGTTTGTCACTAACAGTATTGGAAAAATAACTGAGTATAAACGGTTACTTTTTTACCCTTTCTCTGATTTTTCCTAGTTAAAGAGTAGGTTGTAGGGAGGGAATACAGGAAGTGCTGTTGATAAAGGGCTATAGTTTCCGATTTGGAGGATAAAAATGTTCTGGAGATCTTTTACAAAAGTATGAATATGATGAACAGTACACTTAAAAGTGGTTAAGATGATTAATTTTATATTCTGTATTTTTTTTCCACAGTAAAAAAAAGAACAGCAAAAACAAAAATAGTAGACTAAACACTGAAATTTTTTCATATTAGAAATGTTAATTTTTGTAGTTTCTTCCTTGAAACTACAAGGAAGTAGTTTGTTTGTTTACTTTGCCTCACTTCAAGTTTTGCTGCTACAACCTCTGGAAGCCCCAGACTGCTAAAGGAATTACACTGGGAAGCACAGAGGCTTTGGGAAATTTTCACTCGTTAATTAATTGTGATGACAGCATCTTAGTAATGATCTTCAGAAATGTGAGCTTTCTGAGCTTTCTCCCACCCCCAGAGGTACGACGTGTGGTTCTCCAAAAAGGCGTAGGAGAGAAAAGCCTGCTTGTGAGGTCAAAAATACGGGGTTGGCCAAAAAGTTTGTTCAGGTTTTACAGCAAAACCCAATGCTAAGTAAAGACAATATCAGGTGAAAATAGTGCAAGCAGAAATAGCTCAGGAAAAGCACTTGCCTTTGAGTAGGTAAGTTCTGTACAGCAGTAGACCTCTTTCTAAATACCTTTTGAAAACTAATGGTAATTTATTTGCTATCAGATATGTTAATATACCATAATAGGTACTGCCAGTATAAGTTGGCCTCCCAGTTCCTCAGAACTTTCTAGTTTTACCTTTTCTAAGGGCTTGCTTCCTGCTTTGTACTTGGTATAAGGTAAAAGAGCCCTAACTTACACCAATACTCAGTTTGAATTAAGTGTTTTACACATAGCTCAGTTCTCACAACAACTCTGTAGAAAGGTACTGTTTTCATTATCTTTTACAGTTGAGGAAAATTTGGTACAGAGAGGCTGAGTAACTTGTCACAGGTCACATAGCTAGTAAAAGGCAGAGCCCAGGTAACCTGGCTTTAGATTGCATTAAACATTTCTATTACTTCTGTGATAATACATAGATACTCAGTGTTGAATCAGATTATTTCAGAGGACATTACCTGGGAACATGCATGATCAGCAAAGAGTAATCATAATTATATGCTACATATAGTTACTATGGGCTTCCCTGGTGGCTTAGCTGGTAAAGAACCTGCCTACAATTCAGGAGACCCTGGTTTGATTCCTGGGTTGGGAACCACTGGAGAAGGGATAGGCTACCCACTCCAGTATTTTTGGGCTTCCCTGGTGGCTCAGATGGTAAAGAATCTGCCTCCTGTGCAGGAGACCCAAGTTCAATCCCTGAGTCAGGAAGATCCCCTGGAGAAGGGAATGGCTACCCACTCCAGTATTCTTGCCTGGAGAATTCTATGGACAGAAGAGCCTAGCAGGCTACAGTCCATGGGGTCGAAGAGTTGGACAACAGACTGAGCGACTAACACTTTTCACTTTCAAGATAGTTTCATGTTTATGTCCCAGTTCAGCTTCTGATCTTGGATATATGAAGAGTGTAGAAGATTTAAATTTTATCCATTTTGATGTATTAGTAACTGGTACATGTAAATCCTGGGACCAACAGCCAATCTAAGTATTGAGCAGTAACTCTGGGGCCGGGAGCACGAGAGCGCCCAGAGCTTTAGAATTATGTTTTATAAAATGATGGGGAAGTCAGTCTCATTGCCTTTGGTAAAATCAATGGATTGATTATCTTCTTGGCAATGAGCCAGCTAATTATCATCTACAGCAAATGTGGGGCAATAAGTTATTGCTATTTTTGTATATGGTTAAAGAAAAGACGTAAAATCCACAGTCTTAACAAGTTCAAGTTTATAGTTCAGCAGTGTTCGCTGTAATGTACTTGCAATGTTGTGACACAGATCTCCAGATCTTTTTCATCTTGCAGATCTAACACTCTGTACCTATTAAACAACAACTCCTTTTTACACACCCCCCCCCAACCTCCTGTAACTACCATTCTATATTTGGTTTCTATGAATTTGCCTACATTTGGATACCTCATATAAGAGGAATCATCAATATTTGTCTTTTCAGTTCAGTTCCCTCAGTTGTGTCTGACTCTTTGCAACCTCAGGGACTGCAGCACGCCAGGCCTCTCTGTCCATCACCAACTCCCGGAGTTCAACCAAACTCATGTCCATTGAGTCGGTGATGCCATCCAACCATCTCCTCCTCTGTCATTCCTTCTCCTCCTGCCCTCAATCTTTCCCAGCATCAGGGACTTTTCAAATAAGTCAGCTCTTCATATCAAGTGGCCAAAGTAATGGAGTTTCAGCTTCAATATCAGTCCTTCAATGAATATTCAGGACTGATCTCCTTTAGGATGGACTGGTTGGATCTCCTTGCAGTCCAAGGGACTCTCAAGAGTCTTCTCCAACACCACAGTTCAAAAGCATCAATTCTTTGGCACTCAGCTTTCTTTATAGTCCAACTCTCACATCCATACATGACTACTGGAAAAACCATAGCTTTGACTAGACAGACCTTTGTTGGTAAAGTAATGTCTCTGCTTTTTAATAAATATGCTGTCTAGGTTGGTCATAACTTTCCTTCCAAGGAGTAAGCATCTTTTAATTTCATGGCTGCAGTCATCATCTGCAGTGATTCTGGAGTGCCCCCCCCCAAAATAAAGTCTGTCACTGCTTCCACTGTTTCCCCATCTATTTACCATGAAGTGAAGGGACTGGATGCCATGATCTTCGTTTTCTGAATGTTGAGATTTACACCAACTTTTTCACTTTCCTCTTTCACTTTCATCAAGAGGCTCTTTAGTTCTTCACTTTCTGCCATAAGGGTTGTGTCATCTGCACATCTGAGGTTATTGACATTTCTCCCGGCAATCTTGATTGCATCTTGTGCTTCCTCCAGCCCAGCGTTTCTCATGATGTACTGCATATAAGTTAAATAAACAGGTTGACAATATACAGCCTTGACGTACTCGTTCCCCTATTTGGAACCGGTCTGTTGTTCCATGTCCAGTTCTAACTGTTGCTTCCTGACCTGCATATAGGTTTCTCAAGAGGCAGGTCAGGTGGTCTGGTATTCCCATCTCTTTCAGGATTTTCCAGAGTTTGTTGTGGTCCACACAGTCAGAGACTTTGGCATAGTCAATAAAGCAGAAATAGATATTTTTCTGGAACTCTCTTGCTTTTTTGATGATCCAATGGATGTTGGCAATTTGATCTCTGGTTCCTCTGCCTTTTCTAAACCCAGCTTGAATGTCTGGACGTTCATGATTCACGTACTGTCGAAGCCTGGCTTGGAGAATTTTGAGCATTACTTTACTAGCGTGTGAGATGAGTGCAGTTGTGCGGTAGTTTGAGCATTCTTTGGCATTGTCTTTCTTTGGGATTAGAATGAAAACTGACCTTTTCCAGTCCTCTGGCCACTGCTGAGTTTTCCAAATTTGCTGGCATATTGAGTGCAGCACTTTCACAGCATCATCTTTTAGTATTTGAAATAGCTCAACTGGAATTCCATCACATCCACTAGCTTTGTTCATAGTGATGCTTTCTAAGGCCCACTTGACTTCACATTCCAGGATGTCTGGCTCTAGGTTGGTGATCACACCATTGTGATTATCTGGGTCATGAAGATCTTTTTTTGTATAGTTCTTCTGTGTATTCTTGCCACCTCTTCTTAATATCTTCTGCTTCTGTTAGGTCCATACCATTTCTGTCCTTTATCGAGACCATCTTTGCATGAAATGTTCCCTTGGTATCTCTAATTTTCTTGAAGAGATCCTTAGTCTTTCCCATTCTTTTGTTTTCCTCTATTTCTTTGCACTGATCACTGAGGAAGGCTTTCTTACTCTCCTTGCTGTTCTTTGGAACTCTGCATTCAAATGGGTCTATCTTTCCTTTTCTCCTTTGCCTTTCACTTCTCTTCTATTCACATCTATTTGTAAGGCCTCCTCAGACAACCATTTTGTCTTTTTGCGTTTATTCTCCTTGTCTTTTTGTGATTGGCTTATTTCACTTCACATAATGTCTTGAAGGTTTATCTGTATTGTATGTGATAGGAATTCCTTCCTCTCTGTATGTACACACCACATTTTGTTTATTATTACTGTTTTTTAAAGTTGTTTTTGTTAAATCAGTAATCTTTAGGGCTTATATACCAAGTCATTGGTAGAAAAATTAATGTAGAATAGTTCAAGTGAATTGAAGTTTCCTTCATAGGCATTCCTATGAGTTGATATTGTGGTGGCGGTTTGGTTGCCAAGTCGTTTCCGACTCTTGCACCCTCATGGACGATAGCCTGCCAGGCTCCTCTGTCCATGGAATTCTCCAGGCAAGAATACTGGAGTGGATTGCTATTTCCTTCTCCAAGGGATCTTCCTGATCCAAGAATTGAACCCAGATCTCCTGCCTTTCAGGCAGATTCTTTACCCACTGAGCTACGAGAGAAGATCCCAATAAGTTGATACTGGTCAGAAATAAAGGTAAGTGGTTTTAGGTATTCATTCTGTAGCTTCAGGCTTTTGGCATGTACATTTCTTCCTCAGTATTAGAAATGAATCTAATCTATATCATTGTTAAGAGTAGTTTTAATATCCACTGTTTGCCCATATAAGCCATCTGTTGGGTAAATATCATTTTGGGCTCAGAATCTCATAGCAACCTATTTCACTATGTGCATTTATTACTTTGTAATGGAGTTGGCTAGAAAATTATGATCAGTTTTAGTTTCAGTCTTACTGGAATCAGTATATAAGATTGATTTTTAAAAGTCTAGAGCTAAAAGAATTTTGACTTCCCTAAAGATCATGTTCATAGTCAGTCTTTATAAATATAAGTAAAACACATATCATATTAGAATATAAAATGATGCTCCAAGTACTATTGATAGGGAATGATAAGGATCAGCTGGGGAAAAAAATGTGCTAGAGCGTTGTTTTTCAAAGCATAAACCCTAATTTTGTCATCACCAGTCACCACAGCAATCACTACTGCTTATTGGAAGTATTATCAGAATAGACGATATAATTAAGAATGACTTGATTCTGATATTTGCTTTTCTTTCAAAAGGGGAATTTTTTGAAAGAGACGTATTTGGCCATTTATAATTACGGAAACAATTACTTCCTTTTAAAATTCAGATGATAAATTTTAGATAGTTTTTGTTTATTCCCTATACACAGAAAGGATTCAAAGATCATGTTGTAGTTCTCCTTATAATTTTAACATAGATATAAAAATATCAGTCTTATCTGTCCAGCTCTGTTATCAGTGCTTTCAGTTGATATTTACAAGGTAAAATTTAACTCCATTGATTTTTGCAATTTGTTAGTCACACTGTTTAAAAAAAACAGAACCTCAATATGGGAAAGAAAAACAGTAAAGACACTACAGTGATACCAATTCTGTATTCTTCATGTTGTGTTTGCCTTCATTTAATGCAAGTAACAACTTTTAAAAAATTATTTATTTATTTATTTATTTGGCTGCACCAGATCTTCGTAGTGGCATGTGGGATTTAGTTCCCTGACCAGAGATCAAACCCGGGCCCCCTGCATTGGGAGCATGGCGTCTTAGCCACTGGACCAGCAGGGGAGTCCCTAAGGACAGCTTTTTAAAAAGTGAAGTGAAATATTTTATGTCTTTTTTAAAGTGTACACATTTATATTATTATTTTCCTGTTTTCAGCCTTATTCTTTAAACACTTTTTTCCCTGTAGAAGAAACAGACTTCTTTTTGAGAATCCTGTCTTAATACACAGAAATCAAGATGTTTTTCCAGCTTCTCCCATAGGGTGTTACTGGGTTTTCATTGGAGTCCTTGGAATTAAAATAGATAATGTATAGATTTGATTTTTCAGGCAGCAGAGTTGATAGTGAAGTCTGCTAGACCATGCATTCACATCCTCTCATCCTTTATTAACTGTCTGGAATGCGGGCTCAGTGGCTGTGTGACACGTTCACCTGCACTGTGACATCATAAACCCCATCATAAGGGAACCGAGCTACAGATTGGTGCCTGTCCACTAGGTGCTAATCAAATGCTGTGTTACAACATTGTGAGGTGTTACCAGTTATAAGTGTCATTATTAGGAGATTTTCTTTAATTGCAAAGACAAGTTAGGCTGTCAACTGCATCATCTTCACTTATTTCATCACATTAACTCCTGTCTCTAGTGAGGCTTTTGGTGGATGTGGTGGCCTCAGCATAATCTATGTTTCAGGCATCCTATAGAAGAGGATTATCCTTCAGGGGATCTGGAAAAAAAGGTAAACTGTCTGGCATGAGTTCATTTTTACACTTTTTAGAGCCTCATAAATAGAGGTGTAAAATTATAAAATATAAAATACACCTATTTTATGTGTTTGTTTTTTGGGCAGTTGCCTGCTTGATTGTTGGAATGTGATGAATATATTGACAGATCTTCCCATGGCCTTCTTTCCTACTTTTCTTTTAGACTATTTTTTTGCACAGAAGTTCCCTCCTCTGAGAAGCTTTCCGCAGTAGGTATGCCTTAACGTAGCTTCCTTCCACCCTCCCTCTACCTCGTTAGCTGTTGTTGATTAGTCTCTTAGTTGTGTCCAATTCTTTGTGACCCCATGGACTGTAGCCCACCAGTTTCCTCTGTCCATGGGATTTTTCCAGGCAAGAATACTGGAGTAGGTTGCCATTTCCTTCTCCCAGGGATCTTCCTGACCCAGGGATCAAACTCATGTCTCCTGCATTGGCAGGTGGATTCTTTATCCCTGAGACACCAGGGAAGCCCACCTCACTAGTTACCCTTCTTTATTTTTCTTTTAAGAATTTAGCACCTCTCCCAAATTATGTTTTAGTCTCTTCATCTGTCTTCTGTCTCCTTCTGATTTAGGAGAGCAGACTTTTCTTGTTTACTACTTTATCTCTGCTGTCTAGACTGGTCCACAAGGCCAGCTTCCAACATTTGTTGAGGGAACAAAAGAATGAGTTAATTTGTAAGTATGAATTGTTTCTGTGAGATTGACTTAGTAAAAATTCTTGGAATGAATATATGATGTTTATAAGAAAAATGGGACTTCCCAGGTGCCTCAATGGGCAAAGACTCCACCTGCAATGCAGGAGACACAGGAGACTTGGGTTCGAACCCTGGTTTGGGAAGATCCCCTGGAAGAGGAAATGGCAACCCACTCCAGTATTCTTGCCTGGAGAATTCCACGGATAGAGGAGTCTGGTGGATTACAGTCCATGAGATCACAAAGAGTCGGATACAACTGAGCGCACGCACACATGACCTTCTTCACTGCCCAGAGTTTGGACATTGAGTTTTCACCGCACAGATTCATATAACTCATCTCCAGAATTCTGAGAATTCAGTTTTGTTCTAGTGGGTATAGCTCTCTTTTCTACAGCAGAGTTTCTTCTCACTAAGCCATTTTGATGGAGCATTGTTTAATAATGTAAAGTCCTGAAAATTATACTTGAAAGACATATAGAGTGACTTTAAGCATGGTTTATACTTAACAAAACCCCCATGAATCTTTCTTGAGTTGTTCTTCAGAATATCTAATTTTTCTACAGCAGGTCATTTCCATGAAACTGTGCGTAGCACTAACTGCATCTCAAGCCACAGGTCTCATCTGTAGAAATACTGGTGATGCTCTTGGGTATAATGTACTTTCTGTTTTGCTCAATTTCTGACATAGGAATGTTCTATCAGAATTACTGTGGATGGTGATTTTGGCCATCCTGCTGTGGTGGAGCTAAAATTGCAGCCCGTTTCAGCACTCTGTGCTTTGAGCTGTGAGCAGGGCCCAGAGGCTGCATGAGGACAGAGCAGCAGTTTTCAAAGTGTGATCCAGGGAACCCTGAAGGAAACTCCAAGGACCCAGTATTTTCCAAATAACTACTGTATGATGTTACACAATCATGCCTGGAGGTTTGGAGGACAAACCTATTTTCATAATAATACGAAGATGTATTTTTTTTCTCTGTATTGGCATTTGCCCTGATGGCGCAAAAACAGTGCGAGTTTAAAAGTGTTGGTGCCTCATCCCAGTCACGTAAGTGGCACCAAACTTTGTTAGTGGTCATTACAGTCTTCACTGCATTCACTTGCAGTTTAAAAAAAAAATCTCTGTTCCACTTAAGACTGTCCCTGATGAAGCAGTAAACATTACCAATTATGTTAAATCTTGACCCTCAAGTACATGTTGTTTTAATATTCTGTGTTTTGGAAGTGGAACATTCATTGAAAGCATTTCTGCCACTTACTGAAGATCAGTGGTGATCTTGAGAAAAAACACAAGTTATTGTCTGAGAAAAAACACAAGTTATTGTCTGAGGGACAAGATGAACTAGCTGCATTCACACACACACACACACACACACACACACTCCCCGGCCACAGGATATAATTTTTCTCAAAGCAGTGGCAAATAACTAAATTATATCTATGTCTGTTCAAACTTGAGTATTTGAAAAATTTTCTCAAAAGCGAATGAAGTAAGCTTGTCACATCGAGGAAAACAGTTAACAGTGTTTATTGCTGATGATAAAATTCAGGTTTTTAGCAGAAGTTTCAAATTGTGGAAATTCTTCATCTGCCATTTTGAACTTGATAACTTGCCAATATTTTATAGTTTTCTGATGACGTTGATCTTGATTTTAATGAATGTAGTTTTCTGATAGTCTATCATGAAATTTATCAGCATTTGGGAGATCTACTTAATTCAGTAACTCAGTATTTTCCAAGTAGCTACTACATGACATTACAAAATCATGCCTAGCTAAAGAACCATCTGAAGTATAAGACAGAGCAATAGATTTTTTTTTTTAGCATTTATTTATTCGGCTGCATCAGGTCTTAGTTGTAGCACGCAGGATCTTTAGTTGCAGTATGTGGGATCCAGTTCCCTGACCAGGGATTGCATCTGAATTCCCTGCACTGGGAGTGCATTGTGTTAGCCATTGGACCACCAGGGAAGTCCCAGATCAACTGATTTTAACGTAACTAAGTTTTCAGATTCCACATGGCCACTAATCTTTGAGAAAAACAACGATTTGCTGAGTTTTGGGGTAGTATCCAAGAAGAATACCCATATTTTTCTGAAAAAGCTATTGATATACTCCACCTTTTCTAATCATATATCTGTATAAGGCATATTCATTTACCAATTAAAATAACTTATTACAATAGATTCAGTGCAGAAATAGGTATGAAAATCCAGCTTGTTTTAAGTTAAACCAGACATTACAAGAATTTGTAAAAATGTAAAACATTGACATTCTTGTCACTAATTATTATGTCTTTGAAAATAGTCTTCAGAAAATACTATTTATGTTAGCATATGATGGAATTATTATTTTTAAATTAATTACTAAGTATTTAAAAAATTTCTCAGTTTTTATTTCTATTCAGTACATATCAATATTATATATATACACACACACACACACACACACACACACACACACATATAACAGCTTATATATATAAGAGCTGAGCTGCTTGTCATAGCCAGTTGTACACATCTTTTTCCAGCTTTGTCTTCAGTGTCACCCACTGGCAGCTTAAAATCTGCATACTAGGAGTATTTTCATTATAGAAATCCACAAAAGTTACCCATAGCATTTTCCTTCCCAGGAGCTGGCTGTACATTTACAGGATCCTGCTGGATGTAACATAAACATAAGTTATTTGAGGTCATCAGTCATTTTCAGGAGTGTAAAGGTGTTCTGAGACTGAGCCCTAGTCATTTGGCAGAGGAATACCTTTTTTTTTTTTTTTTTTTGGCAACTGGTTCACAAAGAGAAGGATCCCTTTATACAGTTCATGCAGGGAACATTTGTAGAATAAATCTAGTGGCTTTTAAACTTCTGGATATTAAATCTGAGGGCTCCATTATGGGATGCTGTTTTTCTTTCCCCTGAAATCTAAAGTTGGCAATAATACTCCAGGGGCAGGTGGGCTGAATTTGCCTATGGGGCTCCATGTCAGGTGGTCTCTGCCCCAGTCTCTCACTTTTCTGTCCAGCTGTTATCCAGACCATAGCAAGGCCCGGCTCAAGGGGCAGCTTCTGCACACCACCTCCGCTTGTTCAGACTCCTGCTGATCTGTCTGTTTTGTACTCCTGTGGTCTTCATGACCTGGGCATTGGAGCGATTAGTTCTCTACTGTTTGTGTGCTATTGTTTCTTAGGTGTTGGATTTAGCACTTCTGCTTTCCACCCCAGTGCACCTAGTTCAGTTCTCTCCATGAAGGTTCTCTTGCATGGATAGAAGACTTGACTTCTAGGTTGCCAAAGTTTGCCTTCCAAGGGAATGATGTAAACACATCTGATTATTTGTTATAAACCCAGTTCTTAGTAATTCTTAAAAAGTATTTGTATAAGTTGATTGGAAATGATTGGTTTTCCTTCAAGTGAGGGCCCACAGAGGCTTTCTTCAAAATTTGTTTTAGATTCTGTGGTCTGCCACCACTCATGATAGAAACTAGTAGGTTCTTTCACGTCCAAAGTCTCTGTCTGTTCCAAGGAAGTCGTAATGAATAGTGAAACTTAGTAAAATGAGGCAGAGTTTGTAAGGTTATGCCGGCTTTTAGGACTGAGTTGTTTACCAATTAGAAACTTGGCAGGTTTTGAGTCCAGAGAAGTGAACAAAACAAAACACGTTTTAATGTGTTTTGCTGCAGGGCTCTTTGTTGCAAGCAACCAAGGTGGTGGGAAACAGCTGTAATCTCCTCTCTGTGCAAACCAAGTGATGGTTCTGTGTGCTTAAGCTGTGGGGAGGGGAGTGTGCAAGGACCACACAGTCTCCAGGGTATGAGCTTTCTCTGGTTTGGAGATGCTAAGGGCCTGAGAGGTCTTGGGATTTCTTTGATCTATGCCTATTTTGGTGACTATTGGGGCATAAAAGTAACTGCAATTTTCATCAGTATAGAGACAAGGCATTAGCTTGTATCTGGAGTAATTCTAATATCACATGTCAGAAGTTGCACTTATTGAAAAAATAATTTACCATATTTAAGTTCTGTCTCCGATTGCTCTTAAGTTAGAGAGAGTGGTTTATACTCTGGCCTAAAGAAGGCTTCACTGTTAGCAGTCTTGAGGTCGTAGTGAGGTAGTTTAACTGCTTTAGAACTTTGTGCTTGGAACATTCTTAGCCACTGAAGCATGGGGACTGAAAGTGAGACGCATGGGTTCTTTGATATCTGTCACACCAGAGAATGGCTGTTCCAGCACAGTAACCATCTCCTGATGCTGAGTGCCCTGGCTTGCTGGTCAGATCTCAGAAGCAGGGAAAATAGGCAGATTGTAACAGTGGGGGGGCAGAAAAAGTGTTCAGCCTTAATCCTCAATGATGCTGGTTTTTGCAGGTTTCTGTAGCTGGATCTAGCACCGGAAGAGGCTCCCCAGCTGTAACTCTAGTACAGTTACCTTCCGGCCAGACCGTCCACGTCCAGGGAGTAATTCAGACACCACAGCCATCCGTTATTCAGTCACCACAAATACAAACTGTTCAGGTTAGCCTCCTTCCTAAATGACTTCTCTTTGACTTTCTTGAGCTTTTTACTAATTCATTTATCTTTTTTTTTTTTCCTGTAGATTTGATGCTCTTTTTTTTTTTAACCATATAAGGAACAATCTATTAGTATGGTGGTAATTTCTTTTTGTTATGTCAACACTGGCTTCTTTTATTTTGAAATTGCACATTTGCCTATGTTCATTGAGAGAAAAATTATAAAATACAGAAAAGAAGAAAGTAAAAATAATCTCAACACTCAGATATAAGTACTATTAACATTTGGTTGAAAGTCTTCCATATATGTTTCCTATGTGCATACATAAACATATTTTAATGGCATGCTAGTATTCTATTATTTATATGTACTATATTATTACCAAATTATAATGTAGTAATGTTACCAGTTATATGTAGTGTCTTTTTTTAGTCATAGATGACCTAATATAAATTATTTTAATACAATTCAACATAATGTAACAATTTCCATATTTTAAAGTATTTTTACATTTTTAACACCTTGAGAAATGTTATTTATACACATCCCTGTGTTTATCTAAATATATGTACATAAGCTATATTTGTACATTTGCCTAAAAATTTCTTTAGGATAAATTCTAAGTGGTTGAACTGGTGGGCATGGAAAAGAGTGATGCTCAACTCTTGTTATTAAACATTTGTAAGAATTTCCTTTTTATTTCTGTAGAAGTTTTTTGTTTTGAAAGTCCCTCAGTCATGTCCAACTCTTTGCTATCCTATGGACTGTAGCACGCCAGGGTCCTCTATCCATGAATTCAGGCCAGAATACTGGAGTGGGTAGCTGTTCCCTTCTCCAGGGGATCTTCCCACCCCAGGCTTTGAACCCAGATCTCCCACATTGCAGGCAGATTCCTTTTTCTTTGTGAAGTGCTTGGTGCCCTGTTGGATACAGAGATTGACTCGAGCTGCAGTTTTGTTATCAGCTCCTAATTTGAAGGTCCAGTCATTCTCCTTGAAATAAGGTTGCTGTTTGCTCAAACTCAGATTCATTTACCAGAGCTCTCCAAAAATGCTTAAAAGTACTTTGAGGCTTCTTTGGAGATGTCTGATAAACCTCGTAATGTAGATTTTCTAATACTGACACTGTTTTCACCAATACTCACAGTAAAGTGTAGAAATTTAGGTCTATTGTTCATTCAGTATGTGTGCCATGATATCATCGTTAATTGCTGTTGCCTTTATACATCAGATTAAACCTTGTTTTTTTAGATGTGGTTAGTGTTGCGGTTGTAATCCAGAGACGTGTTTTGTTATTTATTGTCACCAAAGTTGGTCATAAATTCTTAACATTTCTTAAGCAAAAACATTATTTTTTGCATCAACAGATATAAATTATTAAGTATGCTTTTTTAAAGCATACTTTTCTCTTTTACTAAATTTATTTCTGTTCCTTTTTAAGGTCAGTTTGTCTTTATCCTTTAAATATTGAAATTATTTGAACCTATCTGATGACAAAAAGCTCTGTGAAGAAAACGTAGTTGCTTATGCTTAATTGGTCTTGTCCTTTTCCTGTGTATTTGAATCCAGTTTGTTGCAAAATAAGGGTTGCACCAAGATACTTGAAGTAATAAATCCATGGGCAATAAAAGTCTGTTTATCTTCGTGGCACAGATGTCTCTTCCGAGTTGTTCAAAATTTGAGTGATTCTCAGTAGTGTCTTTTTTTTTTTTCCCTTTCTTGTGAGGACCTTAATTCTAGGAGCTTCTGACTCTTTCCGACTCTGATTATAAAACAAGACTTTCCACTCTCTTTTTTGTGACTTTTATTAGGATGCAGATATTTCTACTTAGCTTTAACCTCGGTGGCACTGGAAGAGAGAGTATTATCTCATTTTCAATAGGCTGTTTTGGATTTTGTTAAATGGGTGACTTAATTATCTTTACAGAGCTAGGTGCCTATGGATCTTGTCTTAGAATTCTGACCTGGTGAATGATGAACTTCAGTTTTCACTTTCTACAGTAATAGCCTACCTTGCACAAAGGGGTGTATGATTATACAAGAGATGTGTGAAAGCCCAGTGGAAAGTGATAAATAGTTGGTGATGATGTATGATTGTCTGACTGTAACAATAGTTTTTCTAAAGATTCTCTTCATGCCTGAGTGTGCTTATGTATAGGGTATCCATGACCAAAGATGTATGATCATACATGTGGGCAAACATACATGCACATCCATGTGCCTGCTTACATTGTTGGTATTTTAATATGATTTTTTGATTATACTCAAATCAAATCCCATGTCCTTACAATATTCATTGGAGGAGTTTTGTAAGCTCAGAACTAGATGATAAACTGAGAACCTGTGACAGATGGCTGAATATATTGAGAACAGTCATGTTGTGGAGAGAGTTTCCTTAATACTCATGTTATTATACTACTTCAAAAAATGAAATTGTATTTAAAACTGATCTTTCTTTTAAGGAGTAATTCCTTATTTTGACAAGACCTACTGACATCAAGCCCAACCTACTTCTTGTAATATAAATCATAACTTTAACCAGGCTTGTTAACACAAGTATTTACCTACTTAATATTCTTTTTCTTTGGATCTATCTAATGTGTAATTTGAAGACCCAGCCTAAGTCAGCAGTGGTATTGTTTTCTCCTCTGTCACTTGCTAGCTCACCCTCTGCTGGATTTGTGAGACATTTTCAGGGCTGGGTCTTAGGCCTTGTGTGTCTTATGTTCAGTGTTTTCCGGAAGCCTGTCTGGCACGTGTGCATTTCTGTAGCATTTGTCATCTGTGTCATCCTTAGTGCACAGGCTGGTTTACAGCCAGGTGTCAGTGTCTGCACTTCCTCTCCTGAGCCAGGTTGTGAGCACGGTTAGGCCGGCTCAGTGTGTTCTGTTGGCAGTGCCCGGCTTTGTGCTGCATGCAGAGCCCCGTCAGACACCGGGTTGTGAATGAAGGAGATACCATGGGTTTTATGATGCATCTCAGGAACTCTTGTGTTATAGGTAGCAACCATTGCAGAAACAGATGAGTCTGCAGAATCAGAAGGTGTAATTGATTCTCATAAACGTAGAGAAATCCTTTCACGAAGACCCTCTTACAGGTAAGTTAAGTTTCCTACAGTCATGAAAAGTTTTTCCCAAAAGGGAGAAATAAAGATACTTCAGATTCTCCCGTGATAGCTTTTCTGTTTTAAATCTCACTCATGTATCTTAATTCTTTGTATTGTTGAATTATATTTTAGAAAAATACTGAATGAACTTTCCTCTGATGTGCCTGGTGTACCCAAGATTGAAGAAGAAAAATCAGAGGAAGAGGGAACACCGCCTCACATCACTGCTATGGCAGTACCGACTAGCATATATCAGACTAGCACGGGGCAATACAGTATGTATGCGGCGATTCCATATGACGTAGCGCTAGCTTTCAGTCTCTCGTTTCCCTGAAGCAGCTTGGGTTTTGGCACTAAACTGTTCCATTTTAAAAATGCATCATAATACCTAAATTGTGTATCACAGTGTGAACAGTACATGTTAAAGAAGTGAGAGATTTGTACTGACAGTTGTCGTATCCTTTTGAAAAATAACAAAAAAAATTTGTTTACTAAATGAAGACAACTTTGGGGTCAAAATAAAGGGAAGGTTTTTCTTGTTTTTATGTTTGTATTCACATCTAGTAAACACTTAAAACTTGACTGTTTTTGTCTCTATGATGCATGTGAACACGATAAGATATAAATGTCTGTATTTCGTTCTTGTTGACTTTTGTCACCAACAATTACATCTTATACTTACTAATCTAAAAGAGGTGCTTATGTTTTCTAAACTATGTTTTAAATGTAATTCTGTTTTCACTACTCTCTACTGTGTTAATTTGTGCTGCAGCTTTTTCTAGAAGAGAATGGAAAAATGACTTATTTTTTTAAACTAATGCAATTGGACAGATCATTTTATTTGAAATTTTAAGCACCAAAAGCTGTAAATAAACAGATACATTCACCTTTAGTCTTGTGCATTTTAATGGGCTGTTAGTTCTGTGCTTTGTGCTCCAGTTAAAGCACTAGTCTTTCCCCAAATCAAGAACATTTGATATAAGAAATACTTTAGTAAAAAAGGAAAGAAAAGTGGGGAGGAAAAGAGAGAAAAGGGCAGGAAAAAAGCTAGTTAGGTACAGAAAAAAAGCTAGTTAGGTACAGAAATATGTGTAATGTTAATGACTGTGTTGATCCAAGTACAGTGTTAATATTTTAGATATATTTTCTGTTTTCCCTTTAAAAAGTGATAATACCTACAAAAAATCTCAAGTCTTAACTTATGACCTGGCTGCTGTAATCTGTGGAAAAGCCTTATACAGTCATTATTTTTTTTCTTTTAGTGGTGGTAGATTTGCAGTATTAAGCAAGTTCTGCTTTGGTGATTCTGGTTCTTTGGGTAGCTCCTACCCTGATACTACGCAGAACTGGGCTATAATATAATTTGTCCACATCCTGTACAGAGCACTGATTGGACATGTCCAAAGTCAATGTCAGGAAAAGAGAACTCTCCACGGTCTATCAGAGTTAGACCTTGAGGTTTTCCCCTTCATTTTTCTTTAATCACTTCTCTGATTTATATGCCTTTTTTTTTCTGACCCATGGGAGTAGATGATGGGAATTTTAGAACCAGTGTGACTGGGCAGGGCTTGGAGATGCTGAAACCTCTTGGCTAGTCAGCTCTGGCCTTGAGCAGTGGGCTGTTACCATCTTATCATTGTCTCTTTTGTGTCATGACAGGGAAAATGTTGGAAATTACTGCTGAAATTATGCTAAGATATCTTAAAGTTTGGAGGGTGATTAAGATGCTGGCATCTTACAAATCTCTCTGGCATATCCTGAGTCTGCTTAGCAATTGATCTGTTTCTAAGTGACATGGGTGAGGATGCTGTGGGTGAATTTGTCTAAATCATTAGCTGAGAATTTGGAGTCGTGAGAACATGTTGGGTTGAGAGGATGTTGAAGCTGGCGATGATATGGGGAAGGCGGTGGTAGTACATGGTCCTGCTAGTCACTGCCTGGTATAATTTCACATCTCGGGTTTTTAGTCTTTGAAGTGTGACTAACACTGAATTGCCAAGCTCAGGGTTAATGTGAGAACAAAAGGAGACAACAGATTTTACCTGTGAGGGTAAAATCTTTTGACTCTTCATGTCAGAAGAGACATACTGCTTTTGACGTGAAACAGAGAAATGTAAGCCAGCTATGGCGTGTCTCACTCACTGTTATTAAACTGTCCTCTCCATCAGCATTTTGAGCTCTTAGCATGCCCTTAGAGCTGGGGGTTCAATATTGTCACTACCTTGGATGTGGAGTATGTGGGTGTAGGGGAGTGGAGTCAGAGGTTCTAGTTGAGAACTAGAAAATCAAATGTTTAGAAATTAGGGTATATATTTATTTGCCACATTAGAAATCATGGACAATTTTTTTTTCATTAGCATAGAACTTCAGGCATATTTATTTACTGTTTACCATATGGTTTTTCCATAACATGTCATGGACAGTTTGTTACTTAGTTTTCTTAATTTGGACCCATACAATATGATCCTGGCAGTTATTTTAATAAAAAGTTGTGTTTGTCCAATATGTGTTGTCCGCAGGTTAAAAACTGTCATTTTATCGGTTCTCAAAAAGGGGATATTGCCTATGTTAAAAACGAATTTCTTAGATACTTAGTGACACTTGGTTATGTTGATAATTCTTTCATTTGAGAAGTGAATACTAATATTTAAGTTTTTCTTTAGAAGACCTTGCTTTAAATGTATATTTATACAAGATCCATTTTCATCAACCATTTCTTACTAGCAGTAGCTTAACAGAAGTTAATGATTAAGAAGTTAAATGTTCTTAAATATCTAGAAATAGAGTTATTGGTGTCTTTTGGTTTTTAGATTAGAGTTTATTTTACTAGAATTTCTGGAGATTTTTCTGTGTATTTCTATGTACCTAGTTTTGAGATCATTTTATAAACTTTTATTATAAAAAGATTTTAATTCTTTCTTCAACTTTTATCCATGGATAAAAAACTTCAAAAATTATATATAAATTATAATTATTTATTTTAATTTGATACAGTGAGTGCATTGGTGTTAAAAACAAAGGAACTGTCAAAGTTGAGGAAATAAAATAAAAAATAAAAAAATGAAGTGTGCTTAAGTTTTCTTATATATAAGTAGTTGCATTTTTAGTAGTTGAAAGTGAGATATTTACAGAAGTTGGCCTTATTATTTCAACTTATTTTTTAAATGACAAAAGCAATAAGTGAAAGTTAGAATAGGCTATTTCCAGGACTAGGGAAAATAACTTAAAATAGGCAGGGATTCGTTATTGCAACACCAAGAAAGTGAGCTACACTTGCGAAACTTTATTGAAAGTACTGATGTCAGTGACAGGTTTGCTGTATGCCAATTAAGTCATTCTGGTCAAAGAAACTGTGATTTGTCTTAAGAGACTATTTCTGAACGATGGTGGTTCAGACTGTCTTAGAATTAGCAAAGAATGTTACTTGCTGCATGGCATGCATTGAGTGGGAATGAATTCATGAACAGAAGTTGTGGTTATTCTATTTGTGTTGTTGCAGGTAAATAAATTTAAATGTTTGAAGTTTCTTTATTAAATTTTCTCTAAAGACAGTTTTTTTTTAACCCATTGTCGAGCTAACCCTACTTCTTCCCTTACCAGTTAAGGGCTATCGTCCAAGACTTCAAATTATTTTTTCCTAAACATCTCTGTCTCTTTTCTTGCTCCTACTTTGTTTCCTAGGAATCTTGTTAGAGTGAGTCTCTATTAACTCATCTGTATGCTCACGGTAAGTAAGTTCATCCTAAATCCACCATTATGAAGAAAGGTTATCTGTGACCTTTGTGGACTGCTTGAAGAATTCAGAATTCTCAGGAAGCTCGAATGAATAAGCACCCATTCCATTTCTTCACAGAGGAATTGGCATGACGGGCTTGCGCATTCCAAAGTAAATGCAGTTGCATTTATTGCTGTTAGGAATGACTTTGCTTCTGTGCTCCCTAGGTACCTTTCAAAGCAAACTTTGGATGGTCTCTGCTTAGTGTCAGTCTGGTTCTTTACCTTTGGTGCTGCCCACCAGGCTGTTTTAGTCTTTCAGGTACTCACAGTTTCTGTGTTGTGCTCACTTTTTGAATTACAGTCTGAGAATTCACTGAAATAAGGTCTGTTCTCTTTTTTTTTTTTGGCTATTCCTTTTTAAAGTTCATTCAGTGAGGTTTTATGTATGAATCCTTTCATTGCAATTGGAATAAAGATGGTTTTAAATTGTAAATTATAAGTAATTAAACATTTGCATGTTTATGTGTTTGAATTAGCTCATACATAGTAGTAGTGGTAGTGTTAGTCGCTTGGCCGTATCCGACTCTTTGCGACCCCATGCACTGTGGCTCGTCAGGCTCCTCTGTCCATGGGATTCTCCAGGCAAGAATACTGGAGTGGGTTGCCATTCCCTTCTCCAGAGGATCTTTCTGACCCAGGGATCGAACCTGGGTCTTCTTCATTGCAGGCAGATTCTTTACCATCTGAGCTACAGGGAAGATCCTGTAGTTTGAATTAGCTCATATATACAGATTTAGATTTAAAAAGATGTATCATGTGAAAAAAGGTCAGATGAAATCTTAAATTTTGCTTCTTCCTCATTTGGTCATGAATTTTTTTTTCAGTTTCCATCCTTTTTTCTCTTCCTCCTTTATTGATTATATACACCTTTAAAATATTATTTTTTAATTAAGTTTTTTTTTTACCAAAGTTCTTGAATTTTCATCCTATAAGTAGTGTTTTCCTTGCTTCAGTGATACTACTTCCTCTAAGAAGAGAAGTGTGCCATGGCAGTGAATAGAAGAAGTAGCAGATCTTTTTAAACAGTTTTTTATACCAAGAATTTTTAAAGAATTGCCTAGACTAGTTGGTATGGTATCATCCTGGTTACCATGGAATATGGTAAGTTGGGGAAGGGGAGACCATACTTGTTAATTCTGATTTGAAACTAAATATCATGGCTATGTCAGAATGTATAGGAAGACATCTATGTAACCACTAAAACTTACTTAGTAGAAAAATACTTAACTAATGAATTAAACTCTCTGTAGACAAACTTTTTTTTTATTAATGTAAGGTCAGTGTGTTCAAGATTCAGTCTGTGGGTATAGAGTAGAGTGACCTACTTAATTATGGGGCGTAGTTCACCTGAGACTTTAGGGGACAGAAAGTTAAGCATATCCCAGAGCAACTGGAATACCAGAGCTTAACCTGTGCTCACCACTACTATGAGCAGATAGTATACCATCCGGCTTGAGTCAGCTCATAGAGGACAGTGAAGTAGAATTTAACTGATCATGTAATCTAAGCATTCAGTTTTCCTTCAGTTGAGATTATTTCATCAAATCGTAATGTTATTAAGGCTTACTTAGAAGAGGAAAATAAGTGTGCATGTGTTAGGTGGCCTAAAATAATACACTACTTTACCTCTGCTTGCATCCTAATCACTGTACACAGGCCCGTGTAGGCTCTCCAGTACGAACAATAAAGTGGCCATAAGTATAAGCTTTTATGCCTCAGTTGCATGCCCACCAGGCTGCTCTGTTCATGGAATTCTCCAGGCAAGAATACTGGATGGGTAGCCATTCCCTTCTCCAGGGGATCTTCCTGATCCAGGGATCAAACATAAGTCTCCTGCATTGCAAGTGGATTCTTTACTGTCTGAGCCACCAGGGCAGCCCTTTCAGTCCAATAGAGCATTAGTAAAACCTAGGTCCCCAAGGACCTAGGAATCAGTAGGAAATAAAAAGCTATTTTATTTTCATTGGTTCCTAATGGCCTTGATATGGGCCAGTGATTTTATTTTTAAATGATTTGCCAGACCTGATGTCTGAGATTGGTTTTGACAAATAGCTTGACACAAAATTCTTTTACCTTTTATGTTCACTAAAAATTTTCCATAAGTTTATAAAGTTAATAATTAGCTAAGATATAACTAAACTCACTCAGTTAATTTCATTTTTGTTTTTCCTACTACTTAATTTATATTGATGTGTTCATTGAAAACATATTATGCTATCCTTGAAAATTTTTGTAACCTAAAAAGTTTCCTCCTCACATCTTTTGAATATATACACACATGCTCACAAAGCCTATTTCCGGTATTCAGCAATGGGGATATTGTCAGTTGAGAGATAATATTTTTAAATGGGACAGCCCTTTGTCATTTGCTTATGCCAAAATCAAGAGTGCCTTTGATATAAAAAAAAATAAAAGTTAGGCTTAAGGACAAGACTCATCAGTAGAAACATTTTCTCTCCAGAGCCAGCTTCTGTGTGCCTGCTTGTCTTTGGTTTTTCATGTCTAATTATGTAATGATCATAAGAACAGATTCAGTTTTTCACAGCATGAAAGCAAAGAAATTTGGTTAGATCTATTGGGAAAACATTGAAAACTAAAAGAGTAAAACAAATGAAGTATGAAAAGAAGAAAGAAAGGATCTTTATCTACCTATTTCATGGTTCTTATCCTTGGAAGCAACTACTCAGATCTGTTACTAGTTCAAAAGCTTGATAATACTGTCAATATGGAAAATTAAGTTCTATAATTACAATTTGAAACCATACTTCATTTAACTCTTCTACACTCACATGTGGCTTAAGTTTTTATCTGTCCTGTCTTGAGGAAATGGTAGCCATTCACTCATCAGTCATATTTATTGAGTGCCTGCTCTGTGCTAGGCTTTGTGCTTCTTAACATGGTGGGTACACTGCCCATGCCTTTTCTTTATAAAGCACTGTTTCTTTGACATCCAACTATCAACTGAAAATATGCATTCAAATATATAACAACATATGACATTCATTCATGTCCACCCATGAAGATCCAAGGAGGCGATATCTCTTCTGTTTCAGATTTCTCTTAAACCCTTTTATTATTAAGAGTGAGTCCTGAGACCCTTGAAATCTTTGGACAGTCATGGTGAAATGCTGTTTTGAAAATGTGTACAAAATATAATGCTGTAGATGAACGAGACAAATAAAGTCAGATTGCTTCAGAATTTCTCAACTATTGACATTTTGGTAACTGATTCTTCAGTTTCTATCAGTCTTGTGGTAGCCTGCCAGTGAGCTAAAACCAGATAGTGCCTCTGTGTTGAAATCTTTTTTAAAAATGTTAACTCATCTTTCTGTGTTGGCCCTAGAACTTTAGGTCAAAGAACTGAAGATTTGGTGGTGGTGGTGGTTGTTATTGTTATTAATAGTTCTGACAGGTTTATCTGATCAGATTGTCACCTTTGCTTAGATGCCATAACAAAGTTAGAAAATGACTCTGAAATATTCAGAATATACCTTAGACACTACCACAGCATTCCTGTAGGGCACTCACATTAAATTATAGGGGTCATGTTACTCTGATTATGTGTTAACTTCTATCTTCATTGTAAAGTCTAGTTAGCTGGTTTGTATGTGATTTTTTTTTTTAAAGACTAGCCCTTGTTCCACTTAACCTCTAGTGTCTAAACTAAAACATGGAGTCATCTTTATGTTAAAGTATACAGAGCTCTCAGATATTTTCGATAGTATTTATTTGTCTATTAGAGTGAAATTTTAAAACAACATTTGATCAGTTATTCTTTCGAAACTTTCTGTTAATATGTTGCTTTTAAACATGGTTGGTAAGCCTCAATATTTAAGGGAAGTCTACCTCATATCTTTTGCCATAGCTACAGTTATTTAAGATATTTTGTAAAGGTAAATACTTTAGCACAAATTCCGTACAGTTACCTTTTAAGGTTCTTTCTGGCTTAGCATTTTATATTTCAGGATTCTCCTGACATAATCAAAATGGTAAAAGTTACAGTTTTATAGACTTGCACTTTAAAACCTCATGTCTAAATGTATATATACACACATATGTTTTATTAAATATTTAAGTACACATATATTTTAATAAATATATATAGGCTTTAAAGCTATATATTAAATATATATTCCATTAAAAGGTACTTTTGATGATAAATTAGACAAGTAGTTAGCTGAAGGTACAAATTTATTGTAATTATAATGCTCGATGGAATTTAACTGACCATTTCTTAAATCTTAGAAGAATGTTGTTTATAACTAACAATATATGAGAAAGAAAGGAGAAAGTCAAAACCTGGACTTTATTCCTGCCTGCATCTCCATTCTTCCTCTTAAATACTATATGTATGTATATGGATGCCAGAGAGGAGGAAGAACTCCCTGAGTTCTGGGTATTTCAAGCAGTTCTGAATATGAGACATTTTCAAGTGTTTTGAGCTTTTTCAGTGTGTTTACCCATGAAGGAGGGTCCCTTGATCAATCTAGCATAGAGAATTAAGGGTAACTTGAGAATGAGAAGCTTTGGTCATATATAGGTCCAGAGTATGTATTCTTCCAATATGGGGTTGTTAAGAACAAATCTTGAAATTCTCTAATACTTCTTTTCTTTTTCTGTTAAGTTGCTATAGCCCAAGGTGGAACAATCCAGATTTCTAACCCAGGATCTGATGGTGTTCAGGGACTGCAGGCATTAACAATGACAAATTCAGGAGCTCCTCCACCAGGTGCTACAATTGTGCAGTACGCAGCACAGTCAGCAGATGGCACACAGCAGTTCTTTGTCCCAGGCAGCCAGGTGGTGGTTCAAGGTATATGTCATTCATCTAATACATTTAGAATACCTGTGGGTTACTAGTGGTTACTAGCGCCATTTAGTGGTGGTTTCATAGTTCTATGAAACTTACAGGATGTAGATTTGGGGAGGGAGGGAGAGGGTAAAGAGGACTTAAAAAGGCTTGGAGAAGTATTTTAGCATACTAAAGCAAAAGTTAAATAAACTATACAGTTTTCAATTTTTAGCAGATTTTATTGGCTCTAAAGAAAAGTTAAATTCAGAGTAACAATGGAAAAAAAGGAGTTGGAAACATGAAGTTTTTAAGTAAATATTCTTCCTCTGGGGATTAGAAATGTACCGAATATGTTTTTAGTACCTAGTCTTAGGAAGACTTAAGTATTCAGTCCACAAGGCACTGAATTTGGGTTTTTCCCCGGTTGTTACACTCAAGCCTACTCTCTAGACATCTTATTTCAAAACAAATGCTGATTTTGTGCTTTCTTTTGAGCATTTTTAGTACATTTGAATTCTGAGGTACCTATTCTATCTCTTGTGAAAGCTAAGAGTAGTGAAATGAAGCAGTTGTGATACATAGCCTTAAGTTTTTAGGGTAACCTAAGATTTCAATGAAAACTGAAGTATACAGTATTTTTTATTTTATTCAGCTGTGCTCAAATAACTATAATGTGTTCAATGCAACTTTCAAAAAATTCCCCTTGGTCTATTTGCACTAATTTTAAGGGTGGGGGGGTAACATCAGTTGTTTTAGTTTGAAAGTTTTGCAAGTATAGAAAATAGCAGATTACAATTGATGAGTCTCTTGATAATTTAGATTTACTCTGAAGTATTTGGGGCACTATATGGAGTATAATTGGAGAAGGCAATGGCACCCCACTCCAGTACTCTTGCCTGGAGAATCCCATGAATGGAGGAGCCTGGTGGGCTGCAGTCCATAGGGTCGCTAAGAGTCGGACACAACCAAGCGACTTCACTTACACTTTTCACTTTCATGCATTGGAGAAGGAAATGGCAACCCACTCCAGTGTTCTTGCCTGGAGAATCCCACGGACCGGGGAGCCTGGTGGGCTGCCGTCGATGGGGTCGCACAGAGTCAGACATGACTGAAGCGACTTAGCAGCAGCAGCATGGAGTATAATAAAAATGTGCGAAAAGCTAAACTGGTGACATTTATGGAGTTAAAAAAAACCAATAGTATTTACCCAGTGCTTTAATGTTTTCTTTTAAATATAAAATTAAAGCACCCATTCTATTTATCTGATACTCATAAATCCTTTATACCTAAGTGAAAAATCATAAAGAATGCTCTCATTTCTTCTTTTATCTTTTTTAATTGGATGATCTACTGACAACTTGCTACTTTAAGAAGGAGTTTTTTTTTAAAATGTTTTGTGTTGTACATCAGTAATACACATGTAAGTCTTCTATTTCGGTGGGGGAGTTAACAAGTCTTTTTCTTCCATAAGTCACAAAGGATATTTTTCTGCATTGATTCTGTCAGCTTTATGGTTTTACCTTCCACATTACATTGTTAATCTACCTGTGGCCCACCTCTGTGTAGGGTTGGGTGAAAGCCTGTTTTTATTTCTTTGTCTCCGCATACGCAGCCAGTTGTGCGCCGTCTTAACTGTACAGTAAGTAGGCCTTGTGCAGTCGTGAAGTGTCTCAGCATTCTCGCTGCTGCATGCCAGCACCACACTGCTTTTGTTGTCACAGAACAAGCTCCCCTTTTTTGTCTTTTTAACTTTTTGTTTTTAGTGCTGTTTTCGCTTTTGTGAACTATAGTTCTCTCACATGCGCTGGGAATAAGGTTGAATTTCTAAATACTAATAGTATAATACAGTAAGAAAACCAATGATGAGATTACACTCAATTTATCGATTGACTTAGGGAGAACTGAAGTCTTTTTTCTTATTGAGGTATACCTGACACATAGCATTTTTGTTAATTTCAGGTATGCAACATAATGATCCTACATTTGTACAGTCACAGCTAGTGATCACCGTGATAAGGCTGTTTATTATAACATACTTAACCGTGTATAGTTACAGACATTTTTTGTTGTGTGCTGAGGACCGGAGATCAGCCCTGGGATTTCTTTGGAAGGACTGATGCTAAAGCTGAAACTCCAGTACTTTGGCCACCTCATGCGAAGAGTTGACTCATTGGAAAAGACTCTGATGCTGGGAGGGATTGGGGGCAGGAGGAGAAGGGGACGACAGAGGATGAGATGGCTGGATGGCATCACTGACTCGATGGACGTGAATCTGAGTGAACTCTGGGAGTTGGTGATGGACAGGGAGGCCTGGTGTGCTGCGATTCATGGGGTCGCAAAGAGTCGGACACGACTGAGCGACTGAACTGAACTGAGGACCTTTAAGACTTACTCTTAGTAATACTTACAACACAATGTTAGTAACATACAACACAATGTTAGTAACTCTAGTCGCCAGTTTGCACTTTACATTCCTGGGACTTATTTTATAACTAGAGTTTGTACCTTTTGACATCCCCTTCACTCGTCTTTGCTCTCCCCCATGCTCCACCTTTGGCATCCACCAGGCTGCTCTCTTTGTCTGTGAGTCTGAGTTTTGTTTAAATTTCATATATAAGTGATATCATCCAGCGTTTGTCTTTCTCTGTCTGACTGATTTCACTTCGCATAATTCTCTTCTCAGGGTCCATCTGTGCTGTCACAAATGGCAGCATTTCCTTCCTTTTTTATAGTTGATTAAAATTACATTATATATATATATATATACGCATATACCACATCTTCTTTATTTCTCTGTCGATAGACACTTAGATTGCTTCCATGCTTTGGCTATTGTAAATATTGCTGCAGTGAACACGAGGGTGTAGATATCTTTTTGAATTAGTATTTTTATTTTCTTCAGATAAATACCCAGAAGTAGGATTGCTGGATCATAGGGTAGTTGATTCTTAATTTTTTAAGGACCCTCCATAGTGTTTTCCATAGTGGCTGCACCAATTTATATTCCCACCAAACAGAGCATAACTTATTCAGATCTTAACTTTTAACAGTTTAAAATTTTCTCCATGGCGGGTGGGGGGTGGGGGTCCTGTCATACTCTGAACAGTGTTCAATTCTTAAATACTTGATGGTGTTGGGTTTTTGTTTTTGCTATTAGAAGTGGTAGCTCTTTGTTACATTCTCTGGTTGCTGGTATAGAGAAATAATTTTTTTTTAAGTTCATCTTTTATCTATGAACCTTGCTAAAACTCTAATTACTTCTACTGCTAATAATATTCTGACTCTTGGTGAATCTCTCTGTGATCCTACATGAATGTTTATATCAAACACAAATAAGATATAAATAAATATTCCTCTTGTTCTTTCTCCTTGCCTTTACTTTTTTTTTTTTTCCTTGCCTTTACTTTTATCTTCTCCTTCTCCATCTGAAAAATAATGGTGGCCAGGGGTTCTACTTCTTCCTTAAACATATCAGGGTCCGTGGGCATTCTTGTCTTACTCTCTGTCGACCTTCCACCCTGTCAGCCCCTTGAAAGGTCACAGCGGTTTCCCTGTGAGTCTCTGTCCTCATCTTTTTTTTTTTTTTCACATTATGCCACATAATGCTTTTGAATGCAAAGTGTTCCTGTACAACAGAAGTTTATAAATGACTACTTCTTAAACAGCTTTCTAGACCCCAGGGGTCTGGCAGTGTTTCATACTTTTATTTCTAAACAGTTTAGATAAAAATTTAAGAATAATACAAAGGCATTCTGAATCATCTGAATAAGCTACACCTATGCTCCTGTAATTATGCTGCTTACCTTCACTGCCTGGGTAGCCCTGCCCCTCTTCCGGTCCCCTCGGCCCAGCTCCCAGGTGCTGGTGGTTGTGGTGGAGCTCAGGCTGCATCCCAGGCCCTCTCCTGCCTGGCTTGAGTGCTCTCTCTGGATGACCTCATCCCTGCTCCTGGCTCACATCTCTTGATGCCTAAAGTCCAAAACCCCACATTAATTTTTCCCACCCCACTTCCCTTTCTGTTACCCTATTTCATTCAGTAACTGTCCATCCTGTTACTTCATGCAGAATCCTGGGTGTCGCCTGTCACTCTCCCGCCCCGTCTTCATCCCTCCTCCTTGCTAAAGAGCCCATGTCTTCATTCCTCCCCACCTCCACTGTCACAGTCCTCTTTCCGGACCTTGGTGATCCCTGTCCACTGCCCGGTGGCTGCCCTGAAGCTGGCGGCTATGGAGCAGCACTCTGATTTTCTTCCTCATGCCAGAAGCAGCAGCTCCCTTGTTGGCCTGGTGTTTTGGGAACTGCTCCTGAAAGTTTAGCTAGGCTCCCTTTACTCATACTTCCCAGTGATTCTGGGAGCTACTAATATTTCTTAGAAACAAAAGTCTCTGTCTCCAGCATTTCCTCTTTCCCATTCTGCTCTCCCTTCTGCAGTTCAGAGTGGTGTTTGTAAAATTTTCAAGTGTGTAATCACGTCAACCTCTTCTGCTCAAAACCCTTGTGTGAATGCCTGTTACTTGTTAGAGTCAGAGTCCCTAACAAAGCCCAAGCCTCTGCTTGATCCAGGCTTTCCTTCCTCACTGGACTTCTCCCTACACTTGTCCCTCTTCTGTGCAGAGTTCCTTTCATTTCCTGTCCTGTGCCATGCGCCCTCTCCCCTCTAGGGCCCTTACCTCGAGCCATTCGCCCTGGCAGGAGCACTTCCCCCATCACTTCATGCTGAGAAACACTTTCCTAGGCAGCCTTCCCCAACCTTCTACATCTGGCTGCTGGGACCCCTGACGTGTAATAAATGTTTGATAACCGTTTACTGAATGAAAGCGAAATAGTCTCTCTCTGTAAAAATGTTACTAACTAGTTCCATGTGCTGATTAACCAAGTTTATCTAGTCCAGGGGATTTATTAAACTGTACCGATAGCAGTAGTCAGCCAAGCAACCAACCCCCCTTCTTCCTTTCCTTCCTCTACTCTTTTTTAAAAATATATTTATATTTATTTACTTGGCTCCTCTGGGTCTTAGCTGAGGCATGTAGGATTTAGTTCCCTGACCAGGGATCGAACCTAAGCCCCCTGTATTGGGAGTCTTAGCCACTGGACCACCAGGGAAGTACCTCCCTTCTTTTTTTAACACAAATAGGTTTGAGCACCCAAGTGCCAATTTAAAGAAATGTTGAGATTAAAATCAATGTGAACTTTCTCAAATTTGAAATAAAAGTTGATCAAGAGTCCTGAACCCAAGCCCTCAGGTATGGCTGGAATGGAAAAGAGTCCCTCATGGACTCTCCATTGGTCTCCAGACTTTCTTACTTAGTCAGGATGTCTTCAGTTTATGTGCTTCGGAAAATTACTAGAACCATGGATCCTTCATCATGTTTTGCCTCCCAAGGGTCTGAATGTGAAGTCTCTGCCTTACTAGAAGTACTTCATTGAATAAAGCAAGAAGGAGGTAGTGGAATGAATACCCTTTCACTGATGTAACATTGAATTGAATCCTAGTCCTACAGGGAATAGACTTTGTAAGCCCACTGATAAGGACGGAAGATCAGTGACAGATAATTTATTTGGGGGCAGTAGAGATGTAGATAATTTTCTTCCCCAGGGCTGTAGTCTGTTTTTCTGTTGAACATGTGCCAATCTTTTGTCTAACTTTGTAACAGTTAAATTTCCAGCAATGATCCAGCTCTTCATGTGCTGAACCTTTACTAAGTGATCCAAATAAAACTGGATGCATTTTTAAATGTATGAATAGTAATTGTGATTTATTTATGAGTTTTATAAACCACAAAATTCTTTTCAAGGGATTTTGAGTAAAATGGCATATTAGATTGAGCCACATGAAATTGCTATTTTTATGGGCCAAAAAGGTTAACTATCGGCCAATTCATATGATTCAATCTAATTTTTCTGGAAGAATTTATATAATACTTGCTGCTTTGGGCAGAGTGAATTTCTAAAATTTCAGTATGTATTTCCTTCAAGTGAAATCAGCAAATTCTGTGTCATCTTAGGAACAGCTGGATTTTACAATATTGTAGCAAATAAAAATGTATTAAGTCAACTAAGGTGGCTGGATATTCCTTACCTGGTGAGTTTAGAAGCATCAATGAAATACATTACGTGTATTTCACAGCATTTTTCTGGGCTGATTGTCAATTTTTTTTTTAATCTGTAAGTGCTTTTTATCTTTCTATGAGTTAAAAATATTTAAGGTTTATGCCTACTTTGCTTACTTAGAAACACTGGACATAACAATAACTAAAAGTAGCTCCATAAAAAACAACCAGGTAACTTTTAATGCTAATAAGATGGTGTTTTGTTTTGTTTTGTTTTTGCCAGAGCCCAACTTGATTTTTATATAAAAATGAGGAACTAGAACACTGAGATGATTTATTACAGGAAGGGTTTTCATAGGGTTTGGTTTCGGTGAGCTCGTGTGTGACAAAGCAAATTGATGGCAGTGATAGGCTAATGATGTCATTGTGATGTCAGTACTCCTACTCACCCCGCACGAGCTTGCTGGTTTGGAACACTTTATGTGGGACCCGCGGCAGGGGAAGCCAGGCGGTGCTGTATGCAGAAGCCCATCATGGCTGTAACTGGGGATGAAACAGGTAAGAATTTTAAAGAGGGGTTTACATTCCGCAGAATTGTTTTTAAAGTTTAGAAAAATTATTTAGGGACCTCTTCAGTGTTTCCCAAAGTATCAACTTTCTAGTAGCTGAGAAGTAAGACGTCTCTTCTAATGTGTAACCGTATCTGCTCGGCACCATGTGAAGGCATCTGAGTGTAGTTGCTTCTTTCCTCAGTACTGAGCTGCTTCCTTAGCCAAATCGGTAATCCGGCACCCCCCACCCACGCCCCTCTCTCTCTCTCCATTTGCTCTACTAAAATAAGCTGTTGATTCATCTGCAACCTGTTGCAGATCCAATGCAGCTGCGAGTGAAACACACATTCTGTTCAAGTTGTTAAAAAAAAAAAAAAGTCGGAGTCAGCTTCCGATTTTTTTCACGCTGTGTTCAAATGTAGCTGCAAAACAGAATAAGGAACCCAGCGCGTCAAGGGTGTTGGTGAGCCTGCCGTTCCTTCCGTCCTGTGGAAAACGGTCTGCTGCTCGGCTCACCGGGTTCAGAGGGCCGACGTCATTACATTTCCTGGAATCGGTGCAGCGGGGAGTGGAAAGTTAAACTGCAGGCGAGCTGCACGCTGACGTCAGTCCGAGTCACGCCGTAATTGACTCAGTTCTTTCCGCTCGGCCGCGCGCAGGTGGGGGCGGCCACCCTCCCCGACGGCGCCCTTAGCTCCCAGCAGGTCCCGTGAGCCTTGCCTTCACGTTGTGCCCCAGGTAAGTGTGTGTCCGGCGGGGCCAAACGGCCTGCGCAGGTGCCTGGGGACCGAGCGCCCGCTCGTGCTTGGCCCGGGGAGTGCAAGTCTTTGATTGGCCGCCCCCCACCTACCCCACCCCCACCTTCACTTTTTCCCGGGGTTGATGCTCTCAGTTACAGGTAATGCCTGTGATTTAGTGACTTGTAGTTGAATGCCAGACCCGTACTAAACTTGTAGTCGAGTTTCTTAAGAAAGGGTTACTGTGAACACCTTTTAGCTGTTCAGTCGGTGGATCTGGCTCTCTTCCCGAAGGGAACATTCCATTGTCTTGAGCAAGTAAAGCCTGTGTTAAATTGTTTTTCTCAAAGAAGTTTTTGTGAGGTTGAGGTTTTGGAAGTGCTATAGATTACAGAAGCCCTCAGATGACAGACTTACTGTAAGAGATAGATGGACTTAATCTCAAACACTGCATGTCATAGTGATTTGAGGACCAAAGGCATTTTTGTGCGTGCATTTATTTTCTAAAAATCATTAGTTGGTGTGTATCTTTCTTTACTAAGCCTTTAATTCCAACTTGCATGTCCAAACATGAGAAACAAATATAGCAAAAAATAAAATCAAATGATTGGAGAATAACTAGAATATATTTAAACATAAGTAAAAATGTGCATACATTTTTAACCATTGCTTGTAAATAAGAGAACATTTATGTTTACAGAGTGAACATACTACTACTATCCTTGAAAAGATTTTTTTCTCACATTTTGCCCACAATGCTTATACCTGATTTACCCATTCCAATTTAAAATTTTCAGAATGCTGAAATTTTTAAAATGTCAAACGTTTTTCACAAGACCTCACTGTGTCTTCAGAAATCATTATTTTTGGAAATCTGGTCAGTTCTCACAGAATCAGTTCTGTTTAAAATGGTATTTGAGAATGAAAAGCGTATTTTATTTGCTTTTTTGAGGAGCTCCCAAAACACAGGATTTAAGGGGCCTTCTGAAGGCAGTAGTGCAGCTTTTCCTTCTTTGGAAGGAATGGTGCTAAAGCTGAAACTCCAGTACTTTGGCCACCTCATGCGAAGAGTTGACTCACTGGAAAAGACTCTGATGCTGGGAGGGATTGGGGGCAGGAGGAGAAGGGGATGACAGAGGATGAGATGGCTGGATGGCATCACTGACTCGATGGACGTGAATCTGAGTGAACTCCGGGAGTTGGTGATGGACAGGGAGGTCTGGCGTGCTGCAATTCATGGGGTCGCAAAGAGTCGGACACAACTGAGCAACTGAACTGAACTGAGTGGAGCTTTGGGCCCCACCTTTGGACTCCTAGTTTCACCCCCTCTCCATTCGGATTTTGAAGGGAGTGGATGGAGCTGGATCTTTTGACTTGCCAACTTTTGACCATGTGTGCTAAGTGTCTTCAGTCATGTCCGACTCTGTGACCCTGTGGACTATGGCCCACCAAGCTTCTCTCTCCATGGGATTCTCCAGGCAAGAATACTGGAGTGGGTTGCTATTCCTTTCTCTAGGGGATCGTCCCCACCCAGTTTTGACCATGATGCACATTTTACATCATGCTGCAGTAGACTTTGTGTGTGTGTGTGTTTATATAAAACAAGTACATTTATGTAAAACCAGTTTCAAAAATAGTGCTTACGCTCTGTGATATACTTGTGTATTCTATTTTTTAATGCCGTTCTTGACCCATGAAACTAATAAATAGCTTATGGTCTACAACTTATAGTTTGAAAAGCTCATCTAGACCAAAATCAGGCTCCAGAATAATGACTGGCATGGAAAAGGTTTTAGAAGGATTTGCTTATAGGATCATGGAATTGAATGTGAGAGTGAATATCCATTGTTTATAGAATTATATTATTGATTCTGTTGGTTATACTTTAAATTTTTATCAGAAATAGTTTTTATCATGGTATTCAGCCTGGATTTCTAAATTGTTAAAAAGTTACAACTTATTCAAATTTGGAAAATAGTATCTTAATTAATATTTGATGCATGAGAATAAGGATACATTTCACCTTTGTGAAAAGGGGCTGCTGGAAAAAGTTTTTGTTTGGAGATTTTCACATGAAAAAATGTTTTGGATCAGGTTGTAACTGCATGGAAGGTATACAGAAATTGCCATTGTGTTATTTCCCCACTATTTTTGAAAAAACATTTTAATGAAATACAATTTTGGATGCTTGTTTCACTTTGCTCAGTTTTATATGCCTATATGAACATAAAATAATGCCTAATAAAATATAAATGAATGCCTACTAAAATAATTATGATGATACTTTGCATTTATGTAAACTTAAAAAAATCACTTAATGTTACAAATAAATACAAATGTGGCGAGTGCTATAAGAAAGCTGGCAGAACATGAGAGACCATGAGAAGCAGGTAACAGGGTTAAGGGATCAGGAAAGTCCCCACTGAGGAAACCACGTTTAAATAGGTGAGAGGAGAAGCACTTTCCATGCCTTGTCACTGAGGTACTGACTGCGGATGATGTTACCCTTATTTGCATCTAACCGAACAGGGGTCAGAGCGGGTGAAGCTCTTCTAGCTCACAGAGTTAGCAAGCGATGAACTCTTCTGGATTTTCAGAGTCCATGTTGGGTCCTGTTCACACCATATCACGTTGCTTTTTTCTAGAATATTTATTATTACTCTCCTAGGATGATATAGGAGTATATATTTGCTATTATATAGAACTTTAAATTTTGATATTCATAATTTCATCTTTTACATGGACTTTTTTTTTTTCACTTGAAGAATTTTACTTAATAAACAATTCAGGAAGGTCCCTTATGGGTAACTTAATAAAAAATAGTACTGGCTTAATTCTATGGGGTCTATGTGTTATAGTAATTATAACACATTTGAAAGTGTTCAGTATTTAGTTAGATTTACATAGGACTTCATTTACCTGGGAAAAGTGGGGGGCAGTGGAGGAGGGGAAGTTTTGGGTGGTGTGAGACAGCAGGCGAGGGCACGCCTGGTCTGGACAGTTTGAGTCCTGGTGTGGTGGCAGGGAGGAAGAGGGCCAGAAAAGGAAAATGAGGGTGCTGTTGGTTTTTGGAGCCAGGGCAAGCACCCTGTGCTAACCAGTGTGACTGCAAAGTCACCTCCATTGCTTGCAGTTCTCCAGTGTGTTTGGGATTGGCCACACAGAGCAACGTGACACATGAAGGTAGGAGCTGTGTGTGGAAACAGAGATCTTTATTCAGTTAGTGTGCTCAGAGAACTCAGTGAACAAATAAGCAAATAATATCACCATCATTAGGGGTGTTGATAAATCGCTTCACTCTGGAAGTTATCAAGCTAGGCATTTGGCTGGCTTTCCTCTTTTCTTTGTTAGGAAGAAACAAGCACCTTTGACTTGTGGGATTTTCAGTTTTTTTACTACCAGGCTGATGAGATTGTACCATCTGTTTATTTGTGATTCTCCACCTTTGAGATTCTCTTTTAAATGATTATATACCTTAAGAAGGATGTTTTCTATTATTGCTTAATAATTTATTCTCTAAGGGGATAGAATATATAGTAGAAATTTTTATAGTAGAAATTTTAAAAGTTTTTTAAGAGGCATATTTTTTAAAAAGCGCAGTAAGGAATAAGAGCCACACATTTCAACCATTTCTATTACCCAGGTTTGTTAGAAGGAAAACTCCAGGGGGAAATATATTTATGGTTGTTAAATGCCTTTGAACTAATATACAGTATAAGCATAATCTGGAATATTGTCTTTCAGAACTTAAGGAAGGGAAGAGGAAGGGAACTAACATTTGCTGAAAGCCTACCATGTGCCAGGCACTGTGCTAGACACTTTGACATACATTACAGGGTTTATTGTGAGTATTAAATGAGACCATGTATCCCCATTTTACAGATGAGGAAACTGAACTTGCCCCAAGTCACATGGCTGGTAAGTGGCAGAGCTGACTAGAACCCAAACTCCAAGCCCCATGCTTTTTCTGCTGTACCGTGTTTAAAGCTTGCGAAGAGAGGTATGAAGTTACTAACCAGAAGTGAGAGTTCTAGGAATTTTCTTTCTCATGAAATATTGATACTAAACCTAAACATTTCTTTTTACATGTCAGGAGTTAGATGGTTGGAATCACACTATAAATAGAACTTCTCTCCTTCTAAAATGCCAGGTTAGATGACTACTATCTCAGGGAAAACTGAAGAAATAATGCCTTTTATCCAGAAGTCGGAATAAACACATGGCACCTTATCAGGCTTTCCATGGCTTAGTGTTAAAGACAGCTGTAATAACAATAGCTTATGGTCTTATAATCATAATATTGCTTACTTTAGACATTCTAAATGACAGTGGGCTTTTGCAAAACCCCAGGAAGTTCAGAATTTACTCCGTGTGGTCCACATGTAAACTCACCAGGCACTCATAGTATCAAAGACCGAGCTAGATTCTAGGGGATACCAAGGTAAAAAAGATGTCCCTGATTTGTCTTTAAAGTTTGCAGCCTTAGAATAAAATTAGTGTGTTAATACCTTTTTCTTGTTTTTGTTTGATCATGAGTTTAAAGCCCCCACAGATGGTCTACTTATTTTCAGAAATAATGTGTACAGTGAAATTCTGGAATAAAAAATAATTTGGGCACTTTTAGTAGTTAGAAGGAACAGAAATTGGCCTTTGTAAGAATCCATGGATCAGAGTGTGACACCGAAGAATGTAATAGATTTCTTTGAACTGTGATCCTCAACATCTGACCTGCTTTAAATTACCACTGAATCACTTCATCAAAAACTAAAGCTAAGACAAAAACTTTTTGATAACTTCTTTCAAAAACAAAACTTTTTGACATTTGGATTTCCTTAAAACAAAAGATTCTCTTTGCCCCCATCTTATTAACATGCTTACTAACAAGATCATATTTCAATATATGGAATTCATCCTTTGATACTTATTCAGTAACCATTAGACATTAGAATAGCACCATCACATAGATTATTTGGGATATTATAGGAATTGATGCTAATTCCTACTAATTTACATTAATTCCTATTTCTGGCTTGAACTAATGCACTGCAGGGTGATTTTTTGTTGAAGGAGATAGAATGAATATATTCTAGGTCTGAAAAATTGTAATAAAACCTAGTTTTGTTAGCGAATAATCTAAAACTAATACATCCAAATACAACATTCCGTTCCAAGATATCATTTTAAAGCTGTATTTTTTCCTGAGCTATTGCTCAAAATGTTTTAAGAATACTTCTTTAAAAAGTGCCGCTCTTCTTCATGGTGCCAAGTTTGGCCCTTGGAGGGTAGTTTCAGCTTTGGGGAACAGGCACAAGTTTAGAAACATTTCTGGCTTTAAGACCAGTGAATGAACTTTATTTTTTCACCTGCAAAATATTCCTCCCCCTCCCCCTTTTCCTTTTTTAAAAAATGGATACTCTTTAACTTTTGTATATCACATAACCAGTCTGCTCTGACTTACAGTACCAAAAATAGCAGATATACACAAAGCTAGAGCAAGCATCCTGAACCCATCTGTACCTTGCTGTTAATTTTTATTGCACTCTTTGTGAGCAGTGTTTGGCCAGAAAAACACTAGACCAAGGTCTGCATCCTTGCCGCCTGCAAATGTCAGCACAGGGACGACACAAGAACTTCTCATTCGTCACAGGCCATTGTTCCAATTTTAGAAAGCCTCTGTCGCCTCCAGCTGTTTCATTGTTTAACCTTTATTAACCCATAACCACCTTCCCCTGCTGTGAGTACAGAGAAAGGAGACCGCTGTGTAGTTCTGTGCACCGTTCTAGTTCCCCTGGCAATAGGATTTGAAGTTTTTCTAAAAAATCTTTAGGAAGTTAACAGTTTACAACTGATTTTTTAAAATATCTTCTTAAATAATTTCAAAATATTTCAAAATTTTCAGTGACATATAATAAGACATCTGTGTATACAGTGTTTTAAATAGTCACAAAAATAAATTTAGGATTTTTCTCAAGTTTACTAATATCAAATTTTGCTAGTGATTGTTATATCTATCACAGTTGCTGTTTATCATGATTGTTTATTAAATTATATACAGAAGGGAGAAATTTATAAGTGATTTTGTTAATCTTACAAAGACCTTGTTATCTTCACTCAAAGCCATATTTTTATTCTTTCACCTAATTCTCAAGCCCTAGAGGGAAAAAAAAAAAAACCCTGGTATATATCCAAAAGAAGCACATAGATCATTTTTGATGAACCTTTTAAATTGGTTGGCTATTTTCAGTGATAATATTCCACTTTAGTGAAAAAGTCTTTTGTCTCCCTTTTGGGTAAAATTTTGTTTCTTCCTCAATGGGTATAATACATTTCAATGACACATAGTGATGATGCCTTTCATATTTTGATTGGCACTAAGTTCAGACCAATTTTTATTGAACTTGATAACTTTTTAAACCTTTCTTGCATTTAACTTTGAGACAGCATGCATTTTGCAACATTTCATCAAAATGTCAAATTAACTATGGACCATTCATTCTTAAAGTTGAAAAGTTGGTGGTAAAAAAATGTTTTGTGACTTAAATCTGTCCTTTCTAGGAAGCTGTGTTTATGGCAGTGGATAGACAAACTTTGAAATCAGGACACTTTGAGGACTTTTAGTATTCAGTGTGAATACTAAATATTTAAATTTATCATTTAGCTAGCTATGATTATACCATAATTAGAAAATGTGTTTTAAAAAATGATTGCTTAGAAATGTGTTATTATCCCAAGGAACCTAGGAAAGACAAAAATTATTATTCTGCAGAGAAACCAGTTTTAAGTAGAGCTTTCCTGTTTCTTATTTTGTTCTTGTTTTTAAGCTGAAAATACAGTAAGCTAGTATTTTCCTTCCAGCAGCCCAGTTAGTCATCATCTGTTAATAATACTTGCACTTAAAGATTTTCAGGAACTGTTTCAGGTATGATGTAGGCTATGGGAAAATCTCTTCACTGGGCTATTCAGAGGATACAGATGTTCTGCTTAAGTAAAATTCTTGCAGTGGTGTGCAAGGGCCAGCTCCCACTGGTTTGCTGGTACCAATGATTACATTTTCAGGATTTTTATGAACTGATTCCAAAAACAGCCATCAGTAAAAAATAGATGTATTGATAATACACATATACTTAACAAATAAATTACATTAATAAACACTTAAAACTCATCCTTTCTAATAATTATATCCATGATCTTGAGGTTATTTACATCTGTTTTGTCTCCATGGTGTGCCCCTTACTATAGTATGTCTTTCCACCTCTACATCTAGTGAAGTTACACTGGTAGCTTGAAACTGGCCATGGTGAAAATGTTCACATCCTAGAATTTGATAAACAGTACAGACCAGGGCTTTTTTTCCCTCCTGGAGAGCTTGCAATTAAATATGTATCAGCACAACACTGATTTTAGACTAAATGAACTATTAATTCAAAAGTCTCCCTACTTTAGCCTTTGATTAAAAAAAAAAAAACTTTCTGAAAAGTGTTAGGGCATTTTCTATTAAATGTATAGACCATCCTGAGTATCATTGTTCCAAATGCTCATGAGATCTCTCATACCTAAGATTTCTATAATGCCCTGAACAGTCATCTTAAACATTAGCAAGATCACCTCTTACAACATGTAAAAAGAAGGTGGTTATTTCCAGGTCAACTTTATATAAAATATATCAAGTAGGAAATTGTTTATATGACTTGTGCCATTTTGTTTCCTTGCAGCCGCCACTGGCGAGATGCCGACTTACCAGATCCGAGCTCCGACCACTGCTTTGCCACAGGGAGTGGTGATGGCTGCCTCCCCCGGAAGCCTGCACAGTCCCCAGCAGCTAGCAGAGGAAGCGACACGCAAACGGGAGCTGAGGCTAATGAAAAACAGGTAAGGCATTTCATTAGAAACTGCGGCCACCTAGGGGACCTATCGTTTACTACTTGTCCTCAGCCATTTCTCCCATGTTACATGTTCTGTGTCATTTTGTGTAGACTCCTGCTCTGCTTGTGCTCATAGGTAAGTTTTCTAATCAGAGTTCCAGCCGTGAAACTCTTTCATCAGCCCCCTGTGTTGTAGGGTGATATCTAAATGAGACATTAAATTTTTTTAATGACAACAGAAGGACTTTATTACAAATAAAGATTCACTTTATACTTGGTATTTACTTTGTGAAATAGGTGATAAGTAATATTTAGCTTCTTAGCAACTATACTCAATAACAGTTAATTTTAAATCATTATTTTAAAAATTATCATTATTTATCAATTAGTATGGTCAATATAATGATCATTATTATGAAATAAGACATTCAGATACAATGAAAACCCTAGAAAATGGTTCGATGATGACGACGAAGTACTTTATATACTTTATACACTTTATATACTTTATACAAAAAGACCGAAATAAGATGATTGCCTGACTTGTTTGTTTTTATTTATTTTTAATTGGAGAATAATTGTTTTACAAGATTGTATTGGTTTCTGCCATACATCATCATGAATCAGCCATACGCATACATATGTCCCGTTCCTCTTGAACCTTCTTCCCGCCTCCCACCCCATCCCACCCCATCCCACCCCTCTGACTCGTTAAAGATCCTGTGGTGTGGGGGGGGGGGGGAAGCTGCTTTATGAGCAAAATAAATTTGAGTGTGAGTTCAGAATTTTCTAAGTCTTTTACATGTAGTTTTCTATCCATTTTGTAACTTCGTTTTTTCTCTATTATACCAAAGTACAGTCTATTCTGAAAAATTCTAGTTGAGTGCAGGGACAAACCAAGAGGAAGAATTGAAATTACCCACAGTCCCACCACGTAGAGACACCTCCGGTAGTACATATACTTCTAGTTCCCTCTCTCATTTTCTCACATGTTCTTGCATATTTTCTGGGCTAGAAATAACTGAGAGAGTCCCTAGGTGCAAGGAATTCTGAGAAGGATCTATTTTAGCTTCCAGATTTCAGTTTCAGAGCAGGACAAGAGAAAAGCAGATGACAAATAGCTACTCGGTTGCTCAGTGTCTGTTGAGCAAGTTTTCAATGCTTGTTTCTACCATTTCTTTACCTCGCAGGCATATAGCTTTCACATGAGAATAGGTCTAGTTATTCTCCTTACTTTTCATGGGCTTCCCTGGTGGCTCAGACCATAAAGAATCTGCCTATAATGCAGGAGACCTAGGTTCGATCCCTGGGTCAGGAAGATGCTTTGGAGAAGGGAATGGTTACCCACTCCAGTATTCATGCCTGGGAGATCCCATGGACAGAGGAGCCTAGTGGGCTACAGTCCATGGGGTTGCAAAGAGTCAGACATGACTGAGCATACACACACACACACACACACACACACACATTCTCTTTACTTTACAGATGAGCCGCTGAGGTTCAGAGAGGTCAGGTAACAAGCTGGCTAAAATCACACAGCCCAAACTGCACAGAACCTGGAAGTACATTCAGGTTGTCTTTACCCAGAGCCCACACAGCACTGACACTGAGGTCACCTGCAAGAGACCTTGGTGTCAGCTGCACATTTAGTTGTATGGCCTTACCCATAGCCCCACCATGTAGAGACACGTAGGACTGACTTACTCATGAAAAAGACCTGTTACACATTCTCTCTTTAAAAAGACTAAATTCTTTGGCTGGCATTCATAATAGATACTTAATTGTATTTCTACCAATCCCACAACGGTTTTTAGTTTTTTAACAAGCTTGTCAGCTTTTCTTCTTTGCTGGGTATTTTTTCTCCATGCCAAGGATATCTTCAGACAAATGCAAGACCTGAAAGCTGAGCTATTAATAGAAGAAACAGGTGTTTTCCGTAGCTGAGACAACTTAGGAATGTACCACCTACTGGTATGACCATCCAGAGCTTTGTGCCTAGAACATTTTGACTCTGGTAACAGGCAGGCAGACACATGAAACACGAAGTATGAATATTTCACTAGAAATAGTTGACCTTGGTAAATAAAACTTGAAAAATTAGACATCCCACGACACTGTTCTTCAATATTTAAAATTTCATTTCATGGTAACTTGTTTTATAAAATGGCTATCTTCCTTCCAGATCTAGAATTTCATATGAGGATTTAATCATGAAAAGCTTGGTATTCAGAAATATATTTTCATTTCTTTGTGAAAGAGTTGAATTGTGCTCCCAAACTGCCAAGTGTGATTGGAGTTACTCTTGACTTGCCATGTGAATCATTTAGATTAACTTAATCTGTGTTTATCAGATTGGGCTCACTTTTACACTGTTAATTTTTCTGTTAACTGTTTGAGAAGTCTGAGAACATCTTAAATTCACAGGGCGACGGCATTGTTCTCAGCTAGGCGGTAAGGCTTGATGTCTTCCTGCGGATCATTGGGATTTCAAGGTCTTTCTTCTGCTGACCCTTACTTCCCACAGAGAAAACACAGATAACCAGTTGTTAGTGTCAACTACCCCCAAACATTAAAACAGAATCGGCCAAGTGTGTTGCACACGTCAATCCTAGTTCAGCATTGCGGCAGAGTAACTGGCATTACCGTAGCTGGTAATTAGACATTCGACACAACTTTTGTTTACATATTTGAATTATCTGTTTCAGCGTAGGCTTTTTGATACAATGAGTACCTGAAAGGCAGTTCTTCTCAAAGGAATGCTCCAAAATAAAGCTGTGATCAAAGGGTATCTTCTGCAGAGGAGTTAAATGATATGGTTGCCACCTCCTCCCCCCTAGAAAAAAAAAAATTAGAGAAAATGTTGGCTGTGTCCATTGTTTTTTGGTGGGGTCATGCATGAAAATACCTCACTCGGCTCGTGGGTTCATTTGTGTGTGTTGCTTTGGCTGCTGGTTTGGTCTTCCTCTGGGCGTGTCTACACTACTTTTAGTCCTGGTTTGCAGATGTGTGTCTCATGTCCTTTCCATGATTTCTGTCTTGGCATTCTCACATTTCCAGGTTTAAGTTGTCTGGATTACTGAGGGTTGTATTTCTGTACCCTCTCTTCTCTCCTTTAATTTTCAAAAGCTGAGTCCCTTTAATTTTGGTTTATGAAAATGTGCATGACCTGTTATTCTTATCCATGTTGTTTTTCCAGCCAATAAATTATTGCTTGCCATCCTAATTGATCTTGTCTTAACTGAAATTTAGTCTTGAAGAATGAAAACCTCCCATACTGAGGTTTAAGGTTGCTGAGGACTAATTGTTCTAATCATTTTTGATCAAAGTTAACTCGTGATAGAACATGTGGCTTTTGGTGGACAAAGATAGTTAAGAGAATTGAACAGATCTGTAATTTTTTTTGTTGTTGTTTTCGGTAGAAATTCATGTGGGGATGTGTTCCTGTCGTTTTGGTTACTGAAAACCTTTCTGGCCCCTGTGACCATGGGCCGTGTGCCCTAAGGAAACACCTTGTACCACAGGTGCCTGGCCGGTTGTCGCTCTGCCATCGCTCCTGCCGGCTGAGGGTGGCCGCACGCCCAGGCACATGCTTGGTCACAGCTGTCGTGCCGCTCTCCCCAGAGCTGACCGAGGGCCGCCTGGCGGTTGAGCCCGGGGGGCCGCTCTGGGCTGTGCTGAGAGGCTGTTCCCCTTGTCACTGGCCTTGTGTTGGTTCCAGGGAAGCTGCCCGGGAGTGTCGCAGGAAGAAGAAAGAATACGTCAAGTGTCTTGAAAACCGCGTGGCTGTGCTTGAAAACCAAAACAAGACCCTCATTGAGGAACTCAAGGCCCTCAAAGATCTTTATTGCCATAAAGCAGAGTAATTGTCTTTGACTTGGACCTTGTTTGCTCTGAACTCTAATCAAGGCAGGAGGTGCAGCCATGCTACTAATTGCCATGCGGAATGACTTGTGGAAGGGACCCCCGTGACCCTTGAGAACCCAGTTTGGCTTTAGTGTTTGACATTGAATGCGACCTCTTGTCCCAGGATGGGGAACGCCACCATGATCACACTTCCCAAGCCTCCTTCAGCCTCCTTGTCAGTAGCGTGCATGCGAAAAAATGTTTTGTTTGCCCTTTTGCTTTCTATTTCCTTTCAGGGAAGCTGCTAAAGAATGTCGACGTCGGAAGAAAGAATATGTCAAGTGTCTGGAAAGTCGAGTCGCAGTGCTGGAAGTTCAAAACAAGAAGCTTATAGAGGAACTGGAAACCTTGAAAGACATTTGCTCTCCCAAAACAGATTAGTAGAAATATTTAACTATGAACTGATTACAACCTGTACAGTTGCTTTTGAAGGCAATACAATATATAGCCGGCAAGAATTATGGCTTTTTTTTCTCCTTTGTATCATTCAGTGTATTTTCTAATCTCTAACATTCCCAAACTGCTTCACTGTACGTAGTTAACTCTTAGCTGTAACTTCAATTTTTTTAAAAAAGAGACAAACTGTAAAAAAAGTCTGTAACAGATTCTTAAAATGCAATATTTGTAAGACTTGTTCCAGTGCCACATATTTGCAATTCCCAATCTGTGTCATGAATAGTGTCCTATGCAATAAAAATTTTTTGCAGATCTTTAAAAATCATTTTAGGAAAGGGTGATCAAAGATAAATGCATCCAGCAGTACAATAAAAATAAACCACAAAAAAATACCTCAGGAGAGAATGGAAAGAAAGAAGGAATGGAAAGAATCTAGTGACATGCCTATGTGAAAAATAATAGCCTATAAATGAATTTATGGCATTTGCAGATTTTTATATTGGTTGCTTTGTAAAGAAAATATTGTATTGCTGTCTTTGAATGCCAGAGTTGACAACAGTTTCTAATAGAACCATGTTGGTTACACTTTGTAGTGTTTGGTGCTCTTTTAACTATCCGAACATTGACTACAGTTTTTACTCTATGGTGTAATATAATAGATCTTCAGAAGCTTTTAGTGTCGGTTTGCTCTTAAGGTGATGAAAGGTGACACATATTTTAATACCTGTGCCGAGTTACAAGTTTGAATTGTATTTGCAGACCTTCACGGGCTCCACTGCCGATTTCCACAGTGGGCCGTGTTTTCTGCCACGTGTCCTTTCTGCCGTCGTCTCAGAAACCCAGCCCCAGGGCTTAGCTGTATACAGCGGAGTAGCTCTGAGAGATTCAGCTGGTGTGATGCACTAGGCCTCTCTGCACATGGTCTGGAAATCTCCTGCTGGTGACCCTCTATTTTGAGTTATGGCTAACAACCATGGGAGGGTTTGGTTTTTTGTTGTTTTTTAAAAATATTTATTTGTTTGGCTGCATCAGGGCTTTGTTGTGACACATGGGATGTTTTGCTGCTTCATGGACTCGCTAGTTGTAGCAAATGGGCTTAGTTGCCCCACAGACTGTGGGATCTTAGTTCCCCGGTCAGGGATCCAATCCAAGCCCCTCGCACTGCAAGGCAGATTCTTAACCACTGGACCACCAGGGAAGTCCCACCATAGGAATTTTAAAGGAAAATCTAAGACAACTCAAGATTTTATTTTTCACTTCAAGACAGCTACTTGTAGATCAAACACTTTTGAGTCAGCACTTTCAGATGAGGTTCATTACGTCGAGTGGGTTATTACTGGTATTCACATCTCATCCTGCTTTTATAATAAAAAACCTCGAAGACACGTGTAAGCCCAAAGCCCTGACCACAAGATACTCACTCGTGGGACGTCTGCGGAAGGCCTCCTCTGGGCTGGACTCACCTTAGTTTCTGCTGTAACTCCCGACCTGTGAAGGCTGCCCCTCCCCCAGTTTCAGCAGTGGAGCTGGCTACTGTGTGGAGGAGTGTGGGGTGCAGGACGGGAGGCCGCTGGGTGGCATCTTAGTGCCACCCCACGTCGTCATCCCTTATCTGTAACTCCCAGGAGGCGAGGCGCACCGTTTGTGGCTTTCTCTAGAAATACTTAATCCACCCATCAGAGCCTGAGCTCTGAATCTCTTTTATCTCAGTGTTTGTCTCATTCTACAGAAAAGTAAGGTGAGGAAGGAAGATAAGAAAGAAACGAGGAAAGTAAAACCCCAGGTTTCAAGTGAAGGAGAAGGGTGCTTGGTACTCACGCAGTTATCATTCACTCCATCACTCAACCTTTCATTCAGTCGCTCAGAGTCCGTGTAAATGAGATGTATGTTCAGAAGTGTGGACACTGAGAGGGTGACCCAGGGATCGGCAGACAGGGCGTAAAAAAGTTGATGCTGGAGGTGCAGTAGGTCAGAATGGGAGGCATATGTGGGCAGAGCCAGATGGGGTCTTCCTGAAGGAGGCAGACTTGGGAGTGACTGGAAATGCAGCGGTGGGGGTGTGTGTATCTGGATGGGGTACAGAGCAGACACCCCCTCCTAGGAGAAGAGTCAAGGAGATGGAGGAGGTGAAGTTAGGAGTCATGGCGGGGGAGTCCATTTGGTTCGACAGAGGCTGTGCATATACATGTGTACCCCACTCTGTCATTTCAGGGGAAGGAGGTTGCATCTGACTACTTGGGACCCCCAGATAGCCAATGCCCCTCCTTTTCCCCAGTGGTTTAAACATGAGGAAATGTTATCATCTCATGAGACACCAGACCCAGATATTCAGTGGGAGATTCAGTGGCTCAACACGACCTCACGAGCATCGGCTCCCTATGTAGGCTGGTCTCCCAATCCTGGTATCGTTGTCTGGATACAGGCACCGGTGGGCAGCCAGCAGCACCTCTTCTAGTTGTCCTGTCTTCAGAGCAAAGAAAACCTGCACAGAAGACCTTCTGCAGGTCTCACCAGCTGAGTCTCACCTGCTGAGTCTCACCTGCCAGACGCTCATCGTCACCTCCTTCCGCAGCTGCTCACTGGCCTGGAGAGTGGAGCTAAAAGCTCTGGATTCCTAGTGAGGATGCAACCTCTGGGGCTGGGAGGGCGGCCAGCTTCTGTGAAGCATACGGCCAATTGGTGTTGAATAGAACTGGATTCCGGAAGAGCCAGGTGTGGGCAGCTAATGGGGTCTCCCATATTGGTGATGTGCAAGGCTGCAGCTGGCTGGGAGTTGGGGACCTTGGTGGGACTTGAGGCTGGAGCCGCACAGGACTTCCCCAGATTCTGGCTCGTCTGATTTGTACCTTGGAACCTCGTCTTTTGCTGCTAGATTAGCACAGTGTGCTAGCTCTCCACCCAGCATTAGCAGATACTGCCTGCAGCCTCCTGGTGGATGGAGCCACAGGTAAGTTGGAAGCTGTGTGAACATTGCTTGTCTCGTGCAGCAGTGCTGCATGTAATCCAGAGCTGTCACTGTGTCTGTGACTGTATTCTTCTAAGCGTGTCTGCACCTGGACTATTGGAAATAGAAATCGTTGACCCTAGGTTGGAGGATTACACCACCTTGTCAGATTTAACTGCGTGGCTTGTGACGTGAAATTGCTCAAAATGGAAGAATAGAGGGAGGACATTGCTGGGTGTGTGGCCAGGAGCTCTGCACTTACCCAAAGTAGCACCATTTGTATCAGCAGCCTCACCTCTCTGCTTCCTTCGTCAGCTCTTATGTCCAGTAAGGCTGTGCCTTTGTGCCTAAAGTACATTTTTAAAATATGAGGACTCTTGAAACCAACACACCGCTTTTCTAGTCCTCAACCAAAAATAATGGTGTGATTTGGGCACATGTGCGGCACAGGCTTCCCCCAGAAACTCAGCCAGCCCTGCTGAGTTATCAGCACTTCACAAGCTTCTCGGCAGCTGAGGTGGTCCTAGAGACACCCAACCCCACGCCAGCTACTCAAGCATGGCACAGTTGAATCTTTATGCTTTGTGGGTAAGCTTCTCTATAAATCCATTTTCCCCTAAGTACATTTCATATTCATACATTTCAGAATTCCAAATGTATTTTTTTAAACACAAACCATTGTTAACACAGTGTTTGTACTTCAAAGATTTATTTTGCCACAGGGTACTGTGTGATGACTTATGACGAGATTTAAGGTAAGTCTCTTCACGAACATATAATTCCATCAAAGATGTGAAATCGCTCAGTCCAACTCTTTGCAAGACCATGGACTGTAGCCTACGAGGCTCCTCCATGGAGTGGGTTGCCATTTCCTTCTCCAGGGGATCTTCCTCACCCAGGGATTGAACCCAGGTCTCCCGCATTGCAAGCAGACACTTTTACCATCTGAGCCACCAGGGAAGCTCATCCAAGATGGAAAATGAATAAAACAAAAGCAACCTTGCACTCTGTTACAGCAGGTTGTATGTGCTTAAATAAAATGCAACCCTTCTTATTCCTAAGCCCAGTCTTAAGTGTTCAGGAAGATAGAGGTTTTTGTTTTTTCAGATTTCCTTGTTTTAAAAAAAAGTCTGTTCGTAAATAGTACCAAAGCTCAGTGTGGGTTGCACTGCACACACTTCATTACCATTTGTTTTTACTTTTTTTTTTTTTTTATTGTTTGGCCGAGGGATCTTAGTTCCCCGACCAAGGATTGAACCAGTGACCCTTGCTTTGGGAGTGTGGAGTCTTAACCACTGAACCACCAGGGAGTCCATGTTCTTGCTTTTAATCCAGATCTTTATCTTTCCTGGGCCATCAATCAGATTTGGAGATAAAGCTTTGCTCCAAATTTATGAATTCCTTGGACCTTTGTGCAGAAAGAGTCAGAGCCTGAGCTTAACATCCTTCCTCCTCCCCTCTGTGCCCCATGGCTTCTGCCCACAGCCCTGAGGTGGGGGGCGGGGGATGAGGAAGCCTGTGAGGCTCGACTTTCAGCTCCCCAACAGTCCAGAGGGAAGGTGTCACCTTTAAAAAATAAACTGTATCCTTTTACTTTTCAGTAATCAACTTTAGTTTTTAATATAGGTAAGACATATTTGAGATTCAAAACTCAAAGGATACAAAGGTATAGAGCGCAAAGTCTGTTTCCCATCCCTGGCTCCCATCACCCGGGAGGCAGCTGCGGTCACCAGCTTCTTTTTTGGGAAAGAGATTCATGGATGATGCCTCCTGTTTCCTCAGATCGCTGTGCCATACTCAGGACCGTGATGAGAGGTTTCTGGAAAGAGACCTGCGGAGAAGGGCAGCATGTTCGTCGCTACAAGTGAGAAAGGGTCTGGAAGGAGAGAGGGGCAGGGCCCTGGCAACACTGGCACTTCACGGGCTCTTCTGTTACATCCTGAGTCCTGTGGAGGCTCCAACCGCACAGCTGTTATCCAAAGTAATGGCTGCCATTTATTGAGTGCTGTCCCTGTGCCCGGCACCAAACTGCATGCCATACGGGGCTTATCCCACCTAATTCTCATCTGTATTGGTGCTTTTACCATCATCCCCATCTTGCAGATGAGGAAGTAGACTTGGAGAGGGTAAGTGACTTGCCCGAGGTCACACAACTGCTAGGGCTCAGGGCCAAGAGCAAACCTGGCAGGGAGCAAGGGAGCCCAGACCCAAAGCAAGAAGGTGGCCAGAGGGCATATGTGCTGGCCAGGTGGGTGGTGGCTGGAGACAGCTCTGTGGTCCCACTGGGTAGACTTAAGAACACCCGAACCCTTTCTGTTGTGATGAACAAGAGCATGCATCCATTTCTTTTTAAAACTTTTTATTTTATATTGGAATGTAGCCAATTAACATTGTTGTGATAACTTCATGTGCACAGCAGAGGGACTCAGCCATACATGGACATTTATCCACTCCCCCAAACTCCCCTCCCATCCAGGCTGCCATACAACACTTAGCAGAGTTCCCTGTGCTATTCAGGAGGCTCTTGCTGGTTATCCGTTTGAGAGCATGCATCCATTTCTCTCTGGTGTTTAAAATCCATGAAGCCAGTCAGGAGAAAATGGTACTACAGATTTAGGATTAGATGTTGGAATATCAAAGCTGCAGACTTACACACTGGAACAGAATCCTCAAGCCAAAAAGAAGTGATAAAGGTGTAACTTGCTACTTTCATTTTATAGACAAGGAAACCAGATTTCAGGTTGATTTATTTAAGTGTTGAGAGTTACTGGGAATGGTGAGATTAGAAATTCTCAGAACTCTTAACTCCATTACCACAATGCCTCTCTTTTTTTATAAACTGGATTTTTAACCAGCTTTTGGAGAAAGCATAGTTTTCTGACAAACCATTTGCCCTTGTGACCCCTGAAACAGTGGGAGGCTGCAGGACCTTGGTGGATCCATCCATCTCTGACATGTGGTACAGAATTCATGAGCAAAATGGCCTTAAACTGAAACTGAAGGAAGGGGTGTCTACTTTGATCTGGATCATGTAGGTGAAGATTTTGACACCTGAAAACTTTATTTAGACAAACGTTACTTCATTTACAGTTATTTATGAATATGCTCAAAATGTGACTGAAAATTTTCCAGCTCATAAGTCTCTGCCTTGCTCAATCTTAACACGGCTGCACTGAGTAAAAGGAAGTACTGCCAGCCCAGAAACCACTGTGGTTTTCAATGCCTTAGATTTACCTTCCCATAACCCGACTTATTGATTTTACTTCTTCAAAGAACTAAATTAGTCATGAGTAAGAGAGACTATACTCCTTTTAGAAGATTTCTCTCCATGTTAACTAGTTATTTGAAAAGTTTTATTGATTATTTTATCTGATTTTTAAAATCAAACTTGTTATTTGAATAGTTTTATTGATTTTTATATAATTACATGGAAATTTTTAAAATTCTACTTTTAAATTTACAGTTTTAATGTATAATAGCTATACAAATTAAAGATTATATAACAGAACATATAACTAGTCCAAAACCAGTTTTAAAGGACTTTAATATTTCCAATAGGACTGAATTTCTAGTTTTCTTATTGAAGATTATTGTGGTGTGAGGTTTTTCACTTAATTGCATATCAGTTCAGTTCAGTTGCTCAGTCATGTCCAACTTTTTGCAACCCCATAGACTGCAGCACACCAGGCTTCCCTATCCTTCACCAACCCCTGGAGCTTGCTCAAACTCATGTCCATTGAGTCGGTGATGCCATCCAACCATCTCATCCTCTGTCGTTCCCTTCTCCTCCTGCCTTTAATCTTTCCCAGCATCAGGGTATTTTCCAATGAGTCAGTTCTTTGTATCATGTAGCCAAAGTATTGGAGTATCAGCATCAGCAAATATCATGGGTTAAATGATTTGATAGCTACGATCACTGTAGATTTGCATAAGCAAATATTTGAAAATATTTCCTTATTCCTGCTACCTGACTTTGGTGCTTGGTAACTTCAAACCCCTGAGGCCCAGGACACAGGAACTTCTGTGGTGAGAGGCAGCCATAGTCAGCGTGGTTGGTGATGTTCTCTTTGGAGATAGGTTTATGGGAAAATCCTTCACGTTTGTCTTGGCTGACACTCTGTGGTCATATAATGTACTGCAATGAATTTGGCATGTGGCAGCAACTTTGTTGCGCATGAATTCACATGCTGCAATTCATCTAGTTCAAGTGTACAGTTCAGTGACTTTTAGCTGTGTAAACATCACCACAATCTAGAAGTTAGAGCATTGCCACCACTCCACTAAGATGGTTCATACCCATTTATAGTGAACTAACTTGCTTTTATTTTGCTTCCTGTGATATAAAGAATGGTAAGATATCATTTGTAATTTGGGATTTCATCAAAACTAGGAGAGAATTTTTTTGGGGGGCTCCACCATACAGTTTCTGGGATCTTAGTTCCCTGACCAGGGACCAAACCCATGCCCCTTGCTGTAGAAAGTGGAAGCACAGAGTTTTGATCATTGGACCACCAGGGAAGTCCCCCTGTATTTTATGATGACAGTCTGGAGTTGCAGGAGAGAAGCTGCAGCAGCCTGTCGTTGGGCTGAGTTCCATGATAAAGATTGCCCTCGTGTGGTAGCTGTGTCCTCACAAACGACTGGAACCCACAGGTGTGCCCGAGGGGCCAGGTGGGGAAGCTTCAGGGAGGGGCTGAGGGGTCCCCTGGGACCTTGCATGGCGATCATTCCACCTGGTCAAGTTAAAACAAAGGTGTCTCAGGATACCTAGAGCTTAAACTGAAGTGTTATCTGATCAGACTCTGATCTGATTTCTTCTGGAAACTTAGAGGAAAATTTCTAAAGAAAAAAGGACAAGCCATAGTAAAATGGGAAAAATACTTTGAATTTTTTTGAGCCTTCGATCCTCAGAATTCTCATTTGTTAAATGAGATGCAAAATATGATAGAAATACATAAATTGCTAGATTAATGTATTTGGAGCATACTTATACTAAAAAAATTTTACTAAATTTTATACTAAAACTATTTTTAATCTGAAATTTAAATTTTATTGAGTACCCTGTATTTTTATTTGCTAAGCCTGTCAATCATATTACAAACCTTAGTGGTTCTTCAAAAAATGTTATATGGCAGTCTGGATAGAAGGGAAGTTTGGGGGAGAATAGATAACATGTGTATGTATGGCCGAGTCCCTTTGCTGTGCACCTGAAACTACCACAACATTGTTAAGTGGCTACACTTCAGTATAAAATAAAAAGTTTAAAATAGAAAAGATTTCTTATCCACTTGAAAAAAACCCTCATTCTTCAAAAAATGACTGTCATATTTGCTAAAAATGCATATATTCTCTTAATTTTAGTCAGTTATGCCCCCCCAAACCTTCCTAAGAAAAATGACTATGTTTGAAGAGGAGTTTTAAAGGTGGCAGTAGTGGTAAGAAATCAGCCTGCCAGTGCAGGGGACACAAGAGACGGGTTTGATCCCTGGGTCGGGATGATCCCCTGGAGGAGGAAACGGCAACCCACGCCAGTATTCTTGCCTGGGGAATCCCATGGACAGAGGATCCGGCGGGCTACAGTCCATGGGATTGCAGAGTCAAGACAGGAAAGCACATGCTATTGCATATTATTATTAAAGAACAGATGAGAGCCTATGAAAATTCCCAAACTGACCACTCAGTTCAGTTTAGTTCAGTCGCTCAGTTGTGTCCGACTCTTTGTGACCCCATGAATCACAGCACGCCAGGCCTCCCTGTCCATCCTGGAGTTCACCCAAAACTCATGTCCATCGACTCGGTGATGCCATCCAGCCATCTCACCCTCGGTCGTCCCCTTCTCCTCCTGCCCCCATTCCCTCCCAGCATCAGAGTCTTTTCCAATGAGTCAACTCTTTGCATGAGGTGGCCAAAGTATTGGAGTTTCAGCTTTAGCATCAGTCCTTCCAAAGAAATCCCAGGGTTGATCTCCTTTAGAATGGACTGGTTGGATCTCCTTGCAGTCCACTAGATGGAGCCAAATTGTTACACAGAAATAACAGCCCATCCCCGGGTCCGCTTAGTCTCAAAGGCACGTCAAAATGAACCCTATTTGAGAATCACTGTTCTGAAAGAGATGGGTTTTTCTTTTAACTTCCTCAAAACATAATTAACGTATCCAATTAAAAAAGGTATCAAGCAACCTATGCTTTTCAACAAAAGTGTGCTTTGTGTTAAGCATTTCCCATTTGCCATGAGTGGAGACGGGGAAGAGAAGGGAGAAGGTGCAAACTCACAGGAGATACCCAGGTGACAAGCCCTAAGACTGGTGATGTAATGCACCAAACCTAAAACTGCAAACCAGAATCAAGCACCAGGAAGGCACTGTAGGACATCGCCAAGCTCCATTCTCTCCACCACTGGGATGTTACCTTCCCGGCAGTCCTCTGACTAGAGGGCGAACCAATTCATTTTGCTGGTGCTTCCTCTCCCCAGACCTGGAAGAGATGGGATTTTTCTATTTTCCTTTCCTGTTTCAAGGGACTCCCTGGCACTCTGGTTTAAAGTAAACTTCTGTTTTACCCTTGCATTTTCCCACAAGATCATTAGTGTTAAAAACCAAGCTCTTGTAACAATGTACCAGCCAGCCTGGGTTTGCCCCTGGAAATACAAAGACAGAACATTTGGGATTTAGAAAGTCCTTTCTCTTTTGAAAGCCTGATTTGCAAGTTTGTGATCTTAAAAATTCTCGATAGCAAAGGCTAGACAGCGCAAACATAACATGTTTTCTTTGTCTTCTAGAAGAATCATAATTCTGCCTGAAACAAATAGATGCTACCAACAGGGCATAGGGAGGTCATGTACATGGAGGTACAGGGAGAGAAGGACATCACCTAATTAAAAAATAATATCCATTACGATTTTTCAGCATGACAGTGAAGCCAGCTTTATCAAGTACTTTCTAACACCTGATGTTTAGCCAGTAGTTATTCAGATCCAAGCAAACAGAAATGCGTCCTACCTTTAATTTTATTACAAGTTAATCACTGAAGGGACATTGCCTATAAACTTAAATCATACATAATGGCCCATCTCTGGGAACCCTGCCTCCCAGGTAATGAGCATTAAGCTAAAATACCTTTGTTTAGCTCCCAGGAAACATCCTGACCAGGCCCACCTGTGAAAGACTTCAGGGAGAAAGAAATTAACACATCCCTTCCGAAGGCTGACCGGAAACAGGAAATGTCTGACTTTACGCCCTCCCCTGTTAGTATAAAAGAAGCCTGAATGCTAACTCCAGACAAGCTGCTTATTTGGAACACATCCGTTATTTTTTTCAGGCTTCTGGCTTTCCTCTTAAAGTTGCTTTTCCTCGCCCCAGCAGCTCATCTCTTGATGTACTGGTCTGTCATGCAGTGAGCAGTACAAGCTTGGACTCAGTAACACATGTACATTCTCAAGCGAGATGGACAAATATCCCTGCTATTCGGAGGTCATCTGTTGGGGCCACTCCAGCCATCCACAAACACTAGAACAAACAGAACAAACAGATGTTCTCTGTTTCTCAGTGGCTGAAGTATCATAGAAGAGTCTAAGTGGCAAAAGAACTGTTCTAAAAGAATTTTTCCAAATGACTGCCCACTGTTAAAATTTTCAGCACTGTAATAATGAAAGAACTTGCTAGGAAACTGGGGTTGTAACAGTTATGTTTTTGCAGTTAAGTGTTGCAGAAAGTTGAATAGTGTTTTGCCATTACACAGCAGAAACTAGACATCTGCAGAAATAAAGAGCAACGAACAAAATGAGAAAAGGAAACGCCATTATTCTGAGTTTGCGACAGTAAGGGGGCCAGCCACAATCACTGGTGTTTCGGTGGAGACTCAAAGGTGGGCAAGGAGTGGGAAAACTTTGTAAGATGGAGAAAGGGAGGTTTCAGGTGTGCCTGACCAGAGGCTGGTGGCAGGGGGCAGCTGAGGGTGGAAAACCTAGAACCGGGGATCTTACGTGATTTCTTGGGGGTCAGATTTGACTGTCTCTGGTTGGCTTTAAATTGGAAGCAGGGGCAAAATTAGGAAGGTGTGTCAGTTATTAATCAAGCCCTAGCCATCTGAGGCCAATTGTTACAGAAGTTACTATTTAGCTTCCTGGCTTGTTGCTAGAGACAGCAATCTTGCTTCCTGTAAGTTTGATTTAAAGGAGGCTGGCTTCTTGGGCTGGTTACTATAGATAAGGGGTTGGTCTCCCGGGCAGGTGGCTGCAGGTCGTGGGTCAGCCTATTGCTCTGATGGTCTGGCCATTGGGTTTGTGTACATTCAGTCTCTCCCATTCCATTCCTTAATCTGTAACAGAAAGAAAAACTAAGCGGATACACCCAGATGTTGATGAGAGATCAAAATTAAAATTTTAATCAAAATGGGAATTCCCTGGTGGTCCTAAAGTTAGGACTCTGTGCTCCCACTGTATCTATGATTTGATTTCCCAGGTGCCTCACATATATAAGTAGAATCTTAAAATACTTGTCTTTTTGTGACTGGCTTATTTCACTTGGCACAATGTCAAGGTTGGTTCATATGTAGCATATGTCAGAATTTCCTTTCTTCCTTTTTTTAACAGCCCCTCCCTACCTGCTGCTCCCCCTGAGAAAAATTAGGAAAGAGTTAATCTGAGAATAATGAACACACAGCAGTGCCTTTGTTTCTCTTCACTTAATTTCACCTTTTGGAAACGGGCCTCAATTTCACTCATTTATAAGATTGCGTCATAATATATACCTGTTCATGTGCCCACTGCCTAGCACAAAAGAGGGGATGAGGGGCTGTTAGGTCTCCCCTGCTAGTCCCCTCAAGATGGTTTTCCCCTGCACCCCATCTTCCCCTACTCAATTTCCTTCTCTCTTCTTTTCACCCTCCTAGGAACTGAGAGAGGGAGGGACCAGGGTGAGCTGTCGGTCATGACATGAAGAGGTCATGGCCTGGTGGGGAAAGCCTGAGACGGAAGAAAACTCACTAGGCCCAGGACAACATAGAGATTCTCAAGGGGAAATTCAGCCTTTGTGAGGCTGGGAAATATTCCACTGTAGGTATACACCACATTTTGTTTATCCACTCACCTGTTGACGGACCCTTAGGTTGCTTCCACCTTTTGGCTATTGTAGATGCTGCTGCTGTGAACACGAATGTACAAAAATCTTTTTGAAACCCTGCCTTCAAATTTGGGGGGGGGGGGGGCGGAGTATACTCTGAAGTGGGATTGCTCAATCATACAATAATTCTATTTTTATTTTGGTGGAATTCCCCTGGAGAAGGAAATGGCAACCCACTCTAGTATTCTTGCTTGGAGAATCCCATGGACAGAGGGGTCTGGCGGGATACAGTCCATGAGGTTGCAAGAGTCGGACACAACTTAGCGACTAAACCAGCACCACCACACTAGTTTATATAGCAGCTGCACCAGTTTACATTCTTACCAGCAGTGCACAAACACGTTTCTTACTCCTGAGTTTGATTTCCTGGTGTGCTGGTCTCGAAGAGATTGCTTATTTAGTCACTAAGTCGTGTTTGACTTTTGCGACCCTCTGTACTGTAGCCTGCCAGGCTCCTCTGTGCATGGGATTCTGGGGCAAGAATACTGAGTGGGTTGCCTTCCTCCTCCAGGGGATCTTCTTGACCCAGGAATCAAACCCACATCTCCTGCACTGGCAGGTGGATTCTCTACCACTGAGCCACCTGGGAAGCCTGTGGATCAGAAGCAGTGAATTAGAAGGGACCAGCAGGTGAAATAATAGTGTGTCATCTGGCTGAGACGAATTCTAAGAAGCAAAACTAGCACTGGATTATTACAATATTCAATAATGTATATTTAATGATGCTTTGGAATGTAATGAAAAACTTAAATTATGTCTGATTTCCCATTTACAAAGAAGCAGACATCTATATATATTTTAGAAAAACAGCCACTGATAAATATGTAAGTACTGAAGCATTTGATTATATTATGATTTCTGAAATGAAGAGTGCTATCAAAAATGGTGAAACTTTTCAAAGGCTCCTTAAGGAGATCTTTTCACTTACCCAGGAAGTTCAGTTAAATGGCCTGGACCCCTTCCTATAATGCTGCATCAGCGAGACAATGCTGTTTCCATGTGTAATGATCATACAGAGGCATTCCCTGGTGGCTCAGCGGGTAAAGCATCTGCCTGTGGTGCGGGAGACCCGGGTGTGATTCCTGGGTTGGGAAGATCCCCTGGAGAAGGAAATGGCAACCCACTCCAGTATTCTTGTCTGGAAAATTCCATGGACTGAGGAGCCTGGTGGGCTACAGTCCATGGGGTTGCAAAGAGTTGGACATGACTGAGCCTGCCAGGCTCCTCTGTGCATGGGATTCTGGGGCAAGAATACTGAGTGGGTTGCCCTCCTCCTCCAGGGGATCTTCTTGACCCAGGAATCAAACCCACATCTCAGGGGCCTTTTCAAATTTAAATCATGATGTAATAAGGACATGCACTAAGCCAGAATGATATTTTCAGCTAATGGTGTTTGTATGGTAGTGAAATGTTTATTGATTAAGGAAAGCACTAATCCATTGAGTTGGGGAAACATTCTCCATACCATTGGAGAACGACAGGTCTAACAGATAGTGACCATTTGGGGGTGTATATTGAACTCTTATGTACAGAGCACTAGGAGTCTGAGAGAAGTGAGGAGGTGACATACGGCCTGAGAAGGGTCACGACCTAGTTATGACACACAAGGGACATTATTACAGTGTGTGGGCTGCACGTGGGAAGAGGGGGTGGTCAGAGAGGTGTGCCCTTTATCCTGGGCAAGCCAGGCCTGGGGTCCTGGGGATGCAGGGTGAGCTGGGAGGCAGATGAAATGGTTGTCGGAAAGCTTAGTCAGGGCTCACCATCAGAGGTCAAAGTCAAGGTTAAGGAATCCAGAGTAACCTGAACAGAGGTACTGAGACTGAATAAGTCACTGATGGTTAATGGGCTTCCCAGGTGCCACAGTGGGAAAAGAATCCACCTGCCAAAGCAGGCGATGTAGATGTGGGTTTGATCCCTGGGTTGGGAAGATCCCCTGGAGTAGGAAATGGCAACCCTCTCCAGTATTCTTGCCTGGAAAATTCCATGGGCAGAGGAGCCTGGTGGACTATAGTCCATAGACTTGCACAGTTGGACATGACTGAACACCATGCCCTGATAGTTAAAATGGCAGAGGTGTGTGGGGACATCTCACATGAGGTTGTGCGTGCCTACTTTTTTTTTCTTTTTAATGTCTTCCCATCTTGAAATGGGAAAAGTGCTGTCCTTTGTCTGCCCCACATCCTGGCCCCTTTGTGAAGTCGGCTGTGTTGTCAATTCACTGGGCGGTAAGCCCAACGTCCCTTCAGTCACATCATGTCAGGAGCTGAACTGGGACTGGAATTCCCTGCCCCGGAGCTTTCTGCCACCAGGTGAGTCTTGGTCCTGTTATTTTCCAGTGCTAAACATCTTCTCCTTCCTAGAAAAAGCTTTTGTTTCTAATAAATGTGTTACGTCTTAGTGGGCAGTGGGCTATGAAGCCTGGAGGGTAGCAAACTCAGTTAAAATTGCAGGTTAGTACCCTGGTTTCCTCAGCAATGTTAGGAGGTGGCCTGAAATTAAGGTGACTTGGCTTTTGAAAAGTCTTTTTGAGAGACACTAGATTTTTGGTGGCTGGCACTGAGACTTCTATTCAGTACAGATTCCATACTAACCAATAATCCTTGGCTGGACTGATGATTTCTTTCTAGGTGAAGGTATTCATCTGTTTCACAGGCAATGAAGCAATGGCTTTTGCATGTACATTTGACACTTCAGTGAATATTTCAGAAAATCACTAAAATATAAGACTACTGAGATTGCTTATGTTATTTAAGGCTTTAAAAAAATTAACTGGATTGGTAGGGAATGAATCTTGGCCACATTTTCTTTTTCAACTCTTAAGTTCCCTTATTCACTAGTTGTATCTTTAAACCTAAGTTACCACTCGTTGCTTACAAACAGTTCAAGGCATTAAAGTATTCTAGAATGTTCTGCAAACAAGTGCAGTTTAGGATGTATACTTACAATGAATCGCAAGGTGGAGTGGGCTCCCTTACTTCCTAACTCGCCTCAATGGTAGAGAAAATAACCTTGGAGCTTTGTTCTACGCATAAATGAAGCACTTTACATTGGTCCAGGTTAAGTTGCTATCAGAGTCATTACTTCCCCTGTAGCCGGTCACCATCATATTTTCTAGGGGCCTATTTTGGAGGGGTAGGGGTCACTGGAAAATAAAGTGACCGGAAGAGCACTGGTGGCACAACAAAGGGTCTTGGTTATCCCACAGCCACCTTACAAACGCCAGCGGCTGCCAGGGAAACTGGCCACCAGGTGGTTGGAGCAGACACACTCTGAGCAGGTACTTAGCCTGAGCTTGGGGCCATTTTCCTTCTTTTGACCAAAGGTCCACGTCCTGGGTTAACTTGGCTCAGTGTTTTCTGTCTTCTAGGAGGTGATTCAGGGAGTTGTGCAAATGACTGGTTTGTGTAATTATGGCTCCCTGATTCAGTTGAGGTGGTTTCTTTTTATAAGCAGATATTTATAAATTGTTTGAGCTGACAGTGATATTGCTCATGTTTTAAATATTGTGATTCCTTTCAAAATTCTGCTTTAAAATGCCCAGCTTCTATAGCTAAAAAGTTTGAAGAGCACTAATAAGCCATCCCCCCAAGTTTCATATTTATTTCTCTACAACAACCAAAACCTTCAACAGTGATTATGGAAATGAAGGAAAAAAAAATCCCAAGTACTTTTGTCTGCTCAGAGAGCAGGGTGGGGTTAGCTGATCCAGCTGGAAGCTTTCTAAGGCTGAGTGTTCAAGGACAGGGTCTCAGGCTGCTCTGCTTGCCTCCCCTTGCTCCCTCCAGCCCCACACCTGGGCCAGATCCATGTGAGAAAGTACCCCTGCATTCAGATCTCCAAGGGCTACATCACAGCAGATGCTGGGGTTAAAGGCATGGGTTTTTCCTGAATAATGCTTCTCAACCTTGCTGCCTTTGGTTGGGAGGGCTGAGTTCCACAGAAGAAACAAGGCTCCCCTCTCTTCAAGTCTAGAACTAGTCCTAAGCAGTCATTCCTAAACCACTTCAAAAAGAGGAAAGGAGAGAAGCAAGGCTCACTAGAATGGGTCTCTTTTCCATTCGAAACATCTGCAGAATCCTCTCTCATTATTCCAATATGCTTTCCTGAGCTCCTCCTGTTCAGTGATTCCTGGAGGTGGGGCAGAAGGGTGATCTTGCAGACAAGAGCCCCACTTTGGCCATTTCTCAGTAGTGTGACCTTCCACAGATTTAATGATCAGAATTAGTGTCTTTATTTGTAAAATGGAGGATAAAAGCATAGGCTTGGTAGTAAAAACAAACAAACAAAAAACCTTAGTATCCAGCAGGTGTTCAATAAATGACACCTTTCACCATCATATTGGCACCATTTCTCTGTAGTGTGACCTTCCCCAGGTTTAATGATCAGAATTAATGTCCTTATTTGTAAAATGGAGGATAAAAGCACAGGCTTGGTTTTATATATATATAAACAACCAATTTCAGAGAAGGCAATGGCAACCCACTCCAGTGTTCTTGCCTGGAGAATCCCAGGGATGGCGGAGCCTGGTGGGCCGCCGTCTATGGGGTCGCACAGAGTCGGACACGACTGAAGTGACTTAGCACCAGCAGCAGCAACCAACCAACTTAGTATGCGTCAGGTGTTCAATAAGAGATGCCTTTCATCATCTTGGCATCACACTGCTTCTGTGGCCTTTCCTGGAACCCTCACCACGTGTCAAGCAGGAGTCATTTCTGTCTTGAGGATTTTCATGTGCATGTGATGTTTTGGTGGGAGGGGTTTGGCACTCTGGAAAATTACTGATGAGGCCTTCGTACTTATCTTTCCTTTCCAGGCCTGTGGACCCAAAGTCATATCCTGAATAAGCCCCGCAGATGCATTGTTAAGGGGAATATGGCAGGAACATTAGAGGAGGAGGTGGGATGGGGGCGGGTAGTGCAGAAAAGTCGCTGTAGACCAGCAGCTGTCCATCACTGGGCAATAGCCTGTGGACACCTTGCCCCCTGGTCGTGTCTGAGCGCTCCCCCAGATGGTATTCTCAGTTGACACTGCCATTCTCTTCTGCCAATGACCCTTCAGCATGGAAAGCTTGCAGAAGTCATGCTGTCTCCTATGTGCCATTGAGTCTCCTTGTAAGCCCTTCAGCCCACGTCGTTAATATAAATATGTTAACTGTTACGATTAAATAAAAAGTTCATGTGTCTGCACAGACATGCCGCACACACAGGGTTGAATGACTGCACGCTTCCTTTCGCATAGCACCCACACCACAAACCAGCAGCTGGAGCAGATCACACAGTAACCGTGCACCGTAGCCCAGAAAATCTGGATATTCACTGACTTGCAGTTACATTCCAGCCAAACTTGCCTGGGAAGCAAAAGGGTCGGAACTGCCTTAATAAAGAGAAGTCATTTCATCCTGTTGCTACCTCCGCACCTCTATGCGACTGCAGTTCTTTAGAACTTTCCCTCCTCATCTTGGCGTTAGCACTTTGCTGTCATTCATTTTCCCAGTGCTACTGACCTGGGCCCTTGGATTCTTTAATCGACAGACATTGACAAGAGGCCAGATGAGAATTTCCAACAAGGTTTTATGGGGGCTCACACTGCAGCACAAGGGAACAAAGGCAAGAATCAGGTGGCCTTGCCCACCTGCTCCTTCACAAAAAGCTCCCTGGGTCCTTAGATGGGGTGACGGCGGGAATGGATCTGCAGTCCAGGCAGGGGGCATGGATCAGGTGGTCTGTCCATCCTCCTTGGCGGTGCCATACGCATGAATTGTGCAGTTTTTTGCTTTCTGCATTAGCACTTCAAAATGGCAGACTTGCCGACTACCGCCACCAGGAAGGGTGTGTAGTGGTCAACATTGCCCTGCTGCACAGGTGTGAGGTTGCTTTCAATCACTTGTGGTTAACTTATGGCCTTCAGCACCATGTTGTTTAAGGAAGCTGCATCCCTTGGTCAGTCTACGGATGCCAGCTTCCTGTTCAAGGAGGTGCTGTCCAGGGGCAAGTGTCCTGGAAGATGACTCAAGCTCCCAGATGATCTCATTTTCCTTTGAGGGGTTCTACACCCTTTGTTCTGAAGGGTCAAGGAGCCGAATGTCTCTGCTTCTGGAGCTTCTTCCTGCTGAGACCCTAGCCTAGCCGAGAGGTGCAGAAGTCCCTTGCTGACTGTTCCAAAGACCTATAGGGACCAGGATCACCTTCTAGGACTTAAATCCTTGGGTTTAAACCTTCTAGGACTTAAATCCTTGGGTTTAAACCTTCTAGGGTTTAAATCCTTAGGCCATCAGGAGCCTCACTTGGAACTGCTGAAGCATGGAAGACACAAATCTAACTAAAGATTAAACAGGCAGGCTCTGAATAATGACTGAAGAACTACGGCCACTAGAGGGCCCAGGAGAGGCAGGAGCCAAGGAATGTAACAGGATGAAACCTTTGAGTCCCATAGAGTTTGGGCAGTGGGGTAGCTGAACCCATGTAGCCATTTAACTTGTTCATAAATTTCCTGAGTATCTACTTCAACGTCCTCTGAGTTGTTGATGCATGTTCTACAAGTGTTGTTAATCACAGCATAGATACCCCCTTGTTCATCCAGATGATCCAGGGTTATTGTCAAACACAACATTGGCTAAGGATCTGGGGACTCTTGGAGACCTCTTAAAGGCATCACCAGTTGTTTTTTTGGCTGCACCAGGCATATCTTGCAGGATCTTAGTTCCCTGACCAGGGATTGAACCTGCACCCTTGGCAGTGAAAGCATGGAGTCCTGACCACTGGACCACCGGGGAATTCTCATCACTGTTTTCTGAGACCAGGTTTTCTATGGCTTGTGTGAGGATTCTTAAGATTGTTTCATGATAGGTAAAACTCCCCAAGGGGCAGCCAGACCTATGGCCACCCCAATCCCTGCCAGGACTAATCTGAGTGCCCAGTTATGTCTGTTTCGAGAGGTGGCACTATTATATGCAGTGGTGCTTAGCCCTTTAGCGCCCAATCGGCCCAAAGTACATTCTCCTCGGAAGTGAACGTTGTCTAGGCATGGGTAGGCCACTGCTCGGAGAGGCCAGGAGAAGGAGGAATTTGGGCTCCCTTCAAAGGGTAGTTTATTCTGCGGTGGACCACAGAGGAATAGATATCCGGCAGGGGTACAAGCTTGGCGGGGTGAAGTAGAATTAAACCATCGACGTAAAAGGGCACCCCAGCGAGGGGCATTACTGCACCTAGGGGACAAAGGCCCTCCGTCTAGCAGTCCCCCATCTAGTTCTGAATTTTCCTCTATTTCTTCCTCATCGCTGAAAGCAGAAGGGGTCTGATAGGCAAGCCTCCAGGCCGGGGCTGCTGTTCCTTTCCAGTGCGTACAAGATGTGTTGGGCTGGGTGCCTGGGGAGAGCAGAGATGAGTCCACACACCAGTGAGTCTGGTTAGGGGTGCAGGAGGAGCTTAACGTGGAAAATGACATTGGATAAATAGACAGTGAGCTTCCCGCATCGATAAGGCAGGCATCTGTCTGGCAGGGGCAACAGGGTTTTCCTTGCCCTGTGCAGAGAAAGGGCCGCTTGATCCAGAGACCCGTTTGGTTCCAACGGTCTGTAAGCTCTACACACCCCATTTCCTCATGATCTTCAAGATCCACTATTAGAAGCAGCGTGTTCCTAACCGGTTCAGAAGTCAGGGTGAGATTGACATCCTCATCTACAGGCACAATCTGGAGCTGAGGAACCCCCTCTTGTGGGTGGGGATGACAGGTCCAACTGGAGAGATTATTTCCTGAGGCCAAAATGCTGGAGAAGTTGACGACTGAGTTCTCTCTCCAGGCTCCCCTCTCCTCGTTGTTCTGTCCCCAACCCCTCCTTAGGAGAAGGGCCAGGAGAAGGGTCCATGTTTCCCATCCTGTCATTGGTTCTGGCCTTCTAGATGCTGAGGGTCCAAAAAAGCTGCTTATCCGGTGGGGGTGGCTGAGCAAACCAGGCGTATGTGAGCGAAAATGCAATGACAAAATTAGCACCCAGAAGTCCAGCCTAATGCATCACTCTTTACTCATCTGTTAGCGGTGCTTTTCTTCTGCATAAGTATCTCAGGTCTGCAACTGGCTCACAGGTATATTCTTCCGTTGTAGCCTGTGGGGTTTTTGGAGGCAAGAGATTTAATCTAGTTAAACGTAACTAACTAGGTATTCCTTCTAGTTCACTGGCAGTGAGGGTGGCTAAGATTACTCCATAGAGGCCCTTCCTTTTTGGTAGCTGAACTTCAGGGGATTCCTTCCTTCCAAGTTTTAAGAACTTGGTCCCAAAACTTCACTCATAAAGAAGCTGCCCCCTCTGTTGTATCCCTAGTGAGCGTTGGTGGTGCCTTATTGGCACTAGCCAAGGCTGCTTTGTGAACTTGTTCCAGGTTAACAGTACATTGTAGGCACTGGCTCAATTCCTCACACCGGTGGTAAGGAAGAGCCTCTGCTAGGTCATGTCAAATGGGCTAAACTTCAGGATACCCTGGGGGCTGTGTTCACCCTGAGGAGTGCAAGTGCCCTGGCTCGTGAGTCTCTTGGCAAAGTTTTGTTACGGTTTTCTTTAAAGTATGGTTCATTTTTTTCTATTTTTTCCTGAAGATTGGAGGTGCCAAGAGGTGTGTAGATTACAGCTAATCCCCAAGGTGTTTGTTAGGCCTTCCTTTGCTATGAAGGAGGGCCCATTATGGCTTTGGAGGGATTTTAGAAGTCCAAACCAAGCAACTGTCTCCTTTAAGAGAGACTCACAGACTTCAGTGGCCTTTTCAGACTGAATGGGGAAGGCTTCCCCCCATCCTGTAAAAGTACTGATGGACACAGAAAGATACTTCTATCCTGACTATGGGGGCATCTGGGTGAAGTTCAATTGCCAGTCTTCGCCCAGGTCTGTCCATCGATGCTGAACTGGCTTGAGTAATGAACCAGGGATTGCATGGGCTTGCAGATTATTACAGGGATACAAGCAAGGGTCACTTGCTTTATTGTTCCTTTAAGCCCCTTTACTGAAAAAGTCCTTAGTATCAAGTTCCATAGTGCACTCCTCCCACAGGTGGTGGCATCATATGAACCCGAATAAGCCTTCATTGTTAGGCTCCAGGGATAAGAAACTTGTCATCCTTTCTATACCAGCTTGTTCTAGCTTTCTTATAGCCCCATTTTTTCAGCATCTTCTTGTTCCTGTGGGAATACTGGGGAAGGCAGGCCAGTTCAGGGTGGGGAGACAGTCACTAGGGCCATGATTTGGTCATGCTCTGCAACTGCACTGTGTGTTTAGGGACTTGATCAGCTTTGTTCTTTCTTTGGGTTATAAAGGACCTGTCCTTCTGATGGCCATTACAGGGAATTACTGCTGCCTGGGTCAGGAACTGCACTGCTTCTAAAAGAGCCAAGATTAAATCTTCATGTTTTATGGCAGAATCTCTAGCAGTTCCTGTCTCTCTCCAAATGGCAGCATGAGTGTGTACATATCACATGGAATCCATATTTAGAATCAGTAAAAATATTTTTCTGGGCTGAAGTCTGGGTGCTGGGGCCTTGGCTTCGACGATTTTATATAAGCTAACTATGTGTGCTGTGCTTAGTCTCAAAGTCGTGTCTGACCCATGATGACCACATGGACTGTAGCCTGCCAGGCTCCTCTGTCCATGGGGATATCTAGGCAAGAATACTAGAGCGGGTTGCCTTGCCTTCCTCCAGGGGATCTTCCCGACCCAGGGACTGAACCCAGGTCTCCAGCATTGCAGGCGGACTCTTCATCATCTGAGCCACCAGGGAAGCGCTAACTATAGCAGCCTGCCATTTGGATTCCTATCTCTATAAACTACTCCCGTCAATGAACCGTTCAGCCTCAGGGTTGTCATGGGGTTCGTCCAGAAGACTGGATCTGACAGAATAAGTCTGTTTTACTGTCTCTGTACACTGATGCAATGAATTTCCATTTTCAACAGCTGGGAGAAGTGTTGGGTTTAAGGCTTGGCACACCTTTAAAGTAATATCAGGGGCGTCCATTAGAAGAGCCTGGTATTTTGCTAACCTTCCTCTGTTCACCAATGGTATCCTTTGGCTTCTAACACAGATTGCACTTGATGAAGGGTTAATTCATGTAGATGTTGTCCCAGGGTCAGCTTGTAAGCCTCACTGACCAGTAGGGCCATGCTGCTAAGCCCGAAGGCAGCTGGGGCATCCCAAGGCTACTGAGTAGAACTGTTCTGAAAAGTAAGCCACTGGCCGTCGATCTGCTTCCAATTTTTGGGTCAGGACTCCTAGTGCCATCCTTGCCCTCTCGTGGATAGGGTGAAGGGTTTGTCTAAATTTGGGAGCCCCAGTGCTAGTGCTTTGCTCAACTCAGTCTTTAGAGTCTCAAAGTGCTATTGGTGCTCCCTACTCCACTGAAAGGGTTCCCTTTCTCCCTTCAGAGCTTCATACATAAGGCCATGCTTGGAATCCAGACACGGCAGAACCCAGACATTCCGAGAAAGCCTCAGAGCTGTCTCTTTGTGGCTGGAGATGGTAATGCACAAACTGCTGTTTTCTGATCTATGGCCAGGGGGTCAAAACAAACCCTAAACATTGAACCTGTTGTAAAAGCTCAGGCTTTGTTGAGGAGACTTTATATCCCCTTTCTGCCAGGAAACTTGGGACCTTAACAGTATTCTGATCTGAATCTTGCCTTATCTCACAACTTATTAATGGTCGGACATGAGTTTCAGCAAACTCTGGGAGATGGTGAAGGACAGGGGAGCCTGGTGTGCTGCAGTCCATGGGGATGCAAAGAGTCAGACACGATTTAGTGGCTGAACACCAATTAATAGGTCATCAACATACTGGAACACAGCGTTCCACATTACAGGCTCAGTTCCATAAGTTATTTCGCTAATGCATTTCCAAGGACATGGGGGCTCTCCAGAAAGCCCCAGGGAGGCACTGTCCAAGTGCTTCCAGGGTATCAAGTTCCCTCCGTTCAAAGGCACAAAGGTTTGAGAGTCTGGATGAAGGGGGACAAAGAACATGCATCCTTGAGGTCTAGGAGAGATAAGTACTGAGCACCCCCTGGCATTTAGGTGAGTTGGGTGTATGTATGGGTTTGGCACCAAAGGGTGAATGGGGTGGATAACCCGTAAGTCTTGTACAAACCGGGGCCAAAACATATCCCTGTGAGGCTTTTTGGATGGGAGAATTCGAGTGCTGTAATAGGACTGACTGGGCTCAGTGGGCCTGTGTTTTAGGAATTTGGTGAGCAGAGCAGCAGTTTGATCTGCGACCCCTCCTCCCTGCCAAGGTCTCAGGCTTTAAAAGACAGTGCCTCTACCAGGGGTATTTTCCCACAGGCTTGACCTCTATTTCCATCCGGGGAACAAGCTTTGCCTTTCCAGGTACCGATATAGTTCCAAACCACAGGATCCACCTGTTCCCTAATTACTTGGGGAATGTTTTCATGACCAGTGGGTGGGGCATCTGGGGCTACTAACAAATGCATTCTCTGTTCTGATTTTCTGTCTTCTTGGCTCTCACCTGGTTCTAAGAGTATACTATCTCCCAGTTTATTTAGCAAATCTTTTCTGAGACGGGGAAGAGGCCACTCAGGCATACACAAAAAAGAATGAGAGATGAGACGACACCAGCTGCAAACTCACAGGTAAAGGGGAGGGGGTGTAAATCGTGTTACGTTTGGCCGCCCTTCAATCCCCAGTTAGTACAGTCGCGTTAGAGACGCGGGTGGGCTGGGGACGGCACAACCGGGCAAGGCAGAACAAGGATACACACCACTTATTCCAAAAACGGCAACAATACACTTCAGACATGGAGCTTTTAAAATACGGACTAACAAAAAGACAGAAGGGGAAGCACAAGTTTAAAAAAGAGTAAACTCGTCCAGAATTAGACAATATCATGTTTACAGTGCCTCTGGCAAGCTGTACACACATTGCGGATGCCGAGTATTTGCTCCCTTTTGTTACCAGTTAGCACCTTATTTTGTCCTTCCGAGAGGCGAGGGGGCAGTGCTGCCATGTGTGTGTGGGTGGGTGGCAGGATGGGGACCACCCTGCAAAGTTCTCGCACCCACAGCCGACTGCATGGTGGGGTGAACAGGAGAGCCTGGGGCACCTGACGACAAACCTGCGGGGAGCGCGGCGCCGCCCCGGCCCAAGGTGCATTCTGGGCAGAGGACGGGCGGCTCAGGACGGGAGAGCGCCCCAACCCTGCCCATTAACTCTAACCTCTGAGAGTTTAAAGGAGGAGAAAAAAAAAATCCCCTCCCTCCACCCCGACTCCCGTCCGCCGCTGCCAGCGGCCCAGGCGCCGCACGCACCTCTCTTCCCTGCGCCGGTTCCTCGCGACACCACTGCACCGCCGGCGCGCACGCGCGCGCGGGAGGCCACCCCCCTCCTCTGCATCCACTTCCAGGGCAGAGGGTGGGGCGAGGCCGGGTGGGCGGGGCGCCGAGGCCGCGGAGGGCGGGGCGGCCGGCGGGTGGGCGGGGAGCGGGGCGGGATCGGGCCAGCAGGTGGGCGGGCGCGCGGAGGGCGCGGCGGGGCGGGGCCGGGCCCCAGCGTCCCCCGGGCCGCCCACGCCCGGGCCCAGCGCCGCGCCTACCCGCCGCCCGCGTTCCCGTCGCCCACGGCCGCTCGCGTCCCCGCCGCCTGCTTTCGCCCCCGCCGCCTGCTTTCGCCCCTGCGTCTCAGCATCCCTAACGGCCGCGCCCCCTGAACCGGAACCGCTTGCGGCCGCCGGCGCAGAGCCGGGCCGATCGGGAAGCGGAGGAGGTTGCGCGGCGCCCGCCATGGCGGCGGCGGGGTGAGCCGGGCCGGGCGGCCGCAGTCGCGCGGGCGCGGGCGCTCCTCCGCCGCGGACAGGCCGCCGGGCCGGGCGAGGGGAGCCGGGCCGCCCATGGCGAGGCCGCGCCGCCGCCGCCGCTGCTGACCCGGGGCCGCGCCGGGGCCGGGGCGCCAGCCATGGGGAACACCGCCTCGTGCTGCGTGTCGTCCAGCCCCAAGCTCCGCAGGAATGCCCACTCGCGGCTGGAGTCCTGCCGGCCCGACGCCGACCTGAGCCGCGAGGACACGGGCTGCAACCTGCAGCACATCAGCGACCGGGAGAACATCGACGGTGAGGCGGGCGGGCGGGGGTCCCTCTGATTCCTCCGACGCCCCGCGCCGCCTGCGCGCTCGCCCCGCACCCCGCGCCCCGCCTGGCGGCCGTTGCTCTCGGCCGGTTACCGCGAGCGGACCGGGGTCTTCGCCCCGGAGAGCGGGCCGGGGCGGGGTCCAGGCCGGGCTCTGGCTGTCTGTCCGGCGGAGCTGCCTGTCGAGTTGCGCGCGGAAGGGTGAGCCTATCTGTATCCCGAGAGGCGAAGGAGATGGGGACCCTGGGCATGGCCGAGGACTGAATGCCTGGGTCGGCTCCCCGGAAACTGGCGAATTGAGCCCACTTGCTGGCCCTGACCCCATTTCTTTAAAAAACCAAAAAAAAAAAAAAAGTCCCCACAGCCCTCCTCGCAAAATACCAACAACAAAAAGGATTTTGGGTGGGGGAATGTTGAGAGATTGCAGTCAAATAACGTCACCTGAATTCTTTAACATTTTTTTTTTCTTTACAGTATTATCGCAGTGATTTGCAGACAGCTTTGGAATAAGTCCCCTTGTTTTTGCTTGAGGTTGAATTACAGTCCTGTGAATTTCTGAGTGATTTCAATGACTTCTGGACTAGGATTTGTAAAGGAAGTTAAGACTGATCGCTGCTCCTAGTAATGATTGTTGATTTTATTGGTCTTACAGTATTTTATTAGTACTGTTTTATCAATAAGCTTATGTGATTTAATATCTAATAGATGGGTAGTTTATGCATCAGTTTATGTAATTTTCAACTTAAAAAATTTTGAAATTGGAAATATATTTTTATGAAATCTTGACTTTTTCTTTAAACCACCGATTCTTTTCACAGTTGATGTGGTTGAACTAATTTGAAAAAAATTTCTTGTGTGAATGAATTGGCACAACTCTGTCATAATTCATTCTTGTCACTTTTAGAATGGCGCATTCCATCTAGTATGCAAAGCCAAATTTAAACTCTGCCACGGGGAAGAATTTTTTCATTGTTTGGCGTCATTTAATTTCTTGTAAATAGTAAATTCATCTTTTTAGAACAACTTTATTAAATGGGTACCATATGTAAAGAGAGACTAATAAAATATCTGGTTTATAGTAGACAGTAAGTTAGGGTTCAGTATGACATTTCTAATGGTGTTATTTTAACTCCCATTGTGTTAACCTGGGCTTCCTTGGTTGTCTGGGTGCATGGGTGCGAAGTGGATTCAGTCCTGGCTGACTCTTTGTGACCCCCATGGAGTGTAGCCAGCCAGGCTCCTCTGTCCATGGGATTGTCCAGGCAAGAATACTGGAGTGGGTTACCATTTCCTTCTGGGGATTTTCCTGACCCAGGGTGCAAACCCACATTTCTTGAGTCTCCTGCATTGGCAGGCAGGTTCTTTACCACTAAGTAGCGCCAGCTGGGAAGCCCTCCCTGGTAGCTCGGTGGTAAAGAATCCCTGGGTGGGGAAGATCCCCTGGAGAAGGAAATGACAACCGACTCCAGTATTCTTGCCTGGGAAATCCCATGGACAGAGGAACGTAGTGGGCTATAGTCCATGGGATCGAAAAGAGTGGGACATGAATGACGCAACTTAGCACACATGCACAGCAGAAAGGTATTAAGTCCCACTTGTCTCGATCACTTCTGTGGTGCCAAGCACCTGAAAGAAGTGTCCAGCATGTAATAAAGACTGAATAACCATTGTATTATAAAGGAATGAATGACTTTGTTGTAGAATATCGTTATTCATATACATTGTTGGAACATTGGAAATAACTTCTCCCTTGTGTTGTGTCCTGCTACTGGGTAGAGACATTGTTTTAAATAATGGATTAAAGTAAAACTAAGAAAAGGAAGACTCACATTTCTTAGACCCAGGCTGCATCCTGTTATGACTGTAATAAGGAAAGGGGAAAATAAAAGTAACTACAGTCAGCTATTTGGCAATAAGGTGTAGAAGGATTTTGCCAGAAAAATGTAGAATGATGTGTGTTCTTTCATTTGGAAGAAGTCTAAGTTTTGGTCATCATTTGTTTTTGAGGAAACATTTGAAAGATCATCAGTTCTTGTTTTGGAGCTTTGGGATGGTTTGAGAGACTAGCAGAGCAGGTTAAGAGGATTTCTCATCTGGGCTGTAGTGTCTTCGTTCCCCAGAACTCACTGGTTATGATGCTAATTTAAACCCAGAAGTCCTCATTCACTATTTAAATAATGTTCTGTCTGCCGCATTCAGTCAGTAATATTTGTAGTTTACCTATTCAGCTGTTCTCAATGATTTCAGTTAGACCAGAAATCTAGGACTGGGCTTTGGCATGAGTATGTGTAAAGCTCTCCAGGTGATTCTGAGATGATACTGGTTTGAAAATCACTGGTTGAGGTGTCTTGGAATTGTCATTGTTGTTCAGAGGCATTTTCCATGGGAACTCATTGTGTCAGAAGCTGACAGAAGAAAATAGATTTGTTTAAGTTGTAGTGTATAGATATGTATATATATATATTTGTATTTTAACTTCTGATTGTTAGACGATTAAACTTTTAAAAACTGCGTCTCAAGAGTTCTTAATTTTAGTACATAACAAAAGCTGAAGTGCCTAAGTACCATATTTCTTCTGTCCTGAAAGACCTTCCAGTTAGGTAGACTTGGAAGATTCAGAGAAATTCATAGAGCTTGGTTAGGTTAGTTTCTTTAGAGCACCAAGGATACTAGGTTCACGTTTTCCACACCCAAACACAGCAGGTAATGTTTGTCTGTAGAATTTCAATGATTGTATTAGGCTTCCATGATGTCCAAGGGGAAAGTGCCTCCTTTTATATTTGGTGTACGCTATCCACTGCAGGAGGGAATGGCTACCCACTCCAGTATTCTTGCCTGGAGAATCCCCTGGACAGAGGAGCCTAGAGGGCTACAGTCCATGGGGTTGCAAAGAGTCGAACATGATTGAGCAGTTGACGCACAATGTTAGGTTATTCTTGTCTTAGAAATTTATGTTAGACTCATTAGATAAGAAAATGAATGAGTTACTAAATGAAATAAATGTTACTAAGTAAATGTTTGAGAGTCCCTTGGACTGCAGGGAGATCCAATCAGTCCATTCTAAAGGAGATCAGTCCTGGGTATTCTTTGGAAGGACTGATGCTAAAGCTGAAACTCCAATACTTTGGCTACCTCATGCGAAGAGTTGACTCATTGGGAAAGACTGATGCTGGGAGGGATTGGGGACATGAGGAGAAGGGGACGACAGAGGATGAGAAGGCTGGATGGCATCACCGAGTCGATGGACATGAGTTTGGGTGAACTCCAGGAGTTGGTGATGGACAGGGAGGCTGTGCTGCAGTTCATGGGGCCGCAAAGAGTCGGAGGGACTGAGACTGAACTGAAAGAAATGTTACTTCTTATAAAGTTATTTTGAGATCAAGAAGTAACAGAAACACTTAGCAACAATGATGATAACAAAGTATAGCACTTACATGTTACTTGAGTTCAGCTCATTCATTTAGTAACATTTAATCACATTTAGTGACAGTAACATTTCATTTAGTAACTCATTCATTTAGTAACATTTAGTCACAGTAACCTTGGGGATAATATCATCCTTACTTTAGGACCAGAAGCAAAGGAGAGAGGAGAAATGACTTGCCCAAAGCCATGGAGCCATTAAATTACAAGTGGAAACTTTCCAGTGTTGCTTGACTAGCCATCAGATA